>NC_139021.1:84314829-84914829 GCF_964662115.1 Mustela nivalis
GTCAAGTCTTCTTTATCATCTTGGTGAAAGTAGCTTTCTTCAGAGCTTGTTTTTGTCCCTAAGCCTGAGCATGGTCTTCGCTTAGAAATACTGGTCAATTTAATTAACAGTTTATTTGTATAAATATAGTTATACAATGTAGAAGTAAGAGTGCTGACCCCCTGTGGTGTTAAAAAAATCCATGTATAACTTTAGACTTCCCCAGAATTTAATAATGAATAGCATACTATTGACTGGAAGCCTTACTGATCAAATAAATGGCCAAGTATACATATTTTGTATATTATATGTATTATATTACTGTATTCTTACAATAAAGTAAACTAGAAAGAAGAAAGTGTTAAGAAAATCATGAGGAAGAGAAAATACATTTCCAATACTATACTGGAATTATTTTGAAAACATCCTCATGTAAGTGGGCCTGCACAGGACAAACCCATGTTGTTTTTGGGTCAAGTGTATTCAGGATTCTTTTGCTCTTTTTGTAAGTACTTAATAAATAGGAAAATCACAGAAGAAAACTGGGGGATTTTCCAGGATGTCACAAAACTCTTCTCATAATTGTTCAAGCAAGAGAGTTTTTTGTTTTTGTTTTTGTTTTAAATTACTGCCCTTTTTCCCTTTGACATTGATTGGAAGGGAAAAAAGGAGACTGACTGAGAACCTCTAATAGAGATACCTGAAGAAACTCTTAGTATCCTGAGTACTCTAGGTGGCTAATGAACAAATGGAGAGTTCACTGGGAACTTTCAGAAGCTCAGGAACGGGCTGTGAGCAAGGCTTTGATGGATTTAATTGTAAACATATTCAGTGTTTTGAGACTTGTCTGGGTCAGTAATTTAAAACTTTTAGTTAAGCCAGGAAGTAAGCAAGGAATCAGTGTACAGCAAAGAAATAAGGATCTGTGATACAGTCATTGCATAAAGGTGATAGTTAACTTAAGAATAGAGGAGGAGAGAAGGTACAAGAGAAAGTTCAGAGACCTAAGACTATCACATGTAAGAAATTACACAGTTTTTCATGTCTTTGTCTAACTTAGAACTTTTTGGAAAAATCGACTGAAAGAGAAACTCGCCAAGAATATGCTCTGGCTATGATTCAGTGCAAAGTTCTGAAACAGTTGGAGAACTTGGAACAGCAGAAGTATGATGATGAAGATATCAGTGAAGATATAAAATTTCTTTTGGAAAAACTTGGTGAGAGTGTCCAAGATCTTAGGTATGTAATTTTTAAAAATTCTTACAGGCAGGATATATACGGCCTTGTTGGACTTTCCTAGTATTTTAAGAAAGTCTAAATTTGTTACTAACCATAAACTCGAAAGAGTTCACTAAAACTCTTGTGTTTTCTGTTAAGGATTGGGGGATATGAGGGACAAAAACTCATGACAGACTGGCTCATCACTATGGTAGCAGTTAATTATAACTATGTATTATCTCTTCTCTTTTGGGGAAATTCCCACCATTCTCTTATCTGAAATCTGACTGGTTGTACTCCCATAAGATGTTCATGTCACCCTAGAACCCATAAAGAATCTCCCCCGGTTTAGGATCTTTTTAAGCAGTACTGGTTGTTAATTTGTGGAGGAGGTTTGGCCATAAGTGAAATGAGTATTTTTTTTTCCTGCTTTTCTAAGTCCTATTGGTATCATTTATTTTTTATTTTTTAGAGAGCGAGAGGGCACGCAGTGTGTTCGTGGCGGCGGGGGCGGGGGGCAGGTGTGGGCGTGGTTGGGTAGGAGGGGGAAATGGAAAGGGAGAGAAAGAACGGCTCCTTTCCCAACATGAGCCCAGTATGATTCTTGATCTCAAGACCCTGAGATCATGACTTGAGTGGAAATCAAGAGTTGGACGCCTAAACAACTGAGCCACCTAGGTGCCTCTATTTGTTTTTTATATTAAAAATTATGCAAATGGGGACGCCTGGGTGGCTCAGTTGGTTACGCAGCTGCCTTCGGCTCAGGTCATGATCCCAGTGTCCTGGGGTCGAGTCCCACATCGGGCTCCTTGCTCAGCGGGGAGCCTGCTTCTCCCTCTGCCTCTGCCTGCCATTCTGTCTGCCTGTGCTCACTCTCTCTGACAAATAAATAAATAAAATCTTAAAAAAATTATGCAAATGATGTACAATGCAATAAGAAAAAAAAAGAATCCTTGTGTAGTTCAGAAGGGACTTCATGTCTCCTCCACATAGTTGTCCCCAGCCTCATTTCCTGTGTTTACTTCCAAAAAATCCTAGCTCTGCCCCTCCAGCATGATAAACACACATACAAATGGGCTTCTGTATATTCTTCTGGACTTTGTTCTTTTTATTTCATAATGTATTGGTGGTCTTTCCCCTAAACCTATGTATTCTTTGTTTTTAAACTATTGATACATCTTTAGAAGAGAATTACTATCTAGAAGTAGATCTTTCTTTGTAGGTGGTTTGGGTTTGGGAGCCAGGCTGAGCCAAGTTTGAATGGTTGGCTACTTTCTTCCTGTGTAGTCTTCACAAGCTTCTTGACTTTTTAAAGTGTCAGTTTTCCTTTTGGTAAAATAGCAATTAAAAATTCTAACCTTGTACGATTTGTTGTGAGTTTTCAGGTGTCTAGCAAGTGTCTAGCCTTCAGTCTAGTATGTATTCCAGAAATGTAAATTTACCAGATAATTCAATGCAGTTTGTAATCCCAAGGCCCAAATGCTTTTATGGAGAGGGGCGTATCACTCACATCAGTGATTTGTAATGGAGTTTTGTGGAGAGAAGCGAATGAATTTTTGTCTCTCTATACTTTTAAATATGAATAAATTGATTGTAATAAAGTAGCCCACCAGCAGTAAACTTGCAATTTTTATAAATTATGTTTGTAAGTTCATTTAAAAATTTATTATCAGTTCTCCTGTAATAATGATTTAAGATCTCTTTTAAAAAAATATTAGTGATACTTAGCTTTCTAAGTTATTTAATCTGTGTTAGCCAATTATTAATACTTACTGATTTTTCATGTTGAATTTGGTAATTTGAAATATACTGGTATTTACATTAATGCCAGTAGGGTGATGGGACAGGTAAAAGAGCTTTGCCTCTGTTTTCCTGTTATAGGTTTAGGATATTAATATTAAGTGATACTAACTTACTTCTTACACAGACTGGCTTTATTATTACTTTATTCAACAAGACACTCTGTTCAACTTGACCAGTAAAATCCTGGTTATTACGAATTACCAATCAGTATTGAAATGGCTAATTCTTTTTTAAGTTTTCACTTGAAGGGATATTCAAGGTTGTCCTGTCACTAACATTAAACATTTTTTATATTATAAAATTTTGAATAGTTAAGTTACTTGATACATAGTGAATGATTTTTGAATTAAGTTGCATTGCAGTTTGCTATATGCACAGGGTTTTTTGTTTTTAATTAATCTGTAATGTGTTAATTTAGTGAATTACCTCTGCAGTGTAGGTAATCAAATTTTTAATATTATATTCAGATGTGTATTTTTATTTGTATAGTGTGGTGTATGGTTTATGACATTTGTGGTATTAGAAAATGATATTTTATTTTATATTTAGGTAACATACTTTTATATAAATTTATATTAATGTATCTAGTAGGCTGGCAGATGCAGTATTTTAAGTGGCATGGTGGAAACTGCTAGATTATCAGATACTTTGCTGGTATGCATTTATTTATTAGGATGAAGATTTGAAAGCAGGTGTTCCTTTTAATATCTCATGATGAGCATTCGAATTGACAGGAGTATTGGACATTAGGACCTTGCATAAATTTCACATGATTTATTAAAGATTATTCAAGCTGTTGAAACTGTTTAGTGGTAGTTTGTTAATGTACAAAGGTTTGTCAGTCCTTGCAGTTAAATCATCAGTGAAGATTTTTTTTAGTATAGTTGACATGTAAAAAACCTGGTGATTCACAGACCTGTACCCCTGGGGATAAAAATATATGTTTATAAAAAATAAAAAATTAAAAAAAATGTTTTATTTTGCTTAAGTTTCGAGTAACTCTTAGATTCTCCTAAACTTTGAATTCTTTAAAAAATTTTTTAGCTCATTTGATGAATACAGTTCAGAACTTAAATCTGGAAGATTGGAGTGGAGTCCTGTGCACAAATCTGAAAAATTTTGGAGAGAAAATGCTGTGAGGTTAAATGAGAAGAATTATGAGCTCTTAAAGTAAGTCATTAAATTCCAGTTTACACTGTTAATACCTGTTGTACCACATCCTTGCCAACATGTTTTTGTTAGTCTTTAAAAATGTTTAGCCATTTCATGATTTTAATTTGTATTTTCTTGTTTCCTTATGTGGTTGGATACATTGTCATATTCTTATTGGTCATTTGGATATATGTTTTTCCAGAATCGACTGTTCAAGCATCTAAAAAAATTTTTTAGTGGCACCTGGGTGGCTCAGTCAGCTAAGCATCTGCCTTCAGCTCAGGTCATGAACGCTGCTCAGCGGGGAGCCTGATTGTTCCTCTCCCCTGTTCATTCTTTCTCTCATAGCCACTTTCTCTCTCCCTTTTTAAAAGATTTTATTTATTTATTTGAAAGAGAGAGAGAGAGAGAGAGAGAGAGACAGTGTTCCTGTGAGCAGGGTGGGGATGCTCAGAGAGGAGGGAGAGAGGGGAGAAAGAATCTTAAGCCTACTCCACTCTGAGCTTGGAGCCTGATGCAGGGCTCCATCTCAAGACCCTGGGATGGAGATCCTCAAGACCCTGAGCCAAAACCAAGAGTAAGACACATAATAACTGAGCCAAAAAGGCCCCCCTAGGGCCTTTCAAGATAGGCATACTCTCCTCTGGAATTGAAATAAAAACTTGAAGAAAAAAAAGAAAAAAATTCTTTTATTGTCATTTTAATAAGATATCTAGAAGGAGAAGATGAAATATATACGAGTGTCCAGTGGGCAGTTTTATGTAGACCTTACACGGACCTATCCTTGTTGTTTATACTTATTTTCCCTGTATTACCAAAAGGGATACATTATGCTTATTTCAACATTTGGCAAACCGGAGTGAGTGATTGATAGATGTTGGCGACAGATGGAGAATAGATGGTGGGAGAAGTGGATTATCTTTTCAGCATGGTTGTGCTCCTTTGAGTTTTTAAAAGTAGCAAAATGAGCTTGAATAATGCCTTTTAAATCTAGTTTTTGGAGAACTTGAATATAATGGAGGGGAGCTGGTTTATAAATTATTACTAAAGCATTACATGTATTTTTATTATGATACACTTAAAGAGCCTTTTGCATGTTCTGTTTTCTGTCATTAGGTTTTAAATTTTGTGGTTCCTTCATATTACTCTTTACCTTCTTACGAGCCTCTGTGGTTTTACTAAATAACCAGAAACAATGACATGTCAAACTTTAGTTTTAGAGAAATTTGAAGTCATTGTTTGTTTTTAGTTTCCATTCTTTTTTTCTTTTAAAGATTTTAAAAATTTACTTATTTTAAAGAAAGAGAGCATGAGCGTGTATATTTGTGTGAGTTGGGAGGGGGTGAGGGGGCAGAGGAGGGACAAGCAGACTCCTGATATGGGGCTTAACATGACCCTGAGGTCATGACCTGAGCTGAAATCAGGAGTCAGACACTTAACTGACTGAGCTACCCAGCATCCCCTCAGCTTCTGTTCTTAAAAGTTGTCTGTATGGAGATGATTGGCAAGGAGGGGCATGCTAGTGCCGTTCTTCAAACTAGCTGATAAAATAGATACAGAAGAAATCTTCATTCTGTTATTTAAAAAAAAAAAAAAACCAACCCAGTGAATACTAGCCTTCTTTTTATCTGTGGCTTTGACCTTTTTACCTGAGGCTTTGACCTCTTTATCAGGTAATTTCAAACTTAGCAAGTATACAGTGTAAGTTCATTTTTCCTCCATCAATTTTAGTTTGATAGTATACAGAAAGTACTTTGTAATTTTCCATGTTAAAATTTTGAAATAAGTATGTATTTTGAATAAGGAAATATTCTGAAATATAAGAAACCATGCAGATGGTAATTATCATATGGTTTCACTTACTTATGGAGCATAGCATGGAGGGCATTAGGAGAAGGAAAGGAAAAGTGAAGTGGGGTAAATCGGAGGGGAAGCACGAGAGACTGTGGACTCTGAGAAACAAATGGAGGGTTTTGGAGGGGTTGAGGGTGGGGGATGGGTGAGCCTGGTGGTGGGTATTAAGGAGGGCATGTATTGCATGGAGCACTGGGTGTGGTGCATAAACAATGATTCTTGGAACACTGAAAAAAATAAAATTAAGATGTTAAAAATAAAAGCAGAATCTGAGGGAACAAACAAGCTTTTAAAACAGAGGAAAAACATTGTGAAAGTGAACAAGAACAAATTTGTGGAGTGATCAGTCAGAATAATAATATAAATTCTGTTTTGGATTTGAATAAGCCTCCTTTCCAAGATTACATTTTGATCAAATGTCAGAGTCAGAATTCACATTTCTTCGAACTCCAAAGCTGTGTTGCTGCCTTGATCCCATTGGAGTGTCTGACAGAATCTCAGCTGTGGTTGATGTGGTAATTGAGATTTGGCTCTTGATTAATGACTCTATCGTTGACTTAACAGCTGTATTGGGGGGGGAAGACAAGATGGCGGGGAAGTAGGAGGAGGTACCGTTTCAACCTGTACCCTAAAGTGAGCTGATTACCTACCAAAGAACTCTGATCACTCATGAAATCAGCCTGAGTTTAAAATTATATACTTCTGGATCTCTACAGGGGCAGGTAAAGTGGAGTGGGAACATTGTACTGATATCCGAAGAAAAACAAAAGGGGAGGGAGCCACCAGAAGCGACCCATTGGAAAGTAATACCCCAATACGAGAGTGCCCTGTACATGGAGACCAGCATTAACTTGGAATCTGGTTGGAAGCACTCAAAGAGCAAAGGATCGTGGGGGGAAAATTGTGGGAATTGGGATGGTTAGGGACCGGGGTTTACGTCCCCAGACCTAGGACAGCCACCCCTGGCGCTGAGCCATAGAGAGTGCAGCAAAGAAACCAGGTCTTGGTTCCTGAGAGCATCTGGGTGGCGGCTTGCGTGATGGGCAGGGAGCCTCACCAGCCGGCAGAACCACAGCCTTTTGCACTTTCCACGCACGCCGTGCTACCAGAGTCTGAGTTGTGCCCCACAACCCCTTCCCCAGAGAGGTGTGTGCAGGTGACAGCTGGCAGAACCACAACCTTTTGCATTCTCCGCGCATGCTGTGCTACCAGAGTCTGAGTCGCGCCCCACACCCCTCCCTGAGAGAGGTGCCTGCAGGGGCCAGCCAGTGCTCTCTTAGACCAGGGAGTCTAAGCACTCCCAGCCTGGGCCAGCGGGAAAATCTTAGTGCACTGTCGCTGCTTAGAATTTCTCTGGTGATCTGGAGCTGCCCAGACAGCTGAAGCTATGGTGGTTTTAGGTACAAGCAGGAGTTTCTATGACCCCGTAGACCGTGACTGGGAACATGCCTGGGAACGTGCTCTGCCAGCGGCAGAGGGGGAATTTACGTGCTCTGGAGCACCCAGAGGGGAACAGACTGAGGCTTCTCTCTGAGAGGGAGGTCTGGATGCAGTTTCTTTCCTCTATACCTCCAAAAACCATCAAAAGCTGCCAAGGGGAGAGAAAACAAATGAACAAAGAAACAAACAAAATCTCCAGAGAACAAAAGCCTGAAAAACCGGTTTCCTCAGAGCCCACCCCCTTGATGGGGGCAGGAGGCTTAACTCCAGGGACATTGCCTGAAAAACCCTGGTCTCTCCCCCAGAAAACCAACCAAAAAAAAAGACACGAGGACAACCACCACTACTTCATAGATACAACTTTTATTTTTAATTCACTCCCACAATTTATATATTTTATATATGTATATATATAACTTTTTAACCTATTTACCGTCACAGTGAGATGTCCAGTACATCAAATTCCATAATAACCTTTTAACCTGAACTTTTTTTTTTTTTTATTTGACAGAGAGGGAGAGATCACAAGTAGGCAGAGAGGCAGGCAGAGAGAGAGGGGGAAGCAGGCTCCCCGCCGAGCAGAGAGCTCGATGAGGGGCTCGATCCCAGGACCCTGAGATCATGACCTGAGCTCAAGGCAGAGGCTTAACCCACTGAGCCACCCAGGTGCCCCTAACCTGAACTTTTTGATACAGACACCTGTGTTTTTCTTTTGCTTTTTTACTTTTTATTTTTTTTTTAAATTTTACTTTATTTTAGTTTATTCTTTTTTTTTTTTAATATTCATATAGAGATAATCTTCAAGGTAATTCCCTTTCCCCAATCAATGCTACCCCTATAGGTAAACCAGTTTTTAATCCCTATTTATCTTAGGAAAGTTGAGTCCATTAACAAAGATATCAAGATACATCCTAGCAAATAGGACCCAACAGCACATTCAAAAGATTATCTACCATGACCAGATGGGATTCATCCCTGGGTTGCAAGGATGGTTCAACATTCGCAAATCAATCAATGTGATAGAACAAATCAATAAGAGACGAGAGAAGAACCACATGGTCCTCTCAATTGATGTAGAAAAAGCATTTGACAAAATCCAGCATCTGTTTCTGATTAAAACGCTTCAAAGTATAGGGATAGAGGGAACATTCCTGAACTTCATAAAACCTACCTTTGAATGACCCACAGCTAATATCATCCTCAATGGGAAAAAGCTCACAGCCTTCCCATTGAGATCAGGAACATGACAAAGATGCCCACTCTTACTCTTGTTCAACATAGTATTAGAAGTCCTAGCAACAGCAAAGAGACAATGAAGAGAAATAAAAGGTATCCAAATTGGCAATGAAGAAGTCAAACTCTCTTTGCAGATGACATGATTCTTTATATGGAAAACCCAAAAGACTCCCCCCTCAAACTACTAGAACTCATTAGCAGTTCAGTAACGTGGCAGGATACAAAGTCAATGTACAGAAATCAGTGGCTTTCTTATACACTAACAATGAAAATACAGAAAGGGAAATTAGAGAATTGATTCCGTTTACTATAGCACCAAGAACTATAAGATACCTGGGAATAAACCTAACCAAAGAGGTAAAGGATCTGTACTATAGAGGAAAGGACACTCATGAAAGAAATTGAAGAAGACAAAAAAAGATGGAAGACCATTCCATGCTCTTTGATTGGAGAATCAACATTGTTAAAATGTTTCTACTGCCTAGAGCAATCTATGCTTTTAATGCCATTCCGATCAAAATTCTGCCGGTATTTTTCAAAGAGCTAGAGCAAATAATCCTAAAATTTGTATGGAATCAGAAGAGACCCTGAATCGCTAAGGAAATGTTGAAAAAGAAAAACAAAACTGGCAGCATCATATTGCCTGATACCAAGCTTTACTACAAAGCTGTGATCACCAGGTACTGTGATCACCATGGTACTGGCATAAAAGCAGACACATAGACTGGTGGAACAGAGTAGAGAGCCCAGATACGGACCCTCGACTCTATGGTCAAATAATCTTCAACAAAGCAGGAAAAAATATAGAGTGGAAAAAAAGAGAGGCTCTTCAATAAATGGTGCTAGGAAAATTGGACAGCTATGTAGAAGAATGAAACTCGACCATTCTCTTACACCATACACGAAGATAAACTTGAAATGGATAAAAGACCTCAACGTGAGACAGGAATCCATCAGAATCCTAGAGGAGAACATAGGCAGTAACCTCTTCGATATCAGCCACAGCAACTTCTTTGAAGACGTTTCCAAAGGCAAAGGAAACAAAAGCGAAAATGAACTTTTGGGACTTCATCAAGATCAAAAGCTTCTGCACAGCCAAGGAAACAGTCAACAAAACAAAGAGGCAGCCTACGGAATGGGAGAAGATATTTTCAAATGACAGTACAGACAAAAGGTTGATATCCAGGATCTATAAAGAACTCCTCAAACTAAACACACACAAGACAGATAGTCATGTCAAAAAATGGGCAGAAAATGTGAACAGACACTTTTCCAATGAAAAAATACAAAAGGCTATCAGACATATGAAAAAATGCTCATCATCACTAGCCATCAGGGAGATTCAAATTGGAACCACATTGAGATACCACCTTACACCAGTTAGATTGGCCAAAATTAACAAGACAGGAAACAACGTGTGTTGGAGAGGATGTGGAGAAAGGGGAACCCTCTTGCACTGTTGGTGGGAATGTAAGTTGGTGCAGCCAATTTGGGAACAGTGTGGAGATTCCTTAAGAAATTTAGAATAGAGGTTCCCTATGACCCTGCAATTGCACTACTGGGTCTTTACCCCAAAGATACAGATGTAGTGAAAAGAAGGGCCATCTGTACCTCAATGTTCATATCAGCAATGGCCATGGTCACCAAACTGTGGAAAGAACCAAGATGCTCTTCAGTGGACGAATGGATAAGGAAGATGTGGTCCATATACAATATGGAGTATTATGCCTCCATCAGAAAGGACGAATACCCAACTTTTGTAGCAACATGGACAGGACTAGAAGAGATTATGCTGAGTGAAATAAGTCAAGCAGAGAGAGTCAGTTATCATATGGTTTCACTTATTTGTGGAGTATAACAAATAACATGGAGGACATGGGGAGATGGAGAGGAGAAGGGAGTTGACGGAAATTGGAGGGAAAGATGAACCATGAGAAACTATGGACTCTGAAAAACAATCTGAGGGTTTTGAAGGGGCGAGGGGTAGGAGGTTGGGGGAGCCTGGTGGTGGATATTATAGAGGGCACATACTGCATACTGGGTGTGGTGCATAAACAATGAATTCTGTTACACTGAAAAGAAATTAAGTAAAAAAAGAAGATACGGAAGAAGATATGGAAGATATGGAAGAAATTAAGTAAATTAAGTAAAAAAAGAAGATATATATAATGGAATATTACGCACCCACTAGAAAGGATGAATACCCAACTTTTATATCAACATGGACAGGACTGGAAGAGATTATTCTGAGTGAAATAAGTCAATTATCATAAAGTTTCACTTACTTGTGGAGAGAGTCAGTTATCATATGGTTTCACTTAACTTGTGTAGCATAAGGAATAACACGGAGGACATGGGGAGATGGAGAGGAGGAGTGAGTTGGGGGAAGTCAGAGGGGAAGACAGACCATGAGAGACTGTGGACTCTGAGCAACAAACTCAGGGTTTTGGAGAGGAGGGGTTATGGGGTTGGGTGAGCCAGGTGGTGGGTATTAAGGAGGACACGTATTGCATGGAGCACTGGGTGTAGTGCATAAACAATGAATTATGGAACACTGAAAAATAAAATAAAAAAAACTAATGATGTACCATGTGGAGACTAACATAACATAATAAAAAAATTTTAAGAATGTAAAAAAAAAAAACATATTCAGAGAAGAGTTGGAGGGAGCTCTTTCTTTGCTTACCACAGAATCTCTTTTTTTGGACCTATTCTTTTGAAAAATTTCATTGATGACTTGAATATAGAAATGGAAAGCATGCTCAGTTTACAGATAATAATACAAAAATATTTTCATTGTTGATGAATGTATTCAGTGGCCTAAATGGTCCTAAAGGATAGCCATTTAAATCATTTCCATATTTTCTAGATTTGATTTTAGTTACTTCACCATATTTTTGAGTCTAAGACTATATTTTTCAAATGTTAATAGAGATCTTGTTAAAATGCATATTCTAGCTCTGGAGATCCAGGATTTGTTCTGTAATTCAGCATTTCTAAGCTGATACCAATGCTGTGAGTTTGCAGGCCATATTTTGTGTATCAAAGGTCTCTGCTATATGAAGAATAGTTCAGGTTGTATAAGGCAGGCATTGGCAAACTTTTTCTGTAAAGGCCCAGAAAGTAAACAGTGGAGTCTCTGTGAGCCATTTGTTCTCTGTCACAACTACTGAGCATCAGTACTGAAGTGCTAAGGCAATTGTGGACAGTATGTAAACTAATGCGTGTGATTGTGTTCTGATGAAACTTTATGTACAAAAACAGGAAGCTGCTAATTTTGGATTTCAGCTATAATTTGCTAGTTTCTGGTTTAAGGTACTCAGAACAAATACTCTGTTACGCTTTTAGGGAATCTTATGTTGATATGTTCTTATTTCCTAAAATGATACCTTAATAAAAATTCAAAATAATAAAAACAACATCAAAGTACTTCGGAGGGTATGTGTTTTGGTGAGTGCTGTGAAGTGTGTAAACCTGGTGATTCACAGACCTGTACCCCTGGGGATAAAAATATATGTTTGTAAAAAATAAAAAATTATATTAAAAAAAAAATCCCTTAATAAAAAAAAAAAAAAAAGTACTTCGACCTTTTGAAATTATTAAAATGTTTCAGTTGAATTAAATGTAATTTTAGAATCCTTTGCAAGTTGGCCTTTTAAAAAGAGCAAGTTTGAAATTAAAGTAAATGTATGGTATCGGTTGAGTCCTGATTTGTGACCCAGTAAAGTAAATGTATGGGAGATTGACTGTATGTCTTGCTTTTTCTTTGTGGGTTTACATGTGCTTGAGTTGAGTGAACTGCCATCATGGTGCAGTTGTGTTTAGTGTGGACTAGAGTCAACAGTTAGTGATTCAAATCTGTTTCAACATTTCTTGTGTCTGTAGGCAGACTGTGGAACTTCTCTGGGTCTCATTTTCTCATTTATGGGTTCTTGTTGTGAGGTATATGTTTACATCGAAGTTGAAACGTGTATGCATATAATAAATCTTCATTTTATCTCTTCTGTTATTTGGAAATGCAGATATCTCAGTTAGTCTGGAAGATAAAAGGCATGTAAGTACTTCCTAAGAAATAATTCCCTGATTGACAGGTTTTTTTTAGTGTTTCCTGTTGTTTATAGAGTTAGATATGTGACATGCTGAGATGATGATAGAAAAAGGTAGGCAAAGAAGTGTTGAGTTGTACTCTTAGGAGACATTACCAAATAAATGAGCTGCAGAAACTGAAGTACACAAGCTTCATAGACTTTTACAGGTTTTTGAACTATTAAAGTAGATTCTTATTACTTAAGTATTTTAAGTGTTTAAGTTCTTGTTTTAATGCAAATGATACGAGCAAATATCATTGTGATATAAGATGTTTCCTAATACAGATCTTAAGAAATAAGGTTTGTATTTTATAATCGAAGAAGTATAGTGCAATTGCTAGATCATAGGGTAGCTCCATTTTTAACTTCTTGAAGAACTGCCATACTGTTTTCCAGAGTGGCTGTACCAGCTTGCATTCCTACCAACAGTGTAAGAGGGTTCCCCTTTCTCCATGTCCTCAATTGTTGTTTCCTGACTTGACAATTTTAGCCATTCTGACTGAGTGAGGCGGTATATCATTATGGTTTTGATTTGATTTCCCTGATGCCAAGTGATACCCATCCATGGATGAATGGATAAAGAAGATGTGGTATATATATACAATGTAATATTACTCAACTGTCAGAAAGGATGAGTACTTACCATTTACATCAGTGTGGAGGGAACTGGAGGGTATTATGCAAAACAAGTCAGTGAGAGAAAACCAATTATCATATGGTTTCACTCATATGTGGAATATAAGAAACAGCCCAGAGGATCATAGGGAGGGAGGGAAAACTGAATGGGAAGTCATCAGAGAGGGAGAAAAACCATGAGAGACTCTTAACTATAGGAAACAAACTGAGGGTTGCTAGAGGGAAGGAAGGTTGGGGAGGATGGGGTACTTGCATGATGGGCATTAAGGAGGGCATGTGATTTGATGAGCACTGGGTGTTATGTACAACTGATGAATTATTGAACACTACATCTGAAACTAATGATGTACTATCTGTTGGATAATTGAATTTAAATTAAAAAAATTAGAAATTCTAAGGGATAGTAAATTCTTGAGCATCTTAGTAAAATTAAGTAACTTTAAAAAAAATATGTGTGCTGAATTTTTGAATTCTAAGTTATATAGAACAGCCTGGGCCACGTCATTTAAGTATTCTTGTAGGCATACAGAAATAAAATAAAAAGATTTCTTCACTGCTGTTCTCTCTCATAGTCTTCCCCAGTGGTAACCAGAGTCAGGTGATATACTCTCCAGTGTTCTCTCATTCATAGACATATCTGTATGTGCATCTTTATATAGAGTTATTTATACATGTTCCATCTAAATATGTTAGTCTTTGACTTATGTTTTTCACTAATTATGGCTTGGGGTCTGTTAAAATGACTTAGTTTTATTATTTTTAAAAATTGAAATCTATTTTCTTTTTAATTGGGCCACTTTATTCCACTGAGCCTCTGGTGTTACCACTCTGTAAAATAGGAAGAATCAATAATCCTAAGTTGTAGAGATTTTGATAAAATGGTTAATGTGAAACTGCTTTGTACATAACATACTTGGTTTATAGAGGACAAAGCGGGTGCCACCAGCACGGAAGAAGAAATGGAGGGAAAAACCTAACTCTTGTATGTGGACTCTACCCCCTAACCTTTTCTCTTAGTCATTTTTTATTTTATTTTTATTTATTTATTATTTATTTATTTGATAGACAGAGATCACAAGTAGGCAGAGAGGCAGGCTAAGGAGAGAGGCCAATGCGGGTCTCAATCCCAAGACCCTGGGATCATGACCTGAGCCGAGGGCAGAGGCTTTAACCCACTGAGCCACCCAGGCGCCCCTCTTAGTCATTTTTAAGCTAGTGTACATAGTTATCTTTGTAGAAATGTGAAGGTATTTCTGTAGGTTAGTTTCCTAGAAGTAGAATTGCTGGATCAAAGGGTCTGTGCATTTTAAATTCCATTAGAAGCTGTCACATTGTTTCCCCAGTTGGCGGCATCACCATTTTATACTTAAATTGTGTATTCATTTTTTCCAGCAAGTATGTATTGAGCATCTGTTGTATGGTCAGTACTTTTCTAGGTGTTGCAAACACAATGGCAAATAAAATTAATTTCTTTTGTCATTAGGCTTACATTGTATTTTGTAGAGAACGAGACTAAACAGGTAGTCAGGAAACTAAATAATACCATGGCTAGTGCTGATGAGTCCTGTGAAGAAAAATAAATCAAGAAATGGGGATAGAAAATGATGAGGGGGAGGGTATTATCTTGGGATCAGAGACTCTTAAGCAAGAGGTGATATTTGAGCTGAGAACTGAAAAGATACTTTCTCAGTATTGTACTGATTCAGTTAGCTAGTTCTGTAAGGTTTTCATATATCTGTGTCTAAGGGAGTGACTGTTGCTGGCATATTAGAAAACAGTTTTTTTTTAATATGTTGGTCTTCTGCCTGGCAGTTAAAGTAATTACTGATTCTGATTGATTATCCCAGTATGTTCTGTTTGTGGAATGAGTTGAGCTTTCTTTCCATTTCTGTGCCCTTGAGTAGTTTCAATAACACAGGAATGATCTGTTCCTTGAGTGATCTCCCTCACTCTCATGCTGAAGACTCTCTCCCACTGGATTGGATTCTGGGTAGTGCATTTCCCTCTTTCTCTTCACTCCTGAGGAAACATGCACCCAGAAACATCTCCTGGGTGAGATGAGCCCTTTTCCTGAAGGTCCTCGAGGAAGCAGAAATCTGTGGTCAAGGCTCCAGCTCCCAGCAGAAGGGAGCCTTCTCTGTGTCTGGTTGGCTCTTGTTCTTAGAAACACTGTCAGGGTCCTGCAGTGGTTTCACTCTGTGCAGTTGCTGTGGAGAAAGGACAGCAGGGGAACCAGGATTATGAATTTGGGTGCCCATCTTCTCAGAAACATTCACTTGCTGTTTTGCATTGTTTTACTTGTGAAGTTCAGGTTCAAGTTCTTCCTGAGACTTGGAGTGAGAAAGAAGGCGGGAGAGGGGGCACAGGGAATGTCTATGCTGAGGGCTCATGTTCCATCATGATCACAACTTAAAGCAACTTCTTTTTTTTTTTAAAGGTAGAGGCTTTTTTTTTTTAAATATTTTATTTATTCATTTGACAGAAATCACAAGTAGATGGAGAGGCAGGCAGAGAGAGAGGGAAGCAGGCTCCCTGCTGAGCAGAGAGCCCCATGCGGGACTCAATCCCAGGACCCCGAGATCATGACCTGAGCCGAAGGCAGCGGCTTAACCCACTGAGCCACCCAGGCGCCCTTAAAGCAACTTCTTAATACTAACAAAAGGCTTACAAATGATTAATCTTCAAAATATAATTGGCAAAGATTCACTGGTAACTATATATTAAAATAATACTAACTCACATTCTAGTTGTCTTTTTTGAGAGAACAGGAAAGTTATATTGGGGATTTTTTGATATGTTGGGGATTGTGTGTGGTATGCATTATGAATTTGAAAGTAACCTGATATAATAATGTGTAAAGATTTGAAAACTGCTAACTCATACGTAATATATTATGTGTAATAGTAAAAGCTGTAGAAAATCCTTTTGTAAATGTCTATTTTCAGGAGATACCTGAAAATACACTGTGCTCTGTTGTGCCCTCTAGAACAACTAGAAATCAGTCTCTCTTTGGATTAAATTTATTTCAGAATTTTGACAAAACTTCTGGAGGTCTCGGATGATCCACAAGTCTTAGCTGTTGCTGCTCATGATGTTGGAGAATATGTGCGGCATTATCCACGAGGCAAACGGTAAGGGAAAAGTAGTTTAGCAGAGAAACTGATGGAGTAAGTGAAATCAAGATGCTTAATTAATATGGGGAATTATGATAAACCTAATTAAAATAACACTGTTGTGTGGTGGCTAGCAGAGATCACATTAGAAATTTCACATTCATGATTTTCTTTGGTTTTTATGATTTTAATTTAGTAGCCATTTTGTTAGTACTCATTATTTTTCGACTACTACTAGTAGTTACAGAGACGATGAGACATTATTATTATCATTTTAAAATTTTTTTCACTTTTTAAATTAATTTTTTAAAAATTTCTTTTCAGCCTAACAGAATTCATTGTTTATGCACCACACCAGTGCTCCATGCAATACGAGTCTTCCATAATACCCAACACCTGGCTCCCCCAATCTCCCATCCCCCACCCCTTTAAAACCCTCAGATTGTTTTTCAGAGTTCATAGTCTCCCCTTCCAATTTCCATCAACTCCCTTCTCCTCTCCGTCTCCCTATGTCCTCCATGTTATAGGTGAAACCATATGATAATTGACTCTCTCTGCTTGACTTATTTCACTCAGCATAATCTCTTCCAGTACCATCCAGGTTGCTACAAAAGTTGGGTATTCATCCTTTCTGATGGAGGCATAATACTCCGTAGTGTATATGGACCACATTTTCCTTATCCATTCGTCCGTTGAAGGGCACAGTTTTGGTAATTTCCACAGTTTGGCGACCATGGCCATTGCTGCTATAAACATTGGGGTGCAGGTGGCCCTTCTTTTCACTACATCTGTATCTTTGGGGTAAAGACCCAGTAGTGCAATTGCAGGGTCATAGGGAAGCTCTATTTTAAATTTCTTAAGGAATCTCCACACTGTTCTCCAAATTGGCTGCACCAACTTGCATTCCCACCAACAGTGCAAGAGGGTTCCCCTTTCTCCACATCCTCTCCAACACACGTTGTTTCCTGTCTTGCTGGTTACAGAGACGATGAGACATTATTGTTATTATTATTATTATTTTAATTTTTTTTTTTTAAGACTTCATTTATCCACTTGACAGACAGAGATCACAAGCAGGCAGAGAGGCAGGCAGAGAGAGAGTGAGAGGGAAGCAGGCTCCCTGCCGAGCAAAGAGCCCGATGTGGGACTCGATCCCAGGACCCCGAGATCATGACCTGAGCCGAAGGCAGAGGCTCAACCCACTGAGCCACCCAGGCACCCCTATTATTATTTTAATTTTTAAAAAAGATTTTATTTATTTGAGAGAGAGAAATCAAGCACAAGCTGAGTGGGGAGGGAAAGAGGGAGAGGGAGAAGCAGGCTCCCTGCTGGAGCCCTCTGAGCAGGGAGCCTGATACCAATCCCAGGACCTGGAGACCACAACCACAACCTGAGCCAAAGGCAGAGCCCAACCGACTGAGCCACTCAAGCACCCCTGTTGTTACTATTTTTTAAAGATTTACTTACTTACTGGGGCACCTGGGTGGCTCAGTGGGTTAAGCCTCTGCCTTCAGCTCAGGTCATGATCTCAGGGTCCTGTGATTTGAGCCCCGCATCAGGCTCTCTGCTCAGTAGGGAGCCTGGTTCTCTCCCCCTCCATCTGCCTGCCTCTCTGCCTACTTGTGATCTCTGTCTGTGTAATAAATAAATAAAATCTTAAAAAAAAAAAAGATTTACTTCCTTCTCAGAGAGAGAGAGAGTGCATACATGTGCATGATGGGGAGGGGCAGAGAGAGAGTGAGAGAGAGGATCTTAGATTCTCTTCTTAGATTCACAATATTGAAGAAAATATAATACCTGTAAAGAAAAGTTATAGTAGATGTATAGTGATAAAATTATGTATTTCAGAGTATTGAGAAGAGAGGAATTCCATGTGGGATGAGATAGATAAGACTTTATAGATGTGGTGATGGTAGCCACATAATTTAAAATCATTTAGATACCTCAACAATGAAAAGTTGGGCTTTTTCTGGGAAAAATAAGAAATCAGGGTACCAATATTATATCAAGGGAAAAAACATTTAAGGTAGAAAAGGGGTGTTTTCTGTTATTTTGAAAAGCAGAAATGCATAGTGCCTTGGTGTGAATTGTTGCTGTTTCACTTGCTAGTTTGTTTCCTAATGAGTAAAATTGGGACGATAGTCATATTCCTTTCCCATGGACGATAG
Organism: Mustela nivalis; assembly: GCF_964662115.1. Lineage (NCBI taxonomy): Eukaryota > Metazoa > Chordata > Mammalia > Carnivora > Mustelidae > Mustela > Mustela nivalis. The sequence goes on from NC_139021.1 coordinate 84,333,517, forward strand.
TCGTATTCCTTTCTCATGAGGCTGATGTAAGGACTAAATGAGTTAACCCAATACAGTGATCCGAGTTGTGCCAGGAGATACACAGCAAGTACTCAGTAAGTATTAGCTACTTTTACTATTACTAATATGGATATTTTATATTCATCAAAACTTTCTATAAGGAAGAAATGATAGTATTAATCTTATTTATTATAAAACAGTGTCAAGTAAGCCCAGAACACCTTAGAATGTGAGGAAGAATTGGCAGAGCCACAGAAGTAATTGCATACTTTAACGTTCCACAATTACTTCATAACTTCCTCTTCTCCTTATAGTGTATAAATATTTAAGCATTATAAAACATTATATCAGTGACTGGATCCAGATGCAGAGAAATTATCTTTTCGCTCCAAGTGTCTCTGACCTATATTATTTTTGATCTTCACCTTGTTTTTTTCTAGATCTGATTTGGCTGCTCGGGCTGCTTTGTATTGGACCTTGGTAAAGTCCATTTCCAAAATTATGACAGTTTCATCTGGAGCAGAATTTGCCAGGGCTGTGGGATATCACATGGATCATGGGCTGAGTTGTCAGGATTGACATTGCTATATGGAGAAGTAGGCTTGAGGTTAGTAAGGGATAGCCTCCCTTTGCTCTCAGAAATGAGAAGAGGTTGTTCATGTCCATTTTGAGTGAAGAGTTTCTCTTGCACTTTTTCTGGATGGGAATAATGAGCATGAACATCTCTGAACTCCATATGTTGGAGTGCAAAATGCCTCTTTTATGGAGGATAAATGAGAGAACATTAGGCAAATGTCATATGGGAAACTACTCAGGATATTGATACCTATTTTAGGAAAAATAGAAAATTCTTGAGTGTAGCTACTGAATCACTCAGTGTTTGAACTGCGGGATGTTTTCATTCTGACCCAGCAAGCCTTTGTTACTGTTTTTTTTTTTTAATGTTATATTAGTCACCGTACAGTATAATCATTAGTTTTTGATGAAGTGTTCCATGATTCATTGTTTGTGTATAACACCCAGTGCTTGATGCAATACATGCCCTCCTTCATACCTATCACCAGGCTATCCTAGCTCCCCACCTCCTCCCCTCCCAAACCCTTAGTCTGTTTCTTGGAGATCGTAGTCTCTAATGGTTTGTCTCCCCCTCTGGTTTTCCCTGCTTCATTTTTCCCTTCTTCCTCCTAATGTCTTCCATGCTATTCCTTATGTTTCACAAGTAAGTGAAACCATATGATAATAGATTTTCTCTGCTTGACTTATTTCACTCATTATAATCTCCTCCAGTCCCATCCATGTTGATGCAAAGGTTTGGGTATTCATCCTTTTTGATGGCTGAGTAATACTCTGTTGTATAGATGGACCACATCTTCTTTATCTATTCATCTGTTGAAGGGCATCTCAGCTCTTTCCACAGTTTGGCTGTTGTGGACATTGCTGCTATGAACACTGTGGTGCATGTTGCCCATCTTATCACTGCATCTGTATCTTTGGGGTAAATACCTAGTAGTGCAATTGCTGGTTCATAGGGAAGCTCTATTTTTAACTTCTTGAGGAACCTCCACACTGTTTTCCAAAATGGCTGCACCAACTTGCATTCCCACCAACAGTGTAAGTAGGTTCCCCTCTCTCCACATCTTCTCCCAACATTTGTTGTTTCTTGCCTTGTTGATTTTTGCCCTTCTAACTGGTGTAAGTTGGTATCTCAGTGTGATTTTGATTTGAATTTCCTTGATGGCTAGTGATGATGAGCACTTTTTCACGTGTCTGCTAGCTATTTCTGTGTCTTCTTTGGAGAAGTGTCTATTCATGTCTTCTGCCCATGTTTTGATTTGATTATTTGTTTTTTTGGGTGTTGAGTTTGAGAAGTTCTTTGTAGATCTTGGGTATCAGCCGTTTATCTGTAGTGTCATTTGCAAATATCTTCTCCCATTCCGTGGGTTGCTTCTTTGTTTTGCTGACTGTTTCCCTTTCGCTTTTGTTTCCCTTGCCTTTGGAGACATGTCTTGAAAGAAATTGCTGTGGCCAGTGTTGAAGAGGTTATTGCTTATGTTGTCATCTAAGATTTTGATGGATTTCTGTCTCTCACTGAGGTCTTTCATCTATTTAGAGTTTATTTTTGTATTTGGTGTAAGAGAGTGGTTCAGTTTCATTCTTCTGTATAGAGCTATTACTGGTCTTACATAGAACTTTATTCCGGATGCATGTCAGAAGCAAATGGCACAGATACAGCAGATTTGTAAGTCTGTGTGTACAAGATTTCTGTTGCATTTTTTAGTTTTGTCCTTGTATTCTTCAGCTCCAAGATTTCTGTTTGGTTCTGTTTATTTCTCTTTCTTTATTGTCATTCTGTTCATGTGTTGTTTTTCTAATTTTGCTTAGTTGTCTGTGTTCTCTTTCATGTCATTAAGTTTCTGTAAGATGATTATTTTGATCCTTTATTAGGCAGATTTTAGATACATATTTTTATAGGATCGGTTACTGGAGCTTTGTTAATTTTCATTCGGTAGTGTTATATTTACCTGATTCTTTGTGGTCTGTGTAGCCTCACATCGATGTCTGTGCGTTTAAAGGAGTAAATACCTCATCTAGTCTTTTAAGACCATTTTCAGCAGATAACTCTTCTCTGTTGCCTGGGCTAATGGGTGGCATTACCTCTGAAAGTACATTCATGCTGAGTTGGAGTGGGTTATGCACAGATATGAGTCTGCAGGGGTGTCCGTGGTTGGCAGGTTTGTTACTGGGGTCTTAGGTAGGTGTGTTTCCTGTCTGGTCTTCAGATGGCTGGGATTGCCTCAAATACCTTGTTTAGTAGGGTAGTGGCGGGACAAGGATCCATTTCGGTCTCCACAGTTGTGTCCTTAGCTATCCCCTTACCGGGTGTGTGGATGGGTCCTGCAGGTCCCAGGGAGCACTGCTACCTGGTCACTGATGGATCCCTGGGTGGGCAGGATAGGCCCTGGGCCATGGCTGAGAGGGACTGGAACCAAGCTCCAGGGCTGATTCAGGTGTCCCAACCACAACTGAAGTCTGCATATCTGGTTTTAGAGGCACAGATGGGTATTTGTGCCACAGGTCCCTGGGTGGGTGGAACTACTCCCTGACTTTGGCTTAAGGAACTGAAGCTGAGTATAGGATTGTTTCAAGATATCCTGAGGCACAGATGTTAGTGTCCCACACCAGGTCCCTATGTTGGAGGACTGCCTGTAACTGCAGGTTGGAGGGAATTGAACCAAATATAGGACCTTTCCAGGATCTTGGGGTGCAGATGGGAGTGTCTCCCACTGGTTTTCTGGGTCAGCAGTACTGCTCATGGACTGGCTGGGAAGGGATGGACCTGAATATAGGGCCCTTTCTACCTTCTCTGGGGTATTTTCAGAGCATCTCTTGCTAGGTCCCTGAAGCTGGCTGGCCTGCTGGCAGGCCATCTGTGATGGAGCTAGAGTCATGTATAGGACCCCTCAGAATCTATAAGGCTGCAGCCAGAAGTTTCCTGCTGGGTCTCTGTGCCAGCAAGTGTGTTTGGGGACTGGCCAGAATGAGCTAGAGACCAGTTATAGGACCCTTTCAGAATCTGTTTGACAAAGTTTAAAAGGCTTTACTTCTTGGGTAAGGGAGGGACTCCCAGAACTCAGCAGAGAGATGCTGGAGCCTGTTCAAAGGCTCTTTCAGGGTCCACACAACTGGGACTGAGGTCTCTGTGCCTATTAGCTGATGGATGGGTAGGTGTGACTCTTCCAGGGCCCCTTATTTTGGTAGAATCAGAGCCAATAGGGATGGTAGAATTCTCAGGGTTCTAGAGCTGTTTCTGGGTTTGTAGCCAGGGTAACAGTCAGTGAATCAGCTGCCTGGGTGTGATCCTGCCCTCTCAAAATGTCTTTCTTCAGTTGGAGAGAGCACCAGGGTTTCATAGTCCCTATCTGTATCCCACAGTTCCCAGGAGGGCAGTTTTCCATGGATGGATAGCAAATTACTGCTTTTGAGGAGGAGAGATACATGTGAAGGATGTCTTATTCAGCCATCTAGCAGACATCACTCCCATCGCCCATCTCTGCAAGTTTTATAGCAGTGCTCTTGCCCTTCTTGTGAACTGAGGTCTGGATACATTTAATCAAATGGCTGTAAAATAAGTGAAGTTATAGTTGCTGATTTTGTAGCAGTGAAGGGTAACAGCTTTAGCACATGCAGAGAAAAATAGAGACACAGGAGAGGGAGAATATTACTGATCTTTGTTTTTCAGGGAATTGTTCCTATAGCTTTTCTCATGAAGAAAGACACAAGAGATCTCTCCACTGTTGGACACTTTATATTTAATTGACTGCTGGCTCTGTCATCTACCTCCAGAGAGTGCTGCCACAATTTGATGGCCATTCCCTTTAACCTGTTGAGAAGTCTGTTGGAAACAGAAGGGATAATAATAGCTTTTGCACCTTCCATGCAAAATACCTGTCAGTAGCTCTTTTTGTCTGCCCAACCCTCCGTCCTGGAGCCTCTCTTAACCATTCCACAGGGCAGAGAAATATTGCCTATCTGGTACCATAGACAAATAGGTCATTCTTTCCTAAAACTGGGACTAGACTCAGGTATTTGACTTCAACTGAGATCCCTAAGGTTCACCCATCCATCTGGAAGTGACACTGAGGGCACTGTCAGCTTGTCTGCCCTCCCCCTGTCCCACCACCACCACTGATGATCTCACTTTCTTTCCAGGGGCTGTGAGTGTCCTTGGTATGTCCTTGGTCTTCTGTAAAAAGGCCAGGCATGAACTTGCTTTCCTCCCCAAACCATAGTAACTTACACATTAGGAGTGGTAACTTACACATTATAAGTAGCCTCTGTCTATTTAAGGAAACACTACCAGTAGATCATACAGTCCTCAGGTGAACATGGAGAGCTCTATAAAAGGAACTACCTTTGATGATTCGGTGGTGTTTCCCAAAAATAAGTGATTAGTGATACTACCTTAACCCTGGAAGACATTCAAGTTAGCCTCAATTGGCTGGCCATTCAGTTTGCTGGCCATTCAGTTCACTGGCCAGCATTTGTTATGGCCAAATTGACAGTGCCAGTTTTATGATTCTAGAATGAGAAAACAAATTTTAGATTTTAGAATAACAAAACTGGCACTGGCCAGTTGACAGAATTGCCCTAGACTTCCTTCTTGCCCCAAGGAAGAATCTGCACATTCTTTATAAAGTATCCATCTATACTTGGATTAATGCCAAGTGTAAAGGTCACTACAGAAACTTAAGGGGAAAGCCCATGAATTTTAAGTAGACCCTGGTGGTTTATGGCGTTTTTCCAGCTAATTAGATCCAGGACCTTGGAGGGACTTGGATAAGATCACTGTGCTTTATCCTGATGCTATGGATTTGATTCCAGCCTGCATCAGCCAGATTAATCACAGTGACCACTGTAGTGATGTATATTCATAGGTAAACTTGCCAGAAAGCAAGATAAAGTATAAATGAAGATTTTATATGTGGGGAGATATTTCTCTCAGCTTTCTGTCCTTCTTGCACGTTGAATGCTCTTTTCAAATGGTTGTCTTCCTGGGAGCAAAGGGCAGGATGCTTACTGTCCATTAGGAGAGATTTGGGTTCTCTAAGTTCAGGGTTCCTCTTCTTTACACTGTTTATGCAGGGATCATTGAATTCTCTTCATGTTTTCCTGTGAAATTGTGGTTTGGGGAACCAGCACAAAATTCTAATATTCTTGCTACTGCAGTTGCCTTGAGTAACAAACTAGCATTTATCTTTGACCCAGGAGTCTCAGTGTCTTCTACAGGTCTCCATGAAACTATGGCAGCTCTACTTGCTAGCTTGCAAGTGGGATGAAAGCTAAGACCTTTAGTTCTTGACACTTTGATGATAAGAACTAACATTAATACCACTTTAAAAATAAAAAAAATAATTAATACTGTTATGCCAAAAATAAATAAAAAATAAATAAAAAAATAGCCTATTTTATTATGAAAAATTGAGAATCTTCAGATAAGACAAAGATGAACTTTGCTTTTATATAAATATAGCTAATAACCCAGGTCCCTAGCCCATCTAAGATGTGTTTTTTTTTTTTAAGATTTTATTTATTTATTTGACAGAGATCACAAGTCAGCAGAGAGACACTCTAGAGAGAGAGGAGGAAGCAGGCTCCCCGCTGAGCAGAGAGCCCGACGTGGGGCTAGATCCCAGGACCCTGGGATCATGACCTGAGCCGAAGGCAGTGGCTTTAACCCACTGAGCCACCCAGGCTCACCTAAGATGTGTTTAACATGAAAAACAGAGAGGATAGGTGAATCCTTCATAATGATATAATCGCTTATTTATAATACTTTTGGAAAGGGAAAAAGCAAATATAGATAAAATCTTCTCATTCTAAAATCATAAAACTGGTGAAAAGCTTATTTAAGAACTTACTTTCTTACAGTACTGACTTGTTACCAATGTCTTGAACCCTAGGGCTTCAATTGTGTCTTATGGATACACAGTTTACACCATATCTACTGCTAATCAGAAACCTGTTATGCCTTCACATCATCCAGTTCTACCACATCCCTACTTTTCTTCCCTTCCAGTCGTCTCCCCCAGTTAAGGATTATCTTGGACACCATACTTAACTTCTTCAGACTACATATCGCTGGTATCATATATGCACCAATCCTCAGTGCTAAAACACTTTCTCAAACAGTTACTCACTCATTCATGCCTGCCTGCCTGCCTGCAGCGCTGGCGCTGCTACTATTTTTCTTTGTCCTTCCAGTGGCTTACATGGATCCATGGACTAGTATGTTCATTCTTTTTTGAAGTCACTCACCAGTATTATCTCAGAGTAACTTAATTTCTCTACAGTTTTCTGTTCCTCCTTCTTTGAAATATATTTTCAAATTATTTTCTCCTCATCACATAGCCCCTTGAAGACTCTCATTCTCTCTGTGAAGTCATTCCCACATCTTCCTACATAGGAGTATTTCTCAAACTTAATAAATAGACTGTTGGTGGTTTTGCAGACCCACAGTTTGAAATAAACAGTAATAAAATTAATCAACACTCAAAAAATGTAATTATAGTTTGAAGTACTGATAACTCTTTAATGTCAGTTATAGGAATTATTTTGTTCATGATCTTTTACCAAGGTATCAAGAACAGAATGCTTGAGTCATGCATAAGTCAAGGTCTCTTTTCACTTTCTCTTTTTTATTGCTACTAAATTTAAAAAAATGTTAACTCATTACAGTAAGTTGGCAGGAATGCCTACAACAGTTTTACGCCTCTTGCAGATAGTTCTGGATATTCAGATCATATGTGTACTCAGAAGGACTTCTCCCTGAAACCTGCTTTAACAGTTCATCAGATATTAAGTTGACTGGCCCATTCCGTGTAAAAGCAGGGAAATTGAATGTTGCTACTTGTGAGGCAGAGGCGAAAAAATTCCCAATCTACTTTGTGGTTGCAGTTGGCCATATAAAAGTATCTCTTTAAATTCAGTTGTAGCTTGTGGATGTGGTTTTTAACTACAGTCCTCATTTTTTTCCCTTCATGAATAAAATAAAAACATTTAGATTTGGAAAAATTCAAACTTTCAATGATATATCCATTTTAATTACAAATCAGTCACCTTAACAAATTGTGTTGGTATCTTAAATTTGAGGTTGATACTTTTTTTTTAAAGATTTTATTTATTTGTCAGAGAGAGAGAGAGAGTGGGGGACAGAGAGAACTCAAGCAGGGGGAGTGGCAGGCAGACAGAGAAGTAGGCTTCCCACTGAGCAAGGAACCAGATGTGGAACTTGATCCAAAGGTCCTGGGATCATGACCTGAGCCAAAGGCAGCTGCTTAACTGACTGAGCCACCCAGGTGTCCCAATATTCTTTTTTTTTTTTTTTTTAAGATTATTTATGTATTAGAGAGAAAGAGAGGGAGGGAGAGAAGGCAAGTGGGGTAAGAGCAAAGAGACAGTAACAAGCAATACTGCGCTGAGCACAGAGCCTGATGTGGAGCTTGATCTCAGGACTCTGAGATCTTGATCTGAGCTGAAATCAAGAGTCGGATGCTTAACCGACTAAGCCATCCTGGCACTCTGATGTTGATATTTTTTAACCTATTCAGATGATGACTACTACATTGCTAAGTTGCTTAGAATAATGGAAAGGATTTTTACTGGTATTTATCACTGTAAGTGCTGTCTTATGTATCACATACTGAGGAAACCAATAATTATCCTTTCCTACAACTTGAGGAAAAACAGTACGAGCAAAGAAAGTAAGTTCCCCACCCCCAGAAAAAAGAATGGCATATTTCTGTTTAGAAAGGCAGTCTTATGCTCCCCCATGTTTTTCTTTACTCAGTTCTTATAACTTGATAAAATTCACACTTGCATTTCTTTTAACACTGACAAGATTAGTAGGCAGGCAAGGTCCAGTTGAGTTAATCTCTTTGTCCATGTAGCACTAATTCTCCTTGGCAAACGTAACTAGTCCTCTGTCAGTACTAAGTCCAACAACTTCTTGTCCACATTATGCCCTCCAGAGAAATCAGGAGTATCTCCTCCATACACGCACAGTACATATGCTAATAGCTAATGGGCACCACAGTCATCTGTACTGAATTACCTGTTGGTTAAGTGCATATACTAAACTTGCCTGCTTAGGTTCAGATCTCAGCCCTGCTACCTGGTAACTGTACGACCTTGCCATATATCCTCTCTGTGCCAGTTTCCTCCTCTGAATATGGGAACTAAATAAGTTCATATGTAATGTGCTTTAAACGCCACTTAACACATAGTAAGTACCAGTTCAATGAGTAATTTTGTCCATTTGCTAAGTATCTGCTATCCTGCACCATAGCAATTGCAGATGACCCTTGAACAACATTGGTTTGAACTGTGTAGGTCCACTTGTATGTGGATTTTTTATAATACAGTACTGTAAATGTATTTTGTCTTACGATTTTCTTAGTAACAGTTCCTTTTCTTTAGCTTACTTTATTGTAAGAATGTAGTATATGGTATATCATACAAAATATACTATATGAAGAGTGCTAATTGACTCTTCATGTTACTGGTAAGACTTCTGTCCAATAGTAGGCTATTAGTACTTAACTTATGGGGGAGTTAAAAATTATATGTGGATTTTGACTGTGTGAGAGGTTGGTGTCCCTAACCACCTCTACCCTAATGTTGTTTAAAGCTCAGCTGTACTCCACTGTATGTTTTTGATACCATGTGATTTTAAACATTACTTAATAAGGAAATTTGGCTTTCTCTAAGAATATAGTGTTCTTGTGGTGGACTTTTTTCTTTTTACAAGTTTCTTGGGAATGATTTGTACTCATCACAAAGCAGGCATTCCCTCCTTTTGAATTTTGTCCCTTTCTCCATCTCAAACAATAAAATCAATCAGTTGACAAAGTTTCATATCAAAAGTGTTTTGGAGACTACGGGTGAATATATTGCTGGTCCAGTGATGAAGATTTAGGTAGTAATACTGCCGTATTTCCTATCTGTCATTCTCTTTCATCACACTGAGATTTGTCTTGGCGTGCAGATCTACATATGATATTCAAAATGGAGTCCTATTTACTGTTGTTTTACCTATTTGTTGTTATTTTCATGACTCCTTTTGTAGTTTAAAGAAACCCTTTCGATTCAGTAACTTGTTTTTGTAAATTCAGGTGGAGAACATAACTTCCCCCCAACAGCAAATTTAATAAGTGCCCTCAATAAATGCAAATAAGATGAAAGTAAACTATCTGAATGAATTTATTCTGTCAACTGTACTTGCCAGTTCAATTCTTATGAAGGACCCACAGCCTTTAAGACTGTGATACAATTTCCAGGAAACAAACACCATTCATTAATCTTATTTTTCAAATGTGTGTGTATGATGGCATGTGAATAAAACTGTTCCATTGCTTTGTCCTTGAAAAGCACAAGACCACCTGTGGCCCTGCTGAACACCCAGAAATCACACTTTGATGACTAGCGCCTGAGAGTTGTCCCGAAGAGAGCATCCCCCCTTTGCATGCATAATTCCCAGGCAGCAGAACATTGCAACAGCAACCCAGAGCCCCATCAGACCCTCCTAGGGCTTGGGCAAGTGCACTTCCCTCCCTCTCTCTGCCTCGAATACTGTAGTGCATGTTTTTTTTTTTTTTTTCTTTTAAGTAGTACAACATCTAAACAGTTTTCCTATATTCAAGGAATTCCCACCTTCCAAAGCATGTGCTCCCTTTCGTTGTAGAAGATAAAAATGCCAGCAGCATGCTTTCCTAAACTCAGTTGCTTCCAGCCACATGCTTATGGCCTCAGTCAGCAAATCAGATCTCGCTGCCCCAGATGTCTGGCAGGAATGAGGAGTGGAGGGAAGTGGGTACTGCAGGCATTGCTTTAAGGCAGTAGCCGTGGCTGAGACCGTAGCACTTGTGTCTTGGGACGAGCAGAGGAAACTTAAGGTTCTGTGCCTCGCCCCAGTAGCACACTTGCTGGACTGCTAATTTGGTCGCTTGCTTGTGAATCAGTCCGGACAGCCTTCACGCTTGGCTCCCCAGCTTTTCAAGCTGTACTTGCCTTTCAGGGATTCTTTAACTGTCTTAATTAGGTAGGCAAGTTTCTATCTCTTCAAGTAAAAATACGACTGATAAAAAAATTCTTCTCTTTTTAATCTGGAAAACCAGTATATTGCCATTAAAACAAAACACAGTATCTGTCCAATTTTTTGTGCTTTCGGTGTTCAGTATATATATCCATAGCCCTTTTCAGCTTATACATAATGATCACCTCATTATATCCCCTCTCCCCACTGAAACTGGTCTCTGACCTCTCAAAAAGAGGAACTATATCTGATGAGGCATATCGTTGACCATAGTAGGGCAGAGTAAATGTTGAGAGAAAGAGCTATCAAAAGAATTCCTGCTTATTCTCTTAAAATGCACACTTTTGTATGAGGTAAATAGCTCTGTTTCCCTTTGTACAAAGCCTAGCATAGTATGTACAAATAAAAATTAATAACTTGTTCATTTATCTTTTCTAAGTTAGAGTTATCATGAAAAGTAACAAGTTACTATAGAAAACTTGAAAAATGCAGAAAAGAATAATGAAAAAACAAGACTCTAGTTTTGAGGTAAAAGTAATAGTTTATTTATTTTCAGGTTTTTTTCTCTATACATATATTTTTTTCCTTCCAGAGTATTGATCATGTAATATCTCCTATTTTATCTCCTGTTTTTATTCATTTTTCATGGTAATTTCCCATCTACAAATTTTAAAACATATATATTAATGCTGCCTATAGATAAATGTATTCCAGTGTGCTCAAGTTTTACTAGTGACCATTTGGTATGTTTCCAATTTTTCATTATTATAAAAACAGAGTAACTCTTTGCAGATATTTCTGATTATTTTCTGGTCCCTTAAATACATTCATTGAAAGAACGTATATAAGTACTTCTGAAATTTTATTTTATTTTACTTTTTTTTTTTAAAGATTTTTTTTTTCTTTTTTGTATTTGACAGAGAGAGTCACAGCAAGAGAGGGAAGACAAGCAAGGGGAGTGGGAGAGGGAGAAGCAGGCTTCCTCTGGCAAGGAGCAGGGAGCCCGATTTGGGGCTCTGTCTCAGGACCCTGTGATCATGACCTGAGTCAAAGGCAGACGCTTAATGGCTGAGCCACCCAGGCGCCCTGAGATTTTAAAAACATTATTAGAGAGGACTTCAAGCTCCAAGCAGTATTGTGTGAGAATAGCATCTCTACCACCTTCTCTGCAGCAATGAGTGTTACCATTTCTCTTTAAACTCTCATGGGGGAAACCAGTACCTGGTGCTTTTTTTTTTTTTAATTTTTTATTTTTTATAAACATATATTTTTAGTCCCCAGGGGTACAGGTCTGTGAATCACCAGGTTTACACACTTCACAGCACTCACCAAAGCACATACCCTCCCCAATGTCCATAATCCCACCCCCTTCTCCCAAACCCCCTCCCCCCAGCAACCCTCAGTTTGTTTTGTGAGATTAAGAGTCACTTATGGTTTGTCTCCCTCCCATTCCCATCTTGTTTCATTTATTCTTCTCCTACTCACTTACTTTTAATTTGTACTTTAATTTAATTTATGTGACTTAGTGGGAATTTAGCTGCTACATTTGAGATAGAGATTTTCAAAGTTTGCTGTTTACCTCATTTTTTTTCATAAAATTTTTATCATGTTAATGTCAGTTACCATATGGTCAAATTCATTAATTCACTAGGCATTAAGGCTTTATTTGACATCAGTTGTATTCTGGGCACCATTCTCAGTACTGTCTCATGAAGCTTACATTGCAGTGAAAAATCTTTGTGTTTTCTTCCACTTTTAAGCTTCGAAGGAATGTTCCCATTTAGAAACCTGGTAAATATTTACCTAAATTATTTTTATTTTTAAAAATGTTAATGACCTTCTTTAAGGGGAACAAAATGGAATAATACAAAATAGTGAACAAAATAGTGATTTCTGTGTTATTAAACTTACAAACTCTAGAGGGTGCATTATTTTCTTAGATATGCAAGTATCTACTTGTGTTTAAGTACATGCAACTTAACCATTTTTGGCATCAAGTTGTGGAATCATAATATGTTATAGTGTGATGTAACTTCATTAACCATGAGTAGTATACTGAACAGTAGAATCCTTATCAAGATATTTTATGTAACTCTATTATATATTGTAGAACTACATTAAGAGGGGAAAAGACCTTTAGAACAAACAAAAATAGTGCTGTGCTTTTTAGGATATTTAAAGTTTATTCTAAAATTACATTTCTCTGTTCACCAGCTGCACATTTCTTAAAAGTTCTTGCCAGGGGGCACGTGGGTGACTAAGTTGGTTAGGCATCTGCTTTTGGCTTAGGTTATGATCCTGGGGTCCTGGGATCAGCCCCACATCAGGCTCCCTGCTCAGTGGAGAGTCTTCTTCTCCCTCTGATCCTCCCCTCCTTTACTCATGCACTTGTGTGTGTTCTCTCTCTCTCTATCCAACCCCTCTCTCAGTCACTTAAAAAAAAAAAAATTCTTGCCAATACTGAGTTTGTTAAATACTGCAAGTCTTTAAAGCCTAATGTGCTAGTGACTGGACTTGCTTCGGTTACAGTTAGCAAGTTTTCCGTTATTAGATAATACCTTATGAAAAAGGTACTTGGATCTAAGTCCTAAATTAAATCATTCAACTGTCCTGCCTTTTTATGGTGTCTTGTGTTAATGATGTCTTGTATTAATATACTAACTGGGAAGATTCTTTTCTTACTATTTTTTCAAGCATCAATGATTTTGGACATCTGTATAATCTGAAAGTAATTGGTGTTTCAATTAAATTTAGAAGACAGGAAATGTCTTTTCATTTTATAGCACTGAATTTCCATGGAGTAGAGATTGTCCATCCCTCTGTGAGATCTGTTGGAATCTCTGGAGTTTGGAAATGAAGGCTTAATGAATAAATATAATAATGTAAATTATTAAAAGCAAAATTCTTTAAAATTTACTTGCGGCTGGTAATATAAGAAGATAATATAAAGGGCAAGGGTTCAAAATGTCAAAAACACCAGTGTATAGAGGGGTAGGCAGCACATTTGCTGTGAGGATTACATGACATAAAAAAATATGCTTAGCTTTGTGCCCAGCGTGTATAAAATGCTGTTGTTGTTGTTATAAATGGTATGTGATCTCTGATTTTTTAAACCCATCATATTGTATACATATGATGGTGGCTTTTTGAGATTATGTTTATTCATGTATAGTTAATCCTTGTTTTTTATGGGTTCTGTATTTGTGACTTTCCCTGTTTGTTAAAATTTATGTATAATTATATATAATTATATTATGCTGAGTGAAATAAGTCAAGCAGAGAGAGTCAATTATCACATGGTTTCACTTACTTGCGGAACATAAGGAATAACACGGAGGACTTTGGGAGATGGAGAGGAGAAGTGAGTTGGGGGAAACTGGAAGGGGAGACAAACCATGAGAGACTGTGGACTCTGAGAAACAAACTGAGGGTTTTGGAGGGGAGGGGGGTGAGGGGTTCCGTGAATCTGGCAGTGGGTATTATGGAGGGCTTGTATTGCATGGAGCACTGGGTGTGGTGCATAAACAATGAATTTTGGAACACTGGAAAAAAATAAAATTTATGGATAATCCTTAAATTAATATTCATGCTTTCAAGATAATTTTAGACACATGCAGGGCAGAGGAAAGTTTGAGTTGCTGGGCACACAACTGAAGTCCAAGAAGGCAATGCTCAGCCTTCTTGTCTTAGTTCTTACACTATAAACTGGTGACCTTTTTGAGATTTGTTTAGTGCCATGTTTTTTTGCATTTTTGTGCTTTTTCTTGGTGATTTCACTGTGTAAAATGGCCTCCATGCTGAAGTGCTGTCTGGTGTCCTGAGCACATGAAGGGATGTACCTTAGGGAGGAAGTGCATGTGTTAGATAAGGCTTATTCTAGTATGATTTATGGTGCTGTTGGCTAGGAGTTCATTGTTGATGAATCAACAATAGATGTTAAGTTGTCTTTAAACAAAAACCTGTAAAACAAGGCTATGTATTGAAATGTTGTTGGGAATGTCATGACCAGAGGCTTGCAGGACCATAATCCTGTGTTTCCCCTAAGAGTCTCAGTATTCACTAAATCAGCATTCATGGTGACTTTATAGAACACAACCTCCATAAATAATGAGAATCGGCTGTATTTTCCATGTGTTGGAGGATCCAGATGGGGCCCAATAAATAATTACCTTCCTACTTGTCTGAATTCCAGACTATTGAGAAACTTGACAAAGGAGATAACAGATAGAGGCCAAAATAGAATCTTCCCTGAGAAAGTCAATAATAGACAGATGGCCTTCCTGTTACTGAACCCGTTAGCTCCAGGTGGCACTGAACCAGTGTGGAAGAGAAAAGAAAGTGGATTTGTGTGTCATGGATTCCTGCTTGCGAAATCACCATGCGCGGAAGTATCCCCTGGAAGTAGTAGGCACAGGCAGGGGAAGACAGAGGCATTACCTTTACTAGGGGGAGTAAGAAGCCAGCTGTGCCAGGCCCCACCCCCAAAGTAGCTCATACATACTAATACCAGATTGGTTGGTTGAATAAGAGGTTGTGGTGAAATAACAATGTCTTCACATTTGTTCCCCCCAAACCCCTTTAATAATCTTTTCATGCCTTTGGATGAAAACCTAGGTGGGTTATGACTTTTACCCTCACAGCCCTATGATCATTTTAAATCACAAAAATGATTTGGTTGAAGACATTTGGTAGCCCTTCATGCTACTTATTCAAAAATAGTACTTCTCTGTTTTATCTGTGATGCCCGCAGCAGGTGCAGGCCCACAGTCCTTTCTCTTCCTCTTTTTTTTTTTTTTTTTTAAAGGTTTATTGATTTAGTTGACAGAGAGTGAGATCACAAGTAGGCAGGGAGAGAGGGGGAAGCAGGCTCCCCACTGAGCAGGGAGCCCGACATGGGGCATGATCCTAGGACCCCGAGTCCACGACCCAAGCTGAAGGCAGAGGCCCAGCCCACCAAGCCACCCAGGTGCCTCCTGGCTCTGTTACCGTGAGCTTACCTACTGCTGCTTCAGTCTTCCTGAGGCTGTGAATGGGGAAGGAGGAGGCAACAGGGAGAAGCAGGGATTTTTTTATTTGGTATTATTGATGGCTGCTTAATGTTTTTCCACCTGAAAAATGTCTGAAGCTGAGAATTTTTCTTTGGAGCACATTTTTGGGTATATTGGAGGTACCTCTTCTGGGCCATTCACCACAGCTCTCCTAGGCTGGGTGTTGTGTTTATCTGGCTCGTGGTGCCACTCAAACTTCTTTGTATCCCCAGGCTCTGGGAATGTTAGCTGATCCTGATGCGGAGGCTCCCTCTACTTTGCTGCTGTGGATTACCATGACCTCTCAGGCTTGGGCCACTGCAGGGAATATGTGCTTGTCTCTGTGTGTGGTTTCCTTGGCATGGAGTTAGAAGCCATCACCACCTTTTTCTTTTCTGCTGGGGAGGGACCTACCATGTGGTTCATCACGTTCCACAGAGCACATACAAATCATCCGTCTCCTTCCTGGATCCTTTAATATTTGACATAGAATTCCCCAAGGGGATTAAAAATTATTAGAATTCTTTATGAATTCTGTATGTGATGTTCTCTCACAGATTCACTTTAGTGTCTGATATCTACTGATTTGGCATCTCAGTGATACTGAGGCAGAAGGAATTCCATATTATTATCAACCATGTGTACATGTATACCTATGGGTTTTAGCAGTTCCACAAAATTAACGTGATTACAAAAATGTTAGGTAAACTGATATCTAGTTAAATCATCCCCTTAGGGAGATCATTATTTTCTAGTGTGGCAAGGGATAATTCTAAGCACATGCGAGAAAAAGGCATATTGGACCTTATGACTTTTTGTCCTGAATGTTACTCCTAATTTGTATGTTTTTCTTTTAAATTTCTGTTTTCCATTAGTAATCCCAATTGCCATCCTAGGCTACTTAAAACTCTTGGAAGAGTTAATAATGGAAAGTGCAAAGATGAACAACTGGCAGGTAGTAAGTGGTACGTAAATGTTCGCTGTTGGGATTCTGGTAATAGTATGCTAGAGCAATTGAGGGAGGGTTATCATTAGGCAGTTTTACTACAATAAAAGGCTATTTTTTTGAAGGCTTATTTGTCCTTTAATGATGTCATTTTTATAAAAATAAACTGGATGATAATAGATATTGTTATTAATGTAGTACATATTAAGAAGATACAATAATCTAGTTAATAGATATTTGATGAGGACTTTCTGTCTTGAGCCCTGGGAACATAGGGTAAGCAACACCATGCATAGTTCGTCCTTCATGGATCTTCTTGTATAATGAGGAAGACAAATTTAATATTTTATAAAGTCATTCAGGTGTAAAATTGCAACTCAGGTGAGTACAAGCAAAGATACATAGCGCCATGAAAGGGCATATTTGAGGGATTAATATGGGCAGAGAGAAGACTTCTCTGAGGAAGTGGTAGTTGAGGCAAGATCTTAAAGGTGCATAGAAGTTATCTTTATATACTGGGATGTTACATGAAGTGGGAAAGCTTCTGGGAGAGAAAATGGCATGTGCCAAGAGCCTGTGGTTGAAGGACCTGAAAGAAGTCCTGGGAATCAGTGCAGAGAGCAAAGGTGTGTGACTGTGACTCCAAGTCAGACTGTGAAGGACCCAGTCAGGCATTGTTTTAAGCAGGGAAAGTGATAATTCAGATTTTGGGGAAGATTGCTTAGAGGAGAATGGATTTAAGGGAAGCAGCCCCTGTGTCCTTATCACCACCATCACCGTCACCATCACCAGTGTCATTATCATTATAACAACAGACATGGGCGTACCATATTGCAGGGACCAGGGCTTTATGGCCTTTGGTCTTCATAGCAATGCCATGAAAGAGGTGTCTTTGTTCCCCTCACTTGACAGGAAGGAGTTTTTACTAGGTTAAATGACTTAATGTAATCTATCCAATAATGAGCAGAGCTGGTGTTAGATAAGTAAGCAACTTTTTAAAGCATAGTACTTGGTGCATAACAAGCACTCAACTGATGTTTGGGTATACTTATACTGTATTTTCCCCCTCAATTCAATGTATTTTTTTTTAAAGGTGCTTTAATAATAAAGTATAAAAAGCTTTACAGACAAAAGCCTCTCTCTCACACTCTTGACTGCCATCCACCCGTCCTTGAGACTGTCTGCAACCACCAAAGCCCTGCCTGCATTATTGCTGATTGTGTGGTAGTGATGGTGGTGCCCACTAGAGGGTGTGGGCCGAAGACTCCACACTGTTGGGCTGGGTTAAAAGCCTCCACAGCTCTAGCCACAGCTGCACCCTTGCAACAAACAGAGAACCTCTTTTCATGAAGCAAATCACCATTTTCGCTTCATATTTGCATCTATGATAACTGGATTTTTCAGGGTATTACAGGACACAGTGATAAAAAGCAGTGTCACTTGTCAATCACCTTGGTGCTCTTGACAGTAGGAATTTTCTCCTCTGTTTCACTGGCCAGGAGGTCATGTGGCATCTTTCTTCATTACAAGAAAGGGAAGATATCTTATAAATCAAGTCTTTTTTAGGAAATTAACATGACTTCTGCTGGGTGTTTTTTAACCCTGTGTTCCCTGCTTTTGTCTTCTGAGCCTCGCTCACAGCATGGCAACTGGTGGATTTAATGCTGATCTGATACTGTTACAGACATTAGGTGGTGTTCAGTATACTGCTTTTAAGCAGGCCAGAAATACTGGTAATCAGTTTTAATACTCAACAGTTTAGAAAACTGTACTCTAGAATACTACAATAGTTTGTGAGGTATCCAGGTAGAGGATACTTGCCTGGATTAGGAAATGAGAATAACAGCTGGATTCCCCAGTAAGAATTCAAAAGAGAAAATACTTGAATATGTTAAATCTGTGGGTTAGGGAAAATGATACTGAAAAAGACGTGTTGGTTTACTCACCTATATGGGAACTTCTCTATTTAAAATCCCTTGGCGCTCTGGTATATGGGCTCTCTACCGACTAACAATATGAGTTAGCAAGGAATTGCAGTATCTTCACAAAGTGGCTTCTATTCCACAGGGTCATTGAACAGCTTGGTGGGAAGCAGCTGGTCATGAACCACATGCACCACGAGGACCAGCAGGTTCGCTACAATGCTCTTCTGGCTGTGCAGAAACTCATGGTGCACAACTGGTATGTGCTGGCTTTTTCTTTCCTCTCCCATACTGATCTGTAAGCTCTCACTTGTCCCTTTGAAAGGTTCTCTGATAAATGCACTGATGAGGGGTAGTTTTTTAAATCAGCAGTTTTGATGAAATATCTAGAAATATATTTTAGTAATCAAGAGCAATGATAACATTTTGGGAAGACTAACTGCATTGATATTCTCAAAAAATGTGTATTCACAGTACTAATATCAAAAACAATTCTAGGATTAACTAAAAAGGATATTTGTGGCTTAAGGGAATCCAGCTTTTTTGGAGTTGAATGGAATCCAGCTGGATTACTAATCAGAGGCTTTACAATTTTGCACAGTGTAACTATTCAGCATATGGTTAACCTAAATGGTTTTTACTGGTTCATGTGAAAACTCTAAAAGCTGATTGATCAACTAAGATTCAGCTCTCTCACATCTCATTCATTTTAGCCTTTTGCTTTTGAAGTAATGGAAGTCAGTTTTTCCTCTCATTTGTTTTTATTTTTCAAATAAAAGTTATGGACCTTTTGTACCTACCTAAAACAAGATAAATTGAAGAGTGATTGTTTAGATACAGTGGTGAGCCTTTTGTGTCCATGATGGAACAAACCAGAATTCCCTTTGCTCTGGCTATTTTTTTTTAAAAAAAGATTTTATTTATTTATTTGATAGAGAGAGATCACAAGTAGGCAGAGAGGCAGGCAGAGAGAGAGGAGGAAGCAGGCTCCCTGCTGAGCAGAGAGCCCGATGTGGGACTCGATCCCAGGACCCTGAGAGCATGACCTGAGCCGAAGGCAGCAGCTTAACCCACTGAGCCACCCAGGCGCCCAACTCTGGCTATTTTTCACTGTGAGTTGGGTGTCGAGTGCTTCCAATGCTCTACTGAAGAGGTCATGTACCTCTCCATGCTTCACCATTTGGAAGGGTGCTTTAGGGCTGGGCTGTTTTGTTAAGGCACAGTGAACAAATACACATTCCTTGTAACTGGCAGTTACACTGCCAGTACCTCCAAGGAAAGAATTAATGGTGCTTTGGAAGACATGCATTTCAAAGATGCAGGCAGTACAGTATAGGGGACTATCCAGGAGCGCTGCTGTGGCATCATACATGAAATATTAAGATGTTGCCACTTAAGCACTTTTTTTCATAAATACATTTTGCATTTTTTCAATAACCACCTTTGAGGACTTTGTACCCTGTATGAAATGCTGGGCTATAGATATGATGGAAATAGGTGCAGCTTTACGTAGGACGAATAGAGAAGGCCTCTCCGAGTAGGCCAAAACAACTAAGCTGGCACTGTAATGATAAGGAACTAGCCATACAATCCAGGTATTAGGGGTAACATTTCAGGTAAAGGGGATGAGAAGGAAAGGGCCATGAAGCTTGGCTTCTTTAAAAGCAATGTCTGGGGACATATTTGGTTGTCCAGAGACAATGGGGGGTGCTGGTCTACTGGTATAAGTGGGTAGAGGCCAGGGGTGCTGCTAAATATCCTAAAATGCGTGGACAGCCCCCCACCACAAAGAAGTGTCCTGCCCAATCTGTCAACAGTGCCACGCGTAAGAGACTTTAATTTGAGGGTGGTATGAGGGCCAGCATGGAACTAGATGGGAAAGAAGATGCTCTCAGGGAACCGATCATGTAGGGTCTTGTGGGCTACCATTTGGCTCTTCCTTTTACAAGATGAGTTGAAAGCCATTGAAAAATTTTAAAATGGAAGAATGAGAATATTTGATACATGTTTTAAGAAGATCTCTTAGGCTACTCTCTGGTGAGTGGATTATACCTGGGTAAGTGTGAAAGCAAAGGACTATTTTAGTAGATTCTCATTGTGGTTGAGAGTAGAGATGGCTAGTGGCTTTGACTAGAACACCGAAAGTTGAGGTAACAAGTAGGTGAACTTGGATAGATTTCAGAGCTAGTGCTATCTGCACCTGATGGACTGAAGGTGTTTTTACTTGTTTTCATATACTCAGTGCAAGAAGAAAGGAATCAAGGCAGAGGGCACTAGAAATGGTTTTTATCTCTTTAGCAGGAGGAAAAAATTTTTCAAGGCTATCAGTAAAAACAGAATACTCCACTGGATTTCTCTTCTTGTTTCACTTTACCATGGGCCACATTTTCAACAAAAATGAATTCATTAGTAATTTTATATCTCTTGGTTTCTTTGCGCCTCTTTCTTGAATTTAGTTTAAAGAATGTTTGCATTTAGTAGAATTTAAGGCTTTTGCAACCAGCAAAGTTATATTTGCCTTCTGTAAAACACAATTTTACTTTCTCTTTTTGTTGAATTTAAGGTTGCTGAAGTATAAATCCTGCTTTGTCAATAAGAAAAATTCATTTTAATAGTTCTTTCTCATGAAGGATTTATTGTTGGGTTTATCTCTTTTTTGATATATACTTCCGATGTTGAAGAAAAGATGGGTATGAGATAAAATGTTAGTTAACCTTTTTTCTTTACTAGTGGAGAAAATTTTTTGGTTGAAAATTTTCATTGTTTAAATGATCATGCATTGAAGATGACATGTGCAATTGGAATATTTTCCTTGAATTTAGGAACTTGATTTAGTTTCTTGGTACATTTTTCAATATATGATTACAAAAGAAAAAAATAAATGTCTTTATAGCCAGAAACTGGTTCTTTGCTCTCTATCACTGACTAGCTGATGAGAGAATATCCTTTTTCCTCCTAATTATGTGCTAAGCTCTTTTAACTTTGTTTTAATTATGACAAATCTCCTTTGATGGAGAAGCTTAATGTCAGTATTTTTCTACATTTTCGTTTTGAAAAAAATTTTCATATAAAGAAAAATTTTTTTGTGACATGTATTTTGTTGTGACATATACATTTCCATGTCTCTTTGTGCCAGAGTATGAAAATTGCTCAAGTAATAGCGGTTTATTTAAATGTCAGATTAACATGAGATCAAATAGAATGCAGTTTGGAAAGTAAATCTTCTGCAAAGTATATTCCCAGTTGTAAAAAGGATTTTGAGCTTATGCCTTTATGCAGGTATCTAATTTGTCTTCATTAAATCATGCTGGTGGAGACTGCCTTTCTACTTGCCTAAAGTAAATGATTTTTTTTCCCCCTGAAAATATGGCACTTGTGTCTTAAAGATGTTTATTGATTGAGTCTTACAAAATTCTCTTGGAATTGTTTTATTTTCACACAGATACAAACATGAAAACAGAATTGATTTTGTTTCCTTCTGGCATTTTGTTTGTTTTAATTAAAATGAGTTTTTATAAATGATTTATGTTAGTACAGTGTAGTGAAAGAAATTAGTTGAGCATAATTAAAATATAATCATAGATCAAAGTAGAATGGAAATCTGCCTCAATGGCAATAGCAGCTTTTCATGACATTTTTGCATGTTTATTTGTACTCATTGTTTGCTCCTAGGCCACACTTTGAGATTTCCCACACATTCTGGATTTTCTTTCACGTTTCTACCCTACATGATTTTTAGATTTTTTTGATGTTGCATTCCTTCTAAAGCTTGTATTTTATGAGACTAAATCATAATTTTGGATATGGTAAAATAATACTTATATTTTACTGCATGGAATTTTTTTGTTTTAAATGTGTTTAAAATTACATTTTAAGTATAAATTGGATACTTATGAAATTATAGAACTGAGCTGTCTATGGGTTTTTATTTTGATTCTTCATTTTAAGGAGTTAAATAATAAGTTTTTTATAATATAGAGATGGATTTGAGTTTATGTAACAGGGACTATATAAGTTGTGTATCATGGGAAAATTCTTAATTCTTTTTCATGATTTTATGGTTGATTTCAAAAGTATCATGAATTGCAGGTCTTAGCGTTGCTGTTGTTTCTCCCCTTCTCCTATGTTTACATGGAATGATGGAACACAAAAATGCTCATTGATGTGGTTGGGGAGTGGATGGGGGCTGGAGTTGCCAGGGAGGGAGGGGACGGTAGGCACACACGCATGTCTCCTCAGTTCAGGAGGTATCGAGCAGGTCAATCCCACTTAACAACCCTCCTTCTAAATGCTCTTCCCATATCCACTGTGTATTTGTTCTGTGCCTCTTATTCTTTGAACAGCTCCAGATTTTTATATTAATAAATTTGCCAAAATATATAAACAGTAACAACATACTCTAGAGAACTTTTATATATACCCTCAGTTTATACTTTATAATTCAATATCATAAAATGTCATCATTTTTCTCCTACAGAATGATTTTAAATGTAATCAGCCTCTAATTCAGAAGCAACAGTATGTGCATATGGACAGCTCAGGACTTCAGGAAAGAAACACTGAATTTTGTAGGTAGTGGGTCTTGTGTAGAATTGTCTGTTTGTTTCTAGATTATTTTTCAGTGTTTTTTTTTTTTAAGCTGAATAATAAGTTATAAGAGTGTTGTTCCCTCCAGTTATTTTATGTGTAGGTATATAATGTAACAGAGACCTCCCCAAGCCAAGTGTATGAGTGATACTACTTTGTTCTCTAATGTCTATGTCTGCTTAGTATATTATTCTGTAAGTACATAGCCATAAATACAGTGATTAAAATAGATACTTATGAACTGAACTGAAGGAAAAAAAATCTACATTAAGCCTTTTATCATTAATAATCATGTTACTAAAACATTCCATGTGATTTTTAATAAGCATAAAACATTTCCAGATTTAACATTTTCCAGGATTAATTTAAAAAATTGTGGCCACCCTTTGGGTGCTGGAATTTTTCACATTATTCATACAACATTTTTAGTGGAAGAATCTTTGAATATGTTTTTAGTATCATGTTTGTGTATTTTTCCAAAACAAATATAATTCAATTAGAAAATATATCAAAACCAATTCCAAGTGAAGAAGAATTCTATATAGCCTGTTTTTCACCATGAAGTTGGTGGCTAAAATTGCTTCTACCTTGCTAGTTAGAGATGTTTTGAGGCTGTACTAATTTGTCTGGACACTATGTACCACTTAATTACAATTGCTTTGGAGATGGCAGCGTAACATAAATCCTAAATTGTTGCAAAGTACCAGCCTAAGTAAACATTTGGAAGAGGTAGACAATGAGCATTTAGACAATAAAGAGTATAAAACCACTGATAGACAATGGAGTCGCTGTACTTTATAATTAAGTGTAAAATCAAATGCAGATTTCACATTTAAGGGCATGTGACTAGTGTATCTGTGGATCAAATTCATGTTGTTATTTTGTTCCATTAGGCTTGGCTTTTTAGACAGACAGACACCTGATTGGGGTTTTGAAGGATCAGTAAAGTGTGGAGAAAAGAAAAGTCTTGTCTAGTAAGGGGAGGCAGAGAAAAATGAACTAACATGCTTGGCTTTTAAATGCTTTTTCTCCTTTCTCTTTCAGCGGGTTGGGCAGTTAGTTTTTGGTCACATGAATGTTTCATGGGCTTTGTGTGTGTGTTAAATAATCAAAGCTCCATAGAATAGAGTATGCTAAAAATTAGATAAAGACTTAGCAAACTTTATATTTATTCATCTTAGAGATTTGATTAAATTTTTGAATTATTTTCTTAGTTTCCATTTAAGTAGATCATCCAGATGTTCTCTTGATGGGGAACAAAATCTTATGGGTAACAAATGAATTGGTAAGTTTTCATCACCACTGAAATTTTGAGGTATACATTTAAAAAATGGTGATAAGTCTGTCGTCTAAACAAAGATAGCTTTTGATGTAAATTTCCTTTAATTAAATTTGTATTAGATTTACTTTTTAAAAGAATTATACAGTCATGCATTAGGTACCTACTATATATCTAACCCTCACCGTGAATGTTCATCACCAGTCCTCACTTTTTTTTTTAATATTTTTAAGATTATATTTATTTATTTATTTATTTATTTATTTATTTATTTATTTATTTTGATGGAGACAGCAACAGAGGGAATACAAGCAGAGGGAGAGGGAGAAGGAGAAGCAGGCTTCCACCGAGCAAGGAGCCCAATGTGGGGCTCAATCCCAGGACCCTGCGATCATAACCTGAGTGAAGTCAAATGCTTAATGATTGAGCCACCCAGGTGCCCCCTCACTTGTTATTTTTAAAAATGAATTCAGTAAAAAGAGTTAATAGGTGCAAAAATAATGAATACTGTTATGCTGAAAATAAATAAATAAAAAAAAAAGAGTTAATAGGAGCCAGTGGTGTTCCTAAAAGACCGGGTTCCTTAGACATACACTTCAGAGTTCTAGAACATTTCCCTGTAATTCTCTGTACCTACAGAAGCTTTTTGCCTCACTTTCCTTAAGGGCAGGTATTTGGAGATGCCTGAACAAAAATAGTGTCTTGAATGACAGTTTCCTCTGCCTTGCTAAACAGCCCAGAAATATCTTATGAGAAAATATTTTAGCATTTGGTTAAACACTGTGCTGTTCATTTGTAGCAGTTACTTTCCCAGTTGAGGGAGTGTTTACTGTTATCTCTGTAGTTACTACTACAGAGTAATAATAATAATAATATATTATATAGTAATAATAATAAATACAGAGTATTATTACTCTCTAGT
Source organism: Mustela nivalis (assembly GCF_964662115.1). Taxonomy (NCBI): domain Eukaryota; kingdom Metazoa; phylum Chordata; class Mammalia; order Carnivora; family Mustelidae; genus Mustela; species Mustela nivalis. Next base: position 84,358,791 of record NC_139021.1, read on the forward strand.
TATTACTACTAAATCAGAGATTTAGACATGGACAGGAATACTTATTAGATGATTTAGACATGGTCAGGAATACTTATTAGATGATTGAATATGTGCTAAAATAGATAGGAAGTAGAAAATAAGGGCATAGCACACATGACATAGCACCCCTTCAGTGCAGTGTCATGAGGGCTGGGCAGAAGTATGAGTAGGTGCCATCAGAGCTTGGGAATTGTGGCTCATTCTTCCTGGGCCTTCAAAAGGGAAATTTTCCTGAGGAGATGATGCCCGGGCTTATTCTTAAGGATCAAGAAGGAGTTAGCTGGTGAAGATGAGTCTAGCTAGGGAGGACTTCTACGCAGAGGCACTCTGTCAGCACGCTGCACATGGGGAGCCCCAGCTGTGTCACCAGAAAGGAAATTGGGAGCCTGGGAGTGGCTGAGCTTCTGCTAAAAGGTCAGCTTTGAGGTCATATGCCTTAGTATTGCAGGAAGATTTAATGCAACCACAGTAATCTGAATACAATTTTATTTCTTCAGATTCCTTAGACATACACGGTATCAGAGTTCTAGAACATTTCCCTGGAATTCTCTGTACCTACAGAAGGGATTATGTCAGGGATTTATCTTTCTCCTGGAATGTGAACTGTACATGTTGGCGAGGCAAATCCAGAGCTGGTATAATCACTGAGTGAGTGAACGAGGTCATAAAAGAACCAAGATTGTTCAGCTTCCTGCTCCCCTATCCCTCGGATGTAGTTTTCATCCCTCAGTTGCAAAGGAGAAGGGAGATATGAAAAAAAAAACTTCTATTTTTTAAAAAACATTTTAATTGGAAAGAATTTAAACTACTGAAAAGTTAAGGAACAATGCAGTGAACTAGTGCTGTTTTCTTTAGATTGACCACTTGTTGACTTTTTGCTGCATTTGTATGTTCTCATTTTGTCTCTGTCTCCCTGTCTCTCTCTCTGAAGAATTTGAGACTAAGTGACAGACATTATGATCCTTTAGCCCTAAATGCTTCAGCACGTATGTCCTAGGACCTGGATTTTTTAATATCACTGTAGCACAATGATGTGCTTCTGTAATCCATAATTGATATTCATATTTCCTTGTCTATTGTTTGCACTGTTGTCTGTAGCAAATATGTTTTGTTCCAGTCTAGGATAATACATTGCATTTAATTATCCTGTCTCTTTAGTGTTTTTTGTTGTTTGTCTTTTTTAACATTGGTATTTTTAATGACTACAAGGCCAGATGTTTTGTAGAATGTCCCTCAATTTCAGTTTGCTCTTTCTTCTCGATTAGCTTTAGGGTATGCATTTTTCTCAGAACACCACAGAGGTGATGTCATGTTCTTCTTCGTGTTTTCATCAGGAAGCATTTGAGTCAATTTACCCTATTATTGGTAGTGTTAACTTCCACCTGCTTAAAGTGGCATAAGGTTTCTCTACTGTAATGAGCTTCTCTCCCTCTTATAATTAGTAAGTAATCTTTGGGGAAGTACTTGGAGACTGTAAATACTGGTTGTGTTTCCCAGCAAACTTTCAGTCCTTTTTTTTTTTTTTTTTAGCATCCAATGGTGCTTCTCACAAGAGTCAGTTATTATTGTTGTAATTGCAAAATGCGTTTTGGGATTTTATTTTTTATAGGTGTAATGTAATGCCTCTGGAGCCAGCAGTCTGTCTGTGTTTATCAGTGTGTAGGACACTGAATCTGGAGAAACGATAATGCAACAATCCATGAAGGATCTTGCGTGGGTTGTGCTGGGACACTGGAGAAGCAGAAGAGGATATAGTCAGGCACTTGACATTCCAGAAGTTAGCACTCCTGAACCAGGAAGAATTTTGTGTTAGTGCTTCTTTCCTAGCACCTGAGTACTGTTTGATGTGTCCCTCAGTTAGCAATGTTGAGAGAAATGTGACTTGATAGCAGCTTCCTATCTTAGATATTATTTTCTGAAAATGACATTATATCTTTGATCTCTTCAGGAGTGTTTTTATAATAGGCATTGCAAAACTGTTCAAAAAATATTCCCTAACCATACCTTTCATCAGATGTTAGTAGTAGAGGTTTTATTTGGCACACCGAGTGATGTGTTGTTTTAATGTATTCAAACATTAACACAGTGTTAAGGAAGTTTAATCATAAGGTATTTAGATGACAGCAGACATCTGTTTTCTTCGGACATATTAGACATATAAATTAATGAGATGTCTTGTTTGGTAAGGTGGTTATATGTTGATGGTTAGTGTGTTAGTAATGTTAGTAAAACATTATTATTTTATTTTATTTGTTTATTTGACAGACAGAGATCACAAGTAGGCAGAGAGGCAGGCAGAGAGAGAGGAAAGGAAGCAGGCTTCCTGATGAGCAGAGAGCCAAATGCAGGGCTCAATCCCAGGACCCTGGGATCATGACCCAATCCGAAGGCAGAGACTTAACCCACTGAGCCACCTAGGCACCCCAAAACATTATTTTGAGAGTACTTTTTCATTTGTCTAATTTTGTTTTGCCTACATAAGAGAATTGTGTGTATATGTATGTGTGTATAGATGTATCATATATACCTATTTTCTAAGATATTTTCTGTATATTCTGCATGTTCAGAATCAAGTATACCCAATTTATTATGTTTTGACAACCTACAGCAATTTTGCTATTTTTAAAAGTTATTTTAAGTAAGAATATGTGTGCTAACTTGTTAACTTACATTTCTGCTAAAATTGAAGGGTGGTAAAAATTTATTCTTAGATGACAACAAAAAAATATTTGCAGTGTTTTTGTGGATTGCCTGTAGAGGCTGCATATTTAAATAGGAGCTGCACAAGAAGTAATATAAATGATAAAATTACAGAAACAAATTAGCCACTAGAAGTTTCTAGAGCAAAATAAGAATGTGATTGGTTGTAGTACACTAGTGAGAGTACCTTTGTAAACTATGATCTGAACTTCTGTGTATGTGTGTTTTACTTCACTAGGAGTGGTTTATTTACAAGAAACAAAAATCTACTCAAGTTAGTATAAATATAAGAAACTCTATTAGAAGGATGTCGACTTAGCTCACAGAATCCAGTAGTAGGTGAAGTCACACAGTTTCACTGAAACTGGGAACCAGAAAGCTGGTGGGAAGCAAGGCAGCAAGTTTTTCTAGCTCCTTTTCCTTCTGACCACGTGAATCCTCACATCTGTAGCCCAACTGCTTAGTTATTTTCTGTAGGCTGGCTTTTCTGCCCAGGGTCCTCTCCAAGTTTCTCCACGGTTGCAGGCTAACCCCTCAGTGTCTTCATGATTGTCTACTTGAGCTTCCCGTAGTGAGCTGACTATATGTATGCCCTTCTAGATTCCGTGCTTCCTGCTGGGCCTGTTCCTTGGTCTCTTCTGTACCTGATGAAGGAGGAACAGGATTCATGAATGGCAGTGAAGTGTTGATATTTTAGACCCCAAAATTTGATGTCCCTGTATTATATCCAAGGAGAAATTCAAAAGATAGAAATACAGGTTTGGAGTTCCAGAGCAAGATGTGAGCTAGAGTTTATAGAGCTAAAGCAGTCATTACAGGATTGAAGTCATGGCAGTAGATGAGATTACCCCCCAAATATATGTAAGAGTGGGACTCTTCTCTAGGAGGTGTTTGGATTAACTCCCTGAAATTGTATGCAAAAGCCTGTGTATAAATACTTTCTGTGGGCAGGGTATGTGCTCTTCCTCAAATTTGCAAAGGGGTCTGGGGCCAGAAGAGGTTAAGAACCACTGTTAGAAACTGAGACAAAAGTATTAAGGTGTCAACAGAATAACAATAGATTTTACACAAGGAGGGTGGGGGTGGGAGAAAGACTGATTCTAATGAGAAATGGAGTTAGGAGAAAACCAGGAACATACGCTGTTAGGGAAGAAGAAGAGTATATTTCAAGCAAGACTGGATCAGTGGTAGGTAGTGTAAATTACCACCAAGGGGACCAGGGCAAGGAGGCATGAACGTGCGTCTTGGATGTGACAGCAAGAAAACCATTGGTGCCCTGGGTCAGGGCACTTGGTGGCCATGAGCAGGCAGATTGCCCCAGAGATGGTAAAGAATTAAAGCAAGTCACAGTGGTCATTCCCTCTAGGAGACAGAGGAGGAAGGACAGCATTTCGTGGGGGGCCTGAGGTAGACAGTGGATGTTTGCTGTCATCACTTGTTTCTATATTAGGAAATGTTTAAATGCAATTGGTGGTGGTGGTGGGGGGGGGGACAGTTAGAGTGGGAGAAACTGATAAAGGGAAGGCCCTGAAAGAGGCTGGATGGGATTGTTACTTGGAAAGGTAATTTGGTGGAGATTGTCTACTATTAACTGTATAGACAAACCTCCCTGCCAGTACCTCTTCTCTTGGTGAGATTAAAACTCTTGTCTGAACCAATTTAGCAAATAAATATTTATCGAAATGAATTGGTAAATTGGGGAGGGTAAGTGTCCAGTTGGTGCCAAGCACATGTTTTCCTCCTAGCTAAAGATTTCACTTCGTATGTTTCAGACTTGATATTTGAAGGTGGCACTAGTCCCGTCCATGTTGCTACAAAAGTTGGGTATTCATCCTTTCTGATGGAGGCATAATACTCCATAGTGTATATGGACCACATTTTTTTTTTTTTAACTTTTTATTTTTTATAAACATATATTTTTATCCCCAGGGGTACAGGTCTGTGAATCACCAGGTTTACACACTTCACAGCACTCACCAAAGCACATACCCTCCCCAATGTCCATAATCCCACCCCCTTCTCCCAAACCCCCTCCCCCCAGCAACCCTCAGTTTGTTTTGTGAGATTAAGAGTCACTTATGGTTTGTCTCCCTCCCAATCCCATCTTGTTTCATTTATTCTTCTCCTACCCACTTAAGCCTCCATGTTGCATCACCACTTCCTCATATCAGGGAGATCATATGATAGTTGTCTTTCTCTGCTTGACTTATTTCGCTAAGCATGATATGCTCTAGTTCCATCCATGGTGTCGCAAATGGCAAGATTTCATTTCTTTTGATGGCTGCATAGTATTCCATTGTGTATATATACCACATCTTCTTGATCCATTCATCTGTGGATGGACATCTAGGTTCTTTCCATAGTTTGGCTATTGTGGACATTGCTGCTATAAACATTCGGGTGCATGTGCCCCTTTGGATCACTACATTTGTATCTTTAGGGTAAATACCCAATAGTGCAATTGCTGGGTCATAGGGCAGTTCTATTTTCAACATTCTGAGGAACCTCCATGCTGTTTTCCAGAGTGGCTGCACCAGCTTGCATTCCCACCAACAGTGTAGGAGGGTTCCCCTTTCTCCACATCCTCGCCAGCATCTGTCATTTCCTGACTTGTTGATTTTAGCCATTCTGACTGGTGTGAGGTGATATCTCATTGTGGTTTTGATTTGTATTTCCCTGATGCCGAGTGATATGGAGCACTTTTTCATGTGTCTGTTGGCCATCTGGATGTCTTCTTTGCAGAAATGTCTGTTCATGTCCTCTGCCCATTTCTTGATTGGATTATTTGTTCTTTGGGTGTTGAGTTTGCTAAGTTCTTTATAGATTCTGGACACTAGTCCTTTATCTGATATGTCGTTTGCAAATATCTTCTCCCATTCTGTCAGTTGTCTTTTGATTTTGTTAACTGTTTCCTTTGCTGTGCAAAAGCTTTTGATCTTGATGAAATCCCAATAGTTCATTTTTTCCCTTGCCTCCCTTGCCTTTTGCGTTGTTCCTAGGAAGATGTTGCTACGGCAGAGGTCGAAGAGGTTGCTGCCTGTGTTCTCCTCAAGGATTTTGATGGATTCCTTTCGCACATTGAGGTCCTTCATCCATTTTGAGTCTATTTTTGTGTGTGGTGTAAGGAAATGGTCCAATTTCATTTTTCTGCATGTGGCTGTCCAATTTTCCCAGCACCATTTATTGAAGAGGCTGTCTTTTTTCCATTGGACATTCTTTCCTGCTTTGTCGAAGATGAGTTGACCATAGATTTGAGGGTCTATTTCTGGGCTCTCTATTCTGTTCCATTGATCTATGTGTCTGTTTTTGTGCCAGTACCATGCTGTCTTGATGATGACAGCTTTGTAATAGAGCTTGAAGTCCGGAATTGTGATGCCACCAACGTTGGCTTTCTTTTTCAATATCCCTTTGGCTATTCGAGGTCTTTTCTGGTTCCATATAAATTTTAGCATTATTTGTTCCATTTCTTTGAAAAAGATGGATGGTACTTTGATAGGAATTGCATTAAATGTGTAGATTGCTTTAGGTAGCATAGACATTTTCACAATATTTATTCTTCCAATCCAGGAGCATGGAACATTTTTCCATTTCTTTGTGTCTTCCTCAATTTCTTTCATGAGTACTTTATAGTTTTCTGAGTATAGATTCTGTGTCTCTTTGGTTAGGTTTATTCCTAGGTACCTTATGGTTTTGGATGCAATTGTAAATGGGATTGACTCCTTAATATCTCTTTCTTCTGTCTTGCTGTTGGTGTAGAGAAATGCAACTGATTTCTGTGCATTGATTTTATATGCTGACACTTTCCTGAATTCCTGTATAAGTTCTAGCAGTTTTGGAGTGAAGAACATACTATGAGCAACTCTACGGCAATAAATTTGACAATCTGGAAGAAATGGATGCATTCCTAGAAACATATAAACTACCACAACTGAACCAGGAAGAAATAGAAAGCCTGAACAGACCCATAACCAGTAAGGAGATTGAAACAGTCATTAAAAATCTCCAAACAAACAAAAGCCCAGGGCCAGATGGCTTCCCGGGTGAATTCTACCAAACATTTAAAGAAGAACTAATTTCTATTCTCCTGAAACTGTTCCAAAAAATAGAAATGGAAGGAAAACTTCCAAACTCATTTTATGAGGCCAGCATCACCTTGATCCCAAAACCAGACAAGGATCCCACCAAAAAAGAGAGCTATAGACCGATATCCTTGATGAACACAGATGCGAAAATACTCAACAAAATACTAGCCAATAGGATTCAACAGTACATTAAAAAGATTATTCACCACGACCAAGTGGGATTTATTCCAGGGCTGCAAGGTTGGTTCAACATCCGCAAATCAGTCAATGTGATACAACACATCAATAAAAGAAAGAACAAGAACCATATGATACTTTCAATAGATGCTGAAAAAGCATTTGACAAAGTACAGCATCCCTTCCTGATCAAAACTATTCAAAGTGTAGGGATAGAGGGCACATACCTCAATATCATCAAAGCCATCTATGAAAAACCCACCGCAAATATCATTCTCAATGGAGAAAAACTGAAAGCTTTTCCACTAAGGTCAGGAACACGGCAGGGATGTCCATTATCACCACTGCTATTCAACATAGTACTAGAGGTCCTAGCCTCAGCAATCAGACAACAAAAGGAAATTAAAGGCATCCAAATCGGCAAAGAAGAAGTCAAATTATCACTCTTCGCAGATGATATGATACTATATGTGGAAAACCCAAAAGACTCCACTCCAAAACTGCTAGGACCACATTTTTTTTATCCATTCGTCCGTTGAAGGGCATCTTGGTTCTTTCCATAGTTTGGCGACTGTGGCCATTGCTGCTATAAACATTGGGGTACAGATGGCCCTTCTTTTCACTACATCTGTATCTTTGGGGTAAATACCCAGTAGTGCAATGGCAGGGTCATAGGGAAGTTCTATTTTTAATTTCTTGAGGAATCTCCACACTGTTCTCTAAAGAGGCTGCACCAACTTGCATTCCCACCAACAGTGTAAGAGGGTTCCTCTTTCTCCATATCCCCTCCAACACATGTTGTTTCCTGTCTTGTTAATTTTGGCCATTCTAACTGGTGTAAGGTGATACCTCAATGTGGTTTTAATTTGAATCTCCCTGAGGGCTGGTGATGATGAACATTTTTTCATGTGTCTGATAGCCATTTGTATGTCTTGATTGGAGAAGTGTCTGTTCATATCTTCTGCCCATTTTTTGTTATGATTGCCTGTTTTGTGTGTGTTGAGTTTCAGGAGTTCATTATAGATCCTGGATATCAGCCTTTTGTCTGTACTGTCATTTGCAAATATCTTCTCCCATTCCATGGGTTGCCTCTTTGTTTTTTTGACTGTTTCCTTTGCTGTGCAGAAGCTTTTGATTTTGATGAAGTCCCAAAAGTTTATTTTTGCTTTTGTTTCCTTTGCCTTTGGAGACATATCTTGAAAGAAGTTACTCTGGCTGATATCGAAGAGGTTACTGCCTATGTTCTCCTCTAGGATTCTGATGGATTCCTGTCTCACGTTGAGGTCTTTTATCCATTTTGAGTTTATCTTTGTGTACAGTGTAAGAGAATGGTCGAGTTTCATTCTACATATAGCTGTCCAGTTTTCCCAGCACCATTTATTGAAGAGACTTTTTTCCACTGTATATTTTTTCCTGTTTTGTCAAAGATTAATTGACCATAGAGTTGAGGGTCCATATCTGGGCTCTCTGCTCTGTTCTACTGGTCTATGTGTCTGTTTTTATGCCAGTAACATGCTGTCTTGGTGATCACAGCTTTGTAGTAAAGCTTGAAATCAGGTAACGTGATGCCCCCAGTTTTATTTTTGTTTTTTAACATTCCCTTAGCGATTCGGGGTCTCTTCTGATTCCATACAAATTTTTGGATTATTTGCTCCAGATCTTTGAAGAATACCGGTGGAATTTCGATCGGAATGGCATTAAAAGTATAGATTGTTCTAGGCAGTAGAGACATTTTCACAATGTTTATTCTTCTGATCCAAGAGCATGGAATGGTCTTCCATCTTTTTGTGTCTCCTTCAATTTCTTTCATGAGTGTTCTGTAGTTCCTCAAGTACAGATCCTTTACCTCTTTGGTTTCTTATGGTTCTTGGTGCTATAGTAAATGGAATCGATTCTCTAATTTCCCTATCTGTATTTTCATTGTTAGTGTATAAGAAAGCCACTGATTTCTGCACATTGACTTTGTATCCTGCCACGTTGCTGAATTGCTGTATGAGTTCTAGTAGTTTGAGGGTGGAGTCTTTTGGGTTTTCCATATAAAGAATCATGTCATCTGTGAAGAGAGAGTTTGACTTCTTCATTGCCAATTTGGATACCTTTTATTTCTCTTTGTTGTCTGATTGCTGTTGCTAGGACTTCTAATACTATGTTGAACAAGAGTGGTGAAAGTGGGCATCCTTGTCTTGTTCCTGATCTCAACAGGAAGGCTGAAAGCTTTTTCCCATTGAGGATGATATTTGCTGTGGGTCTTTCATAGATAGATTTTATGAAGTTCAGGAATGTTCCCTCTATCCCTATACTGAAGAGATTATGCTGAGTGAAATAAGTCAAGCAGAGAGAATCGGTTATCATATGGTTTCACTTATTTGTGGAGCATAACAAATAGCATGGAGGACATGGGGAGTTAGAGAGGGAAGGGAGTTGGGGTAAATTGGAAGGGGTGGTGAGTCTTGAGAGACTATGGACTCTGAAAAACAATCTGAGGGGTTTGAAGTGGCGGGGGGGTGGGAGGTTGGGCTACCAGGTGGTGGGTATTATAGAGGGCATGGATTGCATGGAACACTGGGTGTGGTGAAAAAATAATGAATACCGTTATGCTGAAAGTAAATAAATTAATATTAAAAAAAATGAAGTTGGCGCTAGGAAGTGGCTAGGAAGCAACAATTCTTGAAGTGTTCAGAATATTTCCCATTCTTACCAGTTATTTGGGTATGCTATATAGATAATAGATGAAGGTGGAGTGGAACAGTCCTATTCCCAACTGTGAGAGAGAAGAGAATTAATATTCTTAAGGCAGTAGCCAGGGATGTACATAATCTTCACACATTTCTACAAGATGGACATTTCTGTTCGCAGTTCTACAGATGTGAAGGCCAGTGCATAACGATGGTTAAGTGATTTTCCAGGTTCTCCGCTTTATGGATTTAGATTTGAACCTGCATCTGTATAATTCAAATTCCAAGTTGTCATTCTGTTGTGTAAAGCATACTTGGGGGCCTAATGAGTGTACACTTTCCCATTATACCTACACAGTAAGACACTTCTTAAGACACTTGGCAGGACTTTGCTTTGGTGTTCAGGTGACATTGCTGTACCACTAGCCCACCTTCTGTCTCCTCTCTCCCTGTTCATTGTCAGTGTCTATTTTGTTGTCAGTGTCAGTGACAATCAACATCGTCAGTATTGATCATTCCCCCCACCCTCGTCCCATTGCCCCCAAGTCCTTGCTATGTTTGTCTCGACTGCAGAAACCAGGTCTGTTTGCTAACTGACTTAATTACAGGAATCTCTTCATTCCTTTTGTTCCTTCCACACTCTGTCTTCTGTGCAGAAAGGCTAGCAGTGTATAGATCTTGCCCAGCAATCAGACACTCCTTTCCTACACGCAGGAACTCATGGATCGGCCCCAGTTGCCATTTCAGGACCTGTTTTTTCTTCCCCCAAGTAACTATATGTGTTTTATTATATATCAGCATACATTTTCCTCCCTCCCTCCCATTTTTCCTTCCTTCCTATCTTCCTTCCTTAGGGAGCATGCAAAGAAGCAGGAGGAGAGGGGCAGAGGGAGAGTAAAAGAATCTCAAGAGCAAAGCCCAATACGGGGCTTGATCTCATGAACCTGAGATCATGGTCTGAGCTGAAATCAAGAGTCAGATGTCCAAACAACTGAGCTGCCCAGGTGCCCCTCTTAGCATACATTTTTGGAACACCTTTTTTTTTTTTTTTTTTTTATCATTTATGGTCTCTTTGAAGTAATGTTTCTCATGCTTCTCTTACCATTTTTTTTTTTTTTAATGCTTTAGGATTCCAAGAATACAGAAGTTATTTGTTGGTGATAGCAGAACACGTTAGTTGTTTGGGCCTTTGTTCCTGAATAATATTCTGAGGTTCCTCTAGGTATCATGATAGAATAGTATCTATTTACTGTTTGGTAGCCATGATTTACTTTAACAAGGTTAAAGTTGTTGATTTTTTAACCCTGTAGAAATAAAAAAATTTAAGTACCTTAGATTTAAACTATTAAATATATACTTTAAAAAATTAGGACTGTAAGAATAGACATCTTATATTGTGACAAAAGAGACCAATTACTTTCCTGAAATCAATTTTTAAGTTGAAGCTTTAGAACAAAGCTCCCAATTGGGAGAAAATTGTTAGGAGAAGTTATTTTACCTTAATATCATGTTAAATTAGGGTGAGTGCAATAAATAATAGGCATTAAGTTGATTATTAAATATAAAAGCCAACTTAGGGGTGCTTGGGTGGCTCAGTCAGTTAAGTGTCCTGCTCTTGATTTCAGCTCAGGTCATGATCTTAGGGGTCATTAGATCGAGCCCTGAGTTAGGCTCTGCACTTAGCAGGGAGTCTGCTTGAGATTCTCTCTCCTTCTCTTCCCCTTTCCCTGCCCTCTCTTTTTCTCTCTCAAATAAATAAATCTTTAAAGTCAACAAATAAATAAAAACAACTAGGTTTGTCTGTAGAATGGAATATTTACTGCCAAAAGTATTTGTGGCAGAGCACTAGAAAATAGGTAGCTATTAGAGTAGCTGCTGGTTTTTTTTTTTTTTTTTTTTTTTTTTTTTTTAACTTGAGTGATTTTTGGCACAGTTTTGAATATAATTTGTGGCCTGAAATGTTTAAAACAAAGAATTTTGATTTCCCCTTCATTTTGCTAATGAATAATTTACTTTGTGTTTTCTCCTCTAAATGATTTCTTATCAGTGATAAATGCTCTTCAGACCAAGATGCTCGTGATATCATGTTTTTAGAAACATCATTAATATTCAACTTGAAACCTCGAACTTTTCCCAAAGGATAATATAAAAGCAAGTCATCACATTCTGGCATTTTTTTTTTGTAGCTATTTTTGTTGATTTCTGCTTTTCTGTCTTTTTGCTTAACTAGTCTTGAATAATGTGCTAGTTTCTCAGTTGGGATAGATGATCATATGGTCATAATTTGCTATTTTCTGTGGTGCTTAAGGCTTTCTAACTTGTTTGTTGTTAAATCTTTTTTTGTTAGTTCTGGCTTGACATCTCAGTCAGCCTTTGTGCTCATCTCTGCATGGGTGAGAATTAGGACAGGCAACACATAAGTGATGAGCTCTCAGGTGGAAATGGTGTCAGAGACCACTATGTATTGAAGCAGAACACTGAGGAAAATGTCAGAATTTCATTATTGAAAAAATCTGAGTTCTGCCATCTCTCTGGATTTATTTAAGTTTGTCAGGGAACTGTTATTTTAGCATATTTTATATGCCAGGTTAATTGACCTAGTCACATACACTTGTGTTAAAGCCAGTGTGTTTCTAGTATAGATACTCATATTTTTATTCAAGAAGAAAAATAATGGGAAGGATAAGTTAATGATAAGCTAATGATATAACAGAGACCCAAAATAACAGTAGTTGAAACATGATAGATGTTTGTTCTAAACTCTCTCTCACGAAAGGGTAGAGCTAGGTAGTCCAGAACTGATAGTACAGAGGTATTGCTCTGCATACTGCCATTCCTAGGGTGTGGCCCTCATTCTTATCACTGTGAATGGGCCAGGAAACTGGGAGCCTCCTAGAATTTGCACCCCCAAAACTTCTCCTTATTGGTCAGTACTTAGTTATGTGGCTAAGGTACTGGAAAATGAAGGCTTTGCTAAAGTCACATGTCCTACTAAAAAAGTTCATTGGTTCTATTTTTGAGGAAGAAGGAGAGAAAAAGACTGCTGGAGAACAAGAAGTTTAAATCCAAAAAGTTAAATATGCTTATATAATCTTATGTGTTAAAATGATAAGTATGTGCTTTGATATTGATTATTAGGTTTTGGGACCCATATGACCTACCTCCATTGTCACAGCTAATAGAGGAAGTTGGGATTATGTTTGGGGTTGATGTTCTTTTAAAATCCCTTCTTCCTTTAAGGGTTTTAGAAAAATTATTTGCAATCCCTTGAAAGTTAATGTTTGGGAATCCTTATGGTAATAGGCATTGCCAGAACTTAAGACTTGATGTTTGAAATGTTTATGAAATTAAAACCACTAAAGTAGTTATACTACCACTACTGATTTATTAATGAAAAAATTAGCTTATTGTAGTTTTTATTTAAATGAATTCATTTTACTTTAATTTGAAAGCTAGTGTTTGAAAGAGAAGGTTGATGATGATAATTGGCAACTCCATTAATCTTGTACTTAAAAAATTTACACTGGACTTCTGAATTTGAAGAAAGCTAACTTTACGGGTATTTTTCAAGGGAAAGTTAGACTGTTCATTGAACAGTAATGTAATGCCACTCCTGTGTGTAAAGTGTGACAGGCACATGCTTCATTGTAGCAATGTGAGGAAAGGCTGTGTGGCCATGTGGAGAGTGGCCCTAGTTCAGGCCTGGGAAGGTCTTAGGCAGAAGGGATATAGGAGCTGTTGGTAGATGAAGGGGTGGTAGCTAATGAAGGGGAGGCGGGAGAGCAGGATGTGTGTGGTGGATTCTAGGGAGAGACTTATGTGTGCACTTACATTGAGATCCTGACCCATTTGGGGAATTTCCACTGGTTCCAGACAGCTGGAGTCTGGTTATGAAGCCGAAAATATAGTTGGAGACAGTAGTGGCCAGATGATGGTTATCTTTGCTGTGCTAGGTTTGGACTCTTTTTTGAAGACTATGGAAAATGACAGAGGTTAGCAAAAATAATCACACTGTCATTTTAGAAAGACCATTTTAGAGACAGCAGGGGCTGGTGGAATTGAAAGGGTAAGGCTGGAGGGAAAAACATCAGTAAAGATACTACAGATTCATGTCAGGCAGTGGGTTATAAAGATGTCCATTTAGTAAGGTAGGTCAGGGGTTGGAGAGAATAGAATCTAGAAAACCTAGAGGTAAGTTGGGTATGGGGGAAAAAGAGGGAGGAGACCCGTGACACTAAAGGTTTATAGTTGATATCCTTAGTTATGAAACAGACAAACAAATCACAACCCTCTTATTTCTGTGCATGTTGTTTTCCAAATTTGCATAATCTACTTTATTCTCTAAATAATTCTGAGATTCATTTCAGGTGATTATAAATTCATATTGGAGGAACAACTGGCCCACATGTTTTGGTTTATTTTTGTTTTTGCATATATTGCAGGGAAATGCTTCCCTAAAGAATAATTCTGTAGGCTTATAAGATCTTTTAAGCTTAATTATAAAGCTAATTTAATACATTTTCTGCTACATACCATTAAAACATTGAACTTGCCTTTCAAAATATTCTTTACTGTGGATTTAGTTGAGTCTTCTTGTATTTTAAGCAGATTCTAAAAGTCTTAAATTTTGAGGTTTCTGCTAGTAACGAACTGGCTTAGATTATGAAGTATTTGGTAGGTTTAACTGCTGGCATATTTGTCTCATCTCGTGTTTCAGAACATTTTCTTGTTATGAGAAAAAGGCATTCTTTTTCAGGTTCTAACTTCCCTGTAGGATTTTGTCAGCTATTTTCATTCAACAGTTATTGACCTCTTAGAATATGCCAGGTACTATCTAATACTCAAAGAAGATAAATGGACACTTTCTCTACTGTCATGTACTTAAAAGTGTGCTTCTGTACACTTCAGTACTTAAAAGTACTGTCATGTACTTCTCAGAAGGCATGCAAGGAAGAAGAGAGTGGCGTGTAATATTTGAAGTGTTGAGAGAAAAAGCCTACCACCTTAGAATTCTGTGTTCTGCTAAGTTATCCGGAGTAAAGGAGAAATGAAGATTTTTTCAGGCAAAAATTGTGGGTATTTGTTGCTAGTAGATCTTCCTTGCAAGGACTATGGAAAGAAGTTCTTTAGAGAGAAGGAAAATATTAGAGGTCAGAAATTCAGATCTACAAAGAAAAAGGAAGTACATCAAAGAAGGAATAGCTGAAGGTAAAATAAAAATGTTTCTTCTTAATTGATGCAACAGCAGTTTGTTCAAAAATACTAATAGCAAGACTGTATTTGATTATGATGATTGTGTGTATATATGCTTATGTATCCTTATACATAATTGAAATAGATGACAGCAATGTTTTCACACTACCCGTGAAGTGTTATTTAAAAGTGGACACGGATTAATTGTAAATGTGTGTTGCAAACTCTAGGGCAGCCATTAAAAAAGTTAAAAAAAAATATATATATGATATATATATGATAATGATAAGAAAGGAAGGGAAGTGGAATCATACAGAATGCTCAATTAAAACCATAAAAGGCCAAAAAAAAAAAAAAGTGGAAGACAAAACTAGGAGCAAAAAACAAGAGCAAGACATAGAAAACAGTAATGAATATGGTAGATATTAATCCAGCTATCTCAGTGATCAGTTTGAATGTCAGTGGTCTAACTGTACCAAAGAGATTGTCAGAGGGGATCAAAAATTATGACCCAACTTTATATTGTCTATAAGAAATCCACTTCAAATATAAAGACAAATATAGATTAAAAGTAAATAGATGGAGAAAAATATACCATGCTAACAGTAATCAAAAGAAAGCAGGAGTCAGGTATCGATTTCAGACAAAACAGACTTCAAATTAAGGAAAGTTTATCAGGGATAAAGAAGGGCTTTACAAATGATAAAGGGGTGGGTTCTCCAAGAAGATAATGTAGTTGTTAACATGTATACACCTAACAACAGCATCAGACTATGCAAGACAAAAACTGATAGAGCTATAAGGAAAAACAGGTGGATTTTACACTTATAGTTGGAGACTTCAACATCCTTCTCAGAAATGGATGGATCCAGCAGGCAGAAAATCACTAAGGACATAGTTAAACTCAACAACACTGTCAGCTGGATGTGATGGACATCTATAGATTACTTCACCCACCAACAACAGAATATACATTTCTCTCAAGCTAAGGGAACAATCAGTACGATTCTGGGACATAAAGCCCCCCTTACCAAATTTAAAAGACTAGAAGTCATTCATTGTCTGTGTTCAGACTACAGTGGAGTTAAACTAGAAATCTGTAAAAGAAAGATAACTGGAAAATTACCAAACATGTGGGGACTAAACAACATACTTCTAAAATAATGTATGGGTCAAAGAAGAAATCACAAGAGAAATTTAAAAATATTTTTAACTTAATGAAAATGAAAATATAACTGACCAAATTTATGGGATACACTAAAAGCAGTGCTTAGAGAAAAATATATATAAAATTGAGTACATATATTAGAAAAGAAGAAAACTCAATAATCTTGTTTCCAACTTAGGAAATGAGAAAAAGAAAAGAAAATTAAATCTAGAATAAGTAGAAGAAAAGAAATAATATGAATAAATCAAAGAAATTGAAAACAGCAAATAGAAAAAAACAATAAAACCAAATACTAGTTCTCTGAAGAAAGCAATAATATTAATAAGCCTCCAGCCAGGCTATCTAAGGAAAAAAAGAGAAGGCACAAATTAATATCAGAGGCAAAAGAGGAGACAGCACAACAGGTCTCATGGCAATTAAAAGGATAATAAATGAATACTGTGAATAGTCTGGTGCACACAAATTTGATAACCTAGATGAAATTTCAAATTCCTTGAAAAACACAGTCTGCCAAAACTCACAGAAGAAGCGGCAGATGATCTGAATAGGCCTTTACTAAAGAAATTGAATCCACAATTAATAATCTTCCAAAACAAGAAAGCACCAGGCCCATATGGGATTACTGTTGAACCTCTACCAAACATTTAAGGAAGAAATTAGACCAGTTTTCCACAGTCTCTTTCAGAGGATATAAGTAGAGCAAATACTTCATAACTCATTCTGTGAGGCCAGCATTACCTAAATACTGAAACCAAAGACAAAGACATTACAAGAAAACTAAAGACCAGTATTTTTCACGAACATAGATGCAAAAAATCCTCAACAAAAATTGAATCTAAAAGTTTGTGTAAAAAGAATTACATGCCACAACGAAGTAAGATTTATCCCAGATATGTGAGGTTGGTTCAACATTAAAAAAATTAGTTAATGAGCCCAGATATGGACTCTCAACTCAGTGGTCAACTAATCTTCGACAAAGCAGGAAAAAATATCCAGTGTAAAAATGGCAATCCCTTCAATAAATGGTACTGGGAAAATTGGACAGCTCTACACAGAAAAATGAAACTGGTCTATTCTCTTACACCGTACACAAAGATAAACTCTAAATGGATGAAAGACTTCAGTGTGAGACAGGAATCCATCAAAATCCTAGGGGACAACATAGGCAGTAACCTCTTCGACATCGGCCACAGCATCTTCTTTCAAGACATGTCTCCAAAGGCAAGGGAAACAAAAGTGAAAATGAACTTTTGGGACTTCAAGATAAAATCTTCTGCACAGCAAAGGAAACCGTCAACAAAACAAAGAGGGAACCCATGGGATGGGAGAAGATATTTGCAAATGACAATATGGATAAAGGGCTGATATCCAAGATCTATAAAGAACTTCTCAAACTCAACACCCAAAAAATAAGTAATGAGTCAAAACATGGGCAGAAGACACGATCAGACTCTTTTCCAAAGAAGACATACAAATGGCTAACAGACACATGAAAAAATGTTCATCATCATTAGCCATCAGGGAGATTCAAATCAAAACCACATCTTACACAGTTAGAATAGCAAAATTTGATAAGGCAAGAAACAAGAAATGTTGGAGAAGTTGTGGAAGGAGGGGAACCCTCTACACTGTTGGTGGGAATACTGCCACTTTGGAAAACAGTGTGGAGGTTGCCACTTCCAGTTGGCGAACGGGAGAAGAATTAGGCACAAATAAGTCAGCTGCAAGAGATTGGGAGCAGGGGACAACAGTCAAAAAGACTGCTGCCCTGAGCAACTCCACAGTCTCACTTTTATTAGATAGATACGTTAGCCAACAGAAGAACCAATGAAGGTCAAACATTAGTCACATGACTTGTGGACAAACAAGAAGGAGAGTAAAGTTTACAGTTAACCAAGCACATTTAAAGGACTCATCTAACTAACAATGGGCACTTCTGGGAAGAGAAAGGAGAGACAACGGAAAAGGGAAGTAGGCGGTATTTCCTTCCGCCCTGAGCAGGCTGGGCATCCCCAGCTGCTCAGCTTCATGGCCATATATCGTCTTTTCCCCCAAAGACCTGTTGCCAGCATGTGTTTTTCTTAAGGCCATATCTAAATGTGCTTGGTAACTAGTAAAATCCTCCAGGGGTTATAGTTGAAGTAATACATTGTTCTGAGGGGCAGTTGCAGGAGGTTCCTCAAAAAAATGAGAAATAGAGCTACCCTATCACCCAGCAATTGCATTACTGAGTATTTACCCCAAGGATACAGATAGAGTGTAAAGGGCCATATGTACCCCAGTGTTCATAGCAGCAGTGTTCTCAGTAGCCAAATTGTGGAAAGAGCCAAGATGCCCTTCAACAGATGAATGGATAAAGAAGATGTTGTCCATATATACAATGGAATATTACTCAATCATTAGAAAGAATGAATACCCAACTTCTGCATCAACATGGATAGGACTGGAGGAGACTATGCTAAGTGAAATAAGTCAAACAGAGAAAGTCAGTTACCATATGATTTTAGTTATTTATGGAATATAAGGAAGAACATGGAAGACATTAGAAGAAGGGAAAAATGAAGGGGAAGAAATTGGAGTGGGAGATGAACCTTCTAAAATGGAGGGATTTAGAAGTGGGGGAAGGGTTGGGTGAGCCTCCCTAATAAGAAGGGCACGGATTGCTTGGAGCACTGGGTGTTATACACAAACAATGAATCATGGAACACTACATCAAAAACCAATGATGTATGGTGACTAACATAACACAATAAAACAAAAAATCAATTACTATAATCCATCACATCAAACTAAAGAAGAAAAATCACATTATCTTATCAATAGATGCAGAAAAAGCATTCACAAAATCCACCACGCATTCATGATAAAAACTCTCAGTAGACTAGGAATAGAGACATTTTCTCAACTTAATAAAGAATATCTATTTAAAAATCCTGTAGGGGTGCCTGAGTGACTCAGATGGTTAAGCCTCTGCCTTTGGCTCAGATCATAGTCTCTAGGTCCCAGAATAGAGCCCTACATCAGGTTCCCAGCTCAGCAGGGAATCTGCTTCACCCTCTGCCTCTCTCCCTGCTCCTGCTCTTTCTCTCTCTCTCTCAAAGGAATAAATAAAATCTTAAAAAAATACCCTATAGTTGAGGGGCCTGGGTGGCTCAGTGGCTTAAGCCTCTGCTTTCGGCTCGGGTCATGATCTTGGGGTCCTGGGATCGAGTCCCGCATTGGGCTCTCTGCTCGGCAAGGAGCCTGCTTCCTCCTCTCTGTCTCTCTGCCTGCCCCTCTGCCTACTTATTATCTCTCTCTGCCAAATAAGAAAATAAAAAATCTTAAAAAAAATACCCTATAGGTAACATCTTACTTAATATTGAGAAACTGGAAGCTTTACCACAACAATCAAGTACAAAGAAAGATATCCCCTCTCATGTGTGGCTCCGTTTTTGACATCAGACTTGAAATTCTTGCTTAATGCAATAAGGCAAGAAAAGGAAAGGAAAGGTATACAGATTGGGAAGGGAGACATAAAACTTTGTTTGCAGATGACATTTGTCTATGTAGGAAATCCTAAAGATTTGACAGAAAAACTTTCCGGAAACTAATATTGGGAAGAAAGGTATACAGATTGGGAAGGGAGACATAAAACTTCGTTTGCAGATGGCAGTATTGTCTATGTAGGAAATCTTAAAGATTTGACAGAAAAACTTTCCTGTAACTAATAGATGATTACAATAAGATTGCAGGGTACAAGGTTAATATACAGAAGTAAATCACTTTCCTATATACATGCCATGAAAAAGTGGAATTTGAAATTAAAAAGCCATTTCCTCCCCCAAACGAAGTATATATATCTAACAAAAAATATATATAAGCTATATCATGAAGAAAACTAAACTCTATGAATGAAATCAAAGAACTAAGTAAATGGAGAGAGACCCTGTGTTCATGAATAGGAAGATTCAGTATTAAGGTGTTAGTTCTTCTCAGCTTGATCCATAGAGTCAGTACAACTTCAGTTAAGATCCCAGAAAGTTATTTTGTGAATTTCAGCCGACTGATACCAAAATTTATATGCAGAACAAAACACCCAAATAGCCAACACAGTATTAAAGGGGAAGGATAAAGTTAAGAGGATTGACATTACCTGACTTCAAGACTTCATATAAACCTACAGTACACAAGACAGTGTGGTACTGATGAAAGAACAGACAAATAGGGCAGTGGAGTAGAATAGAGAACCTAGAAATAGACCCCTACCAATATAGGTAACTGGCCTTTGACAAAGAAGCAAAGCAATACAGTACAGCAAAGATAGTCTCAGTACTGGAGCAACTGGATGTCCACATGCAAAAATGAATCTGGCATAGACCTTACACCCTTCACAAAAACTAACTCCATTAATTAAAATGGATCATAAACCTAACTGCAGGATGTGCAACTGTAAAACTCCTTGAACATGATATGGGAGAAAGCCTAGATGACTTTGGGTATAGTGATGCATTTTTAGATACAATGGTAAAGGCATGCATGATTTGTGAAGGAAATAATTGAAAAGTTGGTTTCATGGAAATTAAAAACATCGATGAAAAATAATGTCAAGAGAATTAGAAGACAGGCTACATACTGGGAGAAAATATTTATTTGCAAAAGACACGTTTGATAAAGGACTATTATCTGCAGTATACAAAGAGCCCTTAAAACTCAACAATAAGAAAACAGCCTCAGTAAGAAATGAGCCCAAGACCTTAACAGACACCTCACCAAAGAAGATACACTGTTGATAAATAAATATATGAAAGGATGCACGTCATATGTCATCAGGGAAATGCAAATTAAAACAAAAATGAGATACCACTATATACCTGTTAGATTAGCCAAAATCTGGAACACTGACAAAAAGCAAATACTGGCCAGGGTATGCAGTAACAGGAAGTCTCAGTTACTGCTGGTAGGAATGCAAAATAGTACAGCCACTTTGGAAGACTATTTGGTGGTTTCTTATCAAACTAAATATATTCTTATGATCCAGCAATTATGCACCTTGGCATTTACCCAAATGGGGTTGAAAACTTACATCCACACAAAAAATTGCACAGGTACATTTATAGGCACTTTATTCATAATTGCCAAAATTTGGATGCTACCCAGCTGTCCTTTAGTAGGTGAGTGCATAAACAAACTTGGGTCCATCAGGGTAATGGAATATTACTTAGCATGAAAGAGAAATGAGCTGTCAAGCCATGAAAAGGTGTGAGGGAACCTGAAACACATACTAAGTGGAAGGAGCCAAAGTGAAAAGTCTACATGCTGTATAAATCAACCATGTGACATCTAAAAAGGCAAAACTGCAGACTATAGAAAGATGAGTTGTGTGGGGAAGGAGGAAGGGATGAATAGCTGGAATAGAGAGGGTTTTGAGGGCACTAAAAATACTGTTTGGTATGATGATGATATATGTCATTATACAATCACCCAAGGGCATAATATGGACAGCATCAAGAATGAACCCTGTGGTTAACTATGCACTTTGGATGGTTATAGTGTGTTAATGCAGGTTCATCCTTGGTAAAAAAATGTACCAGTGTGGTATGGGATGTGATAATAGGGGAGGCTGTGCATGCGCTGGGGCTGGGTGTATATGGGAAATCTCTGTCCCATCCTTTCAGTTTTGTTGCAAACCTAAAACTGCTCTATTAAAACCAGTCTTAAAATCGTTAAAAGGAAAAGAAGTGTCTGCTGCCAACTCTGATACTTTGAGTGGCTCAGTGCATTGCATATCGTCTCCATATGTTGGAAAAATGATAAAGTATGAAAGACACTGCTGATGTAATGATAAAGCTGGTGGTAATAGGTAAAGAGGGACTAGTCTTGAAAATAAGCTGGAGCTAAAGAAACTCTGGATATTTAGATTTTATAGATTTTATGGCTGGATGTTTTAGATTAAGTAGCTAGTTTAAAATGATTGTTGGAATTCCTGTGTGAAAAATAACTTTGTTATTGCAAACTTTGCCTAAATTGCTTTTGTAATAGACTCTAATGCAATTGATTTTAAAATATACATCTTTGTTTCTTAGGACCAGAATTCACATAAACAGATCCTACTTTTAGAATCACTGACCTCTTTAGAGATACTGCCAATCTATTAATCTTTGAATTTAGATGCTGTTAGGAAATAAAATGGCTGGTGGTTAGGAAAATATATTTGAGAAATAAATTTGAGGACTCACATTGTGATGTTCTTAAGCTCTTTACTCTCACATCTACACAATAATACGGCCTCAGTCAGTGTGAGGTAGAATAGTGTACCATGAGGTGGTACTATATAGTGATTAAGACTTTGAGTTTTTAAATCAGACATGGATACAAATACTCTCTGGCCATTAACTAGTTACCCTAACATTACAGCGTGTCATTTTCATTGCTCAATTCCTGTTCCTTATTCCTGTTACTTATTTATAAAAATGGGGCTCAAACATAGCTTTTATGAATATTATGGTGGAGAGTAAAAAAGAAAATGTAGATCGAGCTGTTAGTGCAGTGCTAAGTAAATAGCAGGCACTAGGAAATGGTACACATCATGGTGGTCACTATGCCTAGGTTGAAATATTTAAAGTATTGTGGAAACAGTTTGACTCTATGTCCTTACATTTGGAATTTAACTGTGTCTCTAACTATGTAAATCAGATGCTGATGGGAGAGAGCACTGTGATTTTTTACATAGTTCGGTAGTTACATAAGAAAACTGATTTCTAAAAACAAAATTTGCTTTGTGTATGATACGGAAAATCATGCTAGAAGCCTGAGGAATAACTCAACTTATAACTATAGTGAACTAGCATTAAAAAACGCAGGCCTGTATAAAATATTTAAATATTGTTTACTCTTCACCTAATAGAAATCTGTGTTATAATCCAGTATAAAGTTAATATTTAAAAAAAATTTGTTTTTATACATCCAGAGAAAGATATTTCATTTTTGATTTATATTATACCCATTTGTTTTCTGACGAGATACGTAAAGGTTAAGAGGAATACAATTATGGCTCAGTTGTAGTTTTATTTTTCTATTTTTTTGTTTTAGTATCTTTTTTATTATGTTAGTCACCATACAGTACATCATTAGTTTTTGATGTAGTGTCCCATGATTCATTATTTGCATGTAACACCCAGTGCTGCATGCAATCTGTGTTCTACTTAATACCGATCACTGGGCTAACATGTTCCCCTAACCTCATCCTCTCTAAAAGCTTCAGTTTTCCCCCTGGAGTCCGTAGTCTCTCATGGTTCGCCTCCCCCTCTGATTTTCCCCCTTCATTTATCCCTTCTTTCTCCTAATGTCCTCCATGCTATTCCTTATGTTCCATAAATAAATGAAACCATATGATAGATTACTTTCTCTGCTTGACTTGTTTCACTTAGCATAATCCCCTCCAGTCCCATCCATGCTGATGCAAAAGTTGGGCAGTCATCCTTTTTGATGGCTGAGTAATATTCCATTGTATTCCAGAGAAGACCACATCTTCTTTATCCATTTATATGTTGAAGGGCATCTTGGCTCTTTCCACAGTTCAGCTATTGTGAACATAACTTTTTGAACACAGATGACTATTGAAGGGCATCTTGGCTCTTTCCACAGTTTGAGTATTGTGGACATAGTGCATATGGCCCTTTGTTTCACTACATCTGTATCCTTGGGGTAAATACCCAGTAATACAATTACTTGGTCATAGGGTAGCTCTATTTTTAATTTTTTGAGGAACCTCCACACTGTTTTCCAAAGTGGCTGCACCAACTTGCATTCCCACCAACAGTGTGAGGGTTCCCTTTTCTCTACAACTTATCCAACATTTGTTGTTTCTTGCCTTGTCAAGTCTTGCCATTCTAACTGGTGTAAGGTGGTCTCTCAATGTGGTTTTTATTTGAATTTCCCTAATAGCTAATGATGATGAACATTTTTTTATGCATCTGTCAGCCATTTGTATGTTTTCTTTGGAGAAGTGGCTATTCATGCCTTCTGCCCATGTTTTGACTTATTACTTATTTTTTGGGTGTTGAGTTTGAGAAATTCTTTATAGATCTTGGATATCAGCCCTTTATCCATATTGTCATTTGCAAATATCTTCTCCCATTCCATGGGTTCCTTCTTTGTTTTGTTGACTGTTTCTTTTGCTGTGCAGAAGAATTTATCTTGATGAAGTTCCAAAAGTTCATTTTCACTTTTGTTTCCCTTGCCTTTGGAGACATGTCTTGAAAGAAGTTGCTGTGGCCGATGTCGAAGAGGTACTGCCTATGTCATCCCCTAGGGTTTTGATGGATTCCTGTCTCACATTGAAGTTTTTCAATCATTTAGAATTTATCTTTGTATATGGTGTAAGAGAATGGTCCAGTTTTATTCTGTATTGAGCTGTCCCAATTTTCCCAGCACCATTTATTGAGGAGACGGTTATTTTTCCATTGGGCATTTTTTCCTGCTTTGTCAAAGATTAGTTGGCCATAGAGTTGAGGGTCCATATCTGGGCTCTATATTCTGTTCCATTGGTCTGTGTATCAGTTTTTGTGCCAGTACCATGCTGTCCTACTGATCACAGCTTTATAATATAGCTTGAAATCAGGCAACATGATGCCCACAGCTTTGTTTTTCATTTTCAACATTTCCTTGGTGATTTGGGGTCTTTTCTGGTTCCATACAAATTTTAGGATTGTTTGTTCCAGCACTTTGAAAAATGCCGCTGGTATTTTTCCTTTAAACATTTTATTTATTTTACAGAGGGGCGGGGAGAATATGCACAAGCAGAGAGAGTGGCAGGCAGAGGGAGAGGGAGAGAGAGAAGCAGGTTCCCCACAGAGCAGAGGAAGCCTGATGGGGGACTCGATCCCAGGACTGAAGGAGCTGAAGGCAGTTGCTTAACCAACTGAGCTACCCAGGCGCCCTGCCATTGGTATTTTGATTGGGATGGTATTTTGATTGGTGTTGAAAATATAGATTGCTCTGGGCAGCGTAGACATTTTAACAGTGTTTACTCTTCTAATCCATGAGCACGAGATATTTTTCCACCTTTTTGTGTCTTCTTCGATTTCTTTCATGAGTGTTCGGTAGTTCCTAGAGTATGGATCCTTTACCTCTTTGGTGAGGTTTATTCCCAGTTATCTTATGGTTTTTGGTGCTATTATAAATGGAATCAAGTCTCTAGTTTTTCTTTCTACAGTTTCATTGTTAGTGTATAAGAAAGCAGCTGATTTTTGTATCCTGCTACATTACTGAATTGTTGTATGAGTTCTAGTAATTTGGGGGTGTGGAGTCATTTGGGTTTTCCATCTGTGAAAAGAGAGAGTTTGACTTCTTCTTTGCCAATTTGAATAAGTTTTATTTCTTTTTGTTGTCTGATTGCTATTGCTAGGACTTCTAGTACTATGTTGAACAATAGGCGAGAATAGGCATCCTTCTTGTGTTCCTGATCTTAAGGTTCTCAGCTTTCCCCATTGAGAATGATATTCGCTATGGGTTTTTCATAGATGGATTTTATGTAATTGAGGAATATTCCCTCTATCCTTATACGATGAAGAGTTTTAATCAGGAAAGGATGTTGTATTTTGTGAAAGGCTTTTCGGCATGGAGAGGACCATGTGGTTCTTCTCTCTTCTCTTGTTAATTTTTTCTATCCCATTGATTGATTTGTAAATGTTGAACTACCACTGCATCCCACGGATAAATCCCACCTGGTCATGGTGGATAATCTTTTTAATGTACTTTTGGGTCCTCCTATTAGTTAGTATCTTGTTGAGAATCTTGGCATCCATATTCATTAGGGATATTGGTCTGAAATTCTCCTTTTTGATGGGGTCTCTGCCTGGTTTGGGGATCAGGGTAATACTGGCCTCATAGAAAGAGTCTAGAAGTTTTCCTTCTGTTTCTGTTTTTTGAAACAGCTTCAGGAGAATAGGTATTATTTCTTCTTTGAATGTTTGGTAGAATTCCCCAGGGAATCCATCAGGTTCTGGGCTCTTGTTTTTTAGGAGGTTTTTGATTACTGCTTCAATCTTGTTCTAGTTACTGGTCTATTCAGGTTGTCAGTTTCTTCCTGATTCAGTTTTGGAAGTTTATAGATTTCCAGGAATGCATCCATTTCTTCTAGGTTGCTTAACTTATTGGCATATAGCTGTTGCTTCTAATTTCTGATGATGATTTCTATTTCCTTGGTGTTAGTCGTGCTCTACCCTGCTTCATTCATAATTTTATTAATCTTGGTCTGTTCTCTTTTCTTTTGGGTAAATTTGGCCAGTGGTTTTTTGATCTTATTAATTCATTCAAAGAACCAGCTTCTAGTTTCATAGATGGTTCTTTTAGATTTCTGGTTTTTAATTCATTGATCTCTGGTCTAATCTTAATTATTTCCCTTCTTGTGCATAGATTAGGCTTAATTTGTTGTTGGTTCTCCAGTTCTTTAAGGTGTAAAGATAGTTTGTGTATTCAGGATTTTTCTATTTTTTTGAGTGACACTTGGATGGCTATCTATTTCCCCCTTAGGACTGCCTTTGCTGTATCCCATAGGTTTCAGACCGATGTGTTTTTGTCCTCTTTGGTTTCCATGAATTGTGTAAATTCTTCTTTGGTTTCCTAGTTGATCCAGACATTCTTGAGCAGGATGGTCTTTAGCTTCCAAGTGGTTGAATTTCTTCCGAACTTTATCTTGTGATTGAATTACGGTTTTGAAGCATTTTGGTCTGAGAATATGCAGAGAATGATCTCCATCTTTTGGTATCAGTTGAGACCTGATTTGTGACCCAGTGTGGTCTATTCTAGAGAAAGTTCCGTGTACGCTTGAAAAGAATGAGTGTTCTGTTGTTTTAGGGTGGAATGTTCTGTGTATATCTGTGTGGTCCATCTGGTCCCGTGTGTCATTCAAAGCTGTTGTTTCTTTGTTGATTTTCTGCTTAGATTATCTGTCTCTTGCTGAGAGTAGAGTGTTAAGATCCCCTATAGTTAATGAATTCTTACCAATATGTTTCTTTATTTTGGTAAACAGTTGGCTTATGTAGTTGGCTGCTCCCATGTTGGGGACACAGATATTTACAATTATTAGATCTTCTTGTTGGATAGATCCTTTAAGAATGATATAGTGTCCTTCTGTGTATCTAACTACAGTCTTCAACTTAAAATCTAATTTGTCTGTTAGGAGAATTGCTACCCCAACTTTCTTTTGTGGTCCCTTGGCATGAAAGATAGTTCTCCATCCCTTCACTTTCAGTCTGGATCTATCTTTAAGTTCAAAATGAGTCTCTTGTAGATAGCATATCGGTGGGTCCTGTCTTTTTAACCGATCTGCAGCCCTGTACCACTTTATGGGAGCATTTAGGCCATTCATGTTGACAATGATTATTGAGAGATACTATTTTATTGTTACCATGTTTCCTGTGAGGTCCTTGTTTCTGTAGACTGTCCTTGTATATTTCTGTTCTGTATTACTCTTGGGGTTTTTCTCCTTTTATAGAACCTCCCTTGGTATTTCTTGTAGTGTTGGCTTAGTGTTTACCTGTTCTTCAAGTTTCTGCCAGTCCTGGAAGCTCTCTCCATCCATTCTGAGTGACAGCCTTGCCATATAAAGAAGTCTTGGTTGCATGTTCTTCTTATTTAGTAACCTGAATATGTGTTGCCAGCCAGCCTCTTCTGGCTTGCCAGGTTTCCGTGGACAGGTCTGATGTTATTCTGATGTTCCTCCCTCTGTATCTAAGGAATCTCTGCCCCCTAACTACCCTTAAGATGGTTTCCTTGGTTCTAAGATTTCTAAGTTTTACTATTACGTGCCAGGGTATTGGTCTGTTCTCCTTGATCTTGGGAGGCATCCTCTCTGCCTCTAGGACACGGATACTTGTTTCAGTCCCCAGATTAGGGACATTCTCAGCTATGATTTGGTCAAATATATCTAATGATCACCCCCCTTTCTATCCTTTCAGGGATCCCAGGAATTCTGACATTGGAAGGTTTCATGGCACCATTTATTTCTCTAATTCTGTTTCCATGAATTTTAAGCTGTTTGTTCCAGGCCTCCTCCTGTTCCTTCTTTTCTGTCAGTTTGTCTTCTAGATCACTAATTTGTTCTTCTGCCTTGTTTACCCAGGCTGTTAAGAGTCTCGAGGTTAGAGTGGATCTCATGGATAGCATTTTTAAGTTCTGCCAGATCAGCTTTCATTTCTGCCCTTAGAAAATCTATGTTGCCATTAATAGTTTTCTCCATCTTAGCTATTGTCTTCAGAACGCTGAAGTTTGCTTCCGACATCTTTCTTATATCCACAGTTAGTTCTGTGGCAGAGGTCGCAGTCTGAGTTTTTCCTACATTAGGGGTTTCTCCTCTTAGTTATTCTGTTGAGGTGGTTGAGGGAATGTATAGATTCCAGATTATTGACCACAACAGAAGCAAGATGCACCTGTTTTATAGGGACTTTAGGGTTGTTGGCCTCTTGTACTTCCACCCTGTCTTCTGGGGGAGGGGTCTGCAGCACTGTTACTCAGGCAACTCTGTTTGGGCAGAGTTGCCCTGACTTCTCTGTGGGGGGGCAATGGGGTCAGTGAAAACAGTTTTCCTGGGACTTCTGTTCTCTGGCAGCTTTCCCTAGTGGCTTTCCACATCTCTTTTGAGAGTCAGAGCAGAAGTGACTGTATCTAAACCTCTTCAGAACAGAGAGATCATAGTCTGTTCTTCAGTGAGCTCTCCAGGCCATACCCTCTCCATTTGTCTATGCTGCTAAAAATGGCAGGATACTGGGTTGTGCGCCCCACAGTAGCATTACCAGCCTTGCTTCCAGGTCCAGGCACATCTCTGCCCTTTGTGCTTCTAAAACCACCAGCCGCCCCTCAGTTCATAATCTCCAGGTTTCAGACTAGAAGGCTGGGGAGCTGACCTAAAGTCCTTTCCCTGCTGCGACCAGTCTGCCAGTCTGTGCCTGGTCCCCAGCACAGGAGGCTTTTGTGCTCCAGCGGTTCAGGGATCCTGGAGGCTCCCTGCTCCTTCTGTTTATCTTCTGATATCTGCCTGCAGAATCTTGGCTCCCTATTTCATATCTCCAGACCAGCCTTGGAGATACTCTTGTTTGTAGGGATCCAGATATATCTTCTTACATCACAGGCTGATTTCATAGGTGTTTGGAATGGTCTGGTAGATATTCAGCTCAACTCGGCACTGGTTGAGATAGGATTCCCCTCCTCCTCCGCCATCTTTGGGCCTCTCCTTTTCACAGTTCACAGTTGGGGCTGGATAGTTATTTCTGTTGAGTGATGTTCTGTAGCAGCCACACAGCAGAAGGATTATCGTTCACAGGGAACTCCTCTACCTCAGTTGTAGTTTTAATAATTATTGTAATAAACTCACAGAAGGATGTGGGATATAGAATTGTATGTCCTTCATAATTTTAGTTATGAAAGCTTACATATCAAATGGAGACTAAAGAAAATAATATAAAAATGATAGTAACCATGGAATTTCTACTGAACTTTTTGGCAACCAAGGGAAAAAGAAAAATAAGGGAGATTGTAGTTTTCACAGATTAATATGTTTGTCAGGAGAAAATTCTCTCTTTTCCAGGCGCTAAATTGTATGGGTGAAGTCACTGTGAGTTTAAATTATATATAGGTGAAGCATATTGGATGATATCATAGTTCCTTCAACTACGGTTTTTTTTTTTCAACTATAATTTTAAAGAAAGAATAAAAATGTTCAACTACTTACACCACCCTAAGTATAGTGAAGATTGTAATATGGTGAAGGCCTTTCTCGTCTAAGAGTTAAAAATATACCAGGTAAACACTTCTTGATCTGTTAGCTACTAACAGCTTGGAACCTAGGTAGCTAATCTTCAGACTACCTCTTTCAAGCCCTGTGTAAGCTTTCTCAGGAATTGGAAAGTGATTTTTCGGTATTATGGTCAGTGCCAAAGTATAGATTTTTCATGGCCATTGACAAGAGAATAAAATAGTTTTTTTTTTTTAAATTTAAAGATTTTATTTATTTATTTGAGAGAGAGAGAGAGAGCGAGCGCATGTGAGCAAGCGTGAGCAGGGGTAGATACAGAGGGAGAGGGAAAGAGAGCCTGAAGCAGGCACCCTTCTGAGCATGGAGCGCCACACTGGCGCGGTCTCAGAACTCTGAGATCATGACCTGAGCCAAAATTAAGAGTTGGACACTTAACTGACTGAGCTACACAAGCGCCCTCTTTTTTGGGGGGGTGGGTGGGTAAAGATTTGTTTATTTTAAAGAGAGCATGTGTGCGTGCATGGGCACCCGTGGGAGGAGGGGCAGAGAGAGAGAGAGTCTCAAGCAGAGTCCCTGCTGGGCATTGAACCTTGAGCACTCAGGGCTCAAACCCACAACCCTGAGATTATGACCTGAGTCAAAATGAAGAGTCAGATGCTTAACCGACTGAGCCACCGAGGTGCCCCTTAAAAAGATATTTCTTAATCAGTGCTTTCCCAACATGCAGCATGGTTTCTTTTGTGAGAAATTTTGTACGTGGATTTTTAAAAAGGGGAGTAGGTCTTCAGACCCTTTCTTTTTTCAGTTTCAAAGATTTAGAATCCCAAATGATATAAATTATGGATGAAGTTAAAGAGGAGAAAATATACTTCTCAAATTTTGCTTCTTAGTAGAAATAAGCATTTAATGTCAAACTCCTGTGGATTGCTGGTACAAATTGGGTACTATCTGAACAAATTATAAGTTGAATTTTATTTTTGTATTGATTTTCAGGTACAGAGAGAAAGACCAACTCAATACATAGATAATTCACTTAAAATAACTCTTCTTGAGTCCTTTGTTATGGATCCATTATAATCCCTGGAAGTAAAATCCATAGTTATTTTACCTTTTGCCTGACAGTAATGTTACCTTAACCTGAAGACATTATTCATACCTTCTTATTATTCTCTAATGTGTAAAATTAGGAATAGTGGCTGCTTTTCACACCTTTGGGGACTCTTTCTGGGGGCCTGGAAGCTTCACAGTATTAGAGAATAGGATCTGAGCCCTGTCCAGGCCATTTGCTCAGTTTGTCCTTGAGCTTGTTATTGGACGTTTTCTGAGGCTCCATTTGATTTGCTATAAATGGAGATAACACTCACCTCACATGGATGCTTTAAACACAGGAGGATAACGCGTGGGCATACCTACAAACAGGTGTCCAGGATTGCTGTAATAATGTGTGGAATGTGGCAACTGTCCTGTGTTCTCTGCCCCAGGCACATCGTGCCAAGACTTCCCTATGGCTGGGGGGTCATGGGGAGGTCACAGGCAGGCTTAGATGATTTGGGGGAATATTTTAATGGACTGCATGTTGCCAATTGACATGAGGGAAACAGACTATAACATTTTATAAGCTAAGTTCAAAGGAGTAGATGTTTGCCAAAGCTTTGGATAGGCCAAATCCTTTTTCTACAGTTAATATCTTTTTCAGTTGGGCCTCAGGTCAGCTCTCTCTGGTATTTTAACAACTCAATAAGCCATTACAAACAGTAATTTCAGAAAAGCCTGAGGAGATTTGATTCTTCTCTCCATGGGTCCCATTTGGTTTCTTCTCCTATTAGACTTTCAGCATTTTGTGACCTACAAGTTAGGCTCACAAAGTTTCCTCTGGGATTCTTGATGTACACATTCACAGTTGAACCCCTTATGTGTGTTCTTTCTTGTCCTTTGAATCTTTAAGTTGTATAAACTATTGAACAGACATAAAGGAAGGCTTGTGTTTTCTGCATCCCAGGCACTAAAGTAGTGAAAAAGAAGTAGATGTCTCAGGGCCACTTTGTATGTAGGAAAAAAAAAAAATGAGAGGATAGTAGAGCATGTCATCCATAATAAAGACCTCTGGCCAAGAAAAACAAAGAAGCAGAAAACCAGTGAGCAAAAAGCCATGGTTTGGCACGTTTTATATTCTCTGCCAGAACGGCTCATCTTTGTTTTGTTCTGTTATTCCTCTTTGACCCTTATTTCAATAATGTCTTTTTTTTTTTTTGAAGAAATCAGTTAGCTCTTTCACCTCCCAAGTATTCACTCTCATCCCTGAGTGTCAGTTAAACCTGGTATGGGAAGCAAACCACCCTTCATGTCTCTCTAAGGCGTGGAGCAGATGGGAGCCTTTGTGTGTGATCAGAGCCAGCCAGACCCTTTTCCATCTCTTGGCAGTTCAGAGCACTGAGCTCTGGAAGGCGTTGTTCTATTCTCTTGTGATTTGTCTTGGAAACTTCTATTTAGAACATGGTCCTTCGCACTGGACCTTATTGAAAGTAGCACAGCTTATTATAATTGAAGGGTGGCATGGTATCTTTAGGAACACTTTTTAAATGTTTTCTAAGAAGGGAGGAAAACTAATTTTCCTTCTACACTCTTGATTTCTTAGCTGAGACCCTGTAGTAAATGACAGATGAATGTGAAAAAAGCTATTGATTAACATGTTATACCTCATGTACACATGGGAGATACCCAGGAAAAAATGGGTAACTTAAAGTTGTAGCTTTAGAATTTAAGATTAAATTCCATCTTAATAGGGAACAAAGAGTGGGTATGTAGGCCTCTTATAAGGAGTATGTGGTTTTTGGGAATGATGGCTGGGCCCGTAGCAGAGTAGGTGGGAGATACGAGACTGTGACATGGTCTGTCAAGTCTCTCTCGATGTAATGTGGACTTTAAGACTGTTCTCTTGTGATAAGAGTCAGTCCTCCCTGTTTGATGAAACTCCCAGGGAGGGGACTTAGGACAACTGAGTTCCTTTTGGAGGACCTGTCTTTAGGTAGATAAGGGGAGTTCAGAGAAAGCCTCTCCCTGCACTTGGCTATTTTCAAGTATCTACAGTTCACAATAGTACACCAAAGTGGCATATTTTAGGGTTGCATATTCTGCTCATCCTTTACACTAAAGAGTCTAACATTTAAATTGGAATATTTGAGGGCCCTCTTGCAATGAAGCATGTCTAATTTCAGGCTTGATTTTTTAAATACATAGGAAAAAACAAATATATGTATATATTATATATGCATATATAATATATGTATAAGATCTGGAAATTTTGTGGTAAATGTTGTTATACCCTCCCTCTCATCTTCCCTCCCGACCCAAGAACAGCAATATAGCCCAGCACATCAAACTTATGCAGTCACACATACTCCATAGTTGCAGGCCTCTCCAGAGTGGTGACATTTATAGTGACAATAAACTTTCTTTTTTCCTAATAAACTTTATAGGTGGTTTCCCTTTTTGCCCTTGTGTGAGTTAGACAGAACTACTTCCTTACTGTTGGTTGAAAGTAAGATCCACACCCATTGTCTAGATTATGCTTGTGTAGCTTGTAAGTGACACAAAAATATATTATATGCTTTAATATGACACCCAAAATTAATAAGTCAGTATAAGGGTTAAAAAAACCCCACATAAATCATGTTCATGCTATAGGAGGTTTCAGTCAGTACCTAAGTATTTTCAGTCCTAGTTTATCTTTGTGAGCTGGGGGGGGTCGCTAAACCTTCACTGGCCAAGTCCACAGAATTCCGTCTGGTTCCTATCTCAAACTTGTCTTCCTTTTCTCAGTCTTGCTTCATATCTTTGATAGCTTTGGACTAAGGCCATGATAGTGGAGGTAGAGCAGCATAGTAAAATCCTTGGACTACCTCAATCCCCTTTCTCTGGACCTCTGTGGAGAAAGGTAGGGTCACATTACTGGTCCATGCTGGCGGCCCACAGGTCATTTCCTGGAGGTGCTTAGACAAGGAGAGGTTAAATGTCAGCTAATGAGGAGAGAAGATGACAGTGCGCCTGCGTGTGCCTGCTACTCGTCCCCAGCAGGTGCCCTCATCCCACAGCCTCTGGAACTGTTATGTCCATGGGAAGGCATGCACCCAGAATGTAAATCCAGGTCTCTATCCAAAACTTATGCTCTTTCCTTTTCATAGTGGGGACTTCTTAAAATGTTATTCACAAAATCTCTTCTTTTGTTCAGGAACAGAAGTTTGGGCAAGGCATTCACAGGAAAATAGGAAAGAGATTATTTTTTTCCCCCTGGAATTAACAGTGAAATCTGTGTGTAATTTAGAGCTAAGTATACACGTTCTCTGGGCCGACGTTCATTTCCTAAAGGAGAATGTGACCTAAGTAGTTTGGAAACCTCTGCTCTAAGCCTCAGTTGCCTTACCTGTACAATGAGAATATACTTCTCTGCACTTGGGATTGTTTGTGGATTCAGTATGACCACCTTTGTGAAGGTTTTAGACTATGTTGGTGCAGAGAAAGTGCACAGTAACAAGTTTCGTTAAGTGTTGTCAATCTTGATGGTATTTTTTAGTGATTTATTTTCATTCCGAGGTCTAGGTACTTAATATTCATTCACTAGTATCAGGAAATGTGTTTTTCATGTATCAGTCCACTGACTTGGAATCCTACTTCAGTTGATTTTGAACTTCGTCGATTGCAAAAGTATGACTGCAGTAAACAAAACTTGACCCAGACAGGGAGGTAGACACTGCCTTGTAGTTGCATGCAGAATCACCTGTTTGTGTGTGTAATGACTTATGCATGGTAAAGAGAGTGTTTCAAATTCATTCAGTATAGGTACCTTTCAAATCTGGAAAAGTTTAGTTTTCTGGAGATATTTCACTAATTTTTAGATGTTAAAGTAAGTATAGATAACATGGTGTACTGTGCTTTGATTTTGAAACTTCGTTTAAATTTTGTTTAAGCTTTGTTAAACAACTTTGTTATTTTATTCCTACTGTTTTAGGGAATATCTTGGTAAACAGCTCCAATCTGAGCAGCCCCAGACTGCTGCTGCCCGAAGCTGAACATGCCCTCTAACCTCAGAATCTCCAGCCTTCCGGTTTCGCCTGGGATGGAGTACCTGAGTATGAATCTCACTAGTTAGTGTCAAGAACAAGTAATTTTTCCTTTTACTTGCAATTTTCTTCTGTTGTGTCGCTTTTCCCAGTGCTGATTTTCATTAAATGTGTTTGCCCTGTAAGTTGTATAAAAGTAGGTGCTTTCTGTTGCTAAGGAAAAGATTACTGTTACATGTACCGCTTGTAATTTCTGTATTTATTGTTCTCTGGAAATGAGTATCATTATTAAAGGATTCTTGCTTCAAAAAGGTTTTGCTATTTACTTATTCCTTACTCGAACTATAACAAAAATCATCTATTTTCCTAACCAAATTGGGAGAATTGTTGTAAGGTAATGAATGGTAAGTAAATATTCTGAAATTCTGCATATCTGTGTCCATCTACCCATCCATCTGACCATGTACACATACACATTACAGCAATCCTCTGCTAATATTTAAAGAACTTAAAAATTTTTTTTAGAACTTTAAAATTTTATTTTATTTTTTTTTATTTTATTTTTAAAAAATTTTTTTATTATTTATTTATTTTTTTAAAATTTTTTATTTTTTATAAACATATATTTTTATCCCCAGGGGTAAAATTTTAAATACATTTTTAAGATAATGCTATGGTCCAAAAGATTTGCCTGTGGAGCTCAGAGAAGAATTTTAGCTTTAGAGTTATTTTTAAAAGATTTTATTTTTTTTGACAGAGAGAGAGATCACAAGTAGGCAGAGAGGCAGGCAGAGGAAGAGGGGGAAGCAGGCTACCCGCTGAGCAGAGAGCCCAATGTGGGGCTCGATCCCAGGACCTTGAGATCATGACCTGAGCTGAAGGCAGAGGCTTAACCCACTGAGGCACCAAGGCACCCCTAGAGTTATTTTTATTTTATTGATTTCCTGTACTTTCCTTTCTTGGATTTTCATACCTCAAGTCTGTCTTTTTTTTCTTTTTTTAAAAGATTTTATTTATTTATTTATTTATTTATTTATTTATTTATTTGACAGAGAGTGATCACAAGCAGGCAGGCAGAGAGAGAGAGAGGAGGAAGCAGGCTTCCTGCTGGGCAGAGAGCCCGATTGGGGGCTAGATCCCAGAACCCTGGGATCACGACCTGAGCTGAAGGCAGAGGCTTTAACCCACTGAGCCACCCAGGCGCTCCTCAAGTCTGTTTTCTTTTAATATTTTTTGGTTTCAGTATTGCCAGTAGATAGTTATTTCTGTCCTCTTCCCTCTTTACTCTGGAACTACAGGCCTTGAGCAGGGCATGCCTAGCATACATGTTCCCTCTCCCTACCCCCAAATCTGAGCCTTTCATCTTTAATCGATTAATTTATTTATTTTGTTTTTATTCTTTTTAAAATTATTATTATGTTCATTATTAGCCAACATATAGTACATCTTTAGTTTTTGATGTAGTGTTCAACGATTGAATATTGCTTTCTTTGCAGCATAGAGATCCATTGGGAAAAGTTAGTTAAGATAACAGATGTTTTTCTTGGTTAGTGATTTCATGTACCAGAATGGTTTTTCTTTTCTTCTTCTTTTTTTTAATGAGAAGAACTTTATTTTTATTTATTTATTTATTTATTTTTAAATTAATTATTTTCAGCATAACAGTATTCATTGTTTTTGCACCACACCCAGTGCTCCATGCAATCCATGCCCTCCATAATACCCACCACCTGGTACCCCGACCTCCCACCCCCCCCCCTCAAAACCCTCAGATTGTTTTTCAGAGTCCATAGTCTCTCATGGTTCACCTCCCCTTCCAATTTCCATCAACTCCCTTCTCTTCTCCATCTCCCCTTGTCTTCCATGCTATTTGTTATGCTCCACAAATAAGTGAAACCATATGATAATTGACTCTCTCTGTTTGACTTATTTCACTCAGCATAATCTCTTCCAGTTCCGTCCATTGCTACAAAAGCTGGGTATTCATCATTTCTGATGGAGGCATAATACTCCATAGTGTATATGGGACCACGTCTTCCTTATCCATTTGTCCGTTGAAGGGCATCTTGGTTCTTTCCACAGTTTGGTTACCATGGCATGGTCCTTTAGCATGGTAAATGGTTTTGCACCCCCTCACTTTATTTTTTTTCCCTTTTTTAAAAAATTTCTTCTCAGCGTAACAGTATTCATTGTTTTTGCACCACACCCAGTGCTCCATGCAATCTGTGCCCTCTCCAATACCCACCACCTGGCTCCCCCAACCTCCTACCCGCCGCCCCTTCAAACCCCTCAGATTGTTTTTCAGAGTCCATAGTCTCTCATGGTTCACTTCCCCTTCCGATTTCCCCCAACTCCCTTCTCCTCTCTAACTCCTCTTGTCCTCCATGCTATTTGTTATGCTCTACAAATAAGTGAAACCATATGATAACCGATTCTCTCTGCTTGACTTATTTCACTCAGCATAATCTCTTCCAGTATAGGGATAGAGGGAACATTCCTGAACTCATAAAATCTATCTATGAAAGACCCACAGCAAATATTTATTTTTTTATTATGTTAGTCACCATACAGTATGTCATTAGATTTTTTTTTTGATCTTGTTTATTTATTTGAAAGAGAGAGAATAAGAGAGTGAGCATCAGAGGGGGAAGGTCAGAGGGAGAAGCAGACTCCCCGCCAAGCAGGGAACCCAATGTGGGACTCAATCCTGGGACTCCAGGATCATGACCCAAGCCAAAGGCAGTCGCCTAACCAACTGAGCCACCCAGGTGTCCACATCATTAGTTTTTGATGTAGTGTTCCTTGATTCATTGTTTATGCATCACACCCAGTGCTCCATGCAATACATGCTCTTCCTGATACCCACCACCAGTCTTAACCCATTCCCCCATCCCTCCCCTGCCCTCTAAAAACCTCTTTTTTTCTCAGAGTCCACAGCCTCTCATGGTTCATCGCACCCTCTGATTTTACCCCCCTTCACTTTTCCCTTCCTTCTCCTAATGTCCTCCTTGTTATTCATTATATTCCACAAATAAGTGAAACCATGTGATAATTGACTTTCTCTGCTTGACTTCTATTCACTCAGCATAATCTTTTCCAGTCCCATCCATGTTGATGCAAAAGTTGGATATTCATTCTTTCTGATGGCTGAGTAATATTCCATTGTATATATGGACACATCTTTTCCCCAAAGATACAGTGTTGTGAAAAGAAGGGCCATCTGTACCCCAGCGTTCATCACAGCAATGTCCACAACAGCCAAACTGTGGAAAGAGCCAAGACACGCTTCAACAGATAAATGGATAAAGATGTTGAAAGGGTTTTCTTTGAGAGTTGACTTCATATTTGCCAAGAAAAAAGGTAGTCTGATTGAACCAATACTTCCTCCTTCCTTCCCTCCCTCCCTCCTACCCTCCCGTTAACATTTTATTCATTTGAGTGAGAGAGGGACAGAGGGAGAGGAAGAAGAAACAGACTCTCTGCTGAGCAGGGAGCCCATGGCGGAGCTCGATCCCAGGATCCTGGGATCATGACCTGAGTCAAAGGCAGATACTTAACCAATTGAGCCACCCAGGCGCCCCAAACCAATTTATTTGACTGAAAGTTTTCTGAATTGCTTTGACCTAGATATTTTTACTTCCAAACATGGAAAAACAAGAGATAAAAGTTTTCTATGTAGTAATTACAGATTCTGCATCAGCAGAGGATCAGTTTTCATGTTAACATAATGGTCTGTAACATTATTAGGTTTTGAAAGACATTCAGTTTTCAGAAGTTCTGGTAATGAGACAATGCAGTTTTCTGAATTTCATAAGAGCACATTATTCTGATTTTAGTTTCATTTTGCATAAATTCTAAAGTAGATTCAATGACAGTTATTCTGATGGAAATTGTTAATGCTTTAATTCCCAAGAAATGGTTTTGGACATGGGAAGCAATACTCCCATGTCCTCATATTTTAATTATTATCCCATGTATTAAAATGATCTGTAGGCACCTTTTCTCCTTCAAATCTTTACATTCAACTTATAGAACTTATTTCTTAGAATTACAAAAACATTTTTTATCTTTGCTTAAGGCTTTTAACATTCATTGACTAAATCTGCCTAAAATTTTAATACCACTTGTATGTTCAACAAAACTGCAAACACCTGGGGCGCCTGGGTGGCTCAGTGGGTTAGGCCTCTGCCTTTGGCTCAGGTCATGATCTCAGGGTCCTGGGATCGAGCCCCACATCGGGCTGTCTGCTCAGCGGGGAACCTGCTTCCTCCCCTCTCTCTGCCTGCATCTCTGCCTACTTGTGATCTCTGCCTGTCAAATAAATAAATAAAATCTTTAAAAAAAAAAAAACTGCAAACACCTGACAAGGTAGACTTATAAATTTGACAAACAGATAGTAGTTAATGCTTATAAATCTAATCAGGCATACATTTAGTAGAACAAATTTTGTTAAGCATTTTTAAACATCTTTAAAAATAGCCTAAACAAAGAGCACGATGATTATAGAATTTGTTAATCCATCTAAATAAACAGTTTACACAATATCATCAAATACAGAATTGAATAATTTCAACAGTTTCTCTGTACTTATTTTTATGTAGTTTTAAAAATCCTTTTGTGTTTCATTGGCTATCAGTCTGTTTTCAACTTGTGAAAAATAATTTTGCTAAAAATAAAATATATTAGAAAAAAGTTGGTATAGAATTCAGGTGCTATTGGTTTTCTTGTTGAGGGCACAGTAGGTTCTACAAAGTTTGAGAGAAAACTTAAAAAATTTCTAAACTATCATACATCCATCATTTATAGTAAAATTAACCTGAGTAGGTATGCACAGTAATTAAAAAAAAAAAAAAAGACCTGATTTTCAGATCTTAAGAGGTACATAGACATTCACATTAAAGGGAGAATGAAATAATATCTTGCTCTTCTGGAAAATTCCTCTTGTGGGGATCTTGTTGACCCTTATATTTTAAAATTTGGGAAAAGCTTTCCCATTGACTGGTGAAGCCTTGTCGTCCTACACATTGCACCAGGCCAGTCACACGTATCAGATTGATAATATATGTCCAATTAGAAAAAAACTCCTTGCCTTCTTGTTTAGCCACAGCAGAATAATTGAGGTTAATTTTCCTGTAATTAAAATTTAAATAATTTTGTAACCTCTAGCTGTCAAATCTTGAAAAGCTCAGAGCCAAGTTTTAATGCTTTTGATTTATTTCACCTAAAAGATTCTCTGTTCTTATCTTTGCCTTTGAAAATAGAGAATATTTGAGACTGAATTTTGAAACCACTCAATGTTCGTAGGTGTCAAAGTTATTTTCCAAATCTGAACCTTCTGATGAAATCACTTTTTAGTTTCAAAGTTCTCTTTTGTTTTGCTGTACAAAATGTTCTGTTCTGGTTAAGAGATGTGGCTCCTTTAACTTTCTGAACAAGGTCCCAGTGGAAAAGTCAGAAAGATGAATGAGCTACAAATAATGTTACTTCATTTATGCAAAGCTGACATGGAATTTACATTCTCTTTCAGATTTTAGAAGAGAATGTTGACTACTTTTCCAAAAATGGAATAAAAGTGGACTAGCCACTTTTATGACTGAGGAATACTGGTTCTAGATACTTGACCTTCCAGTAACCATCTATGTCATTGTCTTTTTTCCCTCCCAAAGAAAGAAAGTATCAGGGAATTTGGTCGAAAGAACCAATGCACAAAGATTACTGAGCAACAGGTAGAAAGAAAATATGAAGGGGATGGAAATTGAATTACGCTCTTGTAAGGTTCTTACATTACGTGTGAGGTGGTGTAACATGAATACAGACCATGATGAAATAAGAATGCATATATAATTCCCTAGAACAACCATTGAGTCAATAAGTTGAGAGGTATAGCTAAGGAGCCATTAGTGAAGATAAAATGGAATACTCCAAATACTTGATTAACCCAAAAGATGGCAGGAGAGGAGGAATAAGGAAGGGACACAGAATGTAAACAGCAAGAAAACGGATTTAACCCAACAATAACTACATTCACAGAAGGGGTCTTCCGCCCCTCTATACCTCCAGAATTTTAACTCTTTAGCGTTACTGCGTCCAGGAAGCCCCACTGCTTCCAGTTCCCAAGATTTGAGAAGAGGGAGTGTCCTGGAGTGCTGTGTGGCTGGCTGCCATCACCTCCTCTCATCTACCCCTTTTCAGGCTGTTTGGTGGAGTAGAAAAGCAGACACTGAAGTTAGTTACCATTTGTACAGCTTCCCAAATTTTCATGATAGCATTGGCTATGATTTCTTTTGTTGTCTCTGTCTTTGTAGGTTTATTCCTTTTGATTTATTTTTTTATTCTTTTTTAATCCTTTGTAGCCTTTTGCTACAGAAACCTGTTTTGTGACAGAAACCTGTTTGCCCAGGTTGGGGAAGAAGCAGAGATAAATGTGTGTGTTTGTTTATCTATTTTTTAAGATTTTATTAATTTATTTGACAGAGAGGGGAAGAGCACAGGCTGGGGGAGTGGCAGGCAGAGGGAAAAGGAGAAGCAGTTTCACCGCTGAGCAGGGAGCTGATGCTGGGCTTGATCCTAGGACTCCCGGATCATGACCTGAGTGGAAGATACTTACCCCTGACTGAGCCACCCAGGCACCCAAATGTGTGTGGTTAGAACGTTCACTATATTTAACCTAAAGTCCCTAAAGTGGTATTTTTAATCAAAGTTGACATGTAAAGTTCATTTGAGAATAGACTGAGATTAAATTTGGGAGTGAGAGGGGCAGATTTGCCAGAGTGTATAGCCTCAGAGCTGGAAGGATTTTAGAGTCTGTTCCAACAACACTTACCATCTGAAGTGAGAATTCAAATTTGTGTTAGTGTAAAGGATTGAAAACAGATTGTAATCATTACATGGGATTATTTTAGCTGGCATCATAGACAGATGGATATCCTGCCTCTTCGTGATTAATACCAGCAACAGGCAACCTGCTTTATTGCAAACAACTCTAGTTAGAGTATTTTCTCCCTCTGAGCCATTATCAGTTTGTAGTAATTCTCAACATTTGAGCCAAGTATTTAGAATAATAGAACAAGTTTGATCTTTCAGGTTCAACTTTATTTTAAAAATAGAGCTTCCCTATGACCCTGCCATTGCACTACTGGGTATTTACCCCAAAGATACAGATGTAGTGAATAAAAGCACTCATTCTAAAATAATAACTCCTTGTCATGTAAAATGTTTCTATTTGAATGCTAAACATTCTGGATCACATTTTGATGTACAAAGTTGAAGAAAACAGGTGTCACGTGGCCCTCCTCCCAGCAGCCTAGACATCAGGAACTGTCTGGAGAAACCATTGCAGAAGTGAAGTTTTGAGTTGGTTGGTTGGTTATCCCAAAACCACATTAAAGGAAGGCATTTGCAAGTGTTAGAGGTAGCCTTCTATAGAGAGCAGCTGGGCTGTGCCCTTGGTCACCACAAAAAGGAGTGGTATTG
The DNA here is from genome assembly GCF_964662115.1 of Mustela nivalis. Taxonomy (NCBI): domain Eukaryota; kingdom Metazoa; phylum Chordata; class Mammalia; order Carnivora; family Mustelidae; genus Mustela; species Mustela nivalis. Next base: position 84,401,072 of record NC_139021.1, read on the forward strand.
ACAGGTGCTTTGTGCAGGGGTGTTGCCTTGATGGCGCTCAGGCACCCTGTACATCAGCACAGCTGACTGAACCCACAAGCAGCAAATAGGGAGATGGTGGTGGGAGCTGGGGCAGCCCAGTCCAGGTGTGGGGCCCAGCAGGACCATCACAGCTGACTCAGACCTCTCTTTTGAGCCAATGGCGTGTAAGATGGATAGAAGTAACAAGCAGTGAGATGATACAGACAGAAGAGTTAGAGAGGAAGATAGAGGGGGTGAAGAGTGGACAGGTGAGTTGGGTGACAGCTAGGTGGGAGCTGCAGGGAGGCAGAGAGGTGGCCCTTTCTTCACCTGGCTGAAAACCAGTGGCCCTGGGGACCTGGGGCACTGCTGGCACAGGATCCTTCCTGTGTGCTGGTGGAGCTTCTGCCTCCCTTGCTTCTCAGAGTGTATTTACCTGTTCTCATTGGCTGGTTAACCTGAGCATTCCTTCTGAAGGAGGTTGAAGCACACACTGGAGGTTGCCCTAGGAGTGTCTTGTGTGTGGCCTCAATCCACATTAGGTGGACAAGAGGCTGGTGTAGTCAGGTTTGCATGATGGGATGAACTTGCCTGGGCAAACAGGTTTCTATCACTTGCAAAGTGTCACTTGCAGAGTCAGGATGATTTTGAAGGAAAGGGAGCTTTTTAGGGGCATGGTAGAAAGTTCAGAACTCTTCCTTGCCATCAAGGGAGGTTTATTCCCATGTCCATCCATCTTTCTCTCTGCATATCTGTCTACCCATCCATCACTTGAATCATCTTACTGAGGTTTGTTTCCACTGAGAGCTAAGTGCTTCCAAGACATGGCAGTGATTATGAAGACGGACTTGTTGACCTCCATTCTCCAGAGCAGATGCTGCAACTCCTGAATACAGAGCTCTGTGGTAGTGAGTGTTCAGTCTACTTGCCTCATCAAATATGCTGTTGCAATGGCTTCCGGGTTCATCCTCCAGGAACAGTCTCCCACCTGACCCAGCAAAGGACCCCTGGCCTCCGAGTGGGCACTCCACATTCCTGTTCCCTCCCAGAGGTAGCCTGGCTCCAATGGGATCCTCTCCCAGGGACCATGGAATTGGAATGCATGCAGACATAGCCAATTAGTCTTGGCATCATAACAAGCTCAGGTGCTGACTTATTTTGACATAATACTATTCATTATTTTTATGTAATTTCACACATACAGAAAAGTAGCAAGAATAGTACAAAGAGCTCTCTTATGTCTCAGCTCCAGTTCATGCTGGCTTGATTATTAATGTTTTAAAATACACTATAATACCTGGTACTGGCAGGTGAGTGATGCTTTCCTCTACTCACTTTGTAGGTTTTTCCTTTTTCCCTAGATTTCTCTAGATTTTCTCTAAGTTTTTCTAGATGAGATTTAAATCACTTGTTTAGATTCAAAAGAGACCATTGAGATTTTTATGTAATTTATTTTAATCTACATATTAATTTGGAAAGGCTCTAATAGCACTAACTTGTCCCATCCAAAAAAATTAAACTCTCTCTCCATTTAGTCAGGGTGTCTCAAGTGATAATAGCTTCAACATACAGAGCCTACAAATTCTGCTAAATTATTTCCACCTATTTTTTAAATTTAATTTTTGTGAAAAGGGTTTTTTCTCCATAAATTTTTAAATAAACATATAATGTGTTTTTATCCTCAGGGGTACAGGTCTGTGAATCGCCAGGTTTACACATTTTACAGCACTCATCATAGCACATACCCTCCCCAATGTCCATATTCCCACCACACTCTCCCGTCCCCACTCCCCCCAGCAACCCTCAGTCTGTTTTTTGAGATTGAGTCTTCTATGGTTGGTCTCCCTCCCGATCCCATCTTCTTTCATTTTTTCTTTTCCTACCCCCCTAACCCCCCATGTTACATCTCCACTTCCTCATATCAGGGAGATGATATGATAGTTGTCTTTTTCTGACTGACTCACTTCGCTAAGCATAATACCCTCTACTTCCACCCACGTCATCGCAAATGGCAAGATTTCATTTCTTTTGATGGCTGCATAGTATTCCATTGTATATCTATACCACATCTTCTTTATCCATTCATCTGTTGATGGACATCTAGGATCTTTCCATAGTTTGGCTATTGTGGACATTGTTGCCATAAACATTTGGGTGCACGTGCCCCTTCGGAGCACCACGTTTGTATCTTTAGGATATATACCCAGCAGTGCAATTGCTGGGTCTTAGGGTAGCTCTATTTTCAGTTTTTTGAGGAAGCTCCACACTGTTTTCCAGAGTAGCTGCACCAGCTTGCATTCCCACCAACAGTGTAGGAGGGTTCCCCTTTCTTCTCATCCTTGCCAGCATCTGTCATTTCCTGACTTGTTAATTTTAGCCTTTCTGACTGGTGTGAGGTGGTATCTCATTGTGGTTTTGATTTGTAGTTCCCTGATGCCGAGAGATTTGGAGCATGTTTTCATGTTTCTGTAGGCCATCTGAATGTCTTCTTTGCAGAAATGTCTGTTCACGCCCTCTGCCCATTTCTTGATTGGATTATTTGTTCCTTGGGTGTTGAGTTTGCTGAGCTCTTTATAGATTTTGGATACTAGCCCTTTATCTGATATGTCGTTTGCAAATATCTTCTCTCATTCTGTCAGTTGTCTTCTGGTTTTGTTCACTGTTTCCTTTGCTGTGCAAAAGCTTTTGATCTTGATGAAGTCCCAATAGTTCATTTTTGCCCTTGCTTCTCTGTCTTTGGCGATGTTCCTAGGAAGAAGTTGCTGTGGCTGAGGTCAAAGAGGTTGCTGCCTGTGTTTGCCTCAAAGATTTTGATGGATTTCTTTCTCACATTGAGGTCCTTCGTCCATTTTGATTCTATTTTCGTGCGTGGTGTAAGGAAGTGGTCCAATTTCATTTTTCTGCATGTGGCCGTCCAATTTTCCCAGCACCATTTGTTGAAAAGACTGTCTTTTTTCCACTGGACATTCTTTCCTTCTTTGTTGAAAATTAGTTGACCATAGAGCTAACGGTCTATTTCTGAGCTCTCTATTCTGTTCCATTGATCTATGTGTCTGTTTTTGTGCCAGTACCATACTGTATTGATGATGACAGCTTTGTAATAGAGCTTGAAGTCTGGAATTGTGATGCCACCAACTTGGCTTTCTTTTTCAATATTCCTTTGGCTATTTGAGGTCTTTTCTGGTTCCATATACACTTTAAGATTATTCTATTTCTTTGAAAAAAAAATGGATGGGATTTTGGTAGGGATTGCATTAAATGTGTAGATTGCTTTAGGTAGAATAGACATTTTCACAATATCTTCTGATCCAGGAGTATTGGAACATTTTTCCATTTTTGTCTTCCTCAAATTCTTTCATGAGTACTTTATAGTTTTCTGAGTATAGATTCTTCACCTCTTTGGTTAGGTTTGTTCCTAAGTATTTTATGGTTTTGGGTGCAATTGTAAATGGGATGGATTCCTTAATTTCTCTTTCTTTTGTCTTGTTGTTGGTGTAAAGAAATGTGACTGATTTCTGTGCATTGATTTTATATCCTGACAATTTACTGAATTCCTGTACAAGTTCTAGCAGTTTTGGAGTGGAGTTTTTTGGGTTTTCCACATATAGTATCATATCATCTGGAAGAGTGATAATTTGACTTCTTCTTTGCCAATTTGGATGCCTTTAATTTCCTTTTGTTGTCTGATTGCTGAGGCTAAGACTTCTAGTACTATGTTGAATAGCAGTGATGATAATGGACATCCCTGCCGTGTTCCTGACCTTAGTGAAAAAGCTCTCAATTTTTCTCCATTGAGAATGATATTTACAGTGGGTTTTTCATAGATGGTGTTGATAATATTGAGGTATGTGCCCTCTCTCCCTACACTTTGAAGAATTTTAATCAGGAAAAGATGCTGTACTTTGTCAAATGCTTTTTCAGCATCTGTTGATATGGTTCTTGTTCTTTCTTTTATTAATGTATTGTATCACATTGATTGATTTGTGGATGTTGAACCAACCTTGCAGCCCTGGAATAAAGCCCACTTGGTCGTGGTGAATAATCCTTTTAATGTACTGTTGGATCATATTGGCTAGTATTTTGGTGAGAATTTTCGCATCTGTGTTCATCAAGGATATTGGTCTGTAATTCTTTTTTTGTATCCTTGTCTGGTTTTGGGATCAAGGTGATGCTGGCCTCATAAAATGAGTTAGGAAGTTTTCCTTCCATTTCTATTTTTTGAAACAGTTTCAGGAGAATAGGAATTAATTCTTTAAATGTTTGGTAGAATTCCCCTGGGAAGTCGTCTGGCCCTGGGCTTTTGTTTGTCTGGAGATTTTTGATGACTGTTTCAATCTCCTTACTGGTTGTGGGTCTGTTCAGGTGTTCTATTTCTTCCTGGTTCAGTTGTGGTGGTTTATATATTTCTAGAAATGTATCCATTTCTTCCAGATTGTCAAATTTCTTGGCGTAGAGTTGCTCATAGTATGTTCTTATAATAGTTTGTATTTCTTTGGTGTTGGTTGTGATCTCTCCTCTTTCATTCATGATTGTATTTATTTGGGTCCTTTCTCTTTTCTTTTTGATAAGTCTGGCCAGGGGGCGCCTGGGTGGCTCAGTGGTTTGGGCTGCTGCCTTTGGCTCGGGTCATGATCTCGGGGTCCTGGGATCGAGCCCCGCATCGGGCTCCCTGCTCCGCAGGAAGCCTGCTTCCCTCTCTCTCTCTGCCTGCCTCTCTGCCTACTTGTGATCTCCGTCTTTCAAATAAAAAAAAAAAAAAACTGCTTGATAAGTCTGGCCAGGGGTTTATCAATCTTATTAATTCTTTCAAAGAACCAGCTCCTAGTTTCGTTGATTTGTTCTATTATATTTTTAGTTTCTATTTCATTGATTTCTTCTCTGATCTTTATGATTTCTCTTCTCCTGCTTCGTTTAGGCTTTCTTTGTTGTTCTTTCTCCAGCTCCTTTAGGTGTAGGGTTACTTGAGACCTTTCTTGTTTCTTAAGAAAAGCTTGTACCGCTATGTATTTTCCTCTCAGGACTGCCTTTGTTGTGTCCCACAGATTTTGAACCATTGTGTTTTCATTATCATTTGTTTCCATGATTTTTTTTTTCAATTCTTCTTTAATTTCCTGGTTGACCCATTCATTCTTTAGAAGGATGCTGTTTAGTCTCCATGTATTTGGGTTCTTTCCAAATTTCCTCTTGTGATTGAGTTGTAGCTTCAGAGCATTGTGGTCTGAAAATATGCAGGGAATGATCCCAATCTTTTGATACTGGTTGAGACCTGATTTATGACCCAGGATGTGGTCTATTCTGGAGAATGTTCCATGTGCACTAGAGAAGAATGTGTATTCTTTTGCCTTGGGATGGAATGTTCTAAATATATCTTTGTTGTCCATCTGGTCCAGTGTATCATTCAAAGCTTTTATTTCCCTGTTTATCTTTTGCTTGGATGATCTGTCCATTTCAGTGAGGGGAGTGTTAAAGTCCCCTACTATTATAGTATTATTGTGGATGTGTTTCTTTGATTTTGTTATTAACTGGTTTATATAGTTGGCTGCTCCCATGTTGGAGGCATAGATATTTAAAATGGTTAGGTCTTCTTGTTGGACAGACCCTTTGAGTATGATATAGTGTCCTTCCTCATCTTTTATTATAGTCTTTGGCTTAAAATCTAATTGATCTGATATAAGGATTTCCACCCCAACTTTCTTTTGATGTCCATTAGCATGGTACATTGTTTTCCACCCCCTCACTTTAAATCAGGGGGTGTCTTCAGGTCTAAAATGAGTTTTTTGTAGGCAGCATATTGATGGGTTTTGTTTCTTTATCCAATCTGATACTCTGTGTCTTTTGATTGGGGCATTTAGCCCATTAACATTCAGGGTAACTATTGAGAGATATGAATTTAGTGCCATTGTCTTGTCTGTAAGGTGACTGTTACTGTATATTGTCTCTGTTCCTTTCTGATCTACTACTTTTAGTCTCTCTCTTTGCTTAGAGGACCCCTTTCAATATTTCCTGTAGAGCTGGTTTGGTGTTTGCAAATTCTTTCAGTTTTTGTTTGTCCTGGAAGCTTTTTATCTCTCTTTCTATTTTCAGTGATAGCCTAGCTGGATATAGTATTCTTGGCTGCATGTTTTTCTCATTTAGTACTCTAAATTATCATGCCAGTTCTTTCTGGCCTGCCAGGTCTCTGTGGATAAGTCTGTTGCCAATCTAATGTTTTTACCCTTGTATGTTACAGACTTCTTTTTCCTGGGCTGCTTTCAGGATTTTCTCTTTGTGGGTAAGACTTGTAAATTTTACTATCAGGTGATGGGGTGTGGAGCTATTTTTATTAATGTTGAGGGTCGTTCTTTGCATCTCCTGGATTTTTATGTTTGTTCCCTTTGCTATATTAGGGAAATTCTCTACAATAATTCTGTCCAATATACCTTCTGCTCACCTTTCTCTTTCTTCTTCTGGAATCCCAATTATTCCTATGTTGTGTCATCTTATGGTGTCATTTATCTCTCGAATTCTGTCCTTGTGGTCCAGTATTTGTTTGTCTCTCTTTTGCTCAGCTTCTTTATTCTCTGTCATTTGGTCTTTTATATCACTAATTCTTTCTTCTGCCTCATTTATCCTTGCAGTAAGTGCTTCCATTTTTGATTGTACCTCATTAATAGCTTTTTTGATTTCAATTTGGTTAGATGTTAGTTCTTTTATTTCTCCAGAAAGGGCTTTTATATCTCCAGAGTGGGTTTCTCTAATGTCTTCCATGCCTTTTTCGAGCCCAGCTAGAACCTTGAGAATCATCATTCTGAACCCCGGATCTGTCATATTACCAATGCCCATATTGATGAGGTCCCTAGCCCTTGGTACTGTCTCTTGTTCTTCTTTTTGTGGTGAGTTTTTCCGCCTTGTCATTTTGTCCAGATAAGAATATATAAAGGAGCAAATAAAATGTTAAAAGGGAGGCAAAGATCCCAGGGCAATGTGCTTTAACCAAATCAGAAGAGACCCCAAATTGTGGGAGAGAGAAAGGGGATAAACAAGAAAAAAAAAAAAAAAAAAAAGAAAAGAAAAGAAAAAACAAATAAGGAAAAAATATTAAAAAAGAAATTTTGTATATACAAAAAATATAGTTAGATACAATGGAGGATAAAATATGACTCTAATAATGAAGGTTCAAAAAATTATTATTATTATTTTTTGGTAAGGTATTGTTAGGATAAACTAGTTAAAAAAATTTCAAAGACGAGGGCGCCTGGGTGGCTCAGTGGGTTAAGCTGCTGCCTTCGGCTCAGGTCATGATCTCAGGGTCCTGGGATAGAGTCCCGCATCGGGCTCTCTGCTCAGCAGGGAGCCTGCTTCTTCCTCTCTCTCTCTGCCTGCCTCTCTGCCTACTTGTAATCTCTGTCAAATAAATAAATAAATCTTTTAAAAAAAATTTAAAAGACGAAAGGGAAAAAGTTAAAAAAATAATTTAGCAGAAGAAAAAAGAAAAAAATATTAACTGCAAGACTAAAGAATCATGAGGAGAAAGCCATGAATTCCTTGCTTTGCTTTCTCCTCCTCTGGAGTTCCACTGTTCTCCTTGGTAAGTGAAGTTGGTCTTGGCTGGGTTTCTTGTTGATCTTCTGTGGGAGGGGCCTGTTGTAGTGATTCTCAAGTGTCTTTGCCCCAGGCGGAATTGCCCCGCCCCTATCAGGAGCTGGGCTAAGTAATCTGCTCGGGTTTGCTTTTGGGAGCTTTTGTTCCCTGAACACTTTCTGTAGAGTTCCAGAGGACAGGAATGATAATGGCGGCCTCCCGATCTCCAGCCCAGAGGAGCCGAGAGCTCGGGGTCCCACTCCTCCGTGCACTCTCAGAGAATAGCACCCAATTGCTCCTGTCTCCCTGGCCTCTGGTCACGTTTGGAGAAAAGCTCTCAGTCGCTGAAGCTTGGAGAAAAGCACCCAGTCGCTTGTATTTGGAGAAAAACGCTTGGTCGCTTCCTTCTCCATGGCCTCTGGCTGCGCTCTGAGCTCACCCAGCCTGTGACCAGTTCAAGGTAACCCTGAGCTGAGAGCTCACTCCTCGGCTTTGTCACTGTAGCCATCTTCCCCGCCCTAATACCTGCGAGCTCTGCGACACTCAGACAGCCCTGGTCCTTCTGTGATCCTGCGGGACCTGGGGTTATGCTGACCCCGCTTGGGCTTCACCCTGGTTTAGCCTCTGGAGCGATGTCTCTCAGTGGAGCAGACTTTTAAAAGTCCTGATTTTGTGCTCCGTTGCCGGGAGCTGACCCCTCCCCCCAAGGTCTTTCTTCCCGTCACTTCAGACTCACTTCTCTGCAGGTCCTATCTTTCAGAAAGTGATCGATTTTCTGTTTCTAGAATTGTTGATCTTTTCTTTGATTTCCCATTGGATTTGTAGGTCTTTGCAATGTTTAGATAAGCTATCTAGCTGATCTCCTGCTACCTGATGTCATCTCAGCCTGCTACTTCTCTGCCATCTTGACTCCTCCCCCCTCCCATTATCTTTTCTAACCACTATTGCTAGCATATAGGGACATTATTTATGAATGTATATCATTATCCTGTATTTAGTTGCTTCACCATGTTGTTATGAACTTTAACAATCTTTCAGCCCTATAGTTTTTCTGTGTATAATCACATGTAATGACAATTTTATCCTTTCCAGTAGCTGTGCAGGCCCTTTCTATTCCACATATGTAAAGGGAAGATCAAGGTTAAAAATAAGCTCTGATCCATCTCTTAATTAATCAAACTTCTTTTGGCTTTGGTTTTGTTTCCTGTAAAATAGAAAAATGGTAGTATCTGCTTGATGGAGTCACAAGGGTTAAAGGAGAGAATGTGTGAGCCTGTATATACTAAGCACTTAAAATGCTCCTTTTTAGTTATTGTGTTGGTTGAACTCACAGGACAGTACTACTTAATAGGGTATTCTTGGCGGGTCTTAATTTTTAAGGTAATACCTCCAGTATTTCTATTTTATGTGACATTCATTTGTTGGCCTGGGAGGATTGACATGTTCAGAAGAGACACATGTTGGGATGCCTGGGTGGCTCAGTCAATTAAGCAGCTGCCTTCAGCTCAGGTCATGATCCCGGGGTCCAGGGATCCAGTGCTGCATCAGTCTCCTTGCTCTGCGGGGAGCCTGCTTCTCCCTCTGCCTGCTACTCTCTCTGCTTGTCTTCTCTCTCAGTCTCTTTCCTGAAAATCAATCAATCAATCAATCAATCAATCAATCATAAGAGACACATGTTGCTGGTCTGCTCCAAGATTTCCCCTGTCAGTGGTAGATGTTGAATTTTGTTCATACCTTCGTGTCAGCTCTTGGACTCATCCCATGAAAGTTTGTATTTGACCTATGGATGTGATCTTCTAAGGTCACCCCCAAATTAATCTATGGGTTTCTCAAAGCTAAAATGTCTTTATAGTTTAGGATTGGTCATGGCAAATTATTCTTTAATATACAAGTAAATGACGTTCATATTTTCAAATCCTTCAGCTATTATTTAGTTTATTAGCAATTCCTCTTGGCTTTCGTCACCTAAGAATTTTATAACTATAATGTTATGTCCTCATGCTAGTGTTTGATAAAAGTGATGCTCAGACCATGATCAGGTTGAGATCCTGGAAATGGATTGAAAGAACCCCAAATTCCATTAGAAACCTCAGCTCTATGGTTGATTACTCCATGTTGCCCACTCTAGCAACTGAAAGGTCATAGTGAATAGACTGGGAACTGCATGACTTTGCCCTGTGAAAGTGTTCAGTGTTGAGTGATGAGGCTTAATCATACAGAAATCTTACACAGATGTGTCCTTTGGCTTCTGGCTGCAAGTAAAAGAAGACTTGTCTTATGTAGCTTTAAATCAGTGTCCATGTCCCATGTGAGAAGCATAGGGAGATCCCGTTCCCTGGCTCTCTCAGTTCTGTCCCTTGCTATGTATCTGCTCACCCTTAGGCTGGGCTCCCCAGGCCTCATACAAGACTTGCTCTCCACACGTTAGAAGTCTCTAGCAGACATCCTCACACTTCTCATGGTCAAAAGCAGTGCAGAGCCAAGGGCTGGGCAGGAGGGTCAACTAGGATGACCTTGCTTGCTTTATAACCACCATCTTCTCCTGAAAAGGAGGGAGGAGCCTGAACACAATGGGGCTTCCACTGGCAGAGGAGAGTAGGGTGAATGGATGTGGAGTGAGCTAGCCCCCATGTCCACTGTACCATGAATGGTAAAGCAGGACTTCTGATTGTGATCCCCACAGAATCCTCAGAGGATAGGGAGGAAACAGGACCCTTGTTGGGGTTATGCTCATAGGCTTGGAATTTTAATTTTTACCACTACTGGTATAAGGAACAATCCACCAGCCTGGTGACTGGTGCTTTCTGACAGCTACTTTCCATCATGAGTTTCTCTCAGGAAGAGTTACAGGGAACCAGTGATTGAATAAGCCAAGTGCCCTGAGAAGTTTGAGCCTCAAATGGAAGTGGATCTGGCCATAGAGAAAGCTTATTCTGAAAGTGAGTGTAGATTGCAACCAGCCTGGCCTGGAGATACCAAGTACCCTCCTCACCAGTGTCAGAACCTGATGCCACAGCCCTAGAAGTGGATGCCATGGGCCTCCTCTTCTCAGCCAAATGAATCATCCCACAGTAGGCAGCTCCAGAGGAAAGTCCGTGAGTCTGGTCTTTGAGGGGTGGCTGTGCATTCCTGAGCCTAGAGACTTCGCATTGTAAACACTAGTTTAAACTTTTGGTCTTTGACATACTGCATATCCACTGAGGGAAACCTATTCCCTGGCTTTTGGGGAAGAACTCAGAAGTATATTTCAAGCTATGGGAATTTAATCCTTGGACATGAAGGTGTTTCACCAGAGTTGGCTCTTAGTATCTGTAGCTGCAAAGAGAGCACATAATGTCCTTGGAAGGTATGACTTTGATGGGTTTCCTCTAAATGGATCCCTCCTCCTTACTGCCCTGGCTATTGTTCTCAGATGTTTGCCTTGTGCCATGGTGAGCAGACATCCACAGGGCCACAGCGTGATGCCCAGGTACCAGATAGGTGTGCGAGCTTGGTCTCCTTCCACAGGGGCTACAGGCTTTCTAATAATAAGACTATATGAATAAAAAAAAAGTCCTTCAAAAATCACTCCCTTAGAATATAAATGCTAGAGCCACATTTATGTATAAAAATCCAATTTTACAAAATGGCATTTTAATAAAAATTGTTCTGAGAGGAAGGTGTCTGAGTGACTCTACATATTCAAATTATCCAGTTACCGTGAAGTTTTTATTAGATGCATTTAAATTTAGAATGAAATTTGTAAGAAATAAGTCTCCTAAACTCCCGCTTATCTTATTTTTTCCTACTAAGTTGCTGCTAAATATAAATGACTACAAAGAAATGAATATGTATGATATGCTAGGCATGACGCTGAGGCTGGACAGAAAAAACCACCCAAGGAGGCTGGGAACTCTTTCCAATACTGATGAACCTAAAATTGGTTTGTTTAGCCTCCCAAAGTACCAGGCACGTTCAAACATTTTCCCTAAAGATGAGATGAAGGAGGAAGGCCATAAAAGATGACTTTCATGAGTATCAGTTGGCACCTATATAGGCTCCCTTGCCAAAAGTACCCTGCTTAGAGTTCAGGAGGGATGTTGAAACTGGCTTCCAGGGGAGAGCTGGGTGGTGCCAAGCCTACAAGTTGTGGGTGAGCCTAGGGTTGCCCTGAGATGTGCCAATGGCCTGGGAAGAGAATGGGCATGGGCTCATCTACAGAGGATGACCACTGGGCCATTTTCCCCATCCTGTAATTTGACTTTTGAAGCTGAGTCATCCATAGTCAGCAGTGGCTTTCTGAAAGTGGGCTCCAGTTTCAGAAACTCCCCTACCACCTCACTGTGCTGAAAACCACATGGCATAAAAAGAAATTCAGAAAGCAAATGGGCACCCAGACAAAACACTAGAGAACAAAGTGGTGGTTGCCAGAGGGAGATAGGGTAGAGGGGGATGGGTGAAATCAGTGAAGGGGAGTAAGACGGACACACTCCCATTATAAAGTAAATAAGTCATGGGGTTGAAAAGTACAGCATGAGGAATGTAGTCATTAATATTGTAATAACTTTGTTGACAGATTGGTGACTACACTTATTGTGGTGAGCACTGAGTAATGAATAGAATCTTCAAACTGCTGTGTTGTACATCTGAAACAAATATATCATTGTATGTCAGCTATACTTCAATAAAAAAAATAATGAAAAGAGAGAAAAAAATTGAGAACACAACCATTTCTTGTAAGAAAACTATAACCACATCCTCTCCATCTCCTCATTCCTACTCCCCCCCACCTTACCCTCAGGAGGCAGGGAAGAGAAAAAGGCAATAAATTACCCTAGTGTACCCTAGGTCACAGACCAGACTCAACTTTTCAGAGTTGAAGGGCACCCATTCAGCTGGAGATGTTAAGCTGACTTCAGAAATGAAATCATGTTTTCCCCCTCTCCCCCGCCATGTGTATGATGACATTATTGCTCTCTTCCATTAAATACTACATACACTAGTCTCAATGTTGATTTTGCTTTGTGTTGATATTTGGGTGGACTGTGGGGGCCGTTGAACTTCATGTTCCTTGCTGAGCCTTCTGTGTCCTCTAACACCACACACACACACACACACACACACACACACACACACACACACACGTCTGGTACATGTTGAATCATCTCTCTGGAACACTTCTGAGCCCCCCAGTGCCTGTCTGTCCTTGAATTTTGCAGGTTTGAAGGATTTTCATGCCAAAATGTGAACTTCAGAGATTTTTGTTTGTGTAAGTCACATTAGTGCCCTCCTGGGTCAGGGCTCCTCCTTGCCACACATTGCAGGTCTGAGGACAGTGAAGAAAGAGGACATTTGTCCAAGCTGCCCACAGCTCAGGATATTCCTCCAGGGCATCATTTTGGCATTATTTGGACTCTCCATTTTGGATAGTCATTTTGGAGATATTTGGGAAAAGAAACAAAATAGAACAAAAGGGAAAAAGAAATGAAATTTCAAACAAAGATTTGGTGGAATGACTTTCCAAAAAGGTCTACATCGAAGAGAAGCTGGGAGGGAGTCATCCCTTCTCCCATATTCTGGGAGATTTGACAGATTTAATGCAGGACAAGAATTACTATTACCATTACAAGAATGGGTTTCATAGATGACAGAAATGCCTCTTGGTGTATTTGCTAGCATGTGCTCTACAGATAGTACCAGTTCAAATATTCATGAACTGGCAAATCCAATTTGCCATATGTAAAGTATGTGTATATGTATATAATCTAAAATTTGTCCCTATCCCCCCCCCCGCCATTTTTTAAAGGTTTACTCATTTATTTTAAGAGGGAGAGTGTGCTTACAGTGTGAGGGGCAGAGTGGGGAGAATTCCAATCAGATTCCCTGCTGAGTGCAGAGCCAAGGTGATGGAGGTGGGGGTCTCGGTCTCATGACCCCGAGATCACAACCTGAGCAGAAACCAAGAATCAGATGTTCACCTGACTGAGCCACCCAGGTGTCCCAACCTCCCTTTCTTTAAAACATACATCTTACCAGTTAACGTTTGTGTCACAGTGTTTTAGGAACTTGAGCTAAGAGGTTGGCAGGGGATTGATGTTGTGGTTGTTTGCATCTGTATGCACTTGCGTATGTGTCCTGACTATACCCAAACTCCTCCATGTAGGACTGTGTTCACAAGATGGAATTGGGAGGGAAATAAATCATCAGAGACTCAATCTCAGGAAACAAACTGAGAGGTGCAAAGGTGTGAGGGGAAGGATAAGGTGGTTGGGTGAGTGCTGTGAATTGTGTAAGACTGATGATCCACAGACCTGTACCCCTGAAACAAATAATACACTTATGTTAATTAAAAAAAATACAAAAGCACCAGTAAAAATAAGAAAAAAAAGAGTATGGAGCAAATTTTCAGGGGATTTAGAGTTTCAGTGACATTTAAAGAAACAGTGATAGACAACTTGTAGACGTGTTTCCAATGTAAGGGAGAGCAAACCTGTATCTCTGTAGGAGCTTTGTATATGCTGGAACCCACCCAAGAAGACCCGTCAGGGCAGAATTGTTGGGATATTCCACAGGATCATGGTAGTGGAGTGTGTGGCTCTTGACTAGGGCTGCAGGTGCTGCTGGAATCTCATGCTATACATGAGATTGTGTAGGATCAGCTGGAGGAGGGTTGGGAGTCAGGAAAAAATTAGTGGTGCAAGGATGGGTGGGAGGGGAGTGTGAACACAGGGAAATGGAACATATTTCAAATGCAGCCCTGTAGCAGGGACTGTGGTCAATAGTAACAGTTTTTTAGATAGCACCTTTTTGTTAGAGATACAGTAAGGAGGCACCTGAGGAGTCTAGGTGTGATATACACAGATGGACAGGTGAAGAAACACTGAAGTAGTCCAGGTGTGACATGCAGACGGCTGGACCAGAGTCCAGGGTACTGCCAAAAAGCTTATGCCCAACTCCTATTTCAAAGCTGTTAGGTGTTCTGGAAGCACTGACACTGAGAGTGTGCATGCACCTCAGATCCATATTTTTCCAGAAGAAAAGCCATGGATTAAAGAAAATAAATTTATTGGCCAGGGCTTTAAAAAAACCTGGGTCATTCTCTTATGAGACATTTAGAGACCTCCCCCTGTATGTCTGACTCAACTTTCTGAATGCTACCATTCTTGGTAGTTACTAGAAGTCAACTGTGAACACTGAGAAAGTCCCTTACCTCCACACTTTCTTTGATCCATCCATTTTTCTGGATCTCACATTCTTGACTTTTTTGTATCTAGGGGCTGCCTACCATGCTGGGTCTCAACTCTAATGGACACTTGGGCATCCTCCTCAACAAAGGGGATCAATGACTCTTACCTGTTAGGATGTTGTGAACATTTATATTATGAGAAATTACCCACAAAGAAAAATAAGCAATCTCTCTCTGAAAATGATTGAACTCTGTGAAAGTATGTAAATTTCTATTTCTGAAATTCTAGCAAATAGTCTGGAAAAATAGTCTACAATGTCAGAAATCAATTATTAGAGTTTAGGAATATCAGTCAGTGCTACCTAAATTTTAGACTGACCAATCCAGGGCATTTAACATGAAAATCTCACTTTCTTCTTCTTTTAGAGGTGGAACACTATTTTTTTTGATGATTAATATTTTATTAAACACTGATCACCTTACAACAAAAACATGTTTAAATACTTATAATTGCTGGGCAATAACGTCTTATCTTCAAATAAATAAAGAACCCATGTATCCTTGAACCCATTTTTTCACCAATAACCACCAAATTTCTTAGCTTTCTTTCATAAAAATTACTCTCTGAAAGACTTACTTACACTAGTGGTGTATAAAGAATAAATCTTGGAACACTGAAAAAATAAAATTAAATTAAAAAAAGGAAATTATACACAACCTTAAAAAAAAATAAGTGGGAGGTAGAGGAGGACACTATTCTATGATTCCGTGCACAGGGAAAACTGACTCTCCTAAGAGAGTTCAGGGAAATGGGCTGAGAGGAAGTGAGGCATTTCACTTCCCAGGCTGAGAATGTACTAAGCCCATAGTGGATTCTCTGGTCTCACTTCCCTTATTTTGGCAACAAGAAGGCCACATTATAGCTCTTAGAAATGAGAGATATAAACGGGGGTCTGGAAGAGGACACAAGGGGACAGGAAGACACAGGACACAAGGTGGCCTTTAGGATGATTGCCATGTTTATGAAAACAGTCTATCCCATAGGACCACTGAGAAGATCCCTCAACTTGTTCCGTTTCCTAAGCCAAGTTAGATAAAGCTCCAAAATATGTGCATGCTGGAAGAAGGGAATATTTTTATTTCCCATTTGGATATTCCCTGAACTGTCGCACTAACTTATTTTCCCCTTTGCTATTGGACCCAAAAAAAGGGTTTGATGAGAGATGGGAGTGATAATTTGGCTTAATAGGAAGAGGAGTGAGGATCTTCCTCAGAGTAAGGGAGCTGGAGTCATGGAAGCAGGTGAGATGAGATTGCAGGTTTGCTGGTGATCACCTCAGTGCTGGGAAAGAAGGTAGATCCAAAAGTAGAGCATTTTTTGCGAGTTGCAACCAGGCAGAGACAGCTGAAGGGCACATCATCTCTTACAAGGGACCACTTTATACATAGAGTAGCTGCCAAGGATTCAGCTGTCAGTGGGTCTTGTTGGGGACCCATACTCACCAATTCTACAGAAAATGAACTAATTTCAGACAATTATAATCAATAAAAACACAGCAAGTGTCTCTTCCTCCATCCTTATAATGGATTAACTGGTATAACTAACACAGCACAGTCAACATGAGCAGAATCAGGTAAGGAAATTTCATTTTTCAACCTCTTCCTCCTCTTTTCAACTACAGAGGGGCAAGCAGTTGAAAGGGGTGATGTACCAGAAACTCTGCTTGCCTGCCCCTCCAGCAACAGGAGCTGTGCATGCAGCAGGGCAGTGCTGGGAAGAACAGAGGGTTATTTTAATGGACTATGAGATTGACATGTTGGTCAGATTGTTTTAATAGTTAAAAGTGACTAGAAACAGAATCATATTGAAATCCTAATAAGGGAAATAGTTGGAGAGAAAGGGGGAACTTGATGGAACAAATTAATGTAAGAACAATTTCTGGAAAAATATCAGCTACCTATGTATTTCAATCGGATTCTCCAAACAAATTACTTGTTTTATCGATCTATTATCCGTCTATCTATTATCCATCTATCTATCATCTGTCTATCTAACTATCATCTATCTATTTGTTCAATATTCTCCGCAGTAGAGTAAGCATCCTGAGATTAAAGGACATTCTGTTTTGTTCACTAAAGTATATCTAAGTCTCAGCCAGTAGTGGTACTAGGTGAAACCCGATACATATTTGCTACATAAATGCTATGAAATTCTCCTCTGGATCTTTCCTATCCCTATTATTGATTACTACAAATTATGAAAATGGGTAAACAGTTTTGCTAACTTCACTGGAAACAACAAAAATAGAAACTAAAATGCACTGTGATAGGTGCTTTATGAGAACTGACCCAACTATATCCCACAAGAATGCTGAGGCAGGTGTGAGTCTTACCTTACAGATGAAAGAAGTAGAGCTAATTGAGGTAAGGATCTAGCAAGTCCTAAGGGCAAGGTCAGGATTTAAACTCAAGTCCCTAGGCTCTTAATCCCCTCTTTATATCTGGAGTATTCATCAATCACTTTCTCATTCTTACCATTTAATTTTAGTTTAGTCTAGTTTATTCCTTTTTATTTTTATTTTCTAATATTCATAAAGAGTTAAACTTCAAAGTAATCCCCTTTCCCCAATCAATACTACCCCTATAGGTAAACCAATTTTTAATGCCCCTTTATCTTAGGAAAGTTGAGTCATTTAACAAAGATATCAAGATACATCCAGGAAGAATCAAAACAACCTTCCTCGCCCACACTGAGAATTTATAACCACTTTCCCATCTTTTTCTTCCACCATTGTTTCTGGGTTTTTGTGTTTGTCCTGATAGTATATAAATCTAACACGTGGGGTTCTTTTTGATGAGGTTCTTCCTTTATTTGCATATATATATATTTTTTTTCTCTTGTCATATACTTTTATCTTTGTGTTTGTACTCCATAAATCTTACCTTGGGGCACTTTTGGGCTGAACCTTCTCTTTCATCTTCCCTTTCTTTCCTGTCTCTCTCTCTCTCTTTTTTTCTTTTTCTCTTCTTTTGTCTCTAGTTTGGGTGGGGAATCCTGATTGCTTAGAAGTGTTCCAGGGTGCACCTTGACTGCACCACGGTCGATACATCCAGCTACATCTGTTCAGTCATCTCTCACCAAAATGACTAGGAGGAGAAATGTCCAACAGAAGAAAAATACAGAGGATGGACCTTCTGCAACAGAGCTAACGGCTATCAACATAGACAATATGTTGGAAAGAGAATTCAGGCTAACAATTATCCAGGCAAAAGCTAGGTTGGAGAAAGCCATGGATGACCTAACAGAATTGATTAGGGCCGAGCGGAAAGCGATGAGAGATGATGTTCACAATGTTAGGGCGGAGTTAAAAGCTACCAGGGAGGAGGTTCACAATGCTCTCAATGAATTCCAATCTAATCTAAATTCTCTCAAAGCTAGGGTAACTGAGACAGAAGATAGAATTCGTGATCTGGAGGACAAACATATAGAGAGAAAGGATCAGGAGGAAGCCTGGAACAAACAGCTTAGAAACCACAAAAACAGAATCAGGGAAATAAATGATGCCATGAAATGTTCCAACGTCAGAATTATTGGAATCCCTGTAGGGGAGAAGAAAAAAAGAAGTCTAGAAGATATAGTGCAACAAGTTCTTCATGAAAATTTTCCCAATCTTGTGAATGGAACCAGCGTTCATGTACTAGAGGCTGAACGGTCTCCACCCAAGATTCTACATTTCAAAAAAACATCAAGGCACCTGAGAGTCAAATTGAGGAATCATAATTGTAGGTATAATCTCTTGAAAGCCGCTAGGACAAAGAGGCTGCTTACCTACAGAAGAAAGCCCATCAGAATAATGTCAGACCTGTCCACAGAGACCTGGCAAGCCAGAAAGGGCTGGCAAGATATATTCAGGGCATTAAATGAGAAGATCATGCAGCCAAGAATACTTTATCCAGCAAGACTGACATTCAAAATGGATGGAGAGATAGAGTTTCCAAGACTGGCAAGGCTTAAAAAACTATGCCACCACCAAGCAGACACTGCAGGAAATATTAAGGGGGGTTATATAAAAGAGGAAAAATACTAAGAATAGCATTGAACAGAAATAAAGAGACAATCTACAGAAAGAAAAGACATCAAAGGTAACACGATGTCAATAAAAACGTATCTATCAATAATCACTCTCAATGTGAATGGCCTAAATGCACCCATAAAATGGCACAGGGTTGCAGATTGGATAAAACGACAGGACCCATCCATATATTGTCTACAAGAGACCCATTTTTAACCTAAAGATACACCCAGACTGAAAGTGAAGGGATGGCTGCAAATCCATCCATGCCAATCCATTCCAATGGGCCTCAAAAGAAGGCTGGGGTAGCGATTCTCATATCATATAAATTAGATTTTAAACTAAAGACTGTAGTTAGAGATACAGAAGGACACTACATCATTCTTAAAGGGACTATCCAGCAAGGTGATCTAACAATTGTAAATATCTATGCCCCCAATATGGGAGCAGCCAATTACATAAGAAAACTGTTAATCAAGATAAAGAGTCATATTGATATGAATACACTAATCATAGGAGATCTTAACACGCCTCTCTCAGAAATAGACAGATCATAGAAGCAGAAAATCAATAAAGAAACAAGAGCATTGGGGCGCCTGGTTGGCTCAGTGGGTTAAACCGCTGCCTTCAGCTCAGGTCATGATCTCAGGGTCCTGGGATTGAGTCCCACATCGGGCTCTCTGCTCTGCGGGAAGCCTGCTTCCTCCTCTCTCTCTCTGTCTGCCTCTCTGCCTCCCTGTGATCTCTCTCTGTCAAAGAAATAAATAAAATCTTAAAAAAAAAAAAAAAGAAACAAGAGCATTGAATGACACATTGGACCAGATGGACCTCATAGATATATACAGAACATTCCACCCTAAAACAATAGAATACTCATTCTTCTCATGTGCACATGGAACCTTTTCCAGAATAGACCACATACTGGGTCACAAATCAGGCCTCAACCGATACCAAAAGACTGAGATTATTCCCTGCACATTCTCAGATCACAGTGCTTTGAAACTGCAGCTCAAACACAAGGAAAAGTTCCGAAGGAACTTAAACACCTGGAAGCTAAAGGCCACCTTGCTTAAGAATGCTTGGATCAACCAGGATCAAAGAAGAACTGAAACTATTCACGGAAACCAATGAGAATGAAGACACTTTGGTCCAAAACCTATGGGATACAGCAAGGGCGGTCCTAAGGCGGAAATACATAGCCATCCAAGCCTCTCTCAAAAAATTTGAAAAATCCAGAACACAGCAGCTGTCTCTACACCTTAAAGAACTGGAGAATCAACAACAAATCAAACCAACTCCGCACATAAGAAGGGAAATCATCAAGATTAGAGCTGAGATCCATGAGGTAGAAAGCAGAGATACAGTAGAACATATCAATGAAGCTAGAAGCTGGTTTTTTGAAAAAAATCAATAAGATCAATAAATGACTGGCCACCCTAATCCAAAAGAAAAGAGAGAAAGCCCAAATTCATAAAATTATGAATGAAAAGGGAGAGATTACAATGAACACCAAGGAAGTAGAAACAATCATCAAAAGTTATTATCAACAGTTATATGCCAATAAGCTTAGCAACCTAGATGAAATGGATGCATTCCTGGAAAACTATAAACTCCCAAAATTGAACCAGGAAGAAATCGACAACCTGAATAGACCAATATCTTATAACGAGATTGAAAGTGGTGATCAAAAACCTCCCAAAATACAAGAGCCCAGGACCTGACGGATTCCCTGGGGAATTCTACCAAACTTTCAAGAAGAAATAACACCTATTCTCCTGAAGCTGTTTCAAAAAATTGAAGCAGAAGGAAAACTTCCAGACTCATTCTATGAAGCCAGCATTATCCTGATCCCCAAACCAGGCAAAGATCCTACCAAAAAGAATTTCAGACCAATATTACTGATGAATATGGATGCTAAGATTCTCAACAAGATCCTAGCAAACAGGATCCAACAGCACATTAAAAGGATTATTCACCATGACCAGTTGGGATTTATCCCTGGGCTACAAGGATGGTTCAACATTCACAAATCAATCAATGTGATAGAACAAATCAATAAGAGAAGAGAGAAGAACCACATGGTCCTCTCAATTGATGCAGAAAAAGCATTTGACAAAATCCAGCATCTGTTCCTGATTAAAACGCTTCAAAGTATAGGGATAGAGGGAACATTCCTGAACTTCATCAAATGTGTCTATGAAAGACCAACAGCAAATATCATCCTCAATGGGAAAAAGCTTCCAGCCTTCCCGTTGAGATCAAGAACAAGACAAGGATACCCACTTTCACCACTCTTGTTCAACATAGTATTAGAAGTCCTAGCAACAGCAATCAGACAACAAAGAGAAATAAAAGGTATCCAAATTGGCAACGAAGAAGTCAAACTCTCTCTATTCGCAGATGACATGATTCTTTATATGGAAACCCAAAAGACTCCACCCCCAAACTACTGGAACTCATACAGCAATTCAGCAACGTGGCAGGATACAAAGTCAATGTGCAGAAATCAGTGGCTTTCTTTTACACTAACAATGAAAATACAGAAAGGGAAATTAGAGAATCAATTCCATTTACTATAGCACCAAGAACCATAAGATACCTGGGAATAAACCTAAACAAAGAGGTAAAGGATCTGTACTTGAGGAACTACAGAACACTCATGAAAGAAATTGGAAAAGAAACAAAAAGGTGGAAGATCATTACATGTTCTTGGATTGGAAGAATAAACATTGTTAAAATGTCCCTTCTGCCTAGAGCAATCTATACTTTTAATGCCATTCCGATCAAAATTCCACCAGTATTCTTCAAAGAGCTGGAGCAAATAATCCAAAAATTTTTATGGAGTCAGAGGAAACCCTGAATTGCTAAGAAAATGTTGAAAAACAAAAATAAAACTGGGGGCATCATGTTACCTGATTTCAAGCTTTACTACAAAGCTGTGATCACCAAGACAGCATGGTACTGGCATAAAAACAGACACATAGACCAGTGGAATAGAGTAGAGAGCCCAGATATGGACCCTCAACTCTGTGGTCAAATAATCTTCGACAAAATAGGAAATAATATACAGTGGAAAAAAGACAGTCTCTTCAATAAATGGTTCTGGGAAAACTGGACAGCTATATGTAAAGAATGAAACTCGACCATTCTCTTACACCGTACACAAAGATAAACTCAAAATGGATAAAAGACCTCAATGTGAGACAGGAATCCATCAGAATCCTAGAGGAGAACATAGGCAGTAATCTCTTCGATATCAGCCACAGCAACTTCTTTCAAGATATGTCTCCAAAGGCAAAGGAAACAAAAGCAAAGATGAACTTTTGGGACTTCATCAAAATCAAAAGCTTCTGCACAGCCAAGGAAACAGTAAAAAAAACAAAGAGGCAACCCACGGAATGGGAGAAGATATTTTCAAATGACAGTACAGACAAAAGGTTGATATCCAGGATCTATAATGAACTCCTGAAACTCAACACACACAAAGCAGGCAATCATATCAAAAAATGGGCAGAAGATATGAACAGGCACTTCTCCAATCAAGACATACAAATGGCTATCAGACACATGAAAAAATGTTCATCATCACCAGCCCTCAGGGAGATTCGGATTAAAACTACATTGAGATATCACCTTACACCAGTTAGAATGGCCAAAATTAGCAAGACAGGAAACAACATGTGTTGGAGGGGATGTGGAGAAAGGGGTACCCTCTTCCACTGTTGGTGGGAATGCAAGTTGGTGCATCCTCTTTGGAGAACAGTGTGGAGATTCCCCAAGAAATTAAAAATAGAGCTTCCCTATGACCCTGCCATTGCACTCCTGGGTATTTACCCCAAAGATACAGATGTCGTAAAAAGAAGGGCCATCTGTACCCTAATGTTTATAGCAGCAATGGCCACGGTCGCCAAACTGTGGAAAGAAGCAAGATGCCCTTCAATGGACGAATGGATAAGGAAAATGTGGTCCATATACACTATGGAGTATTATGCCTCCATGAGAAAGGACAAATACCCAACTTTTGTAACAACATAGATGGGACTGGAAGAGAATATGCTGAGTGAAATAAGTCAAGCAGAGAGAGTCAATTATCATATGGTTTCACTTATTTGTGAAGCATAACAAATAGCATAGAGGACATGGGGAGTTAGAGAGGAGAAGGGAGTTGGGGGAAATTGGAAGGGGAGGTGAATCATGAGAGACTATGGACTCTGAAAAACAATCTGAAGGTTTTGAAGGCACGGGGGGTGAGAGTCGGGGTACCAGGTGGTGGATGTTATAGAGGGCACGGATTGCATGGAGCACTGGGTGTGGTGCAAAAATAATGAATACTGTTATGCTGAAAATAAAAAATAAAAAAAAAAAGAACTGGAGAATCAACAACAAATCAAACCAACTCCACACATAAGAAGGGAAATAATTAAGATTAGAGCAGAGATCAATGAGGTAGAAACCAGAGATACAGTAGAATGTATCAATGAAACTAGAAGCTGGTTTTTTGAAAGAATCAATAAGATCAATAAACCATTGGCCACACTAATGCAAAAGAAAAGAAAGAAAGCCCAAATTCATAAAATTACCATTTGTATTTTGATGAGATTCATTACACTTTCTCTGTAAAAATTAAGATTTTAGACTATTGGATTATTTTAGATGAATTAAAAATCAAATATACTCCCTTTCCTCTTAAAAAGAGAGTAGGAGTTCTACTTCTGCCTCTGAAATCTTGACTGCTATGGGAATTGAATTTTATATTAATTACCTATTGCTGTGCAACAATATTACCATAAACTCAGCAGGCTGAAATAACACCTTTATTACATCTCAGTTTCTGTGGGTGGGTCAGGTGTCTGGGCAGGGCTTAGCTGGGCGGTCTGCTTTAGAGTTTTATAAAGTTGCAATTGCCTGTTGGCCAGACCAGTTGTCTCATCTGAAGTCTGACCAGGGAACTATCCACTTTTAAACTCACATGATTTCTTGAAAAGTCCAGTTTCTTGCATGCTGCTGACGCGAGTGCTTCAATTTCTTGTTGGCTTTTGGCCAAAGGCCATCCCCCGCTCCTTGACATGAGGTCCTCTCCAACTGGTAGATCACAGTATAGCAACTTATTTTGGCAAAGCCATCAAGGTTTCTTAGGGACATGAGTATTACAATCTTATGTAACATATACATGTAACTGCATAAAGCCTGCCATCTTTGCTACATTCTGCTGGTTAGAAGGAAGTCACAGGAGCAATTTACACTCAAGGGCATGAACACCTTGGGAGTCATGGGAGGATGTGGGAGTCATAGAGGCCATCTGAGAGTCCTGCTGCCACACTCTCCCACCATAGACAACTAGAAAATAGACAAAATATAGGGACCAGCTCTTTCAGACATTGGACAACAGCTAGTGCAAGAGTATGATCCCCTGGGACAAAGAAACAAGGTACACCCTGTGGTCGTCTTGGCTAACTGCCTAGAGTAGTTGCCAGAACAGTGCATAGATGAATCATTCTATTCAGTTGAAGAGAAAGATAAACATTTATAGGGACCAAAGCTGCTAGGGTTTGTGGACAAAGTACCAAAGAAGAGGGACTTACACAGAGCAAATTCTGAGGATCTAAAAAGGAATCCCTTCAAGTCTTAGGCTGAATACTGGCTTGTGTGGGCACAGTGTACCTGCCAAAGGGTTGAAAAGCAATTATCCAAATAATTACCAGAGCTTTCACAGGGCTGGGAAGAGTCTGTGTTTCCTCTTGCAGGAGGGAGAGAGCTCATAATACATAGAAAATCAGACAGAGTCCTAAGCAGTATCACAACTTTGTTGACTGAACTAAGCTAGTTGACTAAACTTGGCTCTATACTAAAGGTTGCTCCAGATTGCCCTAACAAGTCTTAAATCAAGCTTTAAAATTTCCTAGGTAACCTGGGTCCCTAGTTCCTTTGAGAGAATGCAGTGAAATTCAGTAAATGGCAACATTAAAGTCACAACATCTGGCATCCAATTAAAAAAACTCATAAAACATGCAAAGACAAAAAAAAATGACCCACAACCAGGGAAAAATCCATTTAATGAAAAGAAACCAGAAATGATAAAATGAGAGTATTAGCAGATGAAGATCTTAAAGCAGCTATTATAATATGCTCTAATGCTCAGAATGTAGATGAAAACATGGATATGATGAGGAGAGAAATCAAAGATATTAAGAAAGACCCAGATGGAACTTCTAGAGATTAAAAAATAATAATATTGGAAATGGAATACACACTTGATTGGATTAACAGCACACTAGATACTTTAGAAAGAATAATAGGAAAAATAATAGGAATCCTGAGTACACAGCAATAGAAACTATGCAAAATGAAGCATACAGAGAGAAAAAACTGAAAAAAGCCTCAGGAATTTGTGGGATAATATCAAGTGCACTAGCATATGGGCAATTAAAATATGAGGAGAAGAACTACCAAATAAGCAGCAATAGCTACACATTTTCCACACTTGATGAAAACCATAAAACTATGAACCCAAGAAACTCAGTGAACCTTGACAGGAAAAAAAAAAGCCACAAATAGCCTCTCACTGCTGAAAGAAATTGAATTTATAGATGAAAACATTCCAATAGAGAATAGGAAACTCTCCATCCGACAAGCTTTAGTGGTAAAATATACCAAAATTTAAGGGCAAAAAATATTAAGGTATACCTGTTACTTCCAACTCATTTTCAGAGGCCAGAATTACCATGACACCACAACCAGAAAAAGTATTACAAAGAGAAAAGAAAAGGAAAGACAACTCTCACCCAATGTCCTTCACATACATGGATGTAAACCTGTTAACAAAATTTTAGCAAACTGAATCCAACAACATATAAGAAGGATAACATAACACATCAAAGTGTGGTTTATTGCAGAAATTCTAAGTGGATTTAACATTCAAAAATCAATCAATGGATTCACAGAATTTAAAGACTAAAAGAGAATGAATGGAAAACATATTTTTATTATATGCAAAAAACATCATTCAATATATGCAAAGAAAGAACTTGACAAAACCCAGTGCCTACTCACATAAAAATCCCTGGCAAATTAGGCATAGATGAAAACTTCCTCAATTTGGTAAGGGATACTTATTAAAAACTTTCCATTGACACTATATTAAATGAAGCCAAATGGAATGCTTTTCCCATAAGAGTAGGAAGAAAACACTGATTTCTGTTCTATTCAACATTGTAACAGAGTCCCAGTCCACACACTATGGCAAGAAAAAAGTAAGTATATAGGTGGGAAAACACAATGTAAAATTTTAGTTATTCACAGATGACATCACCATCACCATGTAGAAAACTGGAAGAAACGTACAAAAACCCCTAGAATTAATCAATGAGACTAATATCTCAGTATACAAGGTCAATATAAAAATACATTTCTCTATGCTAGTAATCAACAATTGAAAAATGAAATTTAAAATAGTGTAAAAATACTTTAAAAGCTCAACAAAATATGTGTAAGACTGTACACAAAACCAAAAAACGCTATGAAAAAAAGTGAAAGAAGACAAAATTAATGAAGAAATATACCATGATCATGGATAGAGAGATTCAGATACTAATTCTCCCCAATTGATCCATAAATTCAATATCATCACAGTAGAAATGCCATTAAGCTTTTTTGTAGAAATTGACAAGCTGATATTTATTTATTTAATTACCTATCTATCTGGGGTGGTTGAGGAGGGGCAGAGGGAGAGAGAGAAAATCTTAAGCAGGCTCCATGCTCCATGTCGAGTTTGATTCCATGACCCTGAGATCATGACTGGAGCTGAAATGAAAAGTTGAACACTTAAATGACTGAGCTACCCTAGTGCCCCGACAAGCTGACTTTAAAATGAACACTGGGTGTTACATAAGTAATGAATTACATAAGCAAGGAATCATTGAACATTACATAAAAAACTAATGATTTATTATATGTTGGATAATTCAACTTAAATTAAAAATGTACATGTAAAGGACCTAGAAGAACAGAAACAATTTTGAGAGAATGAACCAAGTTGGAGGACTTAACAGTACTTGGTTTATTTATTTATTTTTTATTAAAAGTTTTTTTAAAAAAGGGTTTTATTTATTTATTGGACACACACACACAGAGAGAGAGGGAGAGAGATGGTGAGAGAGGGAACACAAGCAGAGGAAATGGGAGACGGAGAAGCAGGCTTCCTGCT
The DNA here is from genome assembly GCF_964662115.1 of Mustela nivalis. NCBI lineage: Eukaryota > Metazoa > Chordata > Mammalia > Carnivora > Mustelidae > Mustela > Mustela nivalis. Next base: position 84,428,073 of record NC_139021.1, read on the forward strand.
GAGCAGGGATCCTGAGATGGGGCTTGACCACAGGATCTTGGGATCATGACCTGAGCCAAAGGCTGACTTAACCAACTGAGCCACACATGTGCCCCACCAGTACTTGGTTTAAAGGCAATAACCAAATCAGTGTTGTACTCATGGGAAAATCACTGGACAAACTGGGAAGACAGCATACAGTCCAGAAATAGAGCTTGGCTGAATACAACTGTGAGAATTAACGAAGGGCAATGTCACTAAAATGGAGTTGAGAGGGCAGAGGGGGGAGTCATATCACCTAATGTCCATGCTAGGACCTATTGCCAGTTATAGACTCCAACAGAATAAGCAACAGGAAGGAATCACCATTTATAGCTCCCAACAGGAAAAGGTGTACACTGCTTTTCCTACCCCAGCAACTCAGCCAATGAGAAACCGTTATCACCCTGAACTCTTGCTTTTCTCTAAGGGGTTTTCTTTCAAAATAACCCTTCCCAACTTCCTCCTTATTCTCCATAAAATATTCCTCTCCTTTGTTTGTTGGACTTGTCTATGGTTTTGCTGTGGCTTCCACAACCTGAATTGCAATTCTCTGCTATTCCTGAAAAACTTGTTTGCTGGTAAAATAGTGGATTGTTTTATTGTGAAGGTTAACAAAACTAAACAAATGATGCCTACTTTGGGAGATTAAAATAGAATCAAGACACAACGAAAATATCAGGTGTGGCAGAGTGTGGTTTGTGTGGATCATGATATGAGTTTGTGTTCAAAGGTCCTTGCTTTACTTGGGAGGAAGGGAAAGATAATGCTTAATTTTAAGTTTTATAAGTTAAGTATTCTTGGTGAAATATATATTGTAACCCTCTCTTTTTAAAGATTCTATTTATTTATTTGAAAGAGAGAGAGAGAGAGAACCACAAACCAAGGGCAGTGACAGGCAGAGGGAGAGGGAGAAGCAGGTTCCCAATGGTCAGGGATCCTAATGTGGGGCTCGATCCCAGGACCCTGGGATCATGACCCAAGCTGAAGGAAGATGCTGAACTGACTGAGCCACTCAGGTGCTCCAAGGATAACTCTTAGAATAAAATCAAACCATAATGCAGAGATGAGAGGTATGTAAGTTGAAACCCAACCTCTGTCACACATACATGTTGTGTCTTAGCATCTGCATGTGTATTGGAGCTTATTTCATAGACTGGTGGGGGGGGGGCGTTTAGATCAGAACCTGCCTCATGCTCAGTGTCCAGTAAATGTTGACCCTCTGGCCAGTTTCCCAGTGTTATCTGTGGCTTTCTTTGCACAGGTCCAAGGCTGCTTTCTGAGTCACCAGGGTCCTTCCAGGATTCTTTGGTAGATGAAAGCAGAGTGCTAATTCTCCAGCTTTGCCAAATATTTACTGCCCAGTGTTTGTGTCTGTCTCTGTGTGTGTGTGTGCATGCACATTCCTGTCACTCCAGGCACAGCTGTTGCATCTGGCAGACAGCAAATTGCATTCATTCTCCATAGAGCACACAGGAGAACCATTGATAGATTCCAATCCCAACACCTAACAGTGTCTTCTACATATAGTAGTGGCTTGATAAATACTGTTGGTTATGCTTATCTGTCAATCAGTCCTCTCTAAGGGTTTTAGAGGATTTGAAAATAAGAAAAAAAAAATGAAGTGCATGAAGCAGTTGGATTTCTATTTAAATCAGTTTTAAAAAGGAATCTGACTTTAAAAAGGAATCTTCTTTAAATAGAGGCAGTGAAAGGTGCCTTGAGTTGCTTAGTAACCTCGCACCATTCTATTTATACAGCACATACCCAGGCGTCTGTGGTTCCGTGCTGTTCCTTTAGGATGCAGAGAAGTCCCAGGGAGTCTGAGTTACAAAGTAAAGGGTCTGACTAAGGCAAAAGGCTGTTAAAAATCAGCATATAATTAAACCTTTTTCTTTAATATTTGTTTGGAAAATGTTGCAGAAACAAAAATAATGTGAAGAACTTTATAGAAAGATGCACCTTTAGCTAATATTTTATCCCATTTGCTTTTTAATTATTTCCTTGTGCCTTTTCTTTCTCTGTCTCTCTTCACAAATGGATACACACACAAACATACACATTTGTTTTTCTGAACCATTTGATGGTAAGTTACATACATGTCTCCTTGCCCATAAGTATTAAAATGTGTATTTCCTAAAAGAGACTTTTTCCTTATAAAACCACAGTACACTTATCAATTAAGTAAGTGTACATTTACTTTTCTGTGATTTACTGTCCATATCCCAATATTTTTGGTTGACTTAATGTCCTATATTGCAACTTTTCCCCTTCAGTACCAAATCTAGATTAGGGCCAGGAATTGCTTTTAGTTGGCATGTCAATTTTGTTTAATTAAAAAGAAACAAACAAACTATGGAGAGAAACAAATGACTATTTTTTTAAATTTAAAAATTAAATCCACGATTAATCAAGATTTAGGGCATAGAATTCTGTCTAAAGTTTGCTATCTTGACATAAAAAGGGATTAGAATATAAGAAAATAAGTTTATATTATTCCCTCTGGTGAATTATTCCCTCTGGTGACTGGAAAAGTCATTCCTAAAGGGCTTGAAGGTCTTTAAAATAGGATCTTAGACACTATTCTCCAAAACTCAGATTTAATAGATTTGGGCTCAGGCTTGGGAGGCTGGGTTTCTGTTTTTTGTTTTGTTGTTGTCATTTAGACTTGGTGGGTGATTACAACCTTCCAGCAGTTTCTGGAAAACAAAGTGAGTTATGCATTGCCACAGACAGCAAGCCTGACTCTCGCTGTGGAACATAAAGACTACTATTGAAAGCCAATCACTAGCTCTGAAAAAATTTGATTCCATTCTTTAAAGTCCCTTAGAGGGAGGAGATGAGTCAAGATGGTGGAGGAGTAGCAGGCTGAGTTGACATCAGGTCGCAGGTGTTTAGCTAGATAGTTACCAAACCATTTTGAACACTGAGGAACCTAACAGGGGATCAAAGGAGAGCAGTAATTCTAGAAAAAGAAAATTGACCACTTTCTGAAAGGTAGGATGTGCAGAGAAGTGAATCCGAAGCTTCAGGAAGATAGACCGTGGGGGGGGGGGCGGCGGCTCCCTGCAAGCAGTGGAGCAATGGAGCACAAAATCAGAACATTTAGAAGTCTGCTTCACTGAGGGACATTACTCCAGAGGCTAATCAGGGGTGCTGCCCTCACAGGGACAGCATGGTCCCATGGGGTCACAGAAGGATCAGGGGTGTCTGAGTGTAGCAGAGCTTGCCAGTATTAGAGTGGGGAAGCCAGCTACAGAGACAGAGCTGAGGAGTGAGCTCTCAACTCAGGGTTACCTTAAACTGTGATCTGTGGCACAGTCAGTCCACTGCTCTTTGAGAAGGAACTCCACAAGTGGCAGATCTGGGGAGACTTATCTTCCTTCTCTGGAAACAGGAATCTGCTAGGTTTGGAGGCTCCAAATGGGGCTGTGTGCCAGAGACAGAAACACTCATTCACAGGCCAAGTGTGCTTGGAGCACGGCTGGAGACCAGGGAGATGGGAGTGATTGAGCACTTTTCTCCAAGGGTGGACTGAGCAGTGAGGCCCTGAACTCTCAGCTCCTCCAGGCTGGAGATTGGGAGGCTGCCATTTTCATTCTTGTCCTCCAGAGCTCTATGGAAAGTGTTCAAGGAACAAAAACTCCTGAGAGAGAACCTGAGTAGATTACTCAGCCTAGCCCCTGGCAAGGATGGTGCAATTCCACCTCAGACAAAGACACTTGAGAATCACTACAACAGGCCCCTCCCCGAGAAGATCAGCAAGAACATCCAGCCAAGACAAAGCTCACTGAGTGAACTGTGGAATTCCAGAAGAGAGGAAAGCAAAGCAAGGAACTCATAGCTTTCTCCCCATGATTCTTTAGTCTTACAAAATTTATTAAATTTTTAAAATTTTATTTTTTTCTTATTCTATTTTTTAACTTTTACTCTTTCCTCTTTTAACATTTTTTAAAACTAGTTTATCTTAACAATACCTTTCTTAAAAAATATTTTTGAGCCTTCATTATTATAGTCATATTTTATCCTTCATTGTGTCTAACTTTATTTTTTGTATACATATAGGGTTTTTCTTCTAAAAAATTTTGGGATACAACTTCTTCTAATGGATCAAAATATACCCTAAATCTAGCACAGGGCTTTGTTCTAGTCTCCACCTGAGCAAATTCTTTTCACTTTCTTTTTCTTTCTTTTCCCAACCAACTTATCTTATCAACTCCTTTTTTAGATTTTTTAAAAAAATTTCATCTTTACAGTCATATTCTATCCTTTCTTCATGTTTACCCTTATTGTGTGTGTGTGTATCTTTAAAATTTTGAGAGGTAGTTTCTTCTAAGGACCAAAATACACCCAAAATCAAGTGGGTGGCTCTGTTGTATTCACCAGTCTAATATATACATTTTTGTTTTTCTTCTTTTTTTATCCCCTTTCTTCTCCCCACAATTTGGGGTCTCTTCTGATTTGGTTAATGCACATTTTTCTGGGGTCTTTTCCACCCTTTTAGTATTTTATTCTCTCATTCATATATTTTTATCTGGATAAAATGACAAGGTGGTAAACCACACACACACAAAACAAAGAAACAAAGAAACAAACAAACAAACAAAAAAACAAGAGGCAGTACTGAAGGTTAGGGACCTAATCAATATGGACGTTGGTAATATGTTAGATCTAGAGTTCAGAATGATGATACTCAAGGTGCTAGCTGGACTCAAAAAATGCATGTAAGGTATTAGAGAAACCCTGTCTGGAGAAATAAAACCTCTTTCTGGAGAAATGAAAGAACTGGGGGGGAGGAGTCAAGATGGCGGAGAAGTAGCAAGCTGAGACTGCTTCAGCTAGCCGGAGATCAGCTAAATAGCTTATCTAAAGATTGCAAACTCCTGAAAATCCATCGGCAGATCGAAGAGAAGAAGAACAGCAATTCTGGAAACAGAAAAACAACCACTTTCTGAAAGGTAGGACCGGCGGAGAAGTGAATCCAAAGCGATGGGAAGATAGACCCCGGGGGGAGGGGCCGGTTCCCGGCAAGCAGCGGAGCAACCGCGCACAAAATCAGGACTTTTAAAAGTCTGTTCCGCTGAGGGACATCACTCCAGAGGCTAAACCGGGGCGAAGCCCACGCGGGGTCAGCGTGGCCTCAGGTCCCACAGGGTCACAGAAGGATCGGGGGTGTCTGAGTGTCGCAGAGCTTGCGGGTATTGGAACGGGAAAGCCGGCAGCAGAGACAGAGCCGACAGTAAGCTCACAGCTCGGTGTTACCTTGAACCGTTTGCAGGCTCGGTGAGCTCGGAGCGCGGCCGGAGGTCAGGCAGACGGGAGTGACTGGGCGCTGTTCTCTGAGGGCGCACTGAGGAGTGGGGCCCTGGGCTCTCGGCTCCTCCGGGCCGGAGACTAGGGGGCCGCCATTTGTATTCCCGTCCTCCGAAACTCTACGGAAAGCGCTCAGGGAACAAAAGCTCCTGAAAGCAAACCCGAGCGGATTACTCACCCCGGCCCCAGGTAAGGGCGGTGTAATTCCGCCTGGGGCAAAGACACTTGAGAATCACTACAACAGGCCCCTCCCCCAGAAGATCAACAAGAAATCCAGCCTACACCAAGTTCACCTACCAAGGAGTGCGGTTTCAATACCAAGGAGAGCAGCAGAATTCCAGAGGAGGAGAAAGCCAAGCACGGAACTCATGGCTTTTTTCCTGTGATTTTTTTAGTCTTGCAGTTAATTTAATTTTTTCTTTTTCATTTTTTTTTTTTTTCTTCTCGCCTTCGGGTAAAATTTTTTTTTTTTTAACTGTTACCTTTTTCTTTTTTAACGATTTTTTTACTAGTTTATCTAATATATATATATTTTTTCTTTTTTACATTTTTCTCAAGTGTTTTCTTTTTTTTAAAAATTTTTTTCTTTTCTTTTTTTTTTCTTTTCTTTGTTCTTTTTTTTTTTCCTTTCTTCCTTTTTGAACCTCTTTTTATCCCCTTTCTCCCCACTCACGATTTTTGGATCTCTTCTAATTTGGTTAAAGCATATTTTCCTGGGGTTGTTGCCACCCTTTTAGTATTTTACTTGCCCCTTCATTTACTCTTATCTGGCCAAAATGACAAGACGTAAAAATTCAACACAAAAAAAAAGAACAAGAGGCAGTACCGAAGGCTAGGGACCTAATAAATACAGACATCGGTAATATGTCAGATCTAGAGTTCAGAATGACAATTCTCAAGGTTCTAGCCGGGCTCGAAAAAGGCATGGAAGATATTAGAGAAACTCTCTCAAGAGATATAAAAGCCCTTTCTGGAGAAATAAAAGAACTAAAATCTAACCAAGTTGAAATCAAAAAAGCTATTAATGAGGTGCAATCAAAAATGGAGGCTCTAACTGCTAGGATAAATGAGGCAGAAGAAAGAATTAGTGATATAGAAGACCAAATGACAGAGAATAAAGAAGCTGAGCAAAAGAGGGACAAACAGCTACTGGACCACGAGGGGAGAATTCGAGAGATAAGTGACACCATAAGACGAAACAACATTAGAATAATTGGGATTCCAGAAGGAGAAGAAAGAGAGAGGGGAGCAGAAGGTATACTGGAGAGAATTATTGGGGAGAATTTCCCCAATATGGCAAAGGGAACGAACATCAAAATTCAGGAGGTTCAGAGAACGCCCCTCAAAATCAATAAGAATAGGCCCACACCCCGTCACCTAATAGTAAAATTTACAAGTCTCAGTGACAAAGAGAAAATCCTGAAAGCAGCCCGGGAAAAGAAGTCTGTAACATACAATGGTAAAAATATTAGATTGGCAGCTGACTTATCCACAGAGACCTGGCAGGCCAGAAAGAGCTGGCATGATATTTTTAGAGCACTAAACGAGAAAAACATGCAGCCCAGAATACTATATCCAGCTAGGCTATCATTGAAAATAGAAGGAGAGATTAAAAGCTTCCAGGACAAACAACAACTGAAAGAATTTGCAAATACCAAACCAGCTCTACAGGAAATATTGAAAGGGGTCCTCTAAGCAAAGAGAGAGCCTACAAGTGGTAGATCAGAAAGGAACAGAGACCATATACAGTAACAGTCCCCTTACAGGCAATACAATGGCACTAAATTCATATCTCTCAATAGTTACCCTGAATGTGAATGGGCTAAATGCCCCTGTCAAAAGACACAGGGTATCAGAATGGATAAAAAAACAAAACCCATCTATATGTTGCCTCCAAGAAACTCATTTTAAGCCCGAAGACACCTCCAGATTTAAAGTGAGGGGGTGGAAAAGAATTTACCATGCTAATGGACATCAGAAGAAAGCAGGAGTGGCAATCCTTATATCAGATCAATTAGATTTTAAGCCAAAGACTATAATAAGAGATGAGGAAGGACACTATATCATACTCAAAGGGTCTGTCCAACAAGAAGATTTAACAATTTTAAATATCTATGCCCCCAACGTGGGAGCAGCCAACTATATAAACCAATTAATAACAAAATCAAAGAAACACATCAACAACAATACAATAATAGTAGGGGACTTTAACACTCCCCTCACTGAAATGGACAGGTCATCCAAGCAAAAGATCAGCAAGGAAATAAAGGCCTTAAACTACACACTGGACCAGATGGACATCACAGATATATTCAGAACATTTCATCCCAAAGCAACAGAATACACATTCTTCTCTAGTGCACATGGAACATTCTCCAGAATAGATCACATCCTCGGTCCTAAATCAGGACTCAACCGGTATCAAAAGATTGGGATCATTCCCTGCATATTTTCAGACCACAATGCTCTAAAGCTAGAACTCAACCACAAAAGGAAGTTTGGAAAGAACCCAAATACATGGAGACTAAACAGTATCCTTCTAAAGAATGAATGGGTCAACCGGGAAATTAAAGAAGAATTGAAAAAAATCATGGAAACAAATGATAATGAAAATACAACGGTTCAAAATCTGTGGGACACAGCAAAGGCAGTCCTGAGAGGAAAATATATAGCGGTACAAGCCTTTCTCAAGAAACAAGAAAGGTCTCAGGTACACAAGCTAACCCTACACCTAAAGGAGCTGGAGAAAGAACAAGAAAGAAACCCTAAGCCCAGCAGGAGAAGAGAAATCATAAAGATCAGAGCAGAAATCAATGAAATAGAAACCAAAAAAACAATAGAAAAAATCAACGAAAGTAGGAGCTGGTTCTTTGAAAGAATTAATAAAATTGATAAACCCCTGGCCCGACTTATCAAAAAGAAAAGAGAAAGGACCCAAATAAATAAAATCATGAATGAAAGAGGAGAGATCACAACTAACACCAAAGAAATACAAACTATTATAAGAACATACTATGAGCAACTCTACGCCAACAAATTTGACAATCTGGAAGAAATCGATGCATTCCTAGAAACATATAAACTACCACAACTGAACCAGGAAGAAATAGAAAGCCTGAACAGACCCATAACCAGTAAGGAGATTGAAACAGTCATTAAAAATCTCCAAACAAACAAAAGCCCAGGGCCAGACGGCTTCCCGGGGGAATTCTACCAAACATTTAAAGAAGAACTAATTCCTATTCTCCTGAAACTGTTCCAAAAAATAGAAATGGAAGGAAAACTTCCAAACTCATTTTATGAGGCCAGCATCACCTTGATCCCAAAACCAGACAAGGATCCCACCAAAAAAGAGAGCTATAGACTGATATCCTTGATGAACACAGATGCGAAAATACTCAACAAAATACTAGCCAATAGGATTCAACAGTACATTAAAAAGATTATTCACCACGACCAAGTGGGATTTATTCCAGGGCTGCAAGGTTGGTTCAACATCCGCAAATCAGTCAATGTGATACAACACATCAATAAAAGAAAGAACAAGAACCATATGATACTTTCAATAGATGCTGAAAAAGCATTTGACAAAGTACAGCATCCCTTCCTGATCAAAACTCTTCAAAGTGTAGCGATAGAGGGCACATACCTCAATATCATCAAAGCCATCTATGAAAAACCCACCGCAAATATCATTCTCAATGGAGAAAAACTGAAAGCTTTTCCACTAAGATCAGGAACACGGCAGGGATGTCCATTATCACCACTGCTATTCAACATAGTACTAGAGGTCCTAGCCTCAGCAATCAGACAACAAAAGGAAATTAAAGGCATCCAAATCGGCAAAGAAGAAGTCAAATTATCACTCTTCGCAGATGATATGATACTATATGTGGAAAACCCAAAAGACTCCACTCCAAAACTGCTAGAACTTATACAGGAATTCAGGAAAGTGTCAGCATATAAAATCAATGCACAGAAATCAGTTGCATTTCTCTACACCAACAGCAAGACAGAAGAAAGAGATATTAAGGAGTCAATCCCATTTACAATTGCATCCAAAACCATAAGGTACCTAGGAATAAACCTAACCAAAGAGACACAGAATCTATACTCAGAAAACTATAAAGTACTCATGAAAGAAATTGAGGAAGACACAAAGAAATGGAAAAATGTTCCATGCTCCTGGATTGGAAGAATAAATATTGTGAAAATGTCTATGCTACCTAAAGCAATCTACACATTTAATGCAATTCCTATCAAAGTACCATCCATCTTTTTCAAAGAAATGGAACAAATAATGCTAAAATTTATATGGAACCAGAAAAGACCTCGAATAGCCAAAGGGATATTGAAAAAGAAAGCCAACGTTGGTGGCATCACAATTCCGGACTTCAAGCTCTATTACAAAGCTGTCATCATCAAGACAGCATGGTACTGGCACAAAAACAGACACATAGATCAATGGAACAGAATAGAGAGCCCAGAAATAGACCCTCAAATCTATGGTCAACTCATCTTCGACAAAGCAGGAAAGAATGTCCAATGGAAAAAAGACAGCCTCTTCAATAAATGGTGCTGGGAAAATTGGACAGCCACATGCAGAAAAATGAAATTGGACCATTTCCTTACACCACACACAAAAATAGACTCAAAATGGATGAAGGACCTCAATGTGCGAAAGGAATCCATCAAAATCCTTGAGGAGAACACAGGCAGCAACCTCTTCGACCTCTGCCGTAGCAACATCTTCCTAGGAACAACGCAAAAGGCAAGGGAGGCAAGGGAAAAAATGAACTATTGGGATTTCATCAAGATCAAAAGCTTTTGCACAGCAAAGGAAACAGTTAACAAAATCAAAAGACAACTGACAGAATGGGAGAAGATATTTGCAAACGACATATCAGATAAAGGACTAGTGTCCAGAATCTATAAAGAACTTAGCAAACTCAACTCCCAAAGAACAAATAATCCAATTAAGAAATGGGCAGAGGACATGAACAGACATTTCTGCAAAGAAGACATCCAGATGGCGAACAGACACATGAAAAAGTGCTCCATATCACTCGGTATCAGGGAAATACAAATCAAAACCACAATGAGATATCACCTCACACCAGTCAGAATGGCTAAAATCAACAAGTCAGGAAATGACAGATGCTGGCGAGGATGTGGAGAAAGGGGAACCCTCCTACATTGTTGGTGGGAATGCAAGCTGGTGCAGCCACTCTGGAAAACAGCATGGAGGTTCCTCAGAATGTTGAAAATAGAACTGCCCTATGACCCAGCAATTGCACTATTGGGTATTTACCCTAAAGATACAAACGTAGTGATCCAAAGGGGCACATGCACCCGAATGTTTATAGCAGCAATGTCCACAATAGCCAAACTATGGAAAGAACCTAGATGTCCATCCACAGATGAATGGATCACGAAGATGTGGTATATATACACAATGGAATACTATGCAGCCATCAAAAGAAATGAAATCTTGCCATTTGCGACAACATGGATGGAACTAGAGCGAATCATGCTTAGCGAAATAAGTCAAGCAGAGAAAGACAACTATCATATGATCTCCCTGATATGAGGAAGTGGTGATGCAACATGGAGGCTTAAGTGGGTAGGAGAAGAATAAAAGAAACAAGATGGGATTGGGAGGGAGACAAACCATAAGTGACTCTTAATCTCACAAAACAAACAGGGTTGCTGGGGGGAGGGGGTTTGGGAGAAGAGGGTGGGATTATGGACATTGGGGAGGGTATGTGCTTTGGTGAGTGCTGTGAAGTGTGTAAACCTGGTGATTCACAGACCTGTACCCCTGGGGATAAAAATATATGTTTATAAAAAATAAAAAATAAAAAAAAAAAGAAATGAAAGAACTGTAATCTAACCAAGCTGAAATAAAAAAAGCTATTATTGAGGTGCAATAAAAAAAAAATGGAGGCTCTTACTGCTAGAATAAATGAGGCAGAGAGAAAAAAAAGAGAGAATTAGTGATATAGAAGACCAAATGATGGAGAATAAGGAAGCTGAGCAAAGGAGAGACAAACGACTACTGAACCATGAGGGGAGAATTTGAGAGATAAGTGACACCATAAGATGAAACAATATTAGAATATTGGAAACAACATCAAAATCCAGTAGGCACAGAGAACCCCTTCAAAATCATTAAGAATATGTCCACACCCCATCATCTAATAGTAACACTTACAAGTCTTAGTGACAAAGAGAAAATCCTGAAAGAAGCCTGGGACAAAAGTCTGTAACATACAATGGTAAAAATATTAGATTGGCAGCGCACTTATCCACAGAGATCTGGCAGGCCAGAAAGGACTGGCATGATATATTCAGAGCACCAAATGAGAAAAACATACATCCAAGAATACTATACTCAGCTAGGCTATCAATGAAAATAGAAGGAGAGATAAAAAGCTTCCAGGAGGGGCACCTGGGTGGCTAAGTGGGTTTTGCCTCTGCCTTCAGCTCGGGTCATGGTCTCAGAATCTTTGGATTGAGCCCTGCATTTGGCTCAGCTCAGCGGGGAGCCAGCTTCCACCCCCCCTGCCACCACTTGCCTCTCTGCCTACTTCTGATCTCTGTTTGTCAAATAAATAAATAAATAAATAATCTTAAAAAAAAAACAAACCAGACAAACATCCAGGACAGACAAAAACTAAAAGAATTTGTAAACACCAAACCAGCTCTACAGGAAATATTGAAAGGGGTCCTCTAGCAAAGAGAGAGCCTAAAAGTAGTAGACCAGAAAGGAACAGAGACAATATACAGTAGCAGCCACCTTAAAGACAATGCAATGGCACTAAATTCATATCTCTCAATAGTTACCCTGAATGTTAATGGGCTAAGTGCCCCAATCAAAAGACAGGGTATCAGAATGGATTAAAAAACAAAACCCATCAATATGCTATCTACATGAAACTCATTTTAAACCCAAAGACACCTCCATTTAAAATGAAGGGGGGGGGTGGTGGTGGAAAACAATGTACCATGCTAATGGACATCAAAAGAAAGCTGAGGTGGCAATCCTTATATCAGATCAATTTGATTTTAAGCCAAAGACTATAATAAGAACACAATATCATATTCAAAGGGTCTGTCCAAAAAGAAGATCTAACAATTTTGAACTATATAAACCAATTAATAAGAAAAGAGTCTGTCCAACAAGAAGATCTAACAATTTTGAACTATATAAACCAGTTAATAACAAAATAAAAAAAAAACATCAACAATAATACAATAACAGTGGGGGACTTTAACACCCCCCTCACTGAAATGGACAGATCATCCAAGCAAAAGATCAATAAGGAAATAAAGGCCTTAAATGACACACCGGACCAGAAGGACAACACAGATATATTCAGAACATTCCATCCCAGAGCATCAGAATAAACATTCTTTTCTAGTGCACATGGAACATTCTCCAGAATAGATCACATCCTGGGTCACGAATCAGGTCTCAGCTGGTACCAAAGGATTGGGATCATTCCCTGCATATTTTCGGACCACAATGCTCTTAAGCTAGAACTCAGTCACAAGAGGAAATTTGGAGATAACCCAAATACATGGAGTCTAAAGAGCAACCTACTAAAGAATGAATAGGTCAACCAGGAAATTGAAGAAGAATTGAAAAAATTCATGGAAACAAATGAAAATGAAAACACAACTGCTCAAAAATCTTTGGGAAACAGCAAAGGCAGTCCTGAGAGGAAAATATATGGTGATACAAGCCTTTCTTAAGAAGCAAGAAAGGACTCAAATACATAACCTAACCCTACACCCAAAGAAGCTGGAGAAAGAACAGCTAAACCCAGCAGGAGAAGAGAAATAATAAAGATCAGAGCAGAAATCAACGAAATAGAAACAAAGGAATAGTAGAACTGATCGACAAAACTAGGAGCTGGTTCTTTGATTGATTGATTGATTGATAAACGCCTGGCCAGACTTAACAAGAAGAAAAGAGAAAGACCCAAATTAGTAAAATCATGAATGAAAGGGGAGAGATCACAACTAACACTAAAGAAATTAAAACAATTATAAGAACATATTATGAGCAACTATAAGCCAGCAAATTTGACAATCTGGAAGAAATGGATGCATTCCTAGAGATGTATAAATGACCTAAACTGAACTAGGAAGAAATAGAAAACCTGAACAGACCCATTACTAGTAAGGATATTGAAGCAGTCATCAAAATCTCCCAACTAACAAGATCCCTGGGCCAGATGGCTTCCCAGGGGAATTCTACCAAACATTTAAAGAATTAATTCCTATTCTCCTGAAACTGTTCCAAAAAATAGAAGCGGAAGGAAAACTTCCAAACTCATTTTATGAGGCCAACATTACCTTGATCCCAGTACCAGCAATGACCTCATCAAAAAAGAGAATTACAGACCAATATCCTTGATGAACACAGATGCAAAAATTCTCACCAAAGTACTAGGGAATAGGATCCAACAGTACATTAAAGGATTATTCACCACAACCAAGTGAGATTTACTCCTGGGCTGCAAGGTTGGTTCAACATCCACAAATTGATTAGTGTGATATAATACATCAATAAAAGAAAGAATAAGAACCATATGATACTCTCAATAGATGCTGAAAATCATTTGACAAAGTACAGCATCCGTTCTTGATCAAAATTCTTCAAAGTGTAGGGATAGAGGGTATACCTCAATATCATCAAAGCCATCTATGAAAAACCCACAGCAAATATCATTATCAATGGAGAAAAACTGAGAGCTTTTCCGCTAAGGTTAGGAACTAAGGCAGGGATGTCTACTATCACCACTGCTATTCAACATAGTACTTACTAGAAGTCCTAGCCTCAGCAATCAGACAACAAAAATAAATTATATACGTCCAAATAGGCAAAGAAGTCAAATTATCACTGTTTGCATATGATATGATACTTGATGTGGAAAACCAAAAAGACTCCTCTCCAAAACTTGTAGAACTCATACAGGAATTCAGTAGTGTCAGGATATAAAATCAATGCACAGAAATCAGTCGCATTTCTATACACCAACAGCAAGACAGAAGAAATAGAAATTAAGGGGTCAATCTTATTTACAATTGCACCCAAAGCCATAAGATACCTGGGAATAAACCTAACCAAAGAGGCCAAGGATCTGTACTCAGAAAACTATAAAGTACTCATCAAAATAATTGAGTAAGACACAAAAAAATGGAAAAATGTTCCATGCTCATGGATTGCAAGAACAAATATTGTGAAAATGTCTATGTTACCTAAAGCAATCTCTGTGTTCAATGCAATCCCTATCAAAATGCCATCCATTTTCTTTTTCAAAGAAATGAAACAAATAATCCTAAAATTTATTTGGAACCAGAAAACACCCTGAATAGCCAGAGGAATGTTGCAAAAGAAAGCCAAAGTTGGTGGCATCACAATTCCGGACTACAAGTTCTATTACAAAGTTGTCATCAAGACACTAAGGTACTGGCAGAAAAACAGACACATAGATCAATGGAACAGAATAGAGAGCCCACAAATAGACCCTCAATTCTATGGCCAATTAATCTTTGACAAAGGAGGAACATATGTCCAATGGAAAAAAGACAGTCCCTTCAACAAATGGTGGAGGGAAAATTGGACAGCCACATGCAGAAAAATGAAGCTGGACCATTTCCTTACACCACACACAAAAATAGACTCAAAATGGATGAAGAACCTCAATGTGAGAAAGAAATCCATCAAAATCCTTGAGGCAAACACAGGCAGCAACCTCTTTGACCTCAGCCACAGCAACTTCTTCCTAGGAACATCGCCAAGGCAAGGGAAGCAAGGGCAAAAATGAACTATTGGGACTTCATCAAGATCAAAAGCTTTTGCACATCAAAGGAAATAGTTAACAAAACCAAAAGACAGAATGGGAGAAGGTATTTGCAAATGACATATAAGATAAAGGGCTAGTATCCAAAATCTATAAAGAACTTATCAAACTCAACACCCAAGGAACAAATAATCCAATCAAGAAATGGGCAGAGGACGTGACCAGACATTTCTGCAAAGAAGACATCCAGATGGCCAACAGACACATGAAAAAGTGCTCAACATCATTCAGCATCAGGGAACTACAAATCAAAACCACAATGAGATACCACCTTACACCAGTCAGAATGGCTAAAATTAACAAGTCAGAAAATGATAGATACTGGTGAGGATGCAGAGAAAGGGGTACCCTCCTACACTGTTGGTGGGAATGCAAGCTGGTGCAGCCACTCTGGAAAAACAGTATGCCGCTTCCTCAAAAAGTTGAAAATAGAGCTACCCTATG
Organism: Mustela nivalis; assembly: GCF_964662115.1. Lineage (NCBI taxonomy): Eukaryota > Metazoa > Chordata > Mammalia > Carnivora > Mustelidae > Mustela > Mustela nivalis. The sequence goes on from NC_139021.1 coordinate 84,443,723, forward strand.
ACTGAACAATTGCACTACTGGGTATTTACCCTAAAGATACAAATGTAGTGATCTGAAGGGGCACGTGCACCTGAATATTTATAGCAGCACTGTCTGCAATAGCCAAACTATGGAAAGAACCTAGATGTCTATCAACAGATGAATGGATAAAGAAGATGTGGTATATATATGCAATGGAATACAATGAAGCCATCAAAAGAAATGAAATTTTGTCTTTTGCAATGATGTGGATGGAACTAGAGGGTATTATGCTGAGTGAAATAAGTCAATCAGAGAAAGATAATTATCATATGATCTCCCTGACATGAAGAATTTGAGAGGCAACATTGGGGGTTTGGGGTGTAAGGAAGGGAAAAATGAAACAAGATGGGATTGGGAGGTAGACAAACCATAAGAGATTCTTAATCTCAAAAACAAACTGAGGGTTGCTGGGGGGATAGAGGATAGAGAGAGTGTGATTGGGTTATGGACATTGTGGAGGATATGTGCTATGGTGAGTGCTGTGAAGTGTGCAAACCTGTTAATTCACAGGTCTGTACCCCTGGGGCTAAAAATACATTATATGTTATTCAAAAAAATAATAAAAAAAATAAAGGCCCCTAGAGGGAGTCATTGGGGCCAGCTCTGCACCAACACAGATGTAGTGTCCCTAGGTTGCAGCATCACCTTAGAGCAAGCAATGCTCTCAACGCTAGCTGCTCATGGTTATTCTGAGCTTCAGAGGAGATGAAAGCAGCAAAATTTCTGGATTGAACAGATACCTGGATTTTGAACACAGGACACTTAAAAGAAAATACTGTGTGTACAGCATCTTGGATGGTGGCACACGGCCTCAGAGTTTGTCAGCTCCTTGATATCATTCATGTCCACATCTTAGCACTTAATGAAACTGCGTATGAAAGTCAGTGCTCAGAAATGGAATATATTGAATTAGGGAAAAATTAGAATAAAATAGACTAAATTCATGATTATCTGATTCTAAAGTGTATTTGGTAATGTTAAGGCCTTAGAGCAGCCAAAATAATTTTGAAAAGGAAGACAAATGTGGAGACAGACTGTCCCTGAACTAAAGACTTATTGTAGAATAACCATGTAGGGGTGGTCTGGGTATACGAATAAACATCAAAATCAATGGGATTAGATATCGCTATTCTTAGAGTTAGTACAGAAATAGACCTCATATACCTCATATACAGAACAATTGCTTACCGAAGTGCAAAGACGATCCAGTGGAGAAAGTATTTCAACAAATGTTACTGAAGCAATCAAATATCCATATGCAAAAAAATTGAACTTCCAACTCAGGGTTGCTGGGGGGAGGGGGGTTGCGAGAAGGGGGGTGGGGTTATGGACATTGGGGAGGGTATGTGCTTTGGTGAGTGCTGTGAAGTGTGTAAACCTGGCGATTCACAGACCTGTACCCCTGGGGATAAAAATACATGTTTATAAAATATAAAAAATTAAAAAAAAAAAAAGATTTCTGAATTCAAAAAAAAAAAATTGAACTTCCATCTATGCCTTGTATCATATAAAAAGATGGACCCAAACTAGATCATATACCTAAATAATAAAACCTGGGCAGCATAGACATTTTAAAAATGTTTATTCTTCCAATCCATGAGCATAGAATGTTTTTACATCTTTCTGTGTTTTCTTTAATTTCTATCACGAGTGTTTTGTAGGTCCTAGAGTATAGATCCTTCACCTCTTTGGATAGGTTTATTCCAAGGTATCTTATGGTTTTTGGTGCTACTGTAAATGGAATAGATTCTCTAATTTCTCTTTCTATAGTTACATTGTTAGTGTGTAAGAAAGCAACTGATTTCTGTGCACTGATTTTGTATCCTGCCACATTAATGAATTGCTGTATGAGTTCTAGTAATTTGTTAAAATGTCCATACTGCCCAGAGCAATTTATACTTTCAATGCCATCCTGATCAAAATACCAATGGCATTTTTCAAAGTTCTGGAACAAAAAACCCTAAAATTTGTGTGGAACTAGAAAAGACCCTGAATGGGCAAGGAAATTTTGAAAAAGAAAACAAAGCTGGGGACATCACATTGCCTGATTTCAAGGTATATTACAAACCTGTGATCACGAAGACAGCATGGTACTGGCACAAAAACAGACACATAGATCAGTGGAACAGAATAGAGAGCCCAGATATGGACTCTCAACTCTATGGTCAACTAATTTTTGACAAAGCAGGAAAATTAAAAAAAAAGACTGTATCTTCTGTAAATGGTGCTGGGAAAATTGGATGGCTCTATACAGAAGAATGAAACTGGACTCTTCTCTTACATAATACACAAAAATAAACTCTAAATGGATGAAAGACCTCATTGTATGACAGGAAATCATCAAAATCCTAGAGGAGAATGTAGGCAGTAACCTCTTTGACATTGGCTACAGCAACTTCTTTCAATATATATCTCCAAAAGCAAAGGAAACAAAAGTGAAAATGAACTGTTGGGACTTTATCAAGATCAAAAGCTTCTGCACCGCAAAGGAAATAGTCAACAAAACAAGGAGGCAACCCGCAGAATGGGAGAAGATATTTGCAAATGACACTACAGACAAAGGGCTGATATTTAAGATCTATAAAGAACTCCTCAAACTCAACACCCAAAAAACAGATCAAGTCAAAAAATGGGTGGAAGACATGAGCAGACACTTCTCGAAAGAAGACATATGAATGGCTAGCAGACACATGAAAAGATGTTCATCATCATTAGCCATCAGGGAAATTCAAATCAAAACCACATTGATTGTCTGTTTTGTGTGTGTTGAGTTTGAGGAGTTCATTATAGATTCTGGATATCAACCTTTTGTTTGTACTGTCATTTGAAAATATCTTCTCCCATTCCGTGGGTTGCCTCTTTGTTTTCTTGACTGTTTCCTTGGCTGTGCAGAAGATTTTGATTTTGATGAAGTCCCAAAAGTTCATCTTTGCTTTTGTTTCCTTTGCCTTTGGAGACATATCTTGAAAGAAGTTGCTGTGGCTGATATCGAAGAGATTACTGCCTATGTTCTCCTCTAGGATTCTGATGGATTCCTGTCTCACATTGAGGTCTTTTATCTATTTTGAGTTTATCTTTGTGTACAGTGTAAGAGAATGGTCGAGTTTCATTCTTCTACATATAGCTGTCCAGTTTTCCCAGCACCATTTATTGAAGAGACTGTCTTTTTTCCACTGTATATTATTTCCTGTTTTGTCGAAGATTATTTGACCATAGAGTTGAGGGTCCATATCTGGGCTCTCTACTCTGTTCCACTGGTCTATGTGTGTTTTTATGCCAGTACCATGCTGCAATTGCACTACTGGGTATTTACCCCAAAGATACAGATGGAGTGAAAAGAAGGGCCATCTGTACCCCAATGTTTATAGCAAATGACAGTACAGACAAAAGGTTTATATCCAAGATCTATAAAGAATTCCTCAAACTCAACACACACAAAACAGATAATCATATCAAAAAATGGGCAGAAGATATGGAGAGACACTTCTCCAATAAAGACATACAAATGGCTATCAGACACATGAAAAAATGTTCATCATCACTAGCCATCAGGGAGATTCAAATTAAAACTACATTGAGGAGGTGAATAATGAGAGACTATGGACTCTGAAAAACAATCTGAGGGGTTTGAAGTGGCGGGGCAGTGGGAGGTCGGGGTACCAGGTGGTGGGTATTATAGAGGGCACGGATTGCATGGAGCACTGGGTGTGGTGAAAAAAATAATGATACTGTTATGCTGAAAATAAATAAATGAAAAAAAACCACATTGAAATACTACCTTACACCAGTTAGAATGGCAAAACTTGACAACGCAAGAAACAACAAATGTTGGAGAAATTGTGGAGAGAGGGGAACCCTCTTACACTGTTGGTGGGAATGAAGATTGGTAGGGCCACTTTGGAAAACAGTGTGGGGGTTCCTCACAAAATTAAAAATAGAGCTACTAGATGGCCCAGCAATTGCACTACTGGGTTTTACCCCAAAGATACAAATGTAGTGAAAAGAAGGGCCATAAGTACCCAAATGTTCACAGCAGCAGTGTCCACAGCAGCCAAGCTGTGGAAAGAGCTGAAATGCACTTCAGCAGATGAATGGATGAAGAAGATGTGCCCCATTTATACAATGGAATTTTACTCATCCATCAGAAATGGGGAATACCCAACTTTGGGTATTCCCAAATACCCAAACATGGATGAGACTGCAGGAGATTATACTAAGTGAAATAAGTCAAGCAGAGAAAGTCAGTTATCATATGGTTTCACTTATCTGAGGAACACAAGGAATAGCATGGGGGATATTAGGAGAAGGAAGGGAAAAATGAAGGGAGAGAAGTCAGAGTGGGAGAGGAACCATGAAAGACTATGGCCTATGGAAAACAAACTGAGAGTTTTAGAAGAAAGGGGGTGGAAAGATATGTAAGCCTGGTGATGGGTATTAAGGAAGGCATGTATTGCATGGAGCACTGGGTGTGGTGCATAAACAATGAATCTTGGGACACTGAAAAAATAAAATAAAATAAAATAAAAAAAACTAATGATGTACCGTATGGTGATTAACATAACATACTGAAAAAAAAATAATAAAACCTAAAACCAACACATTTCTAAAGGAATGTTTAAAATCTGATTTGCTTTTTTCTGACAGTCCATGTTACTTCTCACAGTATTTCAGAGGGAGTTAGACTCAGTGCTTATGTCCCTGAATTTGTTCCTCTCTTTCCCCCTGGGACCTTAGAAGGTGGTAAATAAGAGAAAAAGGAGGACCCCTGACATCCAGAATCTTGGCACAGGAAGGAGAAATGGCTGAGAAGTACAGTGATGTATATGGCCTCTGGGTGTGCTCTTGGCCCCCAATAGTGTCACAAGCAGTATTTTTTTCATCCTTTAATGCAGAACATTGCAAAAGAAATTCCTTAATGTCATCATTAAATATTGAGGTCAACTAATCATTCTAAAATTCTGTGCTAATTTAACATAACCTAATTTTCTAAAAATTACATTTACAAAGTTTTTATTAAATGGTGTTTTATTTTTAGCACAATGAATTAAAGTAAGTAGCATCTCAATGGCCAATGACATTTCATGCCTATAGAATCCCACCTTGACATTATTTGTTGACCTTACAATCGCAGTTAATATTGTTTGTTGACAGATTTTTTTACTTTCACTATTATACATAAATATCTATTTATTTTGTTACATTTTTCAGAGAAACAGTGGACAAAGGCTCTTCCAAGAGGGTATGCATTAGGCTAATGTACTTCTTTCCTTGTGGGTGGTCTCACCCAGGAGCCCTAGTCAGACAGTATCTATTAAGTTGTGGCATGGAGACCAATCTCAGGGGGGTGAATCTAGGCTTGTTAAACTCAAGCCTAGATATCTTTACTGAGCAACTTCCCTATGTGTGTCCCACTCTAGACAATGGGTACACTGTCTTTAAGTAGCTTACAGTTCAATGAGATGAGAACTAGCATTAGGTGAAGCCTACCCATTTTGCTAAGTGGTAGAGGATAGTGAAGCAGGACCACACTTCCACATTCCTCCTGTTTCTTGATGTGTCCTTGTGTGTGTAAAGAAAGCTCTGGCAGTATAACCCATCTGGCCCAAACCCTCACTCACTTTGTCCAGAAGAGGGAGTGATTTAGCTAATGGTGAATTTTGGAGGAGAAACTTGGCCTGTGGATCCCAGATCCTTCCTCTCCATTTAAGCTACCTGTTGGAAAGTCTGCCTCTGTTAGTGTCCATCACTGCCATGAATGGTGGGCGAGTCTGCTAAGATTTGGGGTTTGGTATTGTGAAACTTGCTCGCTGTACCCTCCAACAGCAGCTGTTAGTGATAAAGATACTAATTGGCCTTATTTTCAGGGATTTTATTTTGGGATCAGGTAGGGAAAAAGAGGTATCATTCATCAGAGTCCTCATAGATAATCCACAGTAAGAACAGAAAGAAAAGGGAGCACTGAGATGAGGCCCCTAACCTAGACTGGGGGCCCAGGGAAGATATTTCAAGGAAAGGTGCCCCAGGAACGGAATGCTGAAGGATGAGTTCATCAGCCAGCTAGAGAGGAGAGTGTGTGAAGACTGTCTGAGAGAACATTATTAGGTAGAGGTCTGGAGTCAAGAAGCAGTCCTATTTGTGTGAGGAACAAACAATGCAAGATTTCTAGAGAATGAAGTGGAAGAGGGAGGTATGTGAGATGAGATCAGAGAGGCAAACACATGGAATGGGGTTTGTTTTCCAAGGCAACCATTGCTACCTTTTGAGACTCATTGTCCCCAAGTCCCAATGGTTTCACTCACCAGATAGATATTGACAGTTGACAGTAAGATATGTGAAACAGGCTTGGAGACTTTCACAAACATTCCCACTGTGAGTCAATAGGACACAAGGCTGTCAACTACTGTGCCTATTGAGTTACAGTCATGCTTCAGAGAAAGGTGAGGTAGCCAGCCTCTTGGATACTGGCACAGCGACATAGAGAGCATTGTGGTCAGGCTTGTGAGAAAAAATGGAAAAGCAGAGAACATCTAGTGATGTGTGAACAGCACCTAAAAGTAGGTCATAGGAAAAGATATCAGAGAAACTGGGGTAAGTTGGACCCACCCTGTGTTGTCAAGTGATAGATTTTTGGCTGTTTATAAACAAAGGATTTTTCTATTAGAGTTAGATAGAATAAAATATTGCTGAGATGTAGAAATTCTAAAATTATCTATAAAGCAGTGAGTCCTACATTGTGGAAGGCACCATGCTAAGTACTTTAAATGCTCCATTCATCTCATCTAAAGCTTAGAATAGCTCTATTGTGAGGATATGGTTATTACTTTCCTTTCAGAGATGAGGAAATGGGACTGAGAGCAGTTAGGTTACTTATCCAAACCGATGGGATTTGAACTCATCTTTAACAATTGCTTGGTTGAGACCAGGGATAGCCCCATCTCAAAGGTGTTCTAAAGTCAAAAGAATTCTTAGATTTTACAAGATGAACAACTTAAAAATACTACCATGTAGTGGAACCCTATTTAAAATGAATGGGATCCCAGTATTTATTACAGGCAGAAGTGGATTTGCTCTGTATTGAAGTGGAAATATATCAGTACCCCTTCTTTCCTGGACTACTCAAGCTGACTGAACCTTCTGCACCTTCAGAATTTCTTGGGACTCAGTGAAGCAGAGCTTGAAAGGCTTTGGGATGAGATGATTTTGAATGATCCTATGGTCAGGATATGAGAAGTGGTGCAGTGGAGCTCATGCACGAGAAAGCTGAAAGGCACCTGCTTTGGTCAGAATCCAATGGCCCATGCAGGGAAGGCTGCTGTTTTAAATTAAACTTCTAATTTTTAGGTAATTATGAATTCATATACACTTGTGATAAATAATATAGAGAGATGCTGTGTCCTTTTTGCTCAGTTCTCCTAAGAGTACAATATCAAAACCAGGAGTCCAACACTGATCAAGAAAATTTTCATCACAAGAGTCTCCTATGTTGCTTTGAATAGCCACACTCATTTCTTTTCACTCCCTCCTTAACTGCTGGCAGTCATGAATCTCTTCTCCATTCCTATTACTTTGCATTTCAGGAATGTTGTATAAATGGAATAATATAGTACGTAATCTGTTGAGCTTGCCTTTTTCCACTTAGCACAATTCTCCATACATCAAGTCGGTCAATCCCCAAACACCAAGCCAATTCTGGATTTTATAGTTATTTCCTTGTTTCTTCTTATCCCAAGCAAGTTTGACTCTGTGGCTCCAACCAATTCAACTTTTCTATTTTCTTTTTCTTGTTCTATGATCTGTTTTTTTCTAAAATATTTATTTATTTATTTTTAGAGAGAGAAAGAGAGAGAACGAGCACAGGAGCATGCAAGTTGGGAGAGGGGCAGAAGGAGAGGGAGAGAGAATCTCAAGCAGACTCTGTGCTGAGGGCACAGCTTGTCATGGGGCTTGACCTCATGACACCTGAGATCATGACCTGAGCCCAAACCAAGAGGTGGATGTTTTACTGACTGAGCCACCCAGGTGTCCCCCTTATTCTTTAATCTTTATCCTATAAAAAGTCAATGGGGCCTTCTGCCCCATTTTGCAGTTATTCAAAAGGAGTTTGCTCACTTCATAAAGTATCGTAGGGTTTTTTTTTTGTATAACTTAACTTGTCTTTGATAATTTTTTAAAGAATCACTTGATACAAAATAGTTTTTAATTTTAGTGAAGTTCAATTAATCCATTTTGTCATTTTTTGCTTACACTTTTGCTATTGTATCTAAAAAACCATTGTCAAATCCATGATTTTATCTCTTACATGTCCATTTTGAGTTAATTTTTCTATATTATGTGACATAAAGTCCCACTTTATTATTTGGTGTGTAGATATCCTGTTATCTCAGTACTATTTGTGGAAGAGACTATTCTTTCTGCACTGAATACTTTTTGCACTCCTGTTGACAATTAATTGATCATATATGTATAGTTTTATTTTTAGACTCTCAATTCTATTCCATGGATCTATGTTTATTCAAATGTCAGTTCCATATTGTTGTGATTATTATTGTTTTATACTAAGTTTTGAAAATGGGAAGTGTTAGAACTCCAACGTTCTTTTCTCATGATTCTTTTGGTTATTTGGGTCCTTTATAATCTTTTCTGTGTGTGTGTGTGTGTGTGTGTGTGTGTGTGACAGAGAGAGAGAGAGAGCTTTTTAAAATTCATATATTTTTCTTTCTGGTTTTTCTGCTCATTGGTTTTTATTTATTTATTTATTTATTAATTTTTTATAAACATATATTTTTTTTACCCAGGGGTACAGGTCTGTGAATCACCAGGTTTACACACTTCACAGCACTCACCAAAGTACATACCCTCCCCAATGTCCATAATCCCACCCCTTTCTCCCAACCCCCTGCCCCCCAGCAACCCTCAGTTTGTTTTGTGAGATTAAGAGTCACTTATGGTTTGTCTCCCTCCCAATCCCATCTTGTTTCATTGATTCTTCTTCTACTCACTTAAGCCCCCATGTTGCATCACCACTTCCTCATATCAGGGAGATCATATGATAGTTGTCTTTTTCTGCTTGACTTATTTCGCTAAGCATGAGTTCTCTGTACATTTTGCATTATTTAGAATTCCCAGGGATTAAATAAGAGTGGTAAGAGGGGACATCCTTGCCTTGTTTTTATTTTTTTATCTGTGCTATGGTGAGTGCTGTGAATTTTGTAAGACTGATGAATCACAGACCTGTATCCCTGAAACAAATAATACATTATAGATTCCTTATAATCTTGTATGAATTTTAGGATCAGCTTTTCCATTTACACAAAAAAGGTCATTGGGATTTTAATGGGGTTTGCATTAGATTTGTAGGTCTTCTTAGGGGGATAATGCCATTTTAACAATATCTGTTCTTCTAGTTCATGAAAATGGGCTGTCTTTCCATTTAGTTAGATTTTCTTTAATTTCCTCAGTGTGTTGTAGTTTTCAGGGTGTAAGTCTTGCATGGTTTTGTTTAAATTTATTCCTAGCTATTTTCTTCTTCATCTTCTTTTTAAATTAACATATAATGTATTATTTGAAAGAGCCCTTTCATGTGTTGTTCTTTTAGTCTGTAACTTTGCTGAATTCATTTATTGGCTGTAATAATTTTTTTGTGTGAATTCTAAAGGATTTTTAAAGATTTTATTTATTTATTTGACAGAGATCACAAGTAGGCAGAGAGGCAGGCAGAGAGAGAGGAGGAAGCAGGCTCCCCACTGAGCAGAGAGCCCGATTCGCGGCTTGATCCCAGGACCCTGGGATTGTGATCTGAGCTGAAAGCAGAGGCCTTAACCCACTGAGCCACCCAGGTGCCCCAAGGATTTTTTATATATAGGGTCATGTCAGCTGTGAAGAGATGGTTTCATTTCTTTCTTCCCAGTCTAAATACCTTATATTCCTTTTTCTTGTCTCATTGCTCTGGCTAGAACTTCTACTAAAATTTTGACTAGAAGTGGTGAAAGGAAACATTCTTCTCTTCTCCTTGACCTTAGGAGGGAAGCTTTCAGTCTTTACCATTGAGTGTGATATTAGCTATGGGTTTGTCTTAAATGATCTTATCATGATAAAGATATTATTTTCTATTCTTAGTTTTCTGAGTGCTTTTATTAGGAAAGGCTAATCAAATGTCTTTTCTGTAGCAATTGAGAAGATCATGTGTTTTCTTCTCTTTCATTCCATTAATGTGATATATTACATTTATTGATTTTCAAGTGTTGAACCACCCATGTATTCTGGGGGATAAATCTCACTTAGTCATGTTCCTTTTAATATAATGATCCTTTTAATATAGTGTACGCATGATCCTTTTAATATAGTGTTGGATTTAGTTTGCTAATGTTTTACTATGGATAATTGCATCCATATTCATAAAGGGCATTGGTCTTTAGTTTTCTTTTCTTGTGGTATCTTTGCCTTTGATATAAAGGTAGTACTGGCCTCATAGAGTAGATTCCTTCCTATTCTTTTTTTTTTTTTTGAAGAGTTTGAGGACTAGTGAGAATCTTTAAAGGTTTTGCAGAATTTATAAGTGAAGCCCTCTGGTCCTATTAAGAAGTTTTTGAATGAATCAACCTCTTTACTTGTTATAGGTTTGTTGAGAGATTTTATTTATTCTTTTTAAAAATTTTTTCTAAAAATTTATTTTCAGCATAACAGTATTCATTATTTTTGCACCACACCCAGTGCTCCATGCAATCTGTGCCCTCTCTAATACCACCACCTGGTTCCCCCAACCTCTCAACCCCTGCCCCTTCAAACCCCTCAGATTGTTTTTCAGAGTCCATAGTCTCTCATAGTTCACCTCCCCTTCCAATTTCCCCCAACTCCCTTCTCCTCTCCATCTCCCCTTGTCCTCCATGCTATTTGCTATGCTTCACAAATAAGTGAAACCATATGATAATTGACTCTGCTTGACTTACTTCACTCAGCATAATCTCTTCTAGTCCCGTCCATGTTGCTACAAAAGTTGGGTATTCGTCCTTTCTGATGGAGGCATAATACTCCATAGTGTATATGGACCATATCTTCCTTATCCATTCTTTCGTTGAAGGGCATCTTGGTTCTTTCCACAGTTTGACGACAGTGGCCATTGCTGCTATAAACATTGGGGTGCAGATAGCCCTTTTTTTCACTACATCTGTATCTTTGGGGTAAATACCCAGTAGTGCAATGGCAGGGTCATAGGGAAGCTCTATTTTTAATTTCTTGAGGAATCCCCACACTGTTCTCCAAAGAGGCTGCACCAACTTGCATTCTCACCAACAGTGTAGGAGGGTTCCGCTTTCTCCACATCCCCTCCAACACATGTTGTTTCCTGTATTGCTCATTTTGGTCATTCTAACTGGTGTAAGGTGATATCTCAATGTGGTTTTAATTTGAATCTCCTTGATGACTAGTGATGATGAACATTTTTTCATGTGTTTGATAGCCATTTGTATGTCTTCATTGGAGAAGTGTCTGTTCATATCTTCTGCCCAATATGATTGTCTGTTTTGTGTGTGTTGAGTTTGAGGAGTTCTTTATAGATCCTGGTTATCAACCTTTTGTCTGTACTGTCATTTGCAAATATCTTCTCCCATTCCGTGTGTTGCCTCTTTGTTTTTTTGACTGTTTCCTTTGCTGTGCAGAAGCTTTTGATTTTCATTAATCTGTAAATATTTTCTAATTTCCTTTTTGATTTCTTCTTTGACCCATTGATTATTTAGGGTATGTTGTTACATTTCTACATATATGTGAATTTTCCAGTTCTCCTATGGTTATTGATTTTTAGGTTTATTCCATTATCATTGGAGAACATACTTTGCATGACTGTAGTGTTTAAAAACTTATTGAGACTTGTTTTGTAGATTAACATGATATATCCTGCAGAACATTCCATGTGCACTGGAAAAGAATGTTTATTCTACTGTTGTTGGGTGGACTTCCTTATAACTGTCTGTTATATCTCTTTGGTTTATTATGTTTTTCAAGTACTCAGTATCCTTATTTGACCTTTTATTTAGATGTTCTCTGCATATATTGACAGTGATGTATCAAAGTCTTCAACTATTATTTTAGAACTGTCTATTTTTTCCCATCAATTCTATCAATACCTGCTTAATGTATTTTGGGGCTATACTATTTGATGTATATATTTATAATTATCAATATATAATGCATTTTTTCCACATTTTTTATTAAAAGTCTATTTTGTCTAATAAAAGTACTGCTCCCCCAGCTCTCTTTTGTTTCTGTTTGCCTGGTAAGAAATAGTACCAGGGCACCTGGGTGGCTTAGTCAGTTAAGTGTCTAATTCAGCTCAGGTCATAATCTTGGGGTCCTGGGATGGAACCCTACATTGGGCTATGTGCTCAGCAAGGGGTCTTCTTCTCCCTCTCTCGCTACCCCTCTCCATTCTCTTAAAAAAAAAAATAAAATCTTGGAGCACCTGGGTGGCTCAGTTGTTAAGCATATGCCTTCAGCTCAGCTCATGATCCCAGGGTCCTGGGATGGAGCCCTGCCTCAGGCTCCCTGCTCAGCAGGAAGCCTGCTTCTTCCTCTCCTACTCTCCCTGTTTGTACTTCATCACTGGCTCTCTCTCTCTCTGTCAAATAAATAAATAAAAATCTTAAGTAAATGAATGGATAAATAAATAAACAAATAAAATCCTTAAAAATAGTACTGTTTGCGTGTAAAAATTTTCTCTATCTTTTGACTTTCAACCTGTTTGCTTCTTTGGATTTAAGGTGAATCTGTTGTAGATGGCATATATTTGAATCATGGTTTTCTTCCATTCTGCCAATCTCTTTCTTCTAACTGCAGAGTCTAAATCGTTTATACTTAAAGGAATTGTTGATAAGGAAAGACTTATTTATGATATTTTGTGGTTTATTTTCTGTATATCTTATATATATATAATATATATTTATATATATGTCTGTATATATGTATATCTTTATATATATATCTGTATATCTTTTAGCTCCTCAAATTCTTTATATAGCCTTTTGGGTTTGATTGTTTTTTTTGTAGTGTATCATTTTGACACCTTCCTCATTTCCTTTGTTTTTCAGTGGTTACTCTGGGGATTACAATTAATATCTTAAATTTATATCAATGTAGTTTGCATTGATACCAATTAATCTTCAATAGTAAAAACAAAACAAAACAAAACTACTCCTCTACAGCTTCATCCACCTCCCCTTTATGTTGTTCTCATAAATTCTATCTTTGTACATTGTATGCTAATTAACATACAATTTACAATTCTTATTTTATGAATTTTAAAAATCATATTGGAAACAAAAAGAGAAACAAAGACCCCCACATTTTGAAAATAATGTATAACTGGTCCTAAAATAAAGTTTTCAGATGTAGTCTTGGCTGACCTTAGGGTTGTTCTCTGCATAGAACTTGTCTGAATGCATCTACAGAGAGAATAAATGAACAGACTTCAGGATGCCTTAGAGGGATGTCTTACTCAGCAATGCCCAGGGTAGAGTAGCTTCACTACCTGACCAGACACTAGACCAACTTTTTAGTCTGCTGGCAGGGATACTGCACACCCCAGTTTTAGGGAAGGGTTGCTGCTAGGTTTTCCTTACTCCCAGTCCCATGCCAGGAGGAAGAGAAATTCTGGTGTAAGTCATGGAAAAACTATTCAGTCAAAGAAGAAAGTGTGCTGGTCCGGTATCATGGGTGTCCTAGACACTTAGCTTTCTAAATTGGTGAATTGACATTTTGCTTACATACAAGTATCCAAAAGTCTAATTGGATTTCAGTGTTTTGCTAAAATTGTGGTCTAAAAAGTTGAGGAATGGATCTCAGAACATTGGTACCCAAGAGAGGTGTACTTATGAGACGCCCATCTGCCTTAATAAGCATTGCTTGAAGCTGAGATATGTGTGATAAATTTTTACATTATATCCCAAATCCCTATTTGCCAAGCATATTAAAGTTAATTTGACATTCCAAGTGAAAACTGACCCAAGCATTGAGCTCTAAAAGACATGTCATGCATATCCAAGCCTCAGAGGTATATTTAATAAGCATATGATTAATGTCTGGAGCAGATTTAGTAAATTTAAGTTTTTTTGAGGTGAAAACATAACACTGAGATGGAAATAAATGAGACAATTAAGAACAGAGTTTCCATTATCACCACATAATCTGACTATAAATCAGTGGAATAGAATATTTTAAAAAATGTTAATAAGATTATTGTACATTAGTTTAATTCAAATCAACTAACAGTTATTAAAAACTACTGTGTGCAGGGCTGGTCTAAGCAGTTATTGTGCATAGGGGTGTGTGTGTTTGTGTGTGTGGTGGGCAAATAAGAGAGTGTGTGAGAAATGCCACTTTCTTTCTTCAGAGAGTTTATGATATAGGAAGAGAGATGAGTCATGCTTTAATCTAAGGCAAATGTCATGAATACTATAAGAAATTTTTTTTAATGTTTCATGTGGTTTCCAGGAATGATGTATTACTTTGGTTTGGAGAAACTGGGAAAAGCATTACAGAGAAAATGATGATATTTGAGGTCTGTAGCTTTTCCATGAGATTTTTTCTAAGCTCTCAGCTCATTGTTACTTGGCTTCCTACTGCACTCCTCTCAACATAACTGCCATCAGTTACTTTACCAATGACACTCTTGTTGCTAAATAGAACAGGTTCTTGTCCATCCTTATCTAAACAGAATGCGTAGCACTTCTCATTCTTATTTACCTTGCTTTGTTTGAAGAAGATCCATTTTCAGCTTTAACTCTGATCTCAGAAGGATGAGACCTTACCCACCCACTTGGAAGCCAGAGCTAGCTAGCATCGTCACCCTGCACAACCACTCTTGGAATCATCTAGAAAAGATGTAACTACTAAAAAAATGGTGCCTTGAAAAAAATACATCCTTAGAAATGGGCATTCCAGAGAAGAGCACACTGTCTGGGCAGGATACCATGGAACCCACAGAAGAGAATCCAGACCAGGCTAGCACAGCAACAGATGAAAGATATCAGCAGTTTGCAGTAAGGAGGAAGCAAGCTAACCACTTTCATCTGTACACAGCTCCCTTCACATGGACTACACCTTGGAGGTCATGACCATTCTTCCTCACTGCCCCTTTCAACTATGTCATGAAACACAGAAACAATCTGAGATGTTGTTGGTGGTGAAGCTCTTCTCATCAAAGTTCCATAAACTCATGTAAGGATTTTTGACATTCATGTCTCACATATATTTCCCTGAAGAGTGAAGATGACATAAGAAACAATACTTTGGTCACTATTGGGCTGCTCTGAATTCAGATATATTGTAGAGTGAGGCAGAAAAATCAGTTGATTTGGAAATTAGTCAGTTGTAGTGTAGACTGACACTCAGTTATCAGTGCTGTGTATGGCATAAAGGTTGAAGAGAGGAAAAGTAACAGATACTTTGTATGGAATTCATTCACTCGTTCATTAATAGTTATTAAATATCTGCTTAATGTCAGACTTTGATAGTCCATTAGATCACAATCTGAGAAGTGAATGTCGTTGTTAGGTTTTGGTCTTGTTCATGGTGTGGAGAGAAGCATGGTATGAGGCACATCTAGAATTAGGAGATAGGCTATGTTTTGTGTGCTCTGGGGAGGGTATAAATTGTCCTGCAAATACCATATGTATGTATGTATATATATATATGTATATATATATATATTTTTTTACTATGTTATGTTAGTCACCATATATAGTACATCATTAGTTTTTGATGTAGTGTTCCATGATTCATTGTTTGTGTATAACACCCAGTGCTCCACGTGATCCATGCCCTTTTTAATACCCATCACTGCACTCAACCTTTCTCCCTAACTCCTCTCCCTTCTGAAACCCTCAGTTTGTTTCCTGGAGTCCATAGTTTCTCATGCATTTTTTTGTAAATATTTCATTTATTTATTTGACAGAGAGAATGAGGCAACAGCAGAGGGAAAGGGAGAAGCAGACTTCCCACTGAGCAGGGAGCCTGATGCGGGGCTCAATCCCAGGATCCCAGAATCATGATCTGAGCTGAAGGCAGATGTTTAACCATCTGATACACCAAGGTGCCCCTCTCATGCATTTTGAGTGAAAGTCTCTTGGTACATCAGTAAAAGTACCGTGGGCAAATCATTTGACATTCCTGGGACTCACCTTTCTCTTGTGCAATAAGAATCTTTGATTTAGATTTAGGTTGCTAAAAGTTTAGTTCTGTAAAGATGGACAGGTAGCAGGGTGAATGTCTGCACCAATTAGGTCCCTTGAAGGCACAAATTCTGCGCTTTGAGAGTACCTGACTCAGTTCTGTTTTAAGACCTTCTACTGATGACAGAAAGTTGAGTTTGGGTCAAATCAATTAATTGATGCTTTTCTGAGTCAGTTCAGGTTTCCTCTTCTCTTTCTCCTGGAGTTGCTGTTGCTTGGATGCCTTTACCTATCTGTGCTGCCATCTGCTGAAATGAGCCTGCAACCCTCCTGTCTCTGCCCAGTACCTCACACCATCACTCTTTGCCCTCTTTGTCCAGATAAGGAAGCCACCTTGGCAGCCGCCCTTATTAAGTCCTTGTCGTGGAGCCTCATTTTGTGCTCATTTTTTTCTTCACCACTTGACAAACAACACACTTCAAAAATTATTTGCTGAATAAATGAACTTTCCCACTAGGGTCGGAGAGGGCTTGTGTGAAGGTTGGGTGCTTTCCTGTCA
Source organism: Mustela nivalis (assembly GCF_964662115.1). Taxonomy (NCBI): domain Eukaryota; kingdom Metazoa; phylum Chordata; class Mammalia; order Carnivora; family Mustelidae; genus Mustela; species Mustela nivalis. The sequence goes on from NC_139021.1 coordinate 84,460,463, forward strand.
CTCTGGGGTTGTAGCTGAGAGGATAGGGGTCCCTCTGGCCTCAGCTGTTCCATTCCCTTCTGATTCTTCTTTCCCACTTTGCAAAGCCTTTACATCTGTCTCTTGATCTACACTGCCTACATCTGTTGTTTATGTACACATTATTGAAGGCAATTCCTCCCATTTAGTAAAGATGGAGAATGTGTGGCTCTAAGTCAGGGGTTCTCAGTGTTTTTTGGTTATGTAGACCCCTTTAAGAATTTCATGAATTTCAGGATCTTTTCTGCAGAAAGTGCAAAGGAATCGCATGCTCACAATCTTACCCACTGTCTCTGGGCTTGATAATGCATCAGGCAGAAATTTCATTACCCAAATGTCCTGAACACAAAAGACCCTTTAAAATAGGATGTACTAAAAATGGCAGTACATCAGACTCAGAGAGCATTAGAACAGAAAGTAATAGGATAGACTTCTAGATGCCTTCATTTCGATGATAAAGAAACTGAAGCCCAAAGCAAGAGATGTCTGCCCCAGGGAAAGGATGCTGTGTTCCAGCTCCTGTCACGAGTCCTGCATGCTAATGGTACAGTTTGGGCTGCACAGCAGCTCCAGCTAGGGATGGTACAGTCTCCTGCCAGATGGATGGGGCTTGCCTGCTTGGAATTAGTTCACTTGGACTGGTTACTTGCTTAACTTATTGGTTACTCTCTCTAATCAGAGAAATAAGACCAGAACTAACTAATGAACCAAGGAACTATTTCCTTTTCTCCCACTCTCCTTCCTCCCTCTGTCTCTCTTTTCTCTTTTCTTTTTTACTTTCCTGCTTCCTTCCTCCCTTCCTCCTTCTCCTCCACTCCTTCCTTCCTTCCTTCCTTCCTTCCTTCCTTCCTTCCTTCCTTCCTCCCTCCCTTCCTTCCTTCCTTCCTTCCTTCCTCCATTTTCTTTCTTTCTCTACTCTTCCTCTCTCTTTTTTTCTCGCTTGCTTTTTTTTGTTTTCTTGGTATCTTTCTCTCCTTCTGTTTCTTTTTCTTTCTCCCTTTCTTTGCTTCTCTGCTTCTGTCTCTCGCTTTCTTGCTTTTCTTTTCTCTTTCTTTCCTTTCTTCAGTTCTCCATAAGAGGAGTGTAATTCTTGTTTGGGTCATGTCTCGCCATTGTACGTCAGACTTTCTGGGAGTAGTAACTGAGACAGATTTGGGGATGAAAGATATTTATTATGGAGCTACAGCTATGAAGGGAAGAGATGGAGCCACCAGAGCTGTGGAGGAAGCTGCGTGGTGATGTAGGCTCCTCACAGCCTGCCTGCCTACCAGAACAGCAGGAGGAAGCAGAGCCCCAAATGCCTGGGCCCTTATACCTCTGCATCACCCTGTGAGTCCTGTGGAGGACTGTGACACTGGCTGTCTGTGGCTGATCCAGGACTTGACAGAGAGAATTGGATGCTGTCTGCTTACCTCACTTCCTGAAGCTGGGCTGCATGCTGTCTCTGGAGAAAAACCAGACAGTTCATCTGGGTCTGTTGCAGACCACCCTGGGATAGTCAGATCCATGTTCCCGTGTGTGTGTGTAGGGAGCAGAATTCCCATGGGTCTCTCTTGCTGAGGGGAAACAAAGGTACATAAGACAGAAAGATGAAAGCCCCTGCTGCTGTGGTTGGCCTTGGAACACAATTGATAGTGGTCAGCTTCTTCCTCCATTACCTGTCTTAGATGATCCCTATACTCAAGGGCCACTCCTGTTGGCCTCAGCTGCATGTCTGGTTATATGACCCAGGTGCTCCTCTCCATGGAACCTGGGTTTCCTTGTCAGGTTGGGGATGCTTTTCCTGGCCATTTGTATTCACAGGTAGGCAAGAGACATCGGAACATCTCTGTGGCAAAAGCCTGGGTCCCTCCAGGCCCCAGGATCAGCCACTGCCCCCAGTGAACAAGCATATATTTGCAGAGGTTGGCAAAGTTCCCTATATCTGCCACTGAGAATAATGTGAGGTGTGGTGGGGTGCTTAAAGGTTTTGGTGTCAGCATATCTGGAACATCTGAGGACAAGTCAAGCTCCACAGACCAGTCAGGATCAGAAATTTCTCCTGTCCAGTTCTGTTGGGAAAATGATAACAGGAATGGGGTGGGGTGCTCCTGGGAAGGTCCTGGCTTCTCCTGTGGTCAGGGTCACTGTGGAACTGGGCCTGGTCTCCATGGGTTGGCGATGTCATGTGCTAACTCCAGTGTGTGGTTGCTGTTTCGGGTGGAGGGACTCCAGCACCTCCAAAACTGCTGCAGTGCTGGAGAGGCGTCCTTCAGCAGCCTCAGGACACGGAGTAATTTATTCCAAAGAAGAGTAGATGGTTGATGTCACCTCAGGAAAGGAGCTAGAGTAGGTGTGAAGGAAGCTAGCTAGACTTCACATGTTTGAGTGCAGCTGGAGTTGGGCCCCTAAAACAGGATGACCAGGGCAGACTGGCCAGTCTGTCTGCTGCTGGCATGAGAGTAACTGATGATGTGGGAGAGATGATGCCGTTCAGGATTCAGAGTGATTATAAAAAATTGTTACAAGACACAAGATAAGACCATGCCTCATTCTTCTCAGAGATGGACCAGTGGTAGAGGCCCAGGGGAGAAATGCAGAGAGGTTAGGAGAGTAGGGGACTGGCTGCCCGCTGTGGTGGGGGGGTGATTAGTGATCCCGTCTTAGAAGACAATTGAGCAATATGTTTTCAGATCTTTAAAAATACTTATACCCTTTGCTTGTAACTGCATTTATAGGAGTCTATTTTAAGGAAATTTTAAATTGATGCTTACAGAGATTCATCGTCGCTGTTCATGGAATAACTATCCTAATAGACTGAGAAAAATCCAAAAAATTAGTAGGAAAATTAATACATCATTCAAGAGACATCTATATGCTGGGATACTACACAGAAATTTGTTGAAGAATTCCTAATGATATAAAGCAATTTTGATGATATCTTAGGTAAAAAAAGAATATATTTTTATTCTTGTACATTGTACAATTGTACATTTATTCTTGTACATTGTAATTCCAATTATGTGTCTATATGTGTCTTCATTTATATGTGCATATATGTATGTATTTATAGGAAAAAACAGGTCCAGATTTTGCATTGTATTTGAAATTTGGAACTGCTATTATCACAATTTACTTTTACTTATACAACCAATGTTAGGGAGAACAAAGTCTTATAGATTATTTATCATAACTCAAAGAAAATCTATACGTTCTATTCTGTTATTTGGGATAATCAAAATTGAATTGGCTACCACATGTTTGATAAGTAACTGTAAGTATTGATGACACCTGTATGATAAATACAATTTCTCAGAAGTAGAACCAGTGTTATTGTCTCAGGACCAAATTTTTTATAACAAGTAACCATTTTGACTAGACTATAAGCTCAGAAGAGTATTTATTGTAAGTAAGTCACTCCATTTTGTGGTGAAAAATACACAGTAAATGCGACTTCAAAGCACCACGGGTCTTGGCACATGTGGCGTGTTCGAAGGATCTGGATGCTCCTGTTCTCCTTCTCTTGAAAACAGGCTGATATGCCAGGTCAATGCACCCTCATGGTTATAGACATCCACCTTAATTACTTTTAGAACTTGTGGCCTTTGGTTTGTTAAAAGATAAAAAGAGGCATCCTAAACATATTAATAATTTATTGGAGCAAGAAGTCCATTGCTATCAGGCACCAAGCCAGAAGTGGTCAGGAGGGCCCTACCGGCAGTTGCTGGGGAAAGAGTTTTATAGAGAAGGAGCAAAGCAAAGAAAGGAAGTTATTGGCTGGCTACAGCAGAAAGCCTAGCTGGCTGTTGCCTAGGTCCCTAGGTTTTGATTTTGTAACCTGGAGGCATTTATAGGCTTAGATTGTTGTGGTTTGCTTCCCACAGGCCGCTAAGGCACCTGTTCTAACAATCTCATTGTTTAACCAATTTCACAGGTTTTAATGATGATTTTAATGAAGGCTGAGGAAGTGTATCACACAATCTCCTCTTTTTATGCTTCTACATTACTTCCAATTTTACTTACAAAGTCTTTTTTGGGTCAGTGGCTTCTCTTGATCTCCATTATCACTCCATCGCCCTGCTACATTTGCGTGGGTCTGTGTGGGCAGTCACTCCTGGCTTAGGCTTTCCTAGGTTACTGCTCCACAAGCATCCAGTCCCAAAGCTGGCCTGACAGGAGACTGGCCTTCTATCCCAACCCACTCCCAGTGCTTCCTTCTAGGTGTCTCCCGCTGCTCTCCTGTTGACAACTACTCATTATCCTGATCTCGGTATTAGGTTCCTCAGAGCCAACTGATTTTCTCAAAGGTGCCTTCCTGATCCCCAGTTTAATTAGTGCATTCCCCTCTACTTTCACAGTAATCTCAGTGACTTGATGGTAATTTATAATTATGTTTTTGTTTGGGGACCTTTTGCTTGGTTCTCCCCAAGGCAGAGAGCTCACAGGATGTCCAACTCTCTGCCCTGCACCGGCCCCACCCACAGCACTTGGTATAAACACTAGATGCTCAATTTGTGTGTGAACGATGTATACAAGAAGTAGAATAATGAACCATAAAAAGGCCTATCAAGGAAGAGATGATCATGTTGTGTAGCAGTATTTATCTCTGACAGGTTGGGTTATGGATGATTTTTAATTTCCTATTTAAACATTGATGTTCTATTAAACTTTTCTGTAATGAGAATTAATTACTTTTGTATTCAGAGCAAATCCTTAAAAAAAGGAAAACCACATCTCTGAGGCATTAGTAGAGGGGGGAGAGGGTTCCTTGCAGGAGCTCAGGGAGATCTTGGTAGGGGTGGTCCCTGAAGAGGGGGCTTCAGGGTGTCCATAAGGTGTGGAAGGGGCAGGCTGTGCTGGGCTGCTGCTGTTGCCCCAAAGGCTCCCGGGCTTGAGCAGAATAGGTGGTGCTGGCCTACACAATGGCAGGCAGAGAGGTTGAGCCATGGAAAAGGAAGGGATACTTTGAGATTAAATTCAGCCTCCTCCTTTTTTTTTTTTTTAAAGATTTTATTTATTTATTTGAGAGAAAGAGAGCACACACATGTGCAGGCATGCGTGCAGGCAGGGGTACAGAGAGGGAGAGAATCTCAAGGGGACCCCGTACCCAGCATGGAGCCTGATAGCGTCTCCACCTCACAACCCTGAGATCATGACCTGGGCTGAAATCAGGAGTCTGCTGCTGAACTGACTGAGCCCCCACAGGTACCTGTTGGCCTCTTTTTTTAAGCAGACAAGAGGTAGGGAATGAGTTGCTTTCTTCCTTCTACAGGTGGGTGGTCCAGATGGTGTGAGCTGGGTTAGGAGCACGACTCTTATAAAGGATGGAAATTTACATTGTGGTTCTAGGGCAAAACACTTCCTCCAGCTGAGATTTCCATATATAAGATGATGGTGTGGACAATGCCTATCTGATGGCATTGCTATGGAGACAAATAATGAATTTGAGTTAAGAGCTTGTAACAGGCTCTGACCTGGTTTATGCTCAATTGCTTACTCCAGTAACCAGCAATAGGTTTGTGGGGTTGGCACCTTACAAGAGAGAGGCTCCTACACTGTTGGTAGTAATGCAAGCTGGTCCAGCCACTCTGGAAAACAGCATGGAGGTTCCTCGAAAAGTTGAAAACAGAGCTACCTTACGACCCAGCAATTACACTACTGGCTATTTACCCTAAAGATACAAATGTAGTGATCCAAACGGGCATGTGCACCAGAATGTTTATAGCAGCAATGTCCACAATAGCCAAACTATGGAAAGAACCTAGATGTCCATCAACAGATGAATGGATAAAGAAGAGGTGGTATATATACACAATGGAATACTATGCAGCCATCAAAAGAAATGAAATCATGCCATTTGCGATGACATGGATGGAACTAGAGGGTAGAAAACAACTATCATATGATCTCTCTGATATGAGGAAGTGGAGATGCAATGTGGGGGGTTTGGGGGGTAGGAAAAGAATGAATGAAATAAGATGGGATCGGGAGGGAGACAAACTATAAGAGACTCAATGTCACAAAACATACTGAGGGTGGCCGGGAGGAGGGGGGTCAGGAGAGAGTGGTGGAGTTATGGACATTGGGGAGGGTATGTGCTATTGTGAGTGCTGTAAAGTGTGTAAACCTGGTGATTCACAGACCTGGGGCTAATAATACATTACATGCTTATAAAAATACATTATATGCTTATAAAAAATAAAAAAAATTATCTGTCAAAAAAAAAAAAAAAAAAGAGAGAGGCTTTCGATATTGCATGGTGTTCTGCCACTATCACACATAATTCGGTTTAGAATCACATTTGGGAGCCATTATCCTGAAGCCATCACTAGTCCCTAATTTTCTGTTCTATACTTTCTCATGATCTAAATTTTCAAGCTGAGGGGTTGTTTTCCAGTTACCTGCCAATATCCGCTTTTTCAACACCACTCAGCAATTATGTTGCTTTGCTTGCTAATTTCACGAATAAGACAGATGTATTCTTTAAACAATTTCCATGAAGGAAAATGGGTTTCTGGAGTTGAATATCATGGTCTTGTTTGGGTCACTGATTTGTGGGTGGACATCGTGAAATGTCATTTCCAGCTGCAGGTTTGTTTCTTTCTAGAAACTTGACCCACAGCAAGGTCTTTGCTCTTGCTTTCAGGATGGAGACAACGTGAAAATGACACTTTGTACTCTCTTCTGCTTGCTTTTATGTGCACATCTAGACAAATTGAAAACAGAGTGGAAGGCAACACTTTCTTACACTTTCAGAGGTGCACTGAAGAATGACATCATCTGAATTGTCAAGTCAATCTTCACAATAGAGGAAGAAAAGCTAGCAGAAACACAGAAGGAAAAGTGGGGCAAACAGACAGAAGAGTGTGGGAGGCTGGGTCATGCTGCCTTCTTCCAATTTTGAGCTGAAAGAACCACAGGCAGACATAACTGGAGGGAAGACAACAAGTTCTTGACCGAAGCCAAGGAGTTCTGGCTTGAGATTCTTGGAAATGCTCTAATAGCTCCTGTTCGTCAGTTTCACACATAAGCGAACAACTCATAGACCAGTTATTTATGCTGGCAAATAATACAGATAAACTAAGATGAGTCAGTAAGTACACCTTACCTTCTAGTAATAATTTCTAGCATAAACATAAAATAAGCCCATCATGCCCGGACTTGGCACCTGGAGTGTCTTCAGTAGCATCAGAGCTCTGTTCCCTTAAATGTGCTTTGGGGACCCCAGGCCAGCAGTGGGGAGGGGCGGAGGTGTTCTGCAGGTGCCACTGTCATTAACAGGTTAGGAAAAGTTGGGAAAGACGGGACACCAGGGACAGATCACATAAGCCAGGCAATGCAGTCTAAATGGATCTTCAAAGAACCAGGGAAACATGTATAGAAAATTCAGCTTTTGAAATCCAGAGACTGGGAATCAGGAAGGAGATACAGGGTACCTAGGATCAGGCATTGCCTGTGGAGTTTGTTATGGACTCCCAGCAGGGGTGGGTGAGTGCGATGACTGTGCTCAAAAGGCCAGGGTGGAGGTCCAGCATCCTTCCTTGGTCACAGCAGCTGATATGCTCATGATTAGGGTCTTTGTGTTCAGTAATGAGTGAAGCTTGTCAGATATGCTCCACTTGCCTTGTGCAGGGAGTTCCTCACTGTTAACCACCTGGGGAGACAATCAGAAGCATTTGTGGGCAAAACCAGGCATCCTAACATTTAGGAACTCGTGCCCTGCAGGTGGCTGGCATCTGACTTTGCACCAGGGAAGTGCTTGCCTGCCCACCTCCCACCCCCACTCTCACCATGCTTATCGCACTTTCTTTCTGTCCTTTGCCAAAGTGGTGCGGTAAGAGCCTGGACTGTAGAGCTGGTTAGCCTGGACATAAGTCCTGGCTCTGCTGCTCCCTAGCTCTGTGACCTAGGGCAAACTACTTAACGTCTCTGTGCTGTAGTTTCTCTGATAATAAGAGTACCAACTGCACAGTGCTGTTTTTAGGAATACATGCAATAATATTTATATGATCTTCAGATAGAGCTTGAAAAAGTGTTAAATCTCATCCCTAGTGCTTGAAAACCCTGCCGGTTTTTGGATTCCTTGAAGTGTGACCAAATGTACAACATCAATAACAGCTGAGGTTTCCAGCATGCACAACATTTGAGAACGTCCCCAGCTGAAAATCTGAGGAGTTTAACCTGGAGATAAAGTTTTGTTCCTTTTTTCCATATAGAATTTCCATCAGCCATTTTATTCTGTCTCCTGCTTTCAAGCCTGTCTGCCTCTAGCCCATCTGAGATCAGTAATTTGTCTCCATGATCTCAGGGAATGATCCTTCCTGTGATAATTTATTCTAATCACACTGGTTTGTTTGGATTCTCTGTTGCTAAGCAACACTTACTGAGATTTCTTGTCCTTTTTTTGCTCTTCTGACTATCCAGCTCAATACAAGGAGCCCCTTTGCAACCAGTCATGACACAGTTCATAAAGGCAAGTGATAACAGGGCATGAAAGGGTGGCGAGATGGGTAAAGTGGGCCTAGCCCTATACTCCTGGAAGCCCTGAGCTTCTGAGGGTCCAGGTGAGAGCCAGCCGAGTGAGGATCCAGAAGGCAGGTTGTTTCCATCCACAGGAGACTTGGCAGAAGCTCTGATCCATTGGCCCAGCCCAGGACACGCTGTACTGTCACCTTGGCAATGCTGAGAACTGCCTTAGCCTCTCATCCCATTTCTGCACATCTACTGTCCTGTCCCTGGCCTTAGAGTGAGTAGGAGGGAGGGGGAGGGTGGCATCTTGTTGGTGTGGCCCCTGGCCTAGAAGTCTCCGGAATTTGATGAGTTTATAGAAAAGCTTTTCAGCCCAGGAACTAACTGCTGTGGCCTGAACTCAAACAAATGCTACAGGCAATGAGTGTCTTTGGTTCCGTCCACACTCTGAGCTACCGGCGGGCAGGGAGTGGTGGGTGAGGGTCTGCTCACTCCACAGGACTCCAGCCTGCAGGATTGCTGAGCGGGGCTCACCCTGGACAACACCTCCTTCCAGAACACTGATGGGAGTGCTTTCTCTGTGCAAAGAGGCTGCTTTGAGGTTGTAATTGTTCTACTATTTATTTTCTCTAAACCACGGGGGAGGCCAATATCAGGAGCCACCAAAGGGTGCTTACTCCAAATGTTCCCTTTGCCTACATGGGGTCTGATCTCTCTCTGTTTTTGAGCCATAATGGTTTGTTTATCAAAATTGGGTATCAATAAATATATATTTACATATTTTTAAAAACATAAATAATATAATATTAATAAGAAGAACACCTGGACACTTCCCCACTCTACACATTAGCTTAAGGAAAAGCTGATTACCAGGTCCTTCAAGGAGCCCTGGGCTTCTCTGCAACCACTTCTCCCTAGTCTTTGAGGCAACTGCCACTTTGAATTTTGTGTTTAGCAGTTCTTGCTTTTCTTTATGGTTTACTCCAGAAGTTTCCCTAGTCAGTATATTCAATTTTGCCTGCTTTTAAATTTTATATAAATGGAATCACATTGAAAATATTCATCTGCAACATATTTTTCAGATATCAGTATTATTTTCCAAAGATTGATTCACAGTGATGATTTTAGCTGAGTTCCTTCTTTCTTAACCTCTACTACATAATAATCCACTGGACCCACTGGACAAGTATACAGAAATATACTTACCTTTTCTCTGGTTGATGGCTATTGGGGTTGGCTCCATTTTCTTGCTTCTACACCCAAGGCAGCCATGGACACATTTCTGCAACTCCTGTGCACAAGGTGACAATTTCTCCAGGGTGGTAGCTCTTTAATGTTTTGTTCTAGGACCATTGTATGCTCTTAAAAGGACTTCTGTTTATGTATACTGCATTTGTTGGTATTTACCATACCAAAAATGAAAAGTCATTTAAAATAACTATCATATATCTGTTACATGATAACATGAATAATACTTCAATGAAAAAAATTTTTTACCACTTTGTGAGGGAGACCAGCAGCTCCACACCTGAGGGAAGCCCTTCCAGCTGGCCCTCGTTCTGTGGAAGCTGGACAGGAAGGAATTTGGCATCTATCCTCACCAGTCGGGAGATTAAAGAGAGGAAGAGCAACAATTCTGGAAACAGAAAATCAACCACTTTCTAGAGGTAAGACATGTGGAAAAGTGAATCTGAGGCAACATAGCGAGAGAGACACTTTAAGGGGAAGGAACCGTCTCCCGGCAAGTGGTGGAGCAGTAGTGGAGCACAAAATCAGAAATTTAGAAGTCAGTTCCACTGAGGAATGTAGCTCCAGAGGCTAAGCAGGACAGTGGGGTGTGGAGCCTTGATGGGGAGAGTGTGGTCTCAGGACCTGCAGTGTCACAGAAAGATTGGGAGTGCCTGAATGTGGCAGAGCTAGGTTTCAGAGTGGGAAATCTGGCTGCAGAGATGGAACCAAGGAGTGGGCTTTTAGCTCAGGATTACCTTAAATCAAGATCCAAAGCACAGTAGGACCACTCTTTTTTGAGCAGGGACCCCAGAAGTGGCAGATTTAGGGAGACTCCATCCTTCCTCCTCTGGGAGGAGTGGTGTAGGAGCACACTGCAGGAATCTACTGGGTTTGGAGACTCCAGATGGGGCCATGCACCAGAGTTAGAAATGCTAGGTCACAGGGTGGGTGAACATGAAGACCCGCTGGAGACCATGGAAATGGGAGTGATTGACTGCTTTTCTCAGAGGGTGCACTTAGGGGGCCTGAGCTCTTGATTCTATGGGGCCAGAGACTGGGAGGCCACCATTTTCATTCCAGTCCTCCAAACCTGTATGTTCAGGGAACAAAAGCTCCTGAGATCAAAACCAAGCATATTACTTAGCCTGGCCCCTGGCAAGGGTGGTGCAACTCTGCCTCTGGCAAAGAGATTTGGGAATCATGGCAACAGGCCCCTTCCCCAGAAGATTAGCAAGAGCATCCAGCCAAGACAAAATACGCTGAACAATGAGAACTGCAGAACTCCAGAGCTAGGGGAAAGCAACACAGAATTCATAGCTTTTTCCCCTTGATTCTTTAGTCTTTAAATTTTTTAAATTTTATTTTTTTCTTATTCTATTTTTGAAAATTTTCCTCTTTCTTATTTTAATGTTTTACAGTATTTTATTTTATAAATATCATTTTAAAAATCTTTTCAAATTTTCATTGTTATAGTCATACTCTTATTCTTATTTGTATACATATAGGTTTTCTTTCTTTAAAGTTTTGGGATATAGTTTCTTCTAATAGATCAAAATATACCTAAATCTAGCACAAGGCTTTGCTCTAGTATCCAGCCTGATCACATTCTTTCCTCTTTTTTTCCCCTCTTTTTTCAACCAACTTCTTATCTTGTCAATTGCTTGTTTAGAATCTTTTTAAATTTTCATCTTTACAGTCGTATTCCATCCCTTCATCATGTTTACTCTTATGTGTGTGTGTGTGTGTGTGTGTGTGTGTGTGTGTATGAAGTTTTTCTTTCTTTAAAATTTTGGAAGATAGTTTCTTCTAACAGACCAAGATACACCCATTTACAATTGCACCCAAACCCACAAGATACCTAGGAATAAAGCTAACTAAAGAGGCAATGAATCTGTACTCAGAAAACCATAAAGTACTCATGAAAGAAATGGAGGAAGACACAAAGAAATGAAAAAATGTTCCATGCTCAGGGATTGCAAGAACAAATATTGTGAAAATGTCTACACCACCTGGAGCAATCTACACATTTAATGAATCCTTATCAAAATACCATCAATTTTTTTCAAGGAAATGAAACGAAAAATCCTAAAATTTATATGGAACCAGAAAAGACCCCAAATAGCCAGAGGAATGTTGAAAAAGAAAACCAAAGTTGGCGGCATCACAATTCCAGACTTCAAGCTCTATTACAAAACTGTCATTATCAAGACAGCAAGGTACTGGCACAGAAGCAGATACATAGATCAATGGAACAGAATAGAAAGCCCAGAAATGGAACCTCAATTCTATGGTCAACTAATCTTTGACAAAACAGGAAAAAATGTCCAAAGGGAAAAGGACATTCTATTCAACATACAGTGCTGGGAAAACTGGACAGCCACATGTAGAAGAATAAAATTGGACCATTTCCTTATACCACACACACACATGGACTGAAAATGGAAGAAAAACCTCAATGTGAGCCAGGAATCCATCAAAATCCTTGAGGAGAACAAGGCAGCAACCTCTTTGACTTCAGCCTTAGCAACTTCTTCCTAGAAACATTGCCAAAGGCGAGGGCAAAAATGAATTCCTGGGACTACATCAAGATCAAAAGCTTTTGCACATCAAAGGAAACAGACAAAACCAAAAGACAACCAACAGAATGGGAAACTATATTCGCAAATGATATATCAGATAAAGGGATAGTATCCAAAATATATAAAGAAAGTATCGAACTCAACACCCAAAGAACAAATAATCCAATCAAGAAATGGACAGAAGACATGAATATACATTTCTGCAAAGAAGACATCCAGATGGCCAACAGACACATGAAAAAGTGATCCACATCAATCAGCATCAGGGAAATACAAATCAAAACCACAATGAGATATCACCTCACACCAGTCAGAATGGCTGAAAGAGGATCCCTCCTACACTGTTGGTGGGAATGCAAGCTGGTGCAGCCACTCTGGAAAACAGCATGGAGGTTCCTCAAAAAGTTGAAAATGGAGCTACCTTATGACCCAGCAATTGCACTACTGGGTATTTACCCTAAAGATACAAATGTAGTGATCTGAAAGGGCATGTGCACCCAAATGTTTATAGCAATGTCCACATTAGCCATACTATGGAAAGAACCTAGATGTCATCCATCAACAGATGAATGGATAAAGAAGATGTGATATATATACACAATACTATACTATGCAGCCATCAAAAAAACCACCAAAATCTTGCCATTTGTAATGATGTGGATGGAACTATAGGGTATTATGCTAAGCAAAATAAATCAATCAGAGAAAGACTGTTGTCATATGATTTCTCTGATATGAGGAATTTGAGAGGCAGGGCGGGGGTCATGGGGAGCAGGGGGGAAATAAAACAAGATGGAATTGGGAAGAATATTAATCATAAGAAACTCCTAATCTCAGGAAACAAACTGAGGGTTGCTGGGGGGTGTGGGGAGGGATAGGGTGGTTGGGTGATGAGCTGTGAATTGTGTAAGACTGATGATTCACAGAGCTATGCTCCTGAAGCGAGTAATATAGTCATGTTAATTAAAAAAAAGGAAACTTCTGTTTTATACATGGAATTTTCTTAAAGTGAGTACAGGTATCCACAATCAGGATACATTATGGACTGAGATAAACCCAAGGTTAATAATTATGGTGTTCACCATTCTGAATTGTAAAATATTTGTCATCTATGCCTTGATTATGAATGATAGTTCTATTTTCTTCAAAAAATTGACTGAACAAGGTTCAGAGTAGGTCTTTAGTATGAAAATGTAAATGCATGTCATTTAAATACAGTCACAGAATTCATGTAAAAAATAATTTTTTAAAAAGATTTAATTTATTTATTTGAGAGAGAGACAGCATGCGTGTGCATACACACATGGTGGAAGGAGGGACAGAGGAACAATAAGACCTCCCACTGAGCCAATGTGGGGCTCAATCCCAGGACCCTGAGATCAAGACCTGAGCCGAAATCAGATGTCTAACCAACTGAGCCACCCAGGCACCCTGAAAATAACTATTTTTCAAAACAAAAAAATAGTGAGAGAAGTGACATTGTTTTACATTTTTATGGCTCTCTTGCATATTGTCTGAATAGAAGTAAGCTGGATTCTCCTATTTTCTTCTGTATTTGGTCAGTTGTAATTTGTTGTTTTGGTTGAAGTATATGTAGAAATCCAGCTTCCCATGAAAGAGGGAAAAACATCTTTAAAAACTTTTCTTGAGATATTTGAGATAATTGTGGATATATTTTGATAGGACACCAAAACTAGATAAGATATCTTTAAAAAAAATTTTTTTTTATTTCTTTTCAGCGTAACAGTATTCATTGTTTTTGCACCACACCCAGTGCTCCATGCAATCCGTGCCCTCTCTAATACCCACCACCTGGTTCCCCCAACCTCCCACCTCCCACCCCTTCAAAACCCTCAGATTGTTTTTCAGAGTCCATAGTTTCTCATAGTTCGCCTCCCCTTCCAATTTCCCTCAACTCCCTTCTCCTCTCCATCTCCCCAAAAAACCCTTTTATATCTTATTACATCAAAGTACATTGTGTTTTGAGTCAATCTTATACCCAAACATTGTTTTCACAAATCGGTCATTTGGAAAATATTAGTTCACTGAGGTGTGCAAATCTTCCGAATGTTGACACATTTTCTTAACAATACCAAAGAAATTATATTAATTTATATCGTGCCTAATCTCACTAGAAGTCTTTAAATATTGGGGAGCTATAGTGCTCATGGTGGCAGAAACAAAATTTCCACATTTCTAATTTTTGTTTGAAAGGGCCAATTTGATTATTTGTAACAAATATTGTCAGTTACTTTTATTTTTAAGTGACAGGCACACTGGGTGATTTTTGAAAAGTTGCCAACGTGCTTTCAAGTGCAATAAGTGCTTCATGAGAAAACAGCTAGTTCAATTTTGAAAGGAATTTTCCTTAATGAAATCATTGCATGCAACCTAAGTGCTTTATGCTTCCCAGTTAGTCACACAGGCTATTAAAAAGACATGCACCGAAGGGCTCAGATTTAGTAAAATGAACAACTTTTACCCCTTCACCAGTGAGGCAAAATGCTTAGGTACACCTGGCTTTCTATTTGTTAGCTGCAAGCACTTGGCCATGATGAACATGACTACTAGTGTGGATTGTGCCATTGCCTTGATTTGAGCTAAGCATCTGCCGTTACCCCACCATCGCTGCAGTGCAAAAGTCAATGCAGTGAGAAAGGCAAATTTGTCTTAAAGTACTATGAAATAAGTTTAACTTGGAGGACTAATTGAACGTGTCTTTAGTGACCCCAGTGTCTGCCAAAGCACACAGTGAGAACCATGACTCAAGGGAACACACTTGGAATTGGTGGACTGTACAGCATGTTTATGTTCAAAACTATACCCAGTCAAAACTATACCCAAATTGTTTTCCAGAATGGATGTGGCAACGTACACAACATCCACCAGCAATGTGTGATCCTGGTTTGCTTAAGTCCTCTCTAAACTTGATACAGTCATATTTCTCCTCTTAAATTTGGGCTGTTCTAGTGAGTATACTGAGGATCAATTTACCCTTTAGTGATAAAATTTTAAAACTTTATTGAAATATACTAAAGAAGACTTCAAGTAATAGAGATAACATGTTAGTTGCCCACTTGTGTTCTTGTATAGGAATACACTTATTAAAGTGCCAGAAGCTCATACAAATTCCATTATTTAATCTTTCCAACAATTTTGTGAAGTTCTTACTACCTTTGCTTTCATTTCATACCCACAAACTGAAGCTTAGTAAAGAAACTTGCTGAAGATCTCTCGGGGTAAAATAAGAAATATATATGATGTCTCTGTCCCTGGTTCCTGCTAATATTTAGTCGTAGACCTCAGTTCCTAAAATCTCTTTAATCTCCTGAGTGATGGAAGTGATAGGAGCATCTTCCACAGAGTTCCTAAATCTGTTGGAATTTCTTGAATGATAGAAACATCCTTTGTTCTAATGAGGCAATTCTTGGTGGGCTCCTGTTGGGGGCTGGCCACTTAAAGAACAAGCCATGATTAGAAGCTTTGAACATTCAGCCTCAGCCCCCATCCTGAGGTAGGAGAGATGAGCTAGAGAAATAGTTAATAACCATTTATACATGCATGCTGGATCCTCTCTAAAAATCCCTATAGCACAGGGTTCAGAGAACTTCTGGGTTGGTGGACACATCCATATGCTGGGAGGGTGATGCACCTCAATTCCATTAGAACAGAAGCTCTTGTGCTCAAAACCCTAGTGGACTGAGTCCTCCCTCTCTCTTCATCTGGTTGTTCATTTGGGTCCTTTATTGTATCCTTTATTATATATTGCCCCAGGGAATGTAAGTAAGGCTTTCTCAGAGTTCTGTGAATTATTCTAGCCAATTATTAAAACTGAAAAGGGGGAATTGGGAACCTCTGCTTTGCAGCCAGTTTGTACTGATGTGTGGTTATCCTGGACACTCATCCCCTGTGATTGGTATCTGAAGTTGGGGTCAGTCTTATGAGGCTGAGCCCTTAGCCCATGGGATTTGACGCTAACTCTACATAGACAGTGTCAGAATTGAATTGCATTGTAGGACTCCTGGTTGATGTCAGAGAATGGGTTGGTGTGGGGAAAAGCACTCATATATTTGGTGTCAGAATTGTTGAGTGAATACAAAAGCAGTTTTTCCTGTTACAAAACTTGCTGGGAAAGTGAGTTCATATGTGTACCATCCTCATGCACTCAATCGCTATGCCATATAGATGCTGGTAGGTGGGGGTTTCAGAAAAAGAGAGAAGGGGAGTAGAAGGTACAAAATTTGTTTTGTACAGGGGTGTTTGGGTGGCTTAGTTGGTTAAGCATTTGCCTTTGGCTCAGGTCATTGATCCCAAGGTCCTGGAATCAAGTGCATTGGGCTCTCTCCCTGCTCAGTGGGGAGTCTGCTTCTCCCTCTGTTGCTCCTCCTGCTTGTGCTCTCTCTCTTTCTCTCTGTCAAATACACAAATAACATCTTTAAATTTTTTTTTTTACATAAGGCTGTAATCAATTTTGAAGTGAATGTTGGCTAGAATTTATTTGTATATAGGCTTCCAGATTCTTATGAATCTTTCTTGCTCATTTAATGCTCACAGTATTTTGTAGGTGCACTTCATGGAAAAGTGGTGTTGCACACCAACTTCTTGTATTGGCTGAAGGAGCGTTGTTTGTAGTATATGGAAAGTCACTCAAATGCCCTTCCAGACAAGCTGGTCCAGAGGTCACAGAATAGAAGGGCTCATAAACAAAATTAAAATGTCTCCATCACATGGTTTATTCAATCAATTTAAATCACAGTGAGAAGCAAGGGAAAAGAGAAGTGCAAGTTAACACACTTAGGATAGGACACACTCTTGGAATACTGGGCATTCAGTGCTTATCTGCTGGGGCCAGGATAGGTTGTCAATGGGCCACCAAGTGAGACCTCATGAGTATTAAGTACTCATATGTATCTAGTATATCCTGCTAGCTGGGGGTTTTGGTAGTTCCTCTTGTATATTTACTATATTATGACTATTTAGTACCTAAGTGCCTCACAAATATTAGATATATCTTGGAAATTTCATCTATCTAGGTTTAAAACTCAAGGTCTATTTACTAACTACTTGTTTCATGTGTAACACACATTGTGCTTTCTGTTTATGTTCAATGAACTTGTTGCTGATCAGCTTCTTCATTTAAACCATCTTTTTAAAAAAATTTATTTATTTTCAGAAAAACAGTATTCATTATTTTTTCACCACACCCAGTGCTCCATGCAATCCGTGCCCTCTATAATACCCACCACCTTTACCCCAACCTCCCACACCCCCACCACTTCAAACCCCTCAGATTGTTTTTCAGAGTCCATAGTCTCTCATGGTTCACTTCCCCTTCCAATTTACCCCAACTCCCTTCTCCTCTCTAAAACCCCTTGTCCTCCATGAAATTTGTTATGCTCCACAAATAAGTGAAACCGTATGATAATTGACTCTCTCTGCTTGACTTATTTCACTCAGCATAATCTCTTCCAGTCCCGTCCATGTTGCTACAAAAGTTGGGTATTCATCCTTTCTGATGGAGGCATAATACTCCATAGTGTATATGGACCACATCTTCCTTATCCATTCATCCGTTGAAGGGCATCTTGGTTCTTTCCATAGTTTGGTGACCATCTTAAATGTTGTGCCTGTTTGACCAACTATAAATTTCTTCATCTGATGGAATTGAATATTCTCAAAGCAAATGTACATTACAGTTTGCAAAATGACAATTTCAGGAATCATTATTTCTGTTCATTTTAAACAAAAGCAACACACCTGTGTAATTAATGTAGTTAACAGTTGCATCTAAGAATTGAGCCCAAGTGGAGTTTATGTTATTTTATGGATTGCTTTAGTCATCTGGGCTACACTGTTTAAAAGGATAGTCAGTGGCCACATATGCCTACTGAGTACTGCAGCTATGGCTGGACCAAACTGAGATGTGCTGTTAAGTGTAAAATATGCACTAAATTCAAAGACTTACTTTAGAAGAAAAGCATAAAATAGCTTATTAATAATTTGTATATTAATTACACACTGAAATGATATTTTTATTATATTGAATTAATTAAACTATATAATTAAAAATAATTTCAGCTATTTTATTTTTTGTACTTTAATGTGGGTTCTAGAATATTTAAAATTAATTTAATTTAAAATTTAAAATCTAAAAAACATTACCATTTAATTACCTATTAGATTTTGAAATACACTCATTAAAATGGATTAAAAACTTTTGCTGTTTATTTATTTATTTTTTTAAAAAGATTTTATTTAATTATTTGAGAGGGAAGGTGATCCAGAGAGAAGAAGCAGGGGGAGGAGCAAAAGCAGGGGGCCTCAGTCTCTGGGCTGGATCCCCAGACTCCAGGATCATGACTGGAGCCTAAGGCAGATGCTTAACTGACTGAACCACCCGGGCTCCCCCCAAAACTTTTATTGTTTATTTTCCCAGTCTTTTCTGGGTTACTGAGATGTCCAAATGAAGTTGTTTGCTCAAGGATGGCCATTCTCATGTAAAAAATCAGTTACAGAGATCTGGTTCAAATGACGGTATAGGAAAATCCTGAAGTCACCTCCTTCCATGGACAGACTGAATCTACAGTTACACATAAAAAAATTTCCTCTGAAAAAATATCCTAAAGCTAGCTGAGTGATTCCAACACATCTGTCACATGAAAAAAAAATCCATATTCACATTTATCATGAGGACCATTAATAATTAATTAATAATGTATAGAATTGTGGAATCACTATGTTGTACACCTGAAACTAATGGAATTAGTTAGTGTACAATATTGAAGTAGGTAGGGGAGGCTAACTGACAATCTTACCATAAACTGTACCCCCCAGCACAGTGACCCACATTTGGGAGAAAACTCAAAACCTGAGCTTCTCCCCAAGGAGAATAGGATTTGAACACCTCAGGGGGCATGCTAATTTCTAAGACCTATAGCTGAGAGACAAGCTCCTAGAACATCAGGTTTAAAAACATACAGGGCCAGTGTCCACAAGACTCACAGGATCATAGGGAGCTGAGAAATGACTTCCAAAGGGCTCATCTGTTCCAGGGTGCAGCACAGAAACAGCTGAGGGATAGGTGCCCAGACTTTATTTCAGGAGGCTCATTTGCTTATCTTAAAGTTAAGTTCTCATCATAGGAAAAAGAATTTTTTAAGTACATACAGTGACAGATGTTACTATACTTATTGTGGTGATTATTTTGCAGTATATACAAATACCAAATCATTATGTTGTACACCAGAAACTAATATAATATTATATGCCAGTTATACCTCAATAAAATAAAAAACACAATGTTTGAGAAAAAAAAACAGCTAATAATTTTCAGATTATAAGCTAATGAGGGTCTCTTTAAGGTAAAGGCTCTGTGTTCTCAATTATTTCACATTCATCTAAATTTTTTTGCCTTCTCTTTAACTTCGCCAATGTGCCCTTGCTCGATATAGAGAAAACGAATATAGATATAGAGAAACTAGAGGAAACATTTCCTCTAGTGAAGTTTGTTTGTAAGAATGATTTACCTAATTCTCCTTTTAGTGTACCTTCTTCACGCTCTGTGGCTTCAACCCCAGCTAAGAAGATGGTCAGTTATACTTTATGCACCAGTATGTTAGGCATACAGTGCGGTTAATTTAGGCTTCCTTTGATTTGTGTGCAAATGTCTTTTTTTCCCCCTTGCCTGGGACCTATCTTGAGGAAGGCAAAAAGAGAATTTAAAACTTGCCAAGTGGTGAGTAAATTTGGGAACCATAAAAGAACGGAAGAGGCTGCTCATAAGATTCTTGCTGATATAATCTGATATCAGGATTTCATTTTTGTCTGCCTCTCAGAAGGCATGACAAACATTGCCAGCTGAATCTATGAATTTCTTCCCAGCTTGGAAAGGAAGGCACACTCTGGATGAGATAGGCATTTAAAATGTGACCTTCTTTGCCCCCCCTTTTAAAAAATTTCTTTTCAGTGTAACAGTATTCATTGTTTTTTGCCCCACACCAAGGGCTCCATGCAATATGTGCCCTCCCTAATCCCCACCACCTTGTTCCCTCAACCTCCCACTTCCCACCCCTTCAAGACCCTCAGGTTGTTTTGCAGAGTTCATAGTCTCTCATGGTTCACCTCCCCTTCCAGTTTCCCTCAACTCCCTTCTCTACATCTCCCCATGTCCCCCATGTTATTTGTTATGCTCCACAAATAAGTGAAACCATATGATAATTGACTCTCTCTGCTTGACTTATTTCACTCAGCATAATCTCTTCCAGTCCCGTCATTGTTGCTACAAAAGTTGGGTATTCATCCTTTCTGATAGAGGCATAATATTCCATATGTATATGGACCACATATTCCTTATCCATTCATCCGTTGAAGGGTTCTTTCCACAGTTTGGTGACCGTGGCCATTGCTGCTATAAACATTGGGGTACAGATAGCCCTTCTTTTCTTTGGGGTAAATACCCAGTACTGCAATTGAAGGGTCATAGGGAAGCTCTATTTTTAATTTCTTGGGGAATCTCTGTTCTCCAAAGTGGCTGCACCAACTTGCATTACCACCAACAGTGTAGGAGGGTTCCCCTTTCTCCACATCCTCTCCACCACATGTTGTTTCCTGTCTTGCTAATTTTATCCATTCTAACTAGTATAAAGTGGTATCTCAATGTGGTTTTCATTTGAATCTCCCTGATGGCTAGTGATGATGAACATTTTTCATGAATAAAAAGAGAGAAAGATCACAACTAACACCAAGGAAGTAGAAACTATCATCAGAAGTTATTATCAACAGTTATATGCCAATAAGCTAAAAAACCTAGATGAAATGGATACATTCCTAGAAAACTATGAACTACCAAAATTGAACCAGGAAGAAATTGACAACCTGAATAGACCAATATCCTAGTAACAAGACTGAGGCAGTGATCAAAACCTTCCCAAAAAACAAGAGCCCAAGACCTGAACGATTCCCTGGGGAATTCTATCAAACTTTCAAAAAAGAAATAACACCTGTTCTCCTGAAGCTGTTTCAAAAAATTGATGCAGAAGAAAAACTTCCAGATTCTTTCAATGAAGCCAACATCATCCTGATCCCCAAACCAGGCAAAGACCCTACCAAAAAGGAGAATTTCAGACCAATATCACTGATGAATATGGATGTTAAGATTCTCAACAAGATCCTAGCAAACAGGATCCAACAGTACATTAAAAAGATTATCCACCATGACCAGGTGGGATTCATCCCTGGGTTACAAGGATGGTTCAACATTTGCAAATCAATCAATGTGATAGAACAAATCAATAAGAGAAGAGAGAAGAACCACATAGTCCTCTCAATTGATGCAGTAAAAAGCATTTGACAAAATCCAGCATCCGTTCCTGATTAAAACGCTTCAAAGTATAGGCATACAGGGAAAATTCCTGAACTTCATAAAATCTATCTATGAAAGACCCACAGCAAATATCATTCTCAATGGGAAAAAGCTGACAGCCTTCCCATTGAGATCAGGAACACAACAAGGATGCCCACTCTCACCACTCTTTTTCAACCTGATGAAGTATTAGAAGTCCTAGGAACAGCAATCAGACAACAAAGAGAAATAAAAGGTATCCAAATAGGCAATGAAGAAATGGCTTTGTTTCTAATTGTTTCTCTCTCTCTCTCTCTCTCTGTGTGTGTGTATGTGCTTTCATACTGTCACCCCCCCACTATAAAAGGACATCAGATGACCTGTCTGTTTTTTAAATCATCCTTCAAACAGCAAAACCCTGTGGCTCGAGTGTTTCTAGTTTGGGATGAAATAAGAAAAAGTCAATTTCTTATTTGCACATAGTATTTTGACACATTAATAAAACAATCCAGAATGACTAATCATAATATTTTCGAGTCACAAATTATCTATCCCATAGCAGTAGTCATTAATGCCAAATGAAAATGAGAGCTAAACAGTGATGTTAGCCATAATGCTATTGTAGAGTTCCTCAGGGATATACATTATACTTTAATAAAACAATAACTTAGGAGAATTTTGTTATTGCAGTGAATTTTGGCATGGTATTATTGCTTTAGAGGAAACTCAATTCTGAAAATGTTATTTCCCAGTCACACATCTGAAAATATGTTGAAACTTGTTACTTTTAATCTCAAATTTGGTAATCAACTTTTAATTATTATCATTATTAGACTTTTCCCCCAAGCTTGTCCTTTATATGTACCTCTGTGTCTCCAGCCCTTGGGAGTCAACTTCCCTGTTAATTTCTTTTTTTTTCCCATAAAGATTTTATTTATTTATTTGAGAAAGAGAGAGCACAAGGTGGGGGAGTGATAGAGGGAGAGGAAGAAGCAGACTCCCCACTGAGCAAGAAGCCCGAAGAAGGGTTCCAGCTTGAGACTCTAGATCATGACCAGAGCAGAAGGCAGACACTTAACCGACTGAGTTACCTTGGCACCCCTTCCCTGTTAATTTCCTTTTTATTTATTTATTTATTTATTTATTATCTATCTATTTATTTATTTAAATTCTATCTTACTTTTTTCAGTGTTCCAAGATTTATTGTTTATGCACCACACCCAGTGCTCCATGCAATACATGCCCTGTTAATTTCTAAAGAAAATAATTTATTCCTCATCTTACGTGACTGCAGCAAGTTTAGTCCCATCCCAAACAGGGTTTCTGAACGTCTGAGTTGTGGTGTGGCTTTTTCCTTGGTTGTTACTTTTCCCCCTATAGATTCCGGTGACTTCTAGTTGTTTGCCTTCCATCTTTGGCCACTAATGGTGTCACTGTCTCTGTAAATCTCTCCATCCATTGTATCCCCATCCCAGGTGCTGAATTGGTCCCATCCCCTTAGTCCACAAGACAAAGCAAATGAGTACAGGGATAGTGTTGAGGCTAGGAGATGACACAGTGGGAGTATAACCCAGAGCAGGAGATTGTTCACACCTCTCTGTCCTCATAGTCATGGCCTGCACCCTCAGAATCTTTCTCTATTTGCCCCCTTTTCCCTTTGAATGCCTCCTCTGGGTAGCAGGGATGGGGTATATCTCCTAATCATACCTTTCCTCCTCATAGAAGACTTGGTTGCCAACTCCCAGATTATACATCTGTCAGTGGGAAACCCACATAGTCTTACCTCATATTCATCCCTATAAAGATGAATTTCACCACAACAGAGGTTAACTTTTTCCATATTTAAACATAATTAAATGAACATAGTTGAAAGCTTGTACATTTGTATTACTTCACCAAACTTTAGGATCTGCTTATACCTATATGAACAAAATTGATCATAGAAGTATTCCCTCTCAGGATAAAGATAAAGTTTCCCCAGAGAAAGATTTTAGCTACTAACCTGGATGCATAAATGACTGGAGTCTTTTTTAAAATTTTTAATTTTTAAATTAACATATAAGCGATTACTTGCTTCAGCAGTACAGGTCTGTGTATCATCAGTCTTACACAATTCACAGCACTCACTATAGCACATACCATCCCCAATGTCCATAACCCAGCCACCCTATCTAAATGACTAGAGTATTAAAAACAGCACAGTTTGTGTGGTTATCTATTTATCAAAGCTTAAATAGTTAATACAAATTAAATTCATATAATTGACATAAAATATTAATGATTAATTGTAATGATTTTGATTTGATTTGATTTTTTTAACTGAAGTGTAATTGACACATGCTGTTACATTACTTTCAGGTGTATAACAGTGATTCAACATCTCTATGTGTCATACTGTGCTCACCACAAGTGTAGCTACCATCTGTCACCATACAGCACTATTACAATACCATTGACTATATTCCCTGTTCTGTACCTTTCATCTTTATGACTTATTCATTCCATAGCTGAAAGCTTGTACCTCTCACTTTCTTTTACCCATTTTCCTATTCCCTCAACCCCCTTCCCTCTGACAGCCAACAGATTTTTGCTCTGTTTATGAGTCTGTTTCTGTTTTTCTCCTTTTCTTTGTTGGTTTTAGATTCCACATATAAGTAAATCATATGGTATTTGTCTTTCTCTGAGCACAGTGCCCTTCAGTCTATTCCTGTTGTCACAAATGGCAGGATCTCATTCTCTTTTATGGCTGAGTAATATTCCATTGTATATATGTTACATCACATCTTCTTTATCCATTCATTTTTTGAATAAACAAAAGGTTTTATTTGTCTCACATAATGTTCAGAGGTGGGAAGTCCAGAGCAGATGACATAACTCAACACTTGAGCCACACCAATGCCTACTTCTACATTCCTAGTGTATTGTCTTATGGTTGCTAGGTGTCTGAAAATCTCTTCCCAGAGCCACAGGAGGAGAAACCAAAACTGGAAAGGGAGGAGGGTGGAGGTGGCACCAGTGGAATTTTATTCTTGAGCCAGTTTCAATAGTTCTGATTATATTTCTATATCACAATATCATTGTTGTGTGACAAATCACTTTGAAATTAAGTGTCTGAAAACAACAACCACATGTAATTGCTCATGGGTTTAATGGGTCAGCTTTGAAATTCTGCTAATCTAAGTCACAGATGGTGGGTCTTGTTTGGGCACCAAATAAGTGGCTCAGGATGATGGCCAACCTTGGATGACTTGGGATGGACCCTCTTACATGTCTGGCATTGTCAGGCTGTCAGCTGGAAAGATGGGGGATGCATCCTATCATCTAGCAGGATAGCCTAGGTTTGTTCACATGATAGCTGGTACAGGCTTCTGAAAGAGTGGGTAGAAATATGCAAGGGCTCTTAAGACTCAGGCCCAGACCTGGTACAGTGTTACTACTTCTATTGACCTAAAGTCACGAGGTCAGCTCAGAGTTAATGTGGAGAAACAGGCGCCATCACTTTTTTTTCCATAATGTTTTGGATTTTTCTTTTATTGAGGCATAAGCAACATAAAATATATTAGTTTCAGGTATAAGATAGTAATGATTTAACAATTACAGCAAAAACACTAGATATGAATCAAAAAGCTAGCTACAGTTGACATTTTTAAAGAAATACTTGAAGATATGTGAAAGGAGGTAGTACAGTGTGATGTTCAGAGTATAGACCGGCTGGGTTGAAATCCTGGCTATATCAATGATTAGTTTCATAATTTTGGAAATATGACCTATTTCCCTGAGCTTCAGATTCTTCATCAGAAGTGATGATGATGCTGTTGTTGATGATGATAGTAACAAAACTGTCTCAGGTCTTGGGAGGCTTAAATGAGATTGTCCAAGGAGAGCCCATAGCACAGTGCCAGGTATGTAGCTCCTATCATAATGCATCTGAAGACTTGTTAACCCCACATTTCAGAACACCTAGTCCTTGACTTCTTCCAGGAATATATTCTAGTTGACAGTCATATGCTTCTTTATATCACCAGTGGACAACTTTCCAAGTTTTGGAGTTTTAATCTTTCATTTGATGAGCAGATTTTTCCTTGGCTTGAAGATTTTTTGAGCCACTTTTAATAATTCTATTTCCTTGTCTTTACAGGACACATAGTGAATTTGTTTAGGGGAGAAATGTAAGCTGTGGTCAGTGTCAACCCTATTTTATTTGTCTATCTAAAGCCTCCATTTTCTTGCTCTAAACTACGAATCATCTCACTACTAGAACCTCATCTTTTTCATCAACAACCTAAAACTTGACTTTCTTTTGGAGGCTATTTCTAAAGAAACCAAATCTCTCTTCACAAGAGTTGCACAGTCTGTGATTTAAAGAGCAACAGGCCAACACTGAGGTGTACTTATCAGTCAAGTCCATGTTCCTCACTAGCTGAGAAAATCCCACAGCCTCATAGCAGTTTAAATCCATGCTTCAAGAAAGATGACATTTCTGGTTTTGGATGCACAAGAAACTTTGTTGATAGTTAAAGCTGCAAATCTGGTTAAGTGAAAGACCATTAGGGTTTTCTTTCTTTCTTTTTTTTTTTTTTGGTGTATAAAATTTATATGAGAGTAAAAGTAGTATAATTTACATTTTCTCTGGTCACTTAGCATGTTCTCAGAATCTTTGTGGGAGAAATATACGTGTGTGTGTGTGTGTGTGTGTGTGTGTATACACATTTATATGTGCATAATGTACTTGACCCCACACATGGGGGGGTAGAGAGAGAGAGTTATTATTTTAATAAATTGGCTTGTATGATTGTGGGGGCTGGCAAGCTCAGAACCTAGAGGTTGTCTAGAGACTCGGGTACCAGCCAATGTTACAGTCTTGAGTCCAAAGGCTAGAAACTTAGATGGAATTTCTGTGTTGAGTCTGGAGATAGAATTTCTTTTTCCTTGGGGAACATCAATCTTTTCTCTTAAAACCTCCAGCTGATTAGATGAGACCTACTCACGTTATGGAAGATAATCTGCTTTACTCAACATCTACTGATTTAAATGTTAATCATGTTTTAAAAAGTACCTTTAGAACAACAACTAGATTGGTGTTTGATAGAACAACTGGGCACTGTAGCCTAGCCAAGTTGATATTTCAAATTAACCATCACAGTGATCTTCCTGCCTCTGTCAAAAGCACTTGGGTCAGACTTTTGCTTGGGATCTGGTGTTCCAAAGAAACAAGGGCCATTGGGATTTCTTCTTGGTGAAGGCAGTAGCAGGGCAATGCCACTGTCAAGGAAGACAGAGTAGGGAATTCCAGCAGAGCCTGGTGTTGGGGATAGCAACTGGGAAGGCAGTGGCAGTGGGGAGGTCTCTGCAGGCAGAGTCCATGGCATAAATTTTGGGCTGTTTGCTTGTCTCTGTAACTTTAGCCACTGGTTTGCCAACCTCTGAGAGATACCTTGAACAACTCAGTATCATTTACTAAATTCCTTCTGGCTTAGGCAAAGTTCATTTCTATAATTTCCAACTGATTCAGGAGGTCCTAAAAAAGTGAGCATGGAAATTATTCATGATGTATTAAACTTGTTTTCTTTGGGAATCTGGTGCATCGGAAAAGGGAGGCATTTCAGGGGTGGAGGAAGAACCTGTACATGGATACAGAAGAGTGGGCTGATGGAAGTGCAGCTGGGGGAGCCAGGCAGACAGGGTGAACGAGGCGATGGGGCAGACAGCCCAGGCCACTGGGAATGATTTATAAGTGAAATGTAAAGGCAGGAATCTAATCTTTGCTTAGCCTAGTACATAAGAATTTTATATCCTTTTATTCTTTTCTTTTAGGACAGATTACCTCCTACATTGAGAATCATTAGGGCCAATTTAATGTTAAAACCTGTTTAACTATTAGGGCCTGCTTAGCTAGAGTGACTCCATATTGCCTCGGTAGCCATATTATTGTTTACATCCAAGGACGTCATTCCAGGAATAAATGCCCCAGTAGTTCCTGGTATCAGTTCCAGGTATCGATTCCGGGAGTAAAAACCCTAACAATAGAAGCCACGTACTTGAGGACTGCTGTTATAATCTATAAAACCAGCCTGTGAGAGGGGGTGTGAGTCA
Source organism: Mustela nivalis (assembly GCF_964662115.1). NCBI lineage: Eukaryota > Metazoa > Chordata > Mammalia > Carnivora > Mustelidae > Mustela > Mustela nivalis. The sequence goes on from NC_139021.1 coordinate 84,488,171, forward strand.
AGGTGGTGGAGAAGTAGCAGGCTGAGATGACATCAGGTAGCAGGAGATCAGCTAGATAGCTTATCTAACCATTACAAACATCTACAAATCCAACAGAAAATTGAAGAGAAGAAGGGAAACAATTCTAGAAACAGAAAATCGATCATTTTTTGAAAGGTAGGACCTGCGGAGAAGTGATTCCAAAGTGACAGGAGATAGACCCCAGGGGGAGGGGCCAGCTCCCTGCAAGTGGCGGAGCAATGGAGCACAAAATCAGGACTTTTAAAAGTCTGCTCCATGGAGGGATATGCTCCAGAGGCTAAACCGGAGGGGAAGCCCACGTGGGGGCAGCGTAACCGCAGGTCCCGGGGGGTCACAGAGGATCTGGGGGTGTCTGAGTGTTGCAGAGCTCACAGGTATTAGATCGGGGAAGCCGGCAACAGTGACAAAGCCAAGGAGTGAGCTCTCAACTCGGGCTTCCCTTGAAACAGTCACAGGCTGGGTGAGCTCGGAGCACAGACAGAGGCAACCGAGACAGAAGCGACCAGGTGCTTTTCTCCAAGTGTGAGCGATTGAGCACTTTTCCCCAAGTGCAGCCAGAGACCAGGGAGACAGGGATGGTTGGGTGCTTTTCTCTGAGGGCACACTGAGGAGAGGGACCCTGAGCTCTCGGCTCCTCCGGGCCAGAGATTGGGAGGCTGCCATCTTCATTCCAGTCCTCTGGAGCTCTACAGAAAGTGCTCAGGGAACAAAAGCTCCTGAAAGCAAAACTGAGCAGATTACTTAGCCTGGCCCCTGGTAAGGGTGATGCAATTCTGCCAGGGCAAAGACACTTGAGAAGCACTACAACAGGTCCCTCCCCCAGAAGATCAACAAGAAACCCAGCCAAGACCAACTTCACTCACCAAGGAAAACAGCGGAATTCCAGAGGAGGAGAAAGCAAATCTTATCTGTACAAAATGACAAGGCAGAAAAACTCACCACAAAAAAAAAAAAAAAAAGAGCAAGAGGCAGTAATGAGGCTGGGGACCTGATCAATACAGACATTGCTAATATGACAGATCTAGAATTCAGAATGATGATTCTCAAGGTTCTAGCCAGGCTTGAAAAAGGCATAGAAGATATTAGAGAAATGCTCTCTGGAGAGATAAAACCTTTTCTGGAGAAATAAAAGAACTAAAATCTAACCAAGTTGAAATTAAAAAAGCTATTAATGAGGTGCAATAAAAAATGGAAGCTCTTACTGCTAGGATAAATGAGGCAGAAGAAAGAATAAGTGACGTAGAAGACCAAATGACAGAGAATAAAGAAGCTGAGCAAAAGAGAGACAAACCAATACTGGACCACAAGGAGAGAATTTGAGAGATAAGTGACACCATAAGATGACACAACATTAGAATAATTGGGATTCCAGAAGAAGAAGGAGAGAGGGGAGCAGAAGGTATATTGGAGAGTATTATTGTAGAGAATTTCCCTAATATGGCAAAGGGAACAAACATCAAAATTCAGGAGATGCTAAGAACGCCCCTCAAAATCAATAAAAATAGGTCAACACCTCATCACCTGATAGTAAATTTTGTTTAAAAGATTTTATTTATTTATTTGACAGACATAGATCACAAGTAGGCAGAGAGGCAGGCAGAGAGAGAGAGGTGAAAGCAGGCTCCCCACTGAGCAGAGAGCCCAATGTGGGGCTCAATCCCAGGACGCCAAAGGCAGAGGCCCTAACCCAGTGAGCCACCCAGGTGCCCCACCTGATAGTAAAATTTACAAGTCTTAGTCACAAAGAGAAAATCCTGAAAGCAGCCCAGGAAAAGAAGTTTGTAACATACAAGGGTAAAAACATTAGATTGGCAGTGGACCTATCCACAGAGACCTGGCAGGCCAGAAAAAACTGGCATGATATATTCAGAGCACTAAATGAGAAAAACATGCAGCCAAGAATACTATATCCAGCTAGGCTATCCCTGAAAATAGAAGGAGAGATAAAAAGCTTCCAGGACAAACAAAAACTGAAAGTATTTGCAAACACCAAACCAGCTCTACAGGAAATATTGAAAGGGGTCCTCTAAGTAAAGAGCGACCTTAAAAGTACTAGATCAGAAAGAAACAGAGACAATATACACCTTACAGGCAATACAATGGCATTGAATTCATATCTCTCAATAGTTACCCTGAATGTTAATGGGCTAAATGCCCCAATCAAAAGACACAGGTTATCAGAATGGATAAGAAAGCAAAACCCATCGATATGCTGCCTACAAGAAACTCATTTTAGACCCAAAGACACCTTCAGATTTAAAGTGAGGGGGTAGAAAACAATGTACCATGCTAATGGTACAAAAAGAAAGCTGGGGTGGCAATCCTTATATCAGATCAATTAGATTTTAAGCCAAAGACTATAATAAGAGATGAGGAAGGACACTATATCATACTCAAAGGGTCTGTCCGACAAGAAGACCTAACCATTTTAAATATCTATGCTCCTAACATGGGAGCAGCCAACTATATAAACCATTAATAACAAATAACTATATAAACCAATTAATAACAAAATCAAAGAAATACATCGACAATAATATAATAATAGTAGGGGACTTTAACACTCCCCTCACTGAAATGGACAGATAATCTAAGCAAAAGATCAACAAGGAAATAAAGGCCTTAAATGACACACTGGACCAGATGAACATCACAGATGTATTCAGAACATTCCATCCCAAAGCAACAGAATATCCATTCTTCTCTAGTGCACAAGGAACATTCTCCAGAATAGAACACATCCTGGGTCATAAATCAGGTCTCAACTGGTATCAAAAGATTGGGATCATTCCCTGCATATTTTCAGACCGCAATGCTCTGAAGCTAGAACTCTATCACAAGAGGAAATTTGGAAAGAACCCAAATACGTGGAGACTAAACAGCATCCTTCTAAAAAATGAGTGGATCAATCAGGAAACTAAAGAAGAATTGAAAATAAATTCATGGAAACAAATGATAATGAAAACACAACGGTTTAAAATCTGTGGGACACAGCAAAGGCAGTCCTGAGAGGAAAATATATAATGGTACAAGCCTTTCTCAAGAAACAAGAAAGGTCTCACAACCTAACCCTACACCTAAAGGAGCTGGAGAGAGAACAAGAAAGAAACCCTAAACCCAGCAGGAGAAGAGAAATCATAAAGATCAGAGCAGAAATCAATGAAATAGAAACAAACAAAAAACACAAAAAACAAACACAATAGAACAAATCAATGAAACTAGGAGCTGGTTCTTTGAAAGAATTAATAAAATTGATAAACCCCTGGCCAGACTTATCAAAAAGAAAAGAGAAAGGACCCAAATAAATAAAATCATGAATGAAAGGGGAGAGATCACAACCAACACCGAAGAAATACAAACAATTATAAGAACATACTATGAGCAACTATACGCCAACAAATTCGACAAACTAGAAGAAACGGATACATTTCTAGAAAAATATAAACTACCACAACTGAAGCAGGAAGAAATAGAAAAGCTGAACAGACCCATAACTAGTAAGGAGATTGAAACTGTCATCAAAAATCTCCAAACAAACAAAAGCCCAGGGCCAGACGGCTTCCCAGGGGAATTCTACCAAAAAATTAAAGAAGAATTAATTCCTATTCTCCTGAAACTGTCCCAAAAAATAGAAATGGAAGGAAAACTTCCAAACTTATTTTATGAGGCCAGCATCACCTTGATCCTAAAACCAGACAAGGATCCTATCCAAAAAGAGAATTACAGACCAATATCCTTGATGAACACAGATGCGAAAATTCTCACCAAAATACTGGCCAATAGGATCCAACAGCACATTAAAAGGATTATTCACCACAACCAAGTGGGATTTATTCCAGGGCTGCAAGGTTGGTTCAACATCCGCAAATCAATCAATGTGATACAATACATTAATAAAAGAAAGAACAAGAACTGTATGATACTCTCAACAGATGCTGAAAAAGCATTTGACAAAGTGCAGCATCCTTTCCTGATTAAAACTCTTCAAAGCATAGGGATAGAGGGCACATACCTCAATATTATCAAAGCCATCTATGAAAAACCCACTGTAAATATCATTCTCAATGGAGAAAAACTGAAAGCTTTTCCACTAAGGTCAGCAACACGGTGGCAAGGATGTCTGTCATCACCACTGCTGTTCAACATAGTACTGGAAGTCCTAGCGTCAGCAATCAGACAACAAAAAGAAATTAAAGGCATCCAAATCAGCAAAGAAGAAGTCAAATTATCACTCTTTGCAGATGATATGATTCTATATGTGGAAAACCCAAAAGACTCCACTCCAAAACTGTTAGAACTTGTACAGGAATCCAGTAAAGTGTCAGGATATAAAGTCAATGCACAGAAATCAGTCGCATTTCTTTACACTAACAACAAGACAGAAGAAAGAGAAATTAAGGAGTAAGTCCCATTTACAATTGCACCCAGAACCATAAGATACCTAGGAATAAACCTAACCAAAGAAGCAAAGAATCTATACTCAGAAAACTATAAAGTAGTCATAAAAAAATTGAGGAAGATATGAATAAATGGAAAAATGTTCCATGCTCATGGATTGGAAGAACAAATATTGTGAAAATGTCTATTCTACCTAAAGCAATCTACACATTTAATGCAATACCTATCAAATCCCATCCATTTTTTTCGAAGAAATGGAACAAACAATCCTAAAATGTATATGGAACCAGAAAAGACCTCGAATAGCCAAAGGAATATTGAAAAAGAAAGCCAAAGTTGGTGGCATCACAATTCCAGACTTCCAGCTCTATTACAAAGAGCTTGGGTAGGGTATGTGCTATTATGAGTGCTGTGAAATGTGTAAACCTGGCGATTCACAGACCTGTACCTCTGGGGATAAAAATACCTTATGTTTATTTAAAAAATAAATAAAAAAACAAAAAAACAAAAAAACCCCAAACAAACAGCCTGTGAAATTGGGATGAGGTCACTCTCTTCAGAGGTGGCCCTGGCTGGTCAGTCTGACTTCTAATGCTTGGCATAGAATAAAGCTTTGCATAACTTTCACTTTGTCTCAGTCTCATTCCTTTCATAACAGACTCTATCTTCTGGGTGCTCGTCCGGGATCAAATGATGATACCTGAACCAGAATCAGAATTTCTGGGAAAAGCCTCTGGAGGTAAGATCTCGAGAAGCCCTATGAGATCCTGTTCTGTCTATGTTTGTCGAGTTCCAGGGATATGGTCAACCGGGGTGAAACTACTCTTCAGGGCTGGAGTGGATGCGGGGATGCCCCATCCCTCCACTGGTAGATCACCAGGGGGTTCGAGTTCACCTAGGCAGTCAGGGGACCATAAAAAGTCCCCACTGGGGGTTCGAGTTCCCCCTAGGTGGTCAGGAGACTGAGAAAATTCCTACCAGTGACAGGTTGTATGTTTTTGAGTTAGGATTACATCTTGCACACCTTTAGACTTGATATCTGGTCAAGGAAGGGCCACTGGGTCTGTGGTTGTCTTTGTCTTGTCTTTTTGTTTTCTGTTGTGTTGTTTGCTGTGTTTGAAGAAACGGGGCAATTGGGGAGTACAGGACCTGTGATACCCCTAAGTCTTGTTCTCCAGCATTTCAAGGATTTTCAAGGTAAAACCACCCAGTCTGATGAGAAGGTTTACCCAGGAAAACTCTCTGAAATTGGGAATCCTTTCTCCACCCTATGGCAGCACTTTGTTCTTCTGTCTCCCCCTTCTGTTTCTGCACTGACTTGGGTGTGGCTTGCACAACTGGCCTCTAGACCATCCTCAGTGCTTCCTGCATGGGGCTCCTTCTCTCTTCACTGTCAAGGAGCAAGAAGAGCATCCTCTGGACCTAACACCAGTCCAGATATTCCCACTCATGTCTCAGTAAACATTCAAAGAGGAGTGGGCCCAGGTAGAATGTAAATCAGTATTTGAACTAAGTAAATGTGAAACTTCCATCAAATTTTACTTAAGATCAAATAAGCTTGTGTTATTTGTTAAAATCTGTTAGTGAAGAGATGACTGAACTGATGGCTAACTGTCATCTAGGTCTTAACCAAGTAGGTTAAGGTACTTAACCTGCTAAAGCACTGAGTACTTGATACAGGTTTATGCTTTTGACTTCTTACTGCAAAGAAACTAAGAATATTTAAATCTGTTGGTAAATATGTTTTGTGCTTAACTGATTCATAAATTTGCTGTCTACAGAATTCTGTTGTAACTGTGCACAATTAGTTAATACTTAGCCATCACTAGAGACTGAAGTGTTTCTAAGAATAAAAAAATTCTGCTAATTGTAACTAGGACTGATGGAAGTAAGGGAAACTACTATTATGAAAAAGTAGGAGATACATAAGAAAGATAAGGAATGGGAATACATTTTGTTAAAGATAAAAGGTAATTTTTTCCTAAATGAGATGGTTGTTTGGAAGAAAATGGCTTGGTACAAAACCTGGATGCAAAAGAAATTTGTAAAAGGTTTGTGAAGGGAAATCTTCAGAAAAGAAATTTTAGGTATGGTCAGGACGGATTAAGATTAAAGTGAATTTTAAAATGTAGCACATCAGAGTGGTAATTACACATGAAATGACTCCATGTATTCTACCAAAAGAATTGCACCATAATGTTTTCATTAAAAGTTTTAATATTGTCTATAAAACCAGAGGGAAGGCAGTTGACTGATGACTGATAGTAAGTTTAGAAAAACTGTACACACACAAAAAAAGAGGGCCTAAGAGAGTAAATAGTTTTGTCTTAAAGTAAAAATGTCTGGTTCCACCAGAACATGAAAGGAGTTAATAACAACTAAACTTGAGGGTATATAGTAAATCACAGAAGGCTTGGAGCAAGTGACTTTTATTTGCTTTGGTTTATGGCTATGAAAGGAAACAATGAAATATGTTGAAAATTTGACCATATTAGATCAGTTTCGATGGATTTATTCACAAGAAGGGAAAAAAGACTAATAAATCTTTTCCTGTAAAATGCTTCTGTTCAAATGAGTCATAGTATTTAAGGAAGGAAGCCTAAAGCCCTGTGTCATGGCAAATCTATATGGGTGAACCACTCAAGTAAATGTTGACTATTATGTAAACTAAAAGACACTGGTATTAAAAAATCTTCTTTCTCTCTGTTCAAAAAGACAAAGTTTTCTTAGATTAATTGATCTGCTGTTAAGACAAGAAAGTAAATGGTTTTCTTTTTGCCTTCCCAGAGAAACCAGTTTCTAGGTTTTGTTTTATCAGATCTTAAACATCTGTAAACGTATTTAGGCATGTGCTTTAAAAACTTAGATTTTAGCAATTGTCAACAAGATTTAAATTGTAAATGAGATCTCTTTGACTCATAAAGCTTTTCCTTGGTATGTTGAGTTACTCAGGAAGTACTGCTAAACCAATGATAAATCTTAGGTTACATTTGGGTAACTACTATAACTATTATAGAGATTATATGCATTTCCTAAAGTTTTAACCTTTTGATAAGGTCATCACTTGCTATTGTAATTATTGAAATGTTATGTGTCCCAGAAGTAACCTGATTTTCTTGCCAGTTAAATTGTAAACTCTCATCTCCTCAACTCTTTAACCATATCTATTCTGAGATTTTGTCACTTCTAATTGTTTTAATTCTCTTATAAAATGAGTTTTACCTTAAAGAAGATTCATATAAAGGACATTCAGGACAAATACAGGTATTTGATATGTTAAAAATCCTAGAACTTCAGGTAAGAATTTCCAGAACTAAGTAAAAGCTGCATTCAGACTAAACCAGAATTAGTAACATGGGACTAAATGAACTAAAAGATTATAATTTTGTATCTGTTATTTTAATCATTGCTGGTTCTCTAATGTTTACTCTTCCAGACTAAGGGAACTTTTTTCTTAAGATGTCTGTGACTTAAAGAAATGTAAAAATATTCATTTGTAAACAAACCAAAGCATTCAACTTTTCACTCTATCTAAACCCTCTGAAACTCAGAAAGGTCTCAGCAAGTATTCTTTCTTCCATGGCAATCAGTCATTTGCATAAGTTCAATAAGAATCTGTTCTCCTTATAACAGGACACCATTGGAAACACCTGTTATTTTTCCAAGGCTTTGACTGAAATGTCATATTTGAGAAAGACATGCATAAACTCAGATATGACCAGACAGCTTTAAGAAACTAAGGTAGACTTTATAAAACCTGGAGCCATAAAGCCCTTTTGAACTGTTGGCCTGATACCTTGCTTACAGAGTTCCCAGCAGCCTCACCAGGTGAGTAAAGAATGTCACTTCCTGGCAGGTGCAGGAACCTCAGGATACATTGGGGACCTTAGGAAGAGGAAATTGCCCAAATTGGTATTGCAGGCATGTCTGATGACAAGTATGTGGCTTGGCTTCTGGCCTGGAGAGGCTATTACAAGTTCAACCTAGAGATTCCTTATAAAGAGTTCCAGCAAAGCAGATTCTAAAAGATCTATATGATCACTCACTGTTTTTGCTGAGCTTATGTAAATAATTAGGCCAAGTTTGTTATAACTGGACTTGTTTTTCAAATAAATTAGTCCTGATTTGGCTATCTCTGGAAATGAGGGCTATTTTAGAGAGAAAAATTATGGTTCAGTAACACACCTTTATGGATATTAAGGTCTAGATTTTGTTGTCTTTAAATGTTTGTTTACCTAAACTAGACAACTTGAGGTAAACTTCAAAGAAGTTGCATAGCTTCTTTGTTAGCTATTCATAGTTGAATAGCTCATTTAGACAATCTTGCCTAATATTCTGTAGGGATAATAACAGAACCCATTGGACACAAATATATGTTAGCTTTTATGGATACCTTTTCAGGCTGGGTAGAGACTTTTTCTGCCAAACATGAGATGGCAGGAATGGTAGCCAAAAGCTGCTAGAAAAAATAATTCTTAAGTTTGGGTTGCCTTTTGCAATCAGTTCAAACAACAGCCCTGCATTTGTGAGGGCATTAGCCTCACAGGCATTAGCCAAGGCCATGGGCACTATTTAAAAACTACATTGTGCCTACCAGCCCCAGAACTCCAGATAAAAAAGAAAACAAAACTGAACCAGACTCTTAAAGAGACCTTGACAAAGTTAATTCTGGAGACTGGTGGTGGATAGGTGGATCTTCTTCCCTTCACCCTCCTTAGGGTGCGATGTACACCCTACTTAAACAAGGTTACCCCATGTGAAATAAAGTTCGAGAGACACCCTCCACTCTTCCCATGGCCACAAGAAGTTGCCCTAGTGGAAATGACTGATCAGTCTGTACTTCAGTCACTGCAGGTGCTACAGGCCGTCTTAAAAAGAGCTGACACAGGGATCCAAGCTGCCTACCCTGAGACGGAGATGGAGGTGGAACCACATCCTTACCAACCCGAAGACTTGGTTTGGATACACCACCACCAAGTGGGGAACTTGAAGTCTTGCTGGAAGGGACCGTTCACTGTAATCCTGACCACCCCCAGGGCAGTAAAAGTAGAAGGCATCAGGGCCTGGATTCACATGTGTCACATCAAATAAGCCAAAAGCAAGGACACCCCCAGAAACGGGAGCCACTGCCAGTGGACCCCACCAACTGTGAACTAAAACCAAGACCCAAAAGGGTTTCATAACTTGGTTACTTTTAACCCTGCTCCTGCACAGCAGCAGCTAGGGGACACTTCATCAGTCTAAAATAGCCCGGTGGAAAATCCAAAAGACAGCATATGGAACAACACTCAAGGTTAACCACACCTCAGATCAGCCTGTTTTCACCCTTGAGAACTGGCTGAAAAGTCAAGGAATTAACTAATCTCCAAAGAAAAGGGGGGAATGTTAGGGCCTATTTAATGTTAAAACCCATTTAACTATTAGGGCCTGCTTAGCCAGAGCGACTCCATATTGTCTATGTAACCATATTGTTGTTTACATCCATGGACTTAATTCCAGCAATAAATGCCCCAGTAGTTCCTGGTATTGGTTCTGGGTATTGATTACGGGAGTAAACCCCCTAACAATAGAAGCCATGTACTTGAGGTCTGCTGTTACACTCTATAAAACCAGCCTATGAGATCAGGATGGGGTCGTTTTCTTTGGAGGCGGCCCTGGCTGGTCAGTCTGACTTCTAACGCTTGGCATAGAATAAAGCTTTGCATAACTTTCACTTTGTCTCAGTCTCGTTCCTTTGCTAATGGACCCCATCTAGAGTAACTTTTGCACCCATTTCGATAGAAAGAGTGGAAAGGAAATTCCAGCATGTGGAAGTTGATGTGGTATTGGCTTCTGCACAACACAGATGCCATTTTTGGCAGGAAATCAAGTGGGAGAGAATTCTCTTAAAATAGGTTAACTGGTTATTTTCAATGCCATTCAGGCAAATAAGAATTCTTTCTCCCTACAGATATATTTTTTCATTTGATTACTTTAGTTACAATAGTCCTATAGCTACTTATCCTCATGTGTGTCTGATGTATTAGGAATTATCCATCTTTTGTGAGTTTATCACATCTTCAGATGTCACAAAGAGGACAGTGGGAAGCAAGAACAGCAGAATAATTGTAGTGCTTTCAATGGCTCAGTGTTTTGTATTTATTTGCATATAACTTTGTAAAAACATGTTACCTGTTTTTTTCTCCCATTTTCTGCAGTAGAATTTATTTTTCACCTGTTGAGTCATCAACCAGTGACAGTGAATCCTACATGGTAGCACATTAAATAATAATGCATTAAAATGAAAACTTGTTGACCCTGAGCTTGGCAGATGTTCTTCATTTCCCACACAGAACTGATATTGACTTAAGAAGAATTTAGCTTGTTTCTGTTGGACACACTAAGTCTCAAAAAACAAGAAACAATGATGGTCATATAAATCAAACATTTTTAAAGTAATAAAAGTAACAATTAAAAAGAGTATGTCAAGAAGGAATCTTTGCAAATGGTAATGGGGGCAATTTTAGTATATATGCTACTTAAGTGAGCACAACAAATGGTAATGGGGCAGGGGAAAGCATTCAAACCTGTTACTGTGTGAACAGGGGCAACATAACAGCCCTACCAGGCAGTGTTTTGGGTCTAGGTGAGGTGACAGAGTGTAACTGTGGTGGCCCCATCTCTTCAGGTGAAGGTAGGCAGGCAGCCATTGTACTATTGAGAAGTGGTAAAGAAAGGACCAGGAAGGAGTCAGTGGGTTGCATTCTAGCAGAAAGGTTGGGATATGGACAAAGCTGGACAAAGAAGGAGGCAAAGTTGGGCAGGAATTCATAGCCTGGGTTAAGTCAAAGGCTTGCAGTCTTGAAGTTGTAATGAATAATAAAGCAGATATAGTGGAAATAATGGAGGAGTAACACTATAGGTGAGGTCAACATGGTTAGAGGGAGGTATGAGTCAATTTAGAGCCTCAAAGGTGACACAGTTCTAAGTGGTGGCAATTGTTAGGCATTTTTATGGGCATGAAAAGGAAAGAGCAAAGGGCATGGAAATAGGATATTAAGGTACTGAGAAGCTAGCTTGTTGGGTGGTTGGCCTCACGCATACTCAAAACACCCAGGATGATGGATAGGGTTGGAGTGAAGAGAAGGTTCTGAGCCATGTGTCTCAGGCTGAGTTGAACCAGGAGGTGGTATAGATGGATGACAAGAATCTAAAAGGAATGAAGGCTTTCACATGAGGTTGGGGAGGTGTGACTGAGATAAGAGCAGGGTCAGTAAAGACTCCAGCATGTCCCTGCCCCCGAGGCTTATGGGACATTGGAGCATTAGCAGGAATGATTCAAGAAGCTCCTAGTGGGTGTAGAAGGAAGGAGAGGAGTTAAGATGACAGAGGAGTAGGGGGACCCTAATCTTGTCCCATCCCTTAAACACAGCTAGATGAATATGAATTCATTCAGAACACCCAAGAAATTGATCTGAGGACTGAGAGAACAAAACTCCACATCTACAGGTAGAAAAATGACCACTTTGTGGAAGGTAGGACCTGTGGAGAGTTGATTTGGGGAAGGGAAGAGCTGTAGATGCTGGCAGAGGGGAGGGAGGCTTGATCATGGAGAGGGGAGTGAACAAGTAGGAGGAAGAGAGAGAGAGAGATGGAGAGTGAGAGAGAAGGAGCAGGCTGGGGATTACAGAAGAAAAACTCTTTCCCCAAACCAGTGACTGGAAAGGAAGGGTTGACTACTGCAAGTTATTATAAGCATTGGAGAACAAAGTGTGGTTTTGGAGATCCATGCCATCACCAGGGTTATACCTGACATGCTTGGGTGCTCTGATGGGGAAGGAGGGCAGAGTCTCATAAGCGGGCAGCATGGTCCGAGGATCCCCTAGGTAACATGGGGGAGAAATAGTTCTCCTGCTTGGAGTGGTGGCATGGCCTCTCCAGGGACAGAAGAGCGGTAGTGTCAACATGCTCCTCTGTTACCTAGAATAGGGAAAAGACACTGGATGAGGGCAGCAAACCTTGGTGCTGGCTTTTTAAAAAAAAATTTAAATTCAATTAGCCAACATAGTAGTACAACATTAGTTTCAGATGTAGAGTTCAATAATTCATTTATTATAAGTTGCATATAACACCCAGTGCTCATTATATGACATGCCCTCCTTAATGGTGGCTCAGTGGTTTGGGCTGCTGCCTTCGGCTCGGGTCATGATCTCCGGGTCCTGGGATCGAGCCCTGCATCGGGCTCTCTGCTCCGCAGGAAGCCTGCTTCCCTCTCTCTCTCTCTCTGCCTGCCTCTCTGCCTGCTTGTGATCTCTGTCTGTCAAATAAATAAATAAAATCTTTAAAAAAAATAATAATAGCCTTAATGGCTATTACCTCACTCCCCCCCAAACCCCCCACAGCAACACTCCGTTTATTTCCTATAGTTAAGAGTATCTCATGGTTTTTCTCCCTTTCTGATTTCTTCCCATTCAGTTTTCCCTCCCTTCCCCTATGATCTTCTGTGCTGTTTCTTATATTCCTTGTATGAGTGAAACCATAGGATAATTGTCTTTTTCTCATTGACTTACTTCATTCAGCATAATATCATCCAATTCCAACCGTGTTGGTGCTGTTTGCTGCACTTTACCATAAACCCTGAACCACTGCTTGGTAATGCAACTGTTTTTCTGTGATAAACAGGCAAAATACAAAAGTCTGGGAGGATCCTCCCCCAGGGTACCAGCATGGGTCAGCACCATGCGGGTCCCTAAAATTTGGAGTTTTGAAACCCAGCCATGCACCTAAGATAAAACACAAGAGCACTGTACCACCTGGCAGGGAGACAGCTCTGAGACAAGGTGAACGCAAGGATCTCGTGGAAGCTAGGGGCAAAAGAGGGGTGATTCTTTGCTCTTCTGTGAGGGCTTCCTGAAAACTGGCAGACAGGAACTCCCTGCTGTGGGAGAATAGCAGGGTGACACCATTAGGCAAATGGCATCTGCCCACCCATCATCACTGGCTGACATCAGTGAGCAACAATGCAGTCCCCAACTGACCCAATGGAAACTGGAGCTGCTTATACCAAGGTGCATCTCCACTAATGTAAGCCCACCAGAGAATCAGCACAACAGGCCCCCTTCCTCGAAGACCAGCACAAACCCCTCAAATGCATCAAGTTACTGATCCTAGAGTGCTTCAAAGCTTCAACTTTATTTATTTTTTAAAAGATTTTATTTACTTGGCAGAGAGAGAAAGAGAAAGAACACAAGCAAGGGGATAAGCACAGGGAGAAGGTAAATCAGATTCCTTGCTGAGTAGGGAGTCTCATATGGGGCTTTATTCCAGGACCCTGAGATCATAAACTGAGCTGAAGGCAGACACTTAGCCAACTGAACCACCCAGGTACCCCAAAACTTCAGCTTTAGGGGAAGTAGGACTTAGTTGCTTCTTCTTCTTTTTTTGGATTTAGTTTCTTTTAAGAGGCAGACCAAAACACACCTAGTTAAAACTTAGCATTTGCCACACAGTGGACAAGGTCCAAACACCCCCTCCCAACATGGCAGGCAAAAGAAACTCTGCATAGGACTGAACCGAGGGTAGGAGCAACCAAAACATGACAGCAGAGTTCAAATATGACTCCCCACTTTTTAAAAATCTCTTTTTAATATAGACATTCTTTGCAGGAGCAGGAATATAACAAGCTTTCCTAACAATCACACACAAAAACAGTGATCTACTATTGACTCTGAAAAACAATCTGAGGGGTTTGAAGTGGCGGGGGGGGGTGGGAGGTTGGGGTACCAGGTGGTGGTTATTATAGAAGGCACGGATTGCATGGAGCACTGGGTGTGGTGAAAAAATAATGAATACTGTTTTTCTGAAAATAAATAAATTAATTAAAAAAACAGTGATCTAGAGGAAATGACAAGATGGGAGAATTCACCCCCCAAAAAAGTACAGGAGGAAGTAATGGCTAGGGATTCAATCAATACAGATATAAGTAAGATGTCTGCACAAGATTTTGAAACAAGTATAAGGACACTAGCTGAACTTGAATAAAAGCATAAAAGACACTAGAGAATCCCTTAATGCAGAGATAAAAGAACTAAAAATTAGGCTGAAATTAAAAATGCTGTAACTGAGATGCAAACCCAACTGTATGCCATGGCAACGAGGATGGATGAAACAAAGAATGGATTAGTGATATGAAAGATAAAATTGTGGAAAAATAATGAAGCTTAAAAGAAGAGGGAGAGAAAGGTATTATTAGATCACAAATATAGATGTAGGGAACTCATCGACTCCTTCAAGCATAATACCATTTGTATCATGGGAGTCCCAGAAGAAGAAGAAGAGAGAACAAGGGGCAGAAGGTTTATTTGAGCAAATCATAGTTGAAAACTTCCCTAAACTGGGGAAGAAAAAGATACTGAAATCAAAGAAGTACAGAGAACTCTGTTGAATTTACAACAAAAGCCAACCATTGCCATTGTCAAATTTATCATAGTCAAATTCACAAAACACAAAGACAAGGAAAGAATCCTGAAAGCAACAAGGGAAAAAAGTCTTTACCCTATCAGGGAAGAGAGATCAAGTTCACAGATCTGTCCATGGAAATTTAGCAGGCTAAATGGCAGGATACATTCAATGTGGTAAATGGAAAAAATATTTAGCCAAGAATACTTTATCCAGCAAGGCTGTCATTCAGAATAGAAGGAAAGATAAAGAGTTTCCAAGAACAACAACAACAACAACAACAACAACAACAACAAAAGGAGTTTGTTGCCATTAAACCAGCAGCCCTTCAAGAAATATTAAAAAGGGGATGCTTTGAATGGGGAAAAAGACCAAAAGCAACAAAGACTAGCAAGGAACAGAGAACATCACCAGAAATACCAACTTTATAGGTGATTTAATGGCATTAAATTCACAAATAACAATAATCACCCTGAATGTAAAGGACTAACTGCTGCAATCAAAAGACATAAGGTATCAGAATGGAAAAAAAAACAAGACTCCTCTAAATGCTGCCCACAAGAGACTCATTTTAGCCCTGAAGACACCTGCCAATTGAAAAAGAGGATGAAGAATAATTTGTCATGCTAAAGGACATCAAAAGAAACCTGGAGTAGCCATACTTCTATCAGACAAACTAGATTTTAAACTAAAGATTGTACCAAAAGATAAAGAAGACACTATATCACAATTAAGGGGTTTATCCATCAAGAAGATCTAACTGTTGTAAATATTTATGCCCCCAACTTGGGAGCAGTCAAATATATAAATCAATTAATAACAAGCATAAAGAAACTCATTGATAACAATACAATAATAGTAGAGGATTTTAACTACCCAGCCACAGCAATGGACATATTATTTAAGCAGGAAACCAAAAAGAATCAACAGCTTTCAATAACCCACTTGACCAGATGGACCTAACAAAGTATATACAGACTATTTCATCCTAAAGCATCAGAATATACAACACGCTCCAGGATAGATAATATACTGGGTCACAAATAAGCCTTCAAAATGTACAAGAGATTGAGATTATACCATGCATATTTTCAGACTACAACACTATGAAACTTGGAAGTCAACCATAATAAAAAATTTTGGAAAGTCCACAAATACATGGAGGTTAAAGAACATCCTACTAAAGAATGAATGGGTTAGCCAGAAAATTATAGAAGAATTAAAATAATACATGGAAACAAATGAAAATGAAAACATTACAGTCCAAAACCTTTGGGATGCAGCAAAGGCAGTCCTAAGAGGAAAGTGTATCTCAATACAGGCCTACCTCAAAAAGCAAGAAAAGTCTCAAATACACAACCTAAACTTACACATAAAGGAGCTAGCAAGGAATAGCAAATAAAGTCTAAATCCAGCAGAAGAAGGGAAATGACAAGGATTAGAGCAGAAATAAATGATATAGAACACCTCTCCTCCCCAAAGTCCCAACATTAGTAGAACAGATCACCAAAACTAGAGCTGGTTCTTTGAAAAAATTAATAATATTGATAAACCCCTACCCAGACTTATCAAAAAGAAAAGAGAAAGGCCCAAATAAATAAAATCATAAATGAAAGAGGAGAGATAACAACCAATACCACAGAAATACAAACAATTATAAAAGAATATTATGAAAAATTATATCCAACAATGTAGGTAATTGGGAAGAAATGGACAAATTCCCAGAAATTTACAAACTACAAAAACTGAAACAGGAAGAAATAGAAAATTTGAACAGACCCATAACTAGCAAAAAATAGAATCAATAATCAAAAATCTCCAAGCAGACAAAAGTCTAGGGCAAGATGGCTTCCCAGGGGAATTCATTTAAAGAAGAGCACTGGGTGTGGTGAAAAAATAATGAATACTGTTTTTCTGAAAATAAATAAATTGAAAAAATTAAAAAAAAAAGAGTTAATAGGTATTCTCAAGCTGTTCCAAAAAATAGAAATGGAAGGAAAATTTCCAAACTCCTTCTATGAGGCCCGCCTTGCCTTGATTCCAAAACCAGAGACCCCACTAAAAAGGAGAATTACAGGTCAATATCACTGGTGAACATGGATGCAGAAATTCTCAACAAGATACTAGAAAATTGAATACAACAGTATATTAAAAGAATTATTCACTATGGTCAAGTGGCATTTATTCCTGGGTTGCAGTGTTGGTTCAGTATTCACAGATCCATCAATGTATATATCACATTAATAAAAGAAAGGATAAGAACCATAGGATTCTCTCACTAGATGCAGAAAAACATTTGACAAAATACAGCATCTATTCTTGATAAAAACCCTCAGCAAAGTAGGTATAGATGGAACACACCTCAGCATTATAGATGCCATATATCAACGGCCTACAGCTAATATCTTTCTTAATGGGGAAAAGCTGAGAACTTTTCCTGTAAAGTCAGGAACAAGAGAGGGATGTCCACTATCACCACTACTATTTAACATAGTACTGGAAGCATTAGCCTCAGCAATCAAACACCAAAAAGAAATAAATGGCATCCAAATCACCAAGGTTGAGGTCAAAATTTTACTCTTTGTAGAAGACTTGATAATCTATTTAGAAAACCCAAATACCACCAAAAAATTGGTAGAACTAATACATGAGTTCAGTAAAATCATAGGATATAAAATCAATGTACAGAACTCTGCATTTCTATATACCAAAAATGAAGAAGTGGAAAGAGATATCAAGGAATGGATCCCATTTACAATTACACCAAAACCCATTAGAGACCTAGGAATAAGCCTATCGAAAGAGGTAAGATATCTGTACTCTATAGAACTATAGAGTATACTATATAGTTCTATAGAACTATAGAACACTTATGAAAGAAATTGAAGAGGACTCAAAGAAATGCGAAAACATCCAATGCGCATGGGTTGGAAGAACAAATATTTATTTTAAAATGTTTGTACTACCCAAAGCAGTCTCCATATTTAATGCAATCCTTATTTCATTAATACCACCAGCATTTTTTCACAGAGCTAGAACGCACAATTCCTAAAGTGTGTGTGGAACCAGAAAAAACCCTGAGTAGACAAAGGAAAGTTGAAAAAGAAAACCAAAGCTGGTGGCATCACAATTCCAGACTTCAAGCTATATTACAAAGCTGTGGTTATCAGGACTGTATGGTACCGGCACAAAAACAGACACATAGATCAGTAGAACAGAATAGAGAGCTCAGAAATGGATCCACAATTATATGGTCAATTAATATTTGACAGAGCAGGAAAGAATATTCAATGGATAAAAGATAGTCTTTTCACAAATGGTGATGGGAAAACTGGACAGTGACATGTAAAAGATATAAAAGATAAAACTGGGTCACTCTCTTATATCATACACAAAAATTAATTCAAAATGGATGAAAGGCCTAAATGTGAGATGGGAAACCATTGAAATCCTAGAGGAGAAAACAGGCAGCAACCTCTTTGACATTGGATGTAGCAGCTTCTGAATAGACATGTCACTGGAGGCCAGGAAAACAAAAGCAAACATAAACTACTGGGACTTCATGAAAATAAAAAGCTTCCACACAGAAAAGGAAACAATTAAACTAAAAGGCAGACTACAGAATGGAAGAAGACATTTGTCAATGGCATGTCTGATAAAGGGTTATTATCCAAGATCTATAAAACTCAACATCCCCCAAAACAAATAATCCAATAAAGAAATGGGGAAATAAGTCAAGCAGTGAAAGTCAATTATCATATGGTTTCACTTACTTGTGGAGCACAAGGAATAACATAGAGGACATTAGGAGAAGGAAAGGAAAGGTGAATTGGGGGGAAATGGGAGGGGGAGGTGAATTGGGGGAAATCGGAGGGGGAGACTGTGGACTCTGAGAAATAAACTGAGGGTTTTGGAGGGGAGGGGAATGAGGAGTTGGGTGAGCTGAGTGGTGGGTATTAAGGAGGGCATGTATTGCTTGGAACACTGGGTGTTGTGTATAAACAATGAATTTTGGAACACTGAAAAAATAAAATTAAAAATATATAAAAAGTAATTGTTTTTTTTTTTTTTTACCAAATTAAAGAATTAGAAAAATAAAAAAGGGTACCATTTCTCAAAGCATTGAAGAGTGTGAAGAATCTAAGAGTCAAATAGTAAATGTGTAAGACCTCTATACAAAAAACTATTCAACATGATTTAAATTGATTTAAATCCATGGAGAGATATACTGTAGTCATGGATTAGAAGACTCAATATTGATATATCAAGCCTGTATAATTATAATAAAAATCTAGCAGAACATTAAAAAAGTTCTGAGAGGCTTATTTGAAGATTTATATGGAAATGCAGATGACCAAGAGCAGCCAAGACACACTTGGCGAAACAGAGGAGGTGGGTTTACTGGTCCTACCAGGTATTAGGACATTATAAAGGTATGGTAAGTAATAAGAGAAATGGTCATGTAGAGGAGCCTTGGACTAAAAATTCATAATAGAGGGCCTTAAAAATTAGAGACCAAGGCACATGTTGACACTTGATATATGAGAGAGTTGGTACTACAAAGTAGTTGGGGGGAAAGAAGAGTCTTTTTAGTAAATGATTCTGGGACAATTGGACCTAATGGACCTCACAGAATGCACAAAAATCAGTTCTGGGTGGATTAAAGACCTAAGTGTAAAAAGCAAACAAAAACATTTAGAAGATAGTCTTTTTTTAATTTAAAATTTATTTATAAACATATAATGTATTATTAGCCTCAGGGGTACAGATCTGTGAATTGCCAGGTTTACACATTTCACAGCACTTAGCATAGTACATAACTTAGAAGACAGTCTTTTTTTTTTTTTTTAAAGATTTTATTTATTTATCAGAGAGAGAGGGGGAGAGAGCGAGCACAGGCAGACAGAATGGCAGGCAGAGGCAGAGGGAGAAGCAGGCTCCCCGCCGAGCAAGGAGCCCGATGCGGGACTCGATCCCAGGACGCTGGGATCATGACCTGAGCCGAAGGCAGCTGCTTAACCAACTGAGCCACCCAGGCGTCCCTAGAAGATAGTCTTAAGATGGAATCTTTATAGCCTGGGGTATAGGGAAGAGTTTTATAAAAAGGTACAAAATCCACTAGCCAAAAGGAAAAATATTGATAAAATTGGATACATTATACTTCAGTGCAAATTTCATCTAAAGACTCCATTAAAGAGAGTGAAGAGACAGTTACACCTAGTAGGAGTAGATGCTACTGACATATGTATCTGAAAAAGAGAAAGGTCAAGAATGTATAAGGAGCTCCAGCAAATGAATAGATGAAAATCCCAAAGGAGGATTGGGCAAAAAGTTTGAACTGGTATTTCACAAAAGAGGATATGTAAATAGCTAATGGACATGAAAAAATAATCAAACTCAATGGTAATCAGGAAAATGCAAATTCAAATGAGAGTCAATTACACACTCATTGGACAGATGGGTAAAATCAAATGACTGATAATACCAAGTGTTGATGAACTATGAAGCAGCAGGAACTCTCAGATGAACTTATTCAACCACCTTGGGAAATAGTTTGGCATTTTTAAAAAAAGATTTTATTTATTTGTCAGAGAGAGATAGAGCGAGAGAGAGAGAGAGTGAGCGAGCGTGTGCGTGCACAAGCAGAGAAGGAGGCTTCCTGCTGAGCAAAGAACCTGATGTGGGACTTGATCTCAGGACCCTGGGATCATGACCTGAGCCAAAGGCAGATGCTTAACTGACTGAGCCACCCAGACGTCCCTAGTTTGGCATTATTTACTGAAGTTGGACATATCCATCCAATGCTCATCAAATTCATTCATAAATACAGTCAGTGAAATCTTATACATTAAAGAGAATGAGCAAATGGATAAATCTCACAAACGTGATATTTCACAAAACTAGCAAGACACATGTGCACACAAAAGTCATATGGTAAGACTGATTCCATTTACATGACTTCCAAAACAAGGCAAAGTCAGAGTATGTTAGGAAGGGGTATATATACAGATGTGATAAAACTAGGAAGACAGCAAGAAAACTAACATCACAAAAGGGTAGGTGACCTCTAAGGTGGACAAAGTAGTGGTCTGGGAGGGATACAGTAGGGAGGGGTGACTTCTGGTGCTCTGGCACACAATCGCTTGGGTGATAATTACAGAGGGTTTGCTTTATAATTATTCTTTAAATTGTAATTCTGCTAGGTGCTCTTCTGCATGTATATTTAATGACAAAAAGAAAAAAAATAACAGGAAAATGTAGTCTTAATTTTTGGCTTATAGTTAACAGTCAATATTACTAATATTATCTTGTCCTGGTGTTTCCCTTTCTTGGCACATTTCATTTCAATATATTCTCCATTTAAAGTCTGATGATGAATGAAGGGAGAGTGGGAGAAGAGCATGCAGTAATCATGCCAGAATTAGAGAGTAATATTCTCCTCAGTTCTGAACTGATTGGGATGCTAGGTGAGTATGTGTCGAATTCGGAAATCGGCAGGCAGGGACTTGACCTTCTCACAGGACTTCCTGCCACAGGAAGTGGTGCTTCTCCCCAGCTGTCACGACTGACAAGAGGAGAGAATCGAGGGCCAAACAGCCTGGTATTGTGCACCAGGGCCTGAAGAGTTCCACAGTCTTATGGCAGAGATTAGGAAATCAACTTCCTTAAAGAAAGGGACTGTGAAGCAGACCAAGGGTAGTCAAGAAAATAAAAGTCCTCCCTACCCCTCAACTCACTATAAGGCAGGTCCTGGTAGGTCAAACTGAGTTTGTATATCAGTGGAGGGATTTTATTCTTCCTTTTTTGTAGGGCAACCTTGAAGCATATGTACTTCCCCCACTGGGCTCAAGCTATTAGCAGGGGCTGTCAGGATCCTCTGAGTCGATGAGGGCATGCAATCCCTCCTGCTGGTGGGAAGAAGCCACTGGTTCTATGGTGACTTAGTTCAGGCTGCTCTAACAAAATACTATAGACTGGATGGCTTAAATAGCACTTATTTTGTATAGTTCTGGAGGCTGGGAAGTCTGAGATCATGGTACCTGCATGATCAGGTTTTTGGGAAGATCATCTTGGTTCACAGACAGTTACCTTCTGGCTGTGTTCTCACTTGGGGGAGAGAGGGAGAGAGAATGTGAGCACCTGGGTGAGAGCAGCTCATGTTTCTTTCTCCTTATAAGGGCATTAATTTCATCATGAGATCTCTACCCTCATGACCTAATCACCTTCCAAAGGACCTTCAAATACTATCACATTGGAAATTAGGTTTCAACATATGAATTTGGGAGGAGCACAAACATTCAGCCCATAGAATATGGGAAGCTAAGCTTGACAGCAACACCCTCTGTTTGGAAGAATGGGGAGTCCTGGATCCCAGACGTATGATCCAGAGTGAGCACTCAGTGTTGCTTTTAGATGGTTCTACTCAGTGAACAGCAATGACTCTGGCTGGAATTTTTAAAAATGAAAAATTTATGAATGAATTTGTAGGCTCTTAGGTATAGGTAATTTCAACTTCAGTAAATAATGCCAGTATAATATCTAACATCTCTTTATTTTTTTCTCTTCAAAAATGTACTTTCATTTTTATTTTATAATATGTGCAGAAAATAGAGTATAAACATATATATAGTATCTATAAACAAACTCTATACAAATATTTAACATCATATAAGGTTTTATAATTCTCCCTGTTAGAACTTTTAAGATTCTACATTATAGCGAAAAGTTTTTTCAAAATGGCTTTCTTTGACTTTTATTGAAACAGCCAACTTTTTTTTTTTTAAAGATTTTATTTATTTATTTGATAGAAAGAAATTACAAGTACACTGAGAGGCAGGCAGAGAGAGAGAGAGAAGGAAGCAGGCTCCCTGCTGAGCAGAGAGCCCGATGCGGGACTCGATCCCAGGACCCTGAGACCATGACCTGAGCCGAAGGCAGCGGCTTAACCCACTGAGCCACCCAGGTGCCCCGAAACAGCCAACTTTTTACTGATGCTGGCATAACATGAGGTTTGAGACAGGTGAAGGAGCTGTCTTAGTACACATCATTTAGAAGACCTTTGAGCTGTATCTAATGATTTTTGGTGTGTACTTCTTTTTCTTTATATTATTGTGGTAAAACATATAACGTGAAATTTCCATTTAAACTATATTTAAACATGCAGTTCAAAGGGCATTAAGTATATTCACAGGGTTGTGGAACCATTACCAGCATCCATGTCCAGAACTTTTCCGTCTTTCCGAACTGAAATTCTAGACCCATTGAATCCTAACACTTTGTTCTAGCCCCTCCCCCATTCCCTGGCAATCACCATTCTACTTTCTGTCTCTGTAGATTTGACTGCTTTAGATATCTCATACATTTGGAATTATATAGTATGTGTCTCTTTGTGTCTGGTGTATTTCACTTAATATAATATCCTCAAGTTTCATCCATGTTGTAGCTTGTGTCAGAATTCTTTAAGGTGAATAATACTCTATCGTAACTATCTACCTATCTATCTTATATTTTGTTTACCCATTCATCTGTTGATGGACATTTGAGTTGTTTCCACCTTTTGGCAACTGTGAATATTGCTGCTATGAAAGTGGGTGTACAAACATCTGTTCAGGTCCCTGCTTCCAATTCTTTTGGGTAAATACTCAGAAATGGAGTTGTTGGGTGACATAGTAGCTGTGTGTTTAATATTTGTGAGGAACCTCCATACTATTCTCCACAGTGGCAGCTCCACGGCTGGTCCATGTTGGTGGACCCTCATGTCCACCAACAGTGCATGAAGGTTCCTTTCTCTCCCTATCTTCAGGGCATTTTCTATTTTCATTTAAAGAGTTTTTTTTTTTTTTTTGCTTTTTGAACTGTGAGGGTTTTGTTGCAAAATATTGAAAAGCCATGGGGGACAACACTCTAGATTATATACCTGCAATTCTTTCAGATTTACTGCTTGGACCAGAGTCTGGAACATAGAAAGTGTTTAATTCAGGTTAGCTGATGCTTGCATGAACTATCAAGAGGAACCTTCAGGAAGAGGGATCTCTGTGCACTGCTCAGAGGTGGAAACAGTTTATCTGTGGGCTACTGTGATTTTATCTTACTCTGTTCCCATGAAAAAAAGAGTTAGCCATATGGAAAATGCCCCAGACTCCTCTGGGAAAGCTAAAATTCCTCTTAGCCATTAATTCTGGAGTTCCAGATAAAGAAACAGAACCAACATCCATGCAAGCTTAGACCAAAATCAACCTTTGATCCCAGGGAAACTGTAGTCCAAAGTTGTCTGACTTTTAGTCTTACCTTCTTGTATCTAGCCCCTGATACAGATATCCTATTTACTGTGTAAAAAGGTTAAGCCATTTATTTCCTTAACAACCTCAGTGAAGTCAACACATATTTATTATTCAAAAAAATGAAACCAATGGGTATTTGATGTTTTTGCTAGGTATTTGGAATGAATAAAATTTGGGGGGAGGCATCCGGGTGGCTCAGTGGGTTAGGCCTCTGCCTTCAGCTCAAGTCATGATCTCCGGGTCCTGGGATCGAGCCCTGCATTGGGCTCTCTGCTCAGCAGGAAGCCTGCTTCCCCCCACCTCCACCTCTACCTGCCTCTCTGCCAACTTGGGATCTCTGTCTGTCAAATAAATAAATAAAATCTTTAAAAAAATTTGGGGAGACAGAAATAATTTGTAATGGAAAATAAAGTTAAAATACAATATATCACCAGGGATTATGTGTGAGAAGACACATAAAGGCTCACAGTATAATCTCCACCCATCCTTTCTAAGTAAGATCTTTTTTTTAAAGATTTATTTATTTAGTTGAGAAAGAGAGAGAGAGCTCATGAGTACCAGGGAGGGACAGAGGGAGGAGGGAGAAGCCGACTCCCTGCTGAGCACAGAGTCTGAGGAGGATCTCCATTTCACAACTCTGAAATCATTATCAGAGCCACCCAGGCACCCCTCAAGTTAGTTTTTAAGTTCTTTTAAAGATATACCTCCGTTTAAAAAATCTGAATACATTTGTCCTCTGGAATGAGATTGTAAATTATTGGGGAGTGGAAGTATGGGGGTGACACCCAATGTGCAGAAGGTACAAATTTACAGAACTCCAGGAGGGTACAAAGTGGCAAGCCAGCAGAAGATAAGCCAAACTAGTCACTTCTCAGTTGTTATGTTCCAGACTCTCATCCAAGCAGTAACTTATTAACTCTCACAGTAGTTCAATGAGATAGGTACAGTGAAGATTCTCATTTCATAGATGTGGAAGCTGAGGCACAGTGCTAAGTAACTTTCCTAATGTTTATAGCTAGTAAGTGACAAAGCTTAGAAGGCTGGCTTCCCAGGTATCCTCTGAGCCACAGCAGGGCCATGGAAGTTTTGTCATCTCTGGGGTGAGTGGCCTGAGGAGCATCTTGCTTTGACATTGGGAATCTCTCCTGACCATCTCAATAAGCTGAAGTTGTCATGTGCCCAGATTCATTTGTCCTGACTGTGTGGGCTCCCTTCATGCCTCAGCTGGTGTGGATGGGCCCTTGGCTGCAGATGAGTTCAGGGTCCCTGGGAGCCAGGATTAGCCTGACATTTGTCATACGCTGTGTACACATGGACACTTGCCAAGTTCCCAGAACACTGAGGGGTTTAGTTGCAGCAGACTCATCTTTTTTACATGAATGTTTCCAGAGGAGTAGGGTGGGGTTTTGGAGGTACAGAGTGGAGGTCCCCCTTCCAGTAAATGGAAGTGGACTCTGTGGTTCTTCCTGTGATGTTGGGATTCTCCCTCGAGAGCAAGGCAGTGATGTGTGCATGCCACTGGTGCCAGAGTCTCTTGGGCAATGAACACTTCTGAGTGTCCACCATAGTCTAGCAACTGTGCTGGGCACTGTCCCCTGCATTGTCCTTTCTACCCTATCTTCAAGTTCACTCTGGTGTGAGCACTGTACTGTGCTGGTGCCTCTTGCCCTCTCCTCAGGGCGAGGGTTTAGAGTCTGCCAATCCAGATACTTTCTTTGAATTCATACAAATCCATTTTATTAATTCTTGAGGGAGAGAGCAATTTCAGGTATTTCCAGTGAAATGACATTTCTGAAGAAAGGGCAAACTTGCTTATTTCTTTCAGCCTGGAGTGACTATTATGCTTGTCTTTCAAGTACCTGCCTAGAGAGACTTAACCTGCTCTAAGTTAGTAATAGTCATATTTTAAAATAGTAAAAAGGATTAAAATGACTTCAATTTGCTTGCTCTTGGGAGTGGAAAAAAACCCTGAAATCATTTATTGGAACTAAATAAGCCAATTAGGGTCCTTCCATTTGTTAGTGGGCGCTCAGCAGCACTTTCTAGTGCTTCATACCACATGCCACTTCATGAAGAGGGAGCTGAGGAAGACCAGCTCTGTGTTCAGGACAGAGTCCCTGCTTTGGACCAAGCAGGTGCTCAGTAAACATGTTTGAAAGGAATGAATCTTAACAAATGATCTAGTGACACCTGAGGGCATTTTACATGACAAAGATTTTCCTCTAATGGTGGTAAACCATTAAATTCTACTGGATAAAACTTATAGGCAGAACACTATGTACCTCAAAGCAGTAGTGTGGGCTGCCTTCCCTACTTCTGTTCCCTACAGTGATCCCATGCCCCATATGCTGAGTAGATTAAGTTAGTGGGTTCCAGAATTTTGCATGTAATTAGGCATTTCTGTAGCAAGAGGCTGCTTTTATTATTTTTTTTCAAGATTTTATTTATTTGTCAGAGAGAGAGCAGAAGCATGGAAAGCTGCAGGCAGAACAGGCAGAATAGGCAGAGGGAGAAGCAGGTTCCCTGATGAGCAAGGATCCCAATGTGGGACTCGATCCCAAGACTCTGGGATTATGATGGGAGCTGAAGGCAGATGCTAAACTGGCTGAGCTACCCAGGCATCCCAAGAGATTGCATTTTTTTTAAAGGCTTATTTATTTATTTGTGTGTGTGTGTGTGTGTGTGTGTGTGTGTGGACATGAGTGGGAGGGACAGAAGGGGAGAGAGAGAGAGAATCTCAAGCAGACTCCATGCTGAATGCTGAGCTAAATGAGGGACTTGATCTTATACCCCTGCAATCAAGCCCTGAGCTAAAACCAAGAGTCAGATGCTTAACCAACTGGGCCACCCAAGAGACTGCCTTTGAGGCAACTAAATGAATCCCATCAAATGAATTTTCTTTTGAGAGTTGATTTGGCAGCTAGGATATCAGAGGAAATTCTAGGTACTTATGAGTTCTTGATAAAGTAAGTGATAGCTCTCCAGCTTCTCGTGTTTCCCCCTGGTTTCTGCTCTCAGCATGCTTACCTGAGACCACAACACCCTACCAGATGGAGCAGTTCCTGCTCCTAGGGAGAATTTTCTGGAGCCAAGAGCTGGCACCTTATTGCAGCCTGTGAGAGACCCTGAGCCAGAGTACATAGGTATATTGTGACTGCATTCCTATTCACAGAAACTGGGAGTTTATAAATGCTCTTTCAAGCTGCTAAATTTGTGATGATTTGTTACATGGCCATGGTACACAGGTGCAGCATACAGATCTTAGGGGAGGTGTGGTTGTGGTGGTTCTAGAAGGAGAGCTAAAGTAAGCATATGGCAGAGAAGGAGTAACAAATTCAAATGCTATGGCCTATGAGGGCAGATGCTTTCAGAAAACAAGGTAAGTTCAATGTGGTTTTTGGTGAATGAAGGCAGTGGACACATCAGAAGATGAGGCTGGGAAGGAGTTTGGTGCTGGTTTATCAAAGGCCTTATGTAACATACTGAGAGGTTTGGCCCATATCCTGGGATCTTTGGGAAACTATCAAAGCATTTTAGGCTGGGAAAGGAAAGTATCAAGACTTTATTTAGGAGAAAACATGGCATTGATATTATCAGTGCAGGTGGGAGACCAGTCCAGTTGATGGCTTAAGAGTGATGCACTATGAGATTCTTCTCTCACCTGTTTCCCTATAAATTGGATCAACCCCTAATTCTGAGGTGATATTGATAAATGGGCACTCCATTAGTCTTCAAGTCATGGCACTTCCCACAGAACAGGATTCAGGGAAAGGAATCCAATGTCTTGAGTCAGTTTTGTAAGGATGCATTGCTGTTGCTTCCAAAGTGGAAAAAATTCAACATATTAACCAAGGAGCAGGTTAATTACCAGTGGCTGGTCTGGCATACTGGGTGTCTGGAAGAGCAATAGTGAGTAGAGATCATGCAATTGGGCCAATGAGCAGTCCCCCTCCTGTCACAACATCTGCTCCATTAATAGGCCACCTTCTAGGCAATGGGTGTTGGAGATGGAAACTAGCACCTCTGGGTGAGTTATCTGTTCACCTGTTGCTTTTTCCTCTGAGGCACATGCTGTCTGGTGGGCACTGATGTGAGAACATAAAGACCCACGTACTTGTGTTCTATAGTCATAAGGGCCCATCCTTATGGCTCTAATCCAAGATTGTGTGCCCAGAAGTGTTTCACAATGGATACAGATGAGCAGTGACTTCTTTATGCCTTCTGTTTTGTTTCTTTTGCTTTGGGAGTGTCTTGTTTTCTCCTCTCCTGGCCCCATCTTTGCATTTGGGGTGCCTTGTCTCTTGAATTCACAGGTCTTCCAATCAAGAGGAACTGCTCCTAAAGAGCCTTCTCTTCACCTGGACCCAATTTAGATGATGAGATCCCAGACCTGGAGAATGAGTCTGGATTAAAACTTTTAGAAACCTTGGGAGGGAGGTTACTGGCAATGTGGATCATCAGAGCCTATCATCTTCTACTTTGTACTTTTGGGAACCCTGAACCTCCATACAAAAATATCAACTACTCTGACCCATGGAATTGTGACAAATAGCATAGTTTGGGCTCCTTACTTTTGAGAGTTTTGGTATATAGCAATAGATAACTGAACCACGGGTTCATACAGTATATGATACATCATATGAGTTCATATATCATACAGTATATGATACATATAATATATAAAACATGTGTTAATTGACTTTTTATGTTATCATTAAGGTTTCCCATCAACAATAGGCTATTAGTAGTGAAGTTTTTGGGGAGTCAAAAATTATACATGTTTATAGCAACAATGGCCACGGTCACCAAACTATGGAAAGAACCAAGATGCCCTTCAATGGGGGCACCTGGGTGGCTCAGTGGGTTAAAGCCTCTGCCTTTGGCTAGGGTCATGATCTCGGGGTCCTGGAATCGAGCCCCGCATCGGGCTCTCTGCTTAGTGGGGAGCCTGCTTCCTCCTCTCTCTCTGCCTGCCTCTCTGCCTACTCGTGATCTGTCTGTCAAATAAATAAATAAAGTCTTAAGAAAAAAAAAAAGATGCCCTTCAATGGATAAAGAATGTGGTCCATATACACTATGGAGTATTCCATCAGAAAGGATGAATACCCAACTTTTGCAGCAACATGGACAGGACTGGAAGAGATTATGCTGAGTGAAATAAGTCAAGCAGAGAGAGTCAATTATCATATGGTTTCACTTATTTGAGCATAACAAATAGCATGGAGGACAAGGGGAGATGGAGAGGAGAAGGGAGTTGAGGGAAATTGGAAGGGGAGGTGAACCTTGAGAGACTATGGACTCTGAAAAACAGTCTGAGGGTGAAGGGGTGGAGGGTGGGAGGTTGGGGGAACCAGGTGGTGGGTATTAAGGAGGGCACGGATTGCATGGAGCACTGGGTGTGGTGCAAAAACAATGAATACTGTTACACTGAAAAAAATAAATTAATTAAGAAAAAAAAGTTATACATGAATTTTTGATTCCGTGGGTGGTTGGCACCTCTAATACTGGCATTGTTCAAGGGTCAACTGCATAAAAAATGAAAATCAATGCAAATAACTCATAATGAATAAAGTATAAAAATGTTAATTCATGATAGAATTAAAGTGAATGAAACTATTATTTAACTTGGTTAGTGAGTATTTTGATGCCCCCTAAAATTTTCAGCCAGCCTAATCCAAATCCCGGCCCTATCAACAGGTAACAAAAGCCAGTCAGTTCCATAATATACACATCTACTCCTGTACCTGTGCGAGGGTTCCTGTCTAGACCAGCACTTCCTCTTATCCTGGACCCCTTCCAGCCTGGTCAGGTGAGAGTCTCGGCCATTGTCAAACTCCATAATGTTAAGAGTTATTGCCGTTGACTACCAGTGATAGGGTCTTTGTCACCTACTGACTGGTGAGCACTCTGGTTCCTGAAGCCCATTCTGACCTTCTGCTTTCTTGGTCTGCTATAGTTATCAGCTCAGGAAGCCATCCTAGAAAGCAGGCATCTGAGACAAGGAAATTGAGCAGAGGCAGAAATACATTCAATAAAGTGTTTATTATTGAGCTGATTATTGCTGAAGGCACCTAGAATGGAACCCCCTGGGATTCTTTTGCCTGCAGGGCAAAAGAATTGGGAGTTTTTCAGGGGGTGTGTTGCTGTTGTTGCTGAGCATAAACATGTAAAAACATATAAAATATATAAAACATGTGTTAATTGACTTTTTATATCCTTCCAAGGCTTTGGAGGATCTCAGACAGAAAAGCAGAGGGACGCTCCAGCGCGGACTGGAAATGGGATATGATCTGTGCCATGGAAGTTGTGACTGAAATCCAAGGAAGGTTGAGAGGGTGTGACGTGAGCTCAGGAAGCACTTGTGCCTCCCATCTGTGCATGCATGCATGTTTTCATTCCATTCTCTATTTGTGAGGAGAATGAAGAAAAACAAACTGTATTTGATTCTCTGTGCTTGTATATCTTTCTGGCTGAGTAAAAATATTTTAAGATTTGCTATAAACTCTGTCAGTGATCACACATTATAGCAAATACTGGTATGAATACCCACAGCATTGCTCCCTCATTCTTTCCCAAGGGATGGTGGAGCGCGTTGATAAGAAGCAGGGGGCTTGGAGAAGGAATGCTTGGGTTTGAACTGTGGCTCTCACAACATTTAGCTTTTCCATCTCACGCAAACTAATTGAGCTCTCTGTGCCTCAGTGCACTCACCTTATAGAGTTGCGTGAGGATTAGATGAGTTATGACATATGATGCCTTTGCACTTGTGCTGGACACAGACTAAGCTTTCCATACCTGGTCTGTAGGCCATGTTTCCTCTCAAAATCCTTCCACATTTACTTGCTGGGGTCTTCTATTTCTTTCCCAAGCACCCCCAAGTGCCATTCCTAGTTGTAATGGTCCCTGTCTTCTGTTTTTAAGCTTTCCTGTTTTGGCCTCCTCATCCTTTTGGTCAATAAATTAATTGGTTACTGTGTTTACTGAGACTTTGTGGCCCAATGCTATGCTAGGTATGGTAGGAGACACACAAGACATATAACACTTGGTTACTCCCTTTCAAGAGAACTTGTTTCTTAGGATATGAGATTTCCAACAATAAATACTACATGAAACATAAAGAGTATTCTGAGTTCATATGTTTATAGGGGCTTCAGGAAAGAAGGTTTAACAGACACAGAAATGCTTTTGGAAAAGGTGAGACTTTCTTTAGAACTGGACAGGTGAGGATAATTTAGCTCAGCAAAGACAGAGCTGGAGAGTGGACCAGAGTAACATTGTTTGGTACATTTCCCCTGGTTGGGTTCTGGGCATGATGTCAGTGCTCCTCCTGAGGATGTGCAAGCTTGATGGATTGAGCTCTTCAGGGAAGTAACCAGGGATGATTGGGCTTTAAGAGATCTAAATTTTCTTCTAGCACTGCTTAAATTTCTCCAAAAATATTCCAGCTTGGCTGGTGAGACTTTGGGTTTTTGATTCCTGTATACTTTCTTGTGGCTATGTGGATTGATGCCCAATGGAATTATCTAAACTCATAATCTTGACTCCTGGATTTTTGGGATGGCATCTTTCTAGTTAAATTTTGATGGTTTACTTCTAATTCATTCACTCAGTCATGTCATTTTAATTTTGACTATAAAGCTACTTATTGGAAGTGAAAGTGTTCCAATCTTAACTTTTTCCACTGTACACTAAAAAAATGTAATTAACGACACTGAGTTAGGACACTGCCCAATGCATGGTGTCCCAGAGTCACAGACAGCACATTTCTTCTTCCACCACACTTCGGTGTTAAATGCTCAAGGACAGCTACAGAGATCCAGTCAAAGACCTCAATGAATTCACTGTGGAGAAGTAAAAAGGATAGAGGTAAAATGCAGCCTATTTCAGGAGAACAGGTCAAACAGTGGGTATCTAAAAAAAAAAATGAAAAGTCAAAAATGAAAACAAAAACCAAGGGCAGTCTTCCAGGCTCTGCGCTTGTCTGGCTTTCTGAGAATCTGGTTGACCTTGAGAAGCAGGGGTGTGATTACAGTGTCTGGGTTTTGCTCTGTTTTTCCCAGGGGCTACCATGTTGCTGCTGGAAGTTCTATCTGAGGTAAAGCTTTATTGAAATCAATTTCATTTGGCAATGTTTAGATGGTCAGGGAGGTTCTTCCAACACCTCTAATAAGGGTGAAAGGCATATTGGTAGTCTGTTCTAATGAATTCTGTGACTTTAGATGAGTCCCTCGTGACCTCAGTTTCCCTAGCCCTACAATGAAGGATTTGAATAGATGATCTTGAAATTCCCTCCTCACTTTAGAATGCTTGATTTTATGAAGCTCTTGCTCTGCGCTTTCTGCAGTAGAAACTGTACCAGGAAAGCATTATCAAGAACCCATGGACACTGAAGGAGCAAGTCTGTGTGACAGCTTGGGTTGAATGCCAGTTTAATAAACAAGGGGCATGGAGGAATCAGCCAGTAAAAGTCCTTTCCTGCGTGCAGTTCTTTCGCTGGGCTCTTTTGCCTTTCCTTCCCTAACATCTCTGTCTACAATCCTAAGCTTTAAAAATTTTCTCTAGGTCATGATTTGCTGACACTTCCCTCTTTTAAAGCAGGTGTAGTAGAGTTTTCCTGCAAGATCCTCAAAAGTAGAGCTTGGCTGGTTAAGACAGCTTTATGGATAGAAGAGATGATGATTGAGGACAGGGCTGACCCTGGGATCAGGAAGCTGAAAAATGACAAAAGATATCTGGATGCAACATGTGAAGTCATCACCCTTTTCTAGAGCTGAGAAATGTTTTTCTGAAACAGTAGGTCGTGTGGAGGCTGAGGTCATGAACCTAGGCAAATTTGCATTATGAGATGTGTTCTTGTGTGTGTTCTGACAACTGCTGTTCAAAAATGATAAATTACACATGCTATCTACTGCAGTGATTGAACTTGAGGGGGAGGAGGAGCACAGATTCCACCATCTGTCTTGGAGAAAAAAGCAATCAGCCATCTTCTGCCTTTGTTTTTCCCACAGAGATAATAAGCAATCTCTCACGATTTCTCTCTTACCTCCCGCTTCAGAGGGTTCGGGATTTTGTGTAATAGGAGTGAGTGAAGTGCTTGTGTCAACTCAGAAGCTAAGTGGTATTTGAGAGTGGACTAAAATTTAGCTTAATCCAATCTCAATAAAATCTCATTGACTGTCTTTTCTAATTGATTTTGCACAAACCTCTTCCAGGTCTGTCTATGGTGGTGGCGGGTGCAATTCCTTGTGGGGGTACATGAGACTTTCCTCCCCATCCCACTTTCTTGAAGGTCTTGATTATATTTCCTTCATGTCTGGGCAGGGTTGGCCAATTTGGAAGACAACAGAGATCTACTTGGTGGCCTGTAGTGAGTGACAACTGCCCATTTCACCCATGACTGGGGTGGAGCACTAGAGGAAACACCAGACATGTACACGATGCTGGGGCATCTTGGGACTTGCGTCATCTGCCTTGTCTTTTGTTCTGTCTTTTGCCCTCCAAAGGTGAAACTACACTGAAAGAAATCTGAAACTAATGGTTCCAGCAGAGTGAAATGGGTGTGAGAACAAATTCACTCCACACATATAACCTTTTACGGGG
The DNA here is from genome assembly GCF_964662115.1 of Mustela nivalis. Classification (NCBI taxonomy): domain Eukaryota; kingdom Metazoa; phylum Chordata; class Mammalia; order Carnivora; family Mustelidae; genus Mustela; species Mustela nivalis. Next base: position 84,521,908 of record NC_139021.1, read on the forward strand.
AAGAATTATGCTGACAGTTTGTCTTGATTTGGGAAACTGAGGTTAGAACTTTGTAATCCTCCCTTCAACCTCACAAAAGCTTTCAGAAATGCACCCAAACATAAGGTAACATTTAATGACTTGGAGACATGTTATCTCTCATGGATATCTCACTGGAATTTCTGTGAGAGCTATTCACTTGATTTATTTTTACGCCAGGAACCTAGAGCTTGGATATGTTAAACTGAATAAAGAAAACCATTTAAAATGGCATCCAGAGGCCTCAAGAGGGAGCGCTCAGTCTGTCTATTGCAGGCCCCAGCAGGAACAGATGTACCTTGCATTACCAGCAGGAGAAACCTACTTGATTACTTCAGAAGGAGGAAAGAAGAATTTCTCCCTGCCCAGAGACAGGCTCAGCCAACAAGAAGATACCACAATTCAGCCATTGAGGATTCTTCACCACCTGAAATACTCCCTTCCTCCAATGCACTTCCATTCAAAGTATCGCCTTTCAAATTCTTCTTTTTCTTCTTTATGATGTTCCTTTCCAGGGTGCCTGGGTGGCTCAGTTAAGAGTCTGACTCTTGGTTTCAGCTGAGGTCAAGATATCATGAGTTGTGAGTTTGAGCTCTGTGCTCAATGAGGAGCCTGCTTGAAGATTCTCTCTCTCTGCCCCTCATGAGCACTCTCTCTCTCTAAAATAAATACATAAATCTTAAAAAAAACCACTTTTTTCCTTTGATTTCCAGACTTGCCTAAGGCTTGCCATAGCTTGCGTGTTCCAAATTGCTATTCCTTTACTGTTCCCAAATAAATCCTTTTTTTTTTTTTTTTTTTTGTGAAACTACTGGTCATTTTACTTTTGAGGTTCACAGGTAAAGAAAACATAATCAGGACAAAGAAATGAAACAGGAAGCAGCAGAGTACCTTAACTTCTCCACAGTCTTTTAACATTCGTATATAAGAATGTCTTTGTTGAGAAGGATAATGTTCTTGACATCATGAGAACACAAACACACCATCTCCAGACTCAAAGTCTTAGGCTTTGGTGTTGAATCCTGTCCTGGGCACTTTGAACTCAGTGCTCCCTGCCAAACAGCAAACACTCTGAGGATGTTACAGGATCTGTCTTCCTCGCAGGATTGCTTTTCAGGCTGCGATGGTTTATGCTATCCAGGCAAGCATATTAGTATTGTTTTCCTAAATTGCAAAAATATTTTACTTTTGGGGGGAGACAAGATGGCAGGGAAGTAGGAGGAGGCGCCCTTTCAACCTGTACCCTAAAGTGAGCTGATTACCTTCCAAAGAACTCCAATCACCCATGAAATCAGCCTGAAATCAGAATTATACACCTCTGGATCTCTACAGGGGCAGAAGACGCCAGTGGGCAGGTAAAGCGGAGTGGGAATGTCGGGCTGATATGGGAGGATAAACAAAAGGGGGAGGGAGCCACCAGAGGCGACCCCTTGGAAAGTAATACCCCAATACGAGAGTGCCCTGAGCCTGGGGACCAGCATTAACTCGGGAGTCTGGCAGAAAGCACTCAAAAAGAGCAAAGTATCACGGGGGGGTGGTGGTGGTGGAAATTGTGGGAATCAGGGTGTTAGGGTCTGGGCTTAAGTACCCAGACCCAGGACAGCCACCCCTGGCGCAGAGCCAGAGAAAGTGCGGCAGAGAAACCAGGTCTCAGTCCCTGAACTACCAGCGCGCCTGAGAGTGCGTGGCGCCCGGCTCCCGTGAGGGGCTGGGAACCTTGCCAGCCAACAGAAGCACAGCCTTTTTGCAGTCCCCACGCGAGTGCCCTGCTGTGCCATCAGAGTCCTAGTCGTGCCACGTGCCCTCCCCTGAGAGAGGTGCACAAAAACGCCAGCCAGGTGCTCTCAGGCCGGAAAGACCAGGCATTACCAGCCCGGGCCAGCGGGAAAATCTCAGTGTGCGATCACTGCTTGGAACTTCTCTGGCAGTCTGGAGCTGCCCAGACAGCCGCGGCTGCCGTGGTTTTGGGTACAAGCAAAAAATCCCGAGTCCCCAGGGACTGTGACTGGGAACCTGCTCTGCCAGTGGTCAAGGGGGGATTTATTTGGACTCTGCAGCCAGACTGAGGCTTCTCTCTGAGAGGGAGGTCAGGGGGCAGTTTGCTTTCCTCTAAACCTACAAAAACCATCAAAAGTGGTCAAGGCGAGAGAGAAAAAAAAAAGTCAACAAATATAAAAACCTCCAGAGAACAAAAGCCTGAAAAGAATAGTTTCCTCAGAGCCCACCCCCTTGAGGGGGGTGGGAGGACTTAACTGAGAGAACATCATTGACTGAAAACCCATGTGGCAGGCCCCTCCGCCAGAAAACCAACCAGGAAAGGAAAAAAAAAAAAAAAAAAAAAGACGACAAGAGAACAACCACCACTACTTCATAGGACAATTTTTATTATTAATTCAATCCCACTATTCTGGCTCATTTTTAAAATATAGTTAATTTTTTATTATTATATAGATAATTTTTTAACCTATTTAATGTCACAGTGAGATGTCCAGTACATCAAATTCCATAATAACCTTCTAACCTGAACTTTTTGATACATACACCTGTGTTTTCCTTTTGCATTTCTATTTTTTAAATTTCTTTTTTTAAAATTTTAGTTTAGTGTAGTCTAGTTTATTCCCTTTTTTTAATTTTTATTTTCTAATATTCATATAGAGTCAAATTTCAAGGTAATCCCCTTTCCCCAATCAATGCCACCCCTATAGGTAAACCAATTCCGAATCCCCCCTTATCTTAGGAGAGTTGAGTCCTTTAACAAAGATATCAAGATACATCCAGGAAGAATCAAAACAAACTTCCTCACCCACACTGAAAATTTACAACCACTCTCCCATCTTTTTCTTGCACCAGTATTTCTGTGTTTTTGTGTTTGTCCTGATAGTATCTAAATCTTACACTCTGGGTTCTTTTTGACGAGGTTCTTCCTTTATTTGCATATATATATATATATGCAAATATATATATATTATATTTTTTCTCTTGTCATATACTTTTATCAGTCTTTTTGTTTGTCTGTGTCTGTTTGTATACTCATCAGTCTTACCTTGGGTCCCATTTGGGCTAAACCTTCTCTTTTATCTCATCTTTCTTTCCTGTCTCTCTCCCTCTCTCTCTTTTTTCTTTTCCTTTTCTTTTTCCTCTCATTTGGGTGGGGAACCATGATTGCTCAGAAGCATTCCAGGGTGCACCTTGACTGCACCACAGTTGATACACCCAGCTACACCCGTTCAGCCATCTCTCACCAAAATGACTAGGAGGAGGAATGCCCAACAGAAGAAAAAGACAGAGGATGGGCCTTCTGCAACAGAGCTAATGGCTATCAACATAAACAATATGTCAAAAAGAGAATTCAGGCTAACAATTATCCAAGCAATAGCTAGGTTGGAGAAAGCCATGGGTGACCAAACGGAATTGATTAGGGCTGAACTGAAAACGACCAGTGATCATGTTTTCAATATTAGGGAAGAGCTGAAAGCTACCAGGGATGAGCTTCACAATGCTCTCAATCAGTTCCAATCTAATAGAAATTCTCTCAAAGCCAGAGCAACTGAGACAGAAGATAGAATTAGTGATCTGGAGGACAAACAGATAGAGAGAAAGGACCAGGAGGAAGCCTGGAACAAACAGCTTAGAAGCCACGAAAACAGAATCAGGGAAATAAATGATGCCATGAAACGTTCCAACGTCAGAATTATTGGAATCCCTGAAGGGGAGGAGAAAGAAAGAAGTCTAGAAGATATAGTGGAACAAGTTCTTCATGAAAATTTTCCAAATCTCGTGAATGGAACCAGCGTTCATGTAGTAGAGGCCGAAAGGTTTCCCCCCAAGATTACAGATTCTCGAAAGTCCTTGAGACACCTAATAGTAAGAATGAAGAATTATAATTGTAGGCAGAACCTCTTGAAAGCAGCTAGAACAAAGAAGATCCTTACGTACAGAGGAAAGCCCATCAGAATAACATCAGACCTGTCCACAGAGACCTGGCAAGCCAGAAAGGGCTGTCAATATATATTCAGGGCACTGAATGAGAAGAACATGCAGCCAAGAATACTTTATCCAGCAAGACTGACATTCAAAATGGATGGAGATATAAAGAGTTTCTAGGACTGGCAAGGCTTAAAAGACTATGCAACCACCAAGCCGATACTGCAGGAAATATTAAGGGGGCTTCTTGAAAGGAGGAAAAAGCCCAAGAATAGCATTGAACAGAAATATAGAGACAATCTATAGAGAGAAAGACTTCAAAGGTATCATGATTTCAATAAAAACGTATCTATCAATAATCACCCTCAATGTGAATGGCCTAAATGCGCCCATAAAACAGCACAGATTTGTAGAGTGGATAAAACGACAGGACCCATCCATATGTTGTCTACAAGAGACCCATTTTGAACCTAAAGATACACCCAGACTGAAAGTGAAGGGATGGAGAAGCATCTTTCCTGTCAATGGGCCTCAAAAAATAAAAGGCTGGGGTAGGATTCTCATATCAGACAAATTAGATTTTAAACTAAAGACTGTAGTCAGAGATACAGAAGGACACTACATCATTCTTAAAGGAACTATCCACCAAGATGATCTAACAATTGTAAATATCTATGCCCCCAATATGGGAGCAGCCAATTACATAAGAAAACTGTTAATCAAGATAAAGAGTCATATTGATATGAATACACTAATCGTTGGAGATCTTAACACACCTCTCTCAGAAATAGACAGATCATTGAAGCAGAAAATCAATAAAGAAACAAGAGCGTTGAATGACACATTGGACCAGATGGACCTCATAGATAAATACAGAACATTCCACCCTAAAACAAAAGAATACTCATTCTTCTCATGTGCACATGGAACCTTCTCCAGAATAGACCACATACTGGGTCACAAATCAGGACTCAACCGATACCAAAAGACTGAGATGATTCCCTGCATATTCTCAGATGACAATGCCTTGAAACTGGAACTCAATCACAAGGAAAAGTTCCAAAGGAACTCAGACACCTGGAAGCTAAAGACCACCTTGCTTAAGAATGCTTGGATCAACCAGGAGATCAAGGAAGAACTGAAACAATTCATGGAAACCAATGACAATGAAGACACTTCGATCCAAAACCTATGGGATACAGCAAAGGCAATCCTAAAGGGGAAATACATAGCCATCCAAGCCTCCCTCAAAAAAACTGAAAAATCCAGAACACTGCAGCTGTCTCTACACCTTAAAGAACTGGAGAATCAACAACAAATCAAACCAACTCCATACATAAGAAGGGAAATCATCAAGATTAGAGCTGAGATTGATGAGGTAGAAACCAGAGATACAGTAGAACGTATCAATGAAACTAGAAGCTGGTTTTTTGAAAGAATCAATAGGATCAATAAACCACTGGTGACACTGAACCAAAAGAAAAAAGAGAGAAAGCTCAAATACATAAAATTATGAATGAAAAGGGAGAGATCACAACGAACACCAAGGAAGTAGAAGAATCATCAGAAGTTATTATCAACAGTTATATGCCAATAAGCTAAGCAACCTAGATGAAATGGATGCATTCTTGGAAAACTATAAACTCCCAAAATTGAATCAGGAAGAAATTGACAACCTGAATAGACCAATATCTAGTAATGAGATTGAAGCGGTGATCAAAAACCTCCCAAAAAACAAGAGCCCAGGACCTGACGGATTCCCTGGGGAATTCTACTAAACTTTCAAAGAAGAAATAACACCTATTCTCCTGAGGCTGTTTCAAAAAATTGAAGCAGAAGGAACACTTCCTGACTCTTTCTATGAAGCCAGCATTATCCTGATCCCCAAACCAGGTAAAGACCCTACCAAAAAGGAGAATTTCAGACCAATATCACTTATGAATATGGATGCTAAGATTCTCAACAAGATCCTAGCAAACAGGATCCAACAGCACATTAAAAAGATTATCCACCATGACAAGGTGAAATTCATCCCTGGGCTACAAGGATGGTTCAACATTCGCAAATCAATCAATGTGATAGAACAAATTAATAAGAGAAGAGAGAAGAACCACATGGTCCTCTCAATTGATGCAGAAAAAGAATTGGACAAAATCCAGCATCCGTTCCTCATTAAAATGCTTCAAAGTATAGGGATAGAGGGAACATTCCTGAACTTCATAAAATCTATCTATGAAAGACCCACAGCAAATATCATCCTCAATGGGAAAAAGCTTGCATCCTTCCCGTTGAGATCAGGAACACGACAAGGATGCCCACTTACCACTCTTGTTCAACATAGTATTAGAAGTCCTAGCAACAACAATCAAAGGGAAATAAAAGGTATCCAGATTGGTAATGAAGAAGTCAAACTCTCTCTCTTTGCAGATGACATGATTCTTTATATGGAAAACCCAAAAGACTCCACCCCCAAACTACTAGAACTCATACAATTCAGCAACGTGGCAGGATACAAAGTCAATGTACAGAAATCAGTGACTTTCTTATACACTAACAATGAAAATACAGAAAGGGAAATTAGAGAATCGATTCCATTTACTATAGCACCAAGAACCATAATATACCTGGGATAAACTGAACCAAAGCGGTAAAGGATCTGTACTTGAACTACAGAACACTCATGAAAGAAATTGAAGAAGACACAAAAGGATGGAAGACCATTCCTGCTCTTGGATTGGAAGAATAAACATTGTGAAAATGTCTCTACTGCCTAGAGCAATCTATACTTTTAATGCCATTCCGATCAAAATTCCACCGGGATTCTTCAAAGAGCTGGAGCAAATAATCCTAAGATTTGTATGGAATCAGAAGAGATGTGAATCGCTAAGGAAATGTTGAAAAACAAATATAAAACGGGGGCATCACGTTACCTGATTTCAAGCTTTACTACAAAGCTGTGATCACCAACGGGGGGGGGGGGGTTGGGAGGTTGGGGTACCAGGTGGTGGGTATTAGAGAGGCCACGGATTGCATGGGGCACTGGGTGTGGTGCAAAAATAATGAGTACTGTTATGCTAAAAATAAAAAATAAATTAAAAAATTTACTTTTGATATGTCTAATAAGAATTCTTCTTCTTTTTATTTATTTTTTTTTTTTGGCTAAAATTTGACACAGTATTTGCTAGTAGTTTTTGGGTTGCTGTTTAATAACAGTTTTTCCATGACTTATGCTCAGTTTTAGATACAGAAAAAACACTTCAGTGTAGTTTTCTCCAAAGTTGAGAGACTTTTTTTCCCCCCTTCTCTGTTTATTCATGTTGTCCTACTAACTCACTCAGAAATACTAAGGGATTTATGATGTAATTTGTGTTTTTGATATCATATTACATATGTTATACACATTGATTTAAAATAATTAATCTTAATAACATACAAAGGTAAATAGATTTAAAAAAACTTATCTGCTATTTTGGATCTTCCAAAATAACCTATATCCCACTATTTGGACAACTTAGAGTTGATATGAAGTCATTTCTTTATGCCTGAAAATTGATGTTTTATTTTTTTCTTCTATAAAATCAGGATAAAGAATGACATTATGTAAATTAGGGTCTTTGGGTCTTTCAGATAGTCTTAAAACAATCACAGTGATGATTCCTAATTATATATTTCTCATCAGAAATTTAAAAAATTATTTGGGGTTTTGGGATTTATGAAATGAAATTAAGAAAATGAAATTATATGATTGTCTATTTTGTGTGTGTTGAGTTTGAGGAGTTCTCTATAGATCCTGGATATCAACCTTTTGTCTGTACTGTCATTTGAAAATATCTTCTCCCATTCCGTGGGTTGCCTCTTTGTTTTCTTGACTGTTTCCTTTGCTGTGCAGAAGCTTTTGATTTTGATGCAGTCCCAAAAGTTCATTTTCACTTTAGTTTCCTTTGCCTTTGGAGACATATCTTGAAAGAAGTTGCTGCCGCTGATATCAAAGAGATTACTGCCTATGTTCTCCTCTAGGATTCTGATGGATTTCTGTCTCACATTGAGGTCTTTTATCCATTTTGAGTTTATCTTTGTGTACGGTGTAAGAGAATGGTCGAGTTTCATTCTTCTACATATAGCTGTCCAGTTTTCCTAGCACCATTTATTGAAGAGACTTTTTCCCACTATATATTTTTTCCTGTTTTGTCGAAGATTAATTGACCATAGAGTTGAGGGTCCATATCTGGGCTTTCTACTCTTCCACTGGTCTGTGTGTCTGTTTTTATGCCAGTACCATGCTGTGTTGGTGATCACAGCTTTGTAGTAAAGCTTGAAATCAGGTAACGTGATGCCCCCCATTTTATTTTTGTTTTTCAACATTTCCTTAGTGATTTGGGGTCTCTTCTGATTCCATATAAATCTTAGGATTATTTGCTCCAGCTCTTTGAAAAATACTGGTGGAATTTTGATCGGAATGGCATTAAAAGTATAGATTGCTCTAGGCAGTAGAGACATTTTCACAATGTTTATTCTTCTGATCCAAGAGCATAGAATGGTCTTCCATCTTTTTGTGTCTTCTTCAGTTTCTTTCATGAGTGTTCTGTAGTTCAAGTACAGATCCTTTACCTCTTTGGTTCGGTTTATCCCAGGTATATTATGGTTCTTGGTGCTATAGTAAATGGAATCAATTCTCTAATTTCCCTTTCTGTATTTTCATTGTTAGTGTATAAGAAAGTCACTGATTTCTGTACATTGACTTTGTATCCTGCCACGTTGCTGAATTGTTGTATGAGAAGACATGAACAGACAGTTCTCTAATGAAGACATACAAATGGCTATCAGACACATGAAAAAATTTTCATCATCACTAGCCATCAGGGAGATTCAAATAACAAATAGCATGGAGGACATGGGGAGTTAGAGAGGAGAAAACAGTTGCGGGAAATTGGAGGGGGAGTTGAATCATGAGAGACTATGGACTCTGAAAAACAATCTGAGTGGTTTGAAGTGGTGGGGGGTGGGAGGTTGGGGTACCAGGTGATGGGTATTATAGAAGGCACGATTGCATGGAGCACTGGGTGTGGTGAAAAGATAATGAATACTGTTGTGCTGAAAATAAATAAATTTAATGAAAAAACCCAACACATTGAGATTCCGTCTTACAGATAGAATGGCCAAAATTAGCAAGACAGGAAACAACCTGTGCTGGAGGGGATGTGGAGAAAGGGGAACCCTCTTCCACTGTTGGTGGGAATGCAAGTTGGTGCAGCCTCTTTGGAGAACAGTGTGGAGATTCCTCAAGAAATTAAAAATGTAGTGAAAAGAAGGGCCATCTGTACCCCAATGTTTATAGCAGCAATGGCCACGGTCGCCAAACTGTGGAAAGAACCAAGATGCCCTTCAACGGACGAATGGATAAGGAAGATGTGGTCCATATACACTATGGAGTATTATGCCTCCATCAGAAATGTTGAATACCCAACTTTTGTAGCAACATGGATGGGATTAGAAGAGATTATGCTGAGTGAAATAAGTCAAGCAGAGAGCCAATTATCATATGGTTTCACTTATTTGTGGAGCATAACAAATAGCATGGAGGACAAGGGGAGTTAGAGAGGAGAAGGAAGTTGAGGGAAATTGGAAGGGGAATTGAACCATGAGAGACTATGGACTTTGAAAAACAATCTGAGGGTTTTGAGGGGGCAGGGGGTGGAAGGTTGGGGGAACCAGGTGGTGGGTATTGGAGAGGGCACAGATTGCATGGAGCACTGGGTGTGGTGCAAAAACAATGAATACTGTTATGCTGAAAATAAATTTAAAAAAATTAAGAAACAAAAAAATAAAGAAAAAAAAAGAAAATGAAATTAACTTGGTGACTCTGGGCAAGTTTTTCATCTTAAAACCTGCAGGGAGAATTAAGTTAGTGAGATGGAAAATATAGTGGGAGGGATGACTAGTTCATGTCCTTTTTACACATGAGAGGACTGTGTGTCAACTTGGTTTATGTAAGTGCAGGAAGACAGACACACCAATTTCTCACCTGGGAAGTTGCATAATCAGTAGCTACCTATAGGTTCTTGTCTCCTATAAATGATTAGAAAATTATCAGGTCTGTTTTTTAGTACTTTATCCCCTAAACCTCCTTGAAATTTTTGCAAACTCCCTTCTGTAGTTCTTCCAGAATGATCTCCCCATTCACTTAGTAGGGGAAATTGCTTGATACATTCCATAACTCCCAATGACCTTTTTTAGGCTACAAGTATTAACTGGGGCTTAGATAAAGAAACCAGGTGGAACTACATCTCTTTCCAAATTCTAGAAGTTTTTATCTGGCTAAACGGAAAGAATGCCAACATGTAATTTCTAAGTTGGCTTTATCCCAAGAACATTTTTCCTGCCATAAGTACTTTAACCTTTCCACACCCATCTAGGAGGCTCAAAAACTACACATCTTCTCTGGGGCACATCTCTTGGAATCATTGTTCAGAGACTAGGCAAAGGGTGAAGGCTCATAAATTTAGATTAGCCTTTTAAAGCAGTTGCTGTCAGCCTCTCAGGCAGAGATTACTCACCATTTTCTGGAGATTTTAGTGCTTCCTTCTGCTGCCTGCTGTGCAATATTTACTTTCTGTCATGGTGGGAGAGATGGAAATGTGGGCTATGATCTGTAAGTGTCTCCTTGGCTTTCCAGTGAAAATCCCATGCGTGGTTATCTGTAAAACCCACACAATCTGTGGAAGGTGGAAGAGTTTTGGCAATCTCTGTTCTCATATATTTAGAGTTAATTTTTTAAACAGTTTTTTTCCCCTCTTCTTTAGCATTTCTGGATTTTCTGTTTATTATTTATTCTTAATTGCCCACATTTTTTGATCTGGGAGAGAGAGGGAAAGCTAGACTTTGAAAGTCTGGAAACTGGTGAAATCCTCTTGGTCAAGCAAGATTCCAGGGATGGAAGCTCCATTGGCATTGCACAATTGGAAAAATACTGCAGCTCTGGAAGAAAATCCTCAATTTCTGGTACACAAGGTGACAGAAGACAATGAGGGCAAATGAAGACAAAGACTACTGGAAGTCTTTGGTTGGCCATTAGTGGCTCATTAATCCCATCCAAGAGTTTAGACAAGTCATTCTCAAAGTGGTGTACAAATTAGGAACAGTAGAGTTGAGGATAAGTAACAACTTATAATTATTTTATTTCTTTAGCTCTCTGTATATAGGGCTGAGGAAATAAGAAAATTTGGGGGATGGTAAATATTATGTTCTCATTTTCAAGATTGTACAAGATATGAAAATTAGCATGTCATGATGGCAGCTAGATTTATCATTTATACTTCATAGTGTATATAAAAATTGAATTACTATGTTATACTCCTGAAACTAATATATTATTGTCAACTACACATCAATGAAAATATAAGCATGTCAACAGCATTAGCACAAAAGAGTAATTGGAGGCATTCTGTAATGGTGAAGAAAATGCTATAGTAGATGGGAAGCAATTTATTTCCAATAACTCTAAAGAGAAAATGTAACACTTCCTTGTCAAAACTCACTTTTCCTACTACACATTTTATGTTTCTGGTTGCAAACCTCATTTCTGTATGAACCTGTGATTTCTGTAGACCAGATACATCTGAAATTCAATGTTGGAGTTAGTTACACTGCTTTTGTGGGCACTTGATATACCAGAACAAACATGCAGTTCCTAGAGCCTGCCTTCCATCTTCCATTTTTCACGGGCACGAGGCTCAACAACTGGCAACTCTGATTTCAAAGCAAGAGGCTATTCTGAGATAAGATTGATCCTCCATTTAAAAAAAAAAAAGGGCAATAAGCTACGCTTCCTATGCCCCATTCTGCTCTGCTGGCTCCAAATGCACTCCTGTCCAAGTCCAAAATGGCCACCATTCAGCAGTTGGTAAGAAGATGGTGCTTAGTGGAGAGCAAAGGCTTTGAAGGAAGTAGGAGTGGGAATGGCTCTGCAAAAACTGGGTGCCATGGTCAAACTAGATTGTGTCATCTCTTGATGTCAAACAACTCACCATAAACACTAGAGCACTTTTAAAATGGCATCGTGTAATCTGGAAGGGAAATTTGAAGAAACTACAGCTGATGGCAGAAAAACTCAGACTGTCTGCAACTTGACAAATGGTGCATTGGTTCAATATCAGGAATGTAATGGGAAGGAAAGCACAATAATATGAAAATTAGAAAATGGGAAATTAGAAGTGGAATGTGTCATGAACAATGTCACCTATACTCAGATCTAAGAACAAGCAGAGTGAAAATTCCATCATCCTTTTGGACAGGAATTAGTTGTGAGGATGAATGAGCTCAGTTCAGTGAGCAAATATACTCTATACTGCTTTTTCCCCTTTACTATGTCCAATTATGTTTATAACAAAGATTTTACATGCAACTATTTTGAAGTGTTAATTTAATTAGGATCTTCCCTTTGGTTAGGAAATAAATGTGTTTGTGCTAAAAAAGAAAAGAAAAAAGAAAAAAAAAAAGCCTCTTGAAGTCTTATCATCCTTCAAGGTCCAGTCCATTCATTAGTGCAGTTAAAAGCAGTTCACGTAACCTTGATACTAAGGTTTGTATCAAGGAGTTTGTCCCAGATTGGGTTTGTCTCAGTCTCCAGACTCAGAGCATTAATGGCTTCCTCAATTGAAGTGACTACTTAGTTCAACTTTGGCCATGTGTTGAGGGGTGTGTGTGTGTGTGTGTGTGTGTGTGTATGCCTCTGTGTGTGTGCATATTTATTTGCATACTTATGTGTGTGTATGTGCATTGCACATCACTAGAAATAGTTAAAACTGTCCCAAGCTGCCTCTCCATAAGCCAGGAACATTTCAAAGTGTAGCATCTCTTGAGGAATGTTCCTGATTGCCTTTCTGAGTACATACAAGCTTAAATCTGCAAGGAGTCTGTGCTTGCCTGTGGTTGTGGGCTTGGGCTCCAGAGCCAGATTGCCTGGAATCAAATACCTGCTCCACAACTGACTTGTGATATGTCCTGGGGGAAATGGCTTAACCACTCACTTCCTCACTTCTCCCAGCTGTAAGAGGGTTATTGTGAGGACTAATAGAAAGAATCAATTAATAATTATAAAGTACCTGAACAGTGTGCAGCACATAGTAAGTGCTCAATAGTATAACCTGACAGTATTATTTTTACTGAGAAATATCAGGAAGTTGATGTAGGCAGCCAGCCATTAAGAGTTAAAGCTGAAACTGGACAAGGGTAACTAAGGGAGATGTCATATATTCCACTAGGCAGGAACCATCACGAGATGTGACCAGGTAATAGAAAATGCCAGCATTATGGAACTTCCCTAAGGTCAAAGGAAAAAAGAAGGAAGAAGAGGTGAGGACTTTAAATAAATTTTAAAAAATTGTTTTTTTTTTTTTTTTTTTTTTTAGAGACAGAGTGTGTGTGGGGGATGGGGAGGCAGAGGGACAGGGAGAGAGAGAATCTTAAGCAGACTCCCTGCTGAGAGTAGAGCCAGAGGTGGGGCTCCATCCCAGGACCCTGAGATCATGACCTGAGCCAAAAGCAAGAGTTGGACACTTAACTGACTGAGCCACACTCATGCCCTCTGAGATAAAGATTTTTTTTTTTTTAACAAGATGAAGCTGAGGGTCACCTGGGTTGCTTAGTCAGTTAAGTGCCCATCTCTTGATTTTGGATCAGGTCATGATCCCAGGACTCAAGCCCCACATCAGGCTTCCTGCTCAGTGGGGAGTCTGCTCTCTCTCTCTCTCTCCCCTTTCTCTCTCCAGTGCTCATTCTCCCTCTCTCTCTCTCAAATATATACATAAAATACATAAAAAAAACAACAACAACAAGATTAAGCTGCAGTGGGCTGAAGAACTTGCCTTTTCTGCAGTGGATGGAGTTTATTTAAGCTGTTTTATTTCAAGTGTCAGCTAGTATATAAATAAACCAGGTGGCTGACAATAAGAATATAAAGATGACTTGTGGAACCCAAAGACAGGGACCCAGATGGGCCTCAGGAAAGACTGGTGCAAGAAATATGAAAAGCTCTCCATTTCTTGCTTACTTGTGTGCTTTTATTCAAGAGTCTTACACTGCAGAACTTACTCCGTTCCTCAGTTGACTTGATGGATGGAAGGTTCACCAGCATCTTCCAAGTCCATGTGTTACTATTCTGCCATATGCTGACTTTCACTCTCATACTTCAGGCTCAGGTATGCTTCAAGGGCAAAAGGAGTGGGAGTCACATGATATCAACACGGTGGCGATGAAGCAACCTCACGTCTTGGAGATGTGCTTCACAGAAGGGCCACCATGCTATACACCTCTGGGGAGCATTGTTCACTTGGTCCACAGTGGCGGCCCGAATGGTAATACCCTCTTCTTTATTTGGTATTAATAAATCCATATACCACAACTATTAACCATATGAATTATATCATGTCCACATTTTGAGGTGATACCATTTGATTAAGTAAGGTCAGTTCTGTAGAAGATCAACTTCATTGCCATGCCAGTATGTCTTTGTCTTTTCATCACTTTACTAGAAACCTATCTTTTAAAAAATGTAACAGATACAATTTTCAGCTGTAGAAGTTATCTGATGGTGGAATTCTGTGAGTGTGTCTACCTTACCTATGACATGAGGTGGGGGGAGTTTAGGCACTCACTTCTTGTCCAGGGGTCTTGCTGTGTCTTAAAACCTGATATTACAGTTTTCTCAGCTTATTGCCACTTGGGGACTTCAGTTTTCAATTGAATGGGATTTTTGGTGGCCTGGCTCTGTAAATCATGATCACTATGGCAACAAGAGGACTATTTTTCTATTTTTCTGGGTGATTGCTTCTTCTATAAATGGACAAGGTCATATATGGTCTCCTACAATTTTGGAATATGTATTACAAGGAAAAAGTAAGATGCTTTAAAAAACGTAAGCTTTCATCACCTCCCCTTTAAGGTGGGGATCGAATCATGCAGGCCAGTGGTCTGCTTGAGTAAATATGATAACATCTGCTTTCCTTCTCCACATTAGCATGTCTTACTAAATGTGCTAAGACTATATAAGTTGTAATTATTAAAATTTAGTGCTCAGATTGAACACTTTATTTTCTTTCTAAGATAATAGAAGAAAAATTTAACAGCATTCAGAGATCACCAGTGGAGAGGTGCTTAAGTGGCTCAGTCAGTTAAGCAATTGCCTTCAGCTCAGGTCATGATCCCAGAGTCCTGGGGTCCAGCCCCATGTTGGGCTCCCTGCTCAATGCAGAGTCTGCTTCTCCCTCTCTTCTGCTGCTGCCCCTGCTTGTGCTCTCTCTCTTCCTTAAAAAAGTAAATAAATAAAAATCTTTTAAAAAAATCAACAATGGATCCACAAGAATTGTGAAATTTTGTGTGTTCAGCGAGATAGGAACCAGCATTAAAGTAGTGGTTCTTCTAACTTTCACACGTCTTTTTGGATTCCTTTGTATTACCATTGTTATCACACCTGATGATCAGTGCAGTGAACAGTGAACAATAAGTGTTTAAAGTATTTGTTGATTAGTTGACTGTTAACCAGCTTCTGTCAGTACTTTTTGTTATGTTACATTGCCTCTAAATCTCCATGATCTTGCTCCTTTTTGGTGAGCCATTGAGGACTCATCCAGATAAAAAGAGACAAGGTTTGAGTCTGAAGCAGCAAAAGGAGAGAAAGGATGTGAGGCTGGAGGAAAAGAGGGTCAACTTCTACCACTTGCTTCCTCTGGGCTTCCAAATTTCCATGCCATGAGCATGATACAGTAATGTATCTCTCTTAAGGGCCTTTCCAAATCTCACTTCCAAAAGTCTTTTTTAAAAAATATTTTATTTATTTATTTATTTGAGAAACAGTGAGAGAAAGAGAGCACAGAGGGAGAGTGAGAGGGAAAAAGTCTCCTCACTAAACAGAGAGCCTGATGTGGGACTCCATCCCAGCATCCTGAGATCACAACCTGAGCAGAAGGCAGACACTTAACCAACAGAGCCACCCAGGAGCCCAAGGAGTCAAACATTTCTGCCAATAGTGAAGCCAGAGCATATTAGATATGCCTGCGCTCACGATGAGTTATTTCTACAAGCCTTTTTAAACTTCTTTCCTGCCTCTATTTTATGTCTGAAATGTTTTTCTTTCTCTTTTTGCCTCCCCCTTTGATTTATATTATCTAATGCCTCCTTTTAGGTCATCTTAAATCTTATCTGTAACAAGACAAGAAATAATTTAAAAATTCTATAAAAGCGATCACAGCTGAATGATCACCTAATCTCTCTGTACTTGGACATCCTCTTCTCCTTTCTGTTTCTGAAACTAATTTTATTTGGATAATCACATGCTACTGCTGCTGTGGATATTTATAGCCCTCAAAAAAGGATGTATGGTTTTATGAATGCTCTTTCTGATCTCTTGGAGGAAAAAAAAGATATTTGATTTCAGGAAAAGCTTGTTTCATTAAGAGTATTTCTCTTTGAAATGTATATTATTTTAAAATACCTTGCTCTAAACATAAAATTTCTTCAGTTTCATCAATGTACAGAAACTGCTCTACATTCCCTTTCCTTGTTTATTTTTTATTTGTAAGTTTTAAAAGTTTCTATTTGCAAAGCAGTTGCTAGAGTAATTAGAAAGCAGTGAACACATTTGATGGTCTAAGTGGTTTTGGAATGATTTTTTTTCCCCATGAGCCTTTTTAAAACGTAAACTTCAAGTAGCACCAATCCTGAGTGTCAGCCAATGTGGGCTCTAATGTTTTTACTGCCGTCAGGAAGCAGTTAGCTTAGTTGGAGTAAGAGCATTTTCTGGATGAAGAAGTTAGCTGGGCAATTAGCAGTCTTTCAGGAATGAAAATAAATTGTTATCCACACCTAACTAGTTCTGGTTCTGAGCTTTGACTCAGTTCCATAGTCCAAAAAGCATGAACATTGCCCTTGACACAGGAGAAAGAACAGCCAGCTGAGGGAAAAGGGAGGAGGATAGGATGCAGATGAACTCCTTCAGAGTCTGGATCCAGATCTTAATCAGGTAAACCAGAAATTAGAAAAGATCTGCTCAGAAGCAATATTTTTGTGAGTTACTGTCATATATTTGAGAAAAATAAAATAATGTACTGATGCTTTAGGAGAGGAAATCTCTTGGAGAAATAAATAGCAACTCTCAGAAATTTACCCAAGCCAAGGGTCTCCAACCAGAGCCTTGGTGATCATGAGAAAGTGCCAACCATAAATCTGGAGGACCTTCAGATGTTGACTTTCAGGGCCTGGTGTGTGGTGAGTGAGACACTTGAGAGCAAAACTTAAGGAGAGTGCCAAAAAATGCTGTCATCAAGATAAATCCCATTTTAATGTAATACGAAAAAAACTAAAATCAATACACAAGAATAGGAGAGTGGGTGTTCCAGTGGTGATGAATTGGTTGGATGAATTGGTTGGGCCCCTGCAGTGAGCTGGCAGCTCATTGACCCAATCCTCAGAACCCTGACTTGAGCCTGCAGAAAGGTGGGAAGAAACTTCTCATATGACTCAAGTTAATTTCTTTTGCCTTCTTGGTGGGGATGGGGACTTAAAACAGAAATTAAATGCATTTATTGAAAAAGAAATTTGTGTAATGTTTCTCACACATTGTAGTTAATGAACTAAGGTTCAGATTCATTAGGTTGTACAATCAAATTTTACCAATATAGAGTTTAACATAATTATCTCTGAATATGTTTTATAGAAAAGCAGGACTTTTCGGGTCTTATGCACTGCTGTTTCCTCTTGCATACAGTACTTGCTTAATCAATGATTAAATGAATGACTCTACATAAGATGGTGGTTTAAACTATCCTACATAGTGTAAGAGACAGGAAGATTCTGGTTTCCATTTTTAAGAATTAAATAGTGTCTAATCCTAATACACATCTTTATACGTGTGCATACAATAATAATGATGAGGATAATAACAGTATTTGCTATAATTTTTTCAATGAGACCAGTTGCTATGGACTGAGTATTTGTATCCACTCCTTCCCACCCCTTAAGTCATATGTTGGAGCTCCACTGTGATGGTATTTGGAGGTGGGTCTTTAGGGGGTGATGAGGTCATGAAGGTGGAACCCCCATTATGGGGATCACATCCTTAGAAGAAGAGGGAGAGAGCTAGCCCTTTCTCTCTCTCTCTGTCTCGGACATCTGAGAACACAGAGAGAAGGCATCATATACAATAACCAGGAAACGGGCCCTCACCAGACACAGGATCTGCTAGTGCCTTTATCTTAGATTTCCCAGTTTCCTGCACTGCGGTTAATAAAAAAAGTGTTGTTCAAGCCATCCAGTCTATGCTTTTCTGTTATAGCAGAAAATTATGAAGTGCTCCACATTAGTATGAGGTCTACAACATATTAATATTACCAAACTGGGCTCCAAGTTTTATCAATACTAGGTCCTTCAGTAAGCTTGCCAACATCTGGAGAAAACTTGAGCTCCAGGGGGAAGTGGATGCATCTTTGGGAATGCTGTGGCAACTGGGCAAAGGTGGAGGTAGTGTCAGCATGCTTGAAAATAGGTGATGCGAGAGGGGAAGAGTAAGTTGGGCTGGGAAGTAACAAATGTGATTAGAAAGACTTTGTTATTGCTGCCAGGCTAGGCTAAGCTAAACACCCTGGAACATGGCCACAGTTCTGGAAGGTGTCAGTAAATGCAAAAAAAATAAGGGATGTTGCTCCCACTTGCTATTTTTTTTTTTTTTTTAATGTCCACACAGGGGTCCTGCTGACCACATTTCCTCAGTTTATGGACTGAGACTCCCATGGCTCTTCTCAGTTACCAGATTCCATGGTCTGGAGATTCACGAGGAGCTTGAAGCACACAGTCACTGGCTGCATTTTGAAGCAATGACTCAGTGGAACCTGAAATTTTATATGTTATTGTGAAAGGAGATAAGATCATTTACCTGCCTGGTGGTAATTGGGGAGCATTAATGAGATAAGTCCTTTGGAGGAAAGGTTATTATAGAAATACAAATCAGGGCTGGGATAATTACTCTTTCTCTCAATTGCCTCACTGGTTAAACAGTAACCAGTAGATCAGTGTGACACTATGACTTATCTACAGCAATTTCATAATCTTGTTGTGGTTCATTTTACATAGTCATAGCACAGTATCAAAACCAGGAACATGACATTGATAAAATGTATGTGTGCAGTTTTATGTTTTTTTATTACATGAGCAGATTTGTTTAACTACCACCATGATTAAGATACAGAACTATCCTATCCACAATGATATCCCTCGTACTAATCTTTTATAATTATACTTACCTCTTCCTCTCACAGTATTTGTCCCTAACAACCACTAATCTGTTTTCCATCTCTATTTTTGTTTTGGGATTATTATATACATGGAAGTATACCTTATGCAACCTTTTGGGTCGGCTTTTTAAAAAAATTTATTTTTTATTTATTTCAGCATAACAGTATTCATTATTTTTGCACCACAACCAGTACTCCATGCAATCCATGCCCTCTATAATACCCACCACCTGGTACCCCGACCTCCCACCCCCTGCCCCTTAAAACACTCAGATTGTCTTTCAGAGTCCATAGTCTCTCATGGTTCACCTTGGCTTTTGTTTTTGTTTTTTATTTCTTTTTTTTAATTTTAAATTTTTAATTTTTTATAAACATATAATATATTTTTATCCCCAGGGGTACAGGTCTGTGAATCACCAGGTTTACACATTTCTCAGCACTCACCAAAGCACATACCCTCCCCAATGTCCATAACCCCACCCGACTTCTCCCAACCCCTCCCCCCAGCAACCCTCAGTTTGTTTTGTGAGATTAAGAGTCACTTATGGTTTGTCTCCCTCCCAATCCCATCTTGGTTCATTTATTCTTTTCCTACCCCCTAAAGCCCCCATGTTGCATCACCACTTCCTCATATCAGGGAGATCATATAATAGTTGTCTTTCTCCGCTTGACTTATTTCACTACGCATGATACGCTCTAGTTCCATCCACGTTGTCGCAAATGGCAAGATTTCATTTCTTTTGATGGCTGCATAGTATTCCATTGTATATATATACCACATCTTCTTTATCCATTCATCTGTTGATGGACATCCAGGTTCTTTCCATACTTTGGCTATTGTAGACATTGCTACTATAAACATTTGGGTGCATGTCCTCCTTCGGATCACTACGTTTGTATCTTTAGGGTAAATACCCAGTAGTGCAATTGCTGGGTCATAGGGTAGTTCTATTTTCAACATTTTGAGGAACCTCCATGCTGTTTTCCAGAGTGGCTGCACCAGCTTGCATTCCCACCAACAGTGTAGGAGGGTTCCCCTTTCTCCACATCCTCGCCAGCATCTGTCATTTCCTGACTTGTTGCTTTTAGCCATTCTGACTGGTGTGAGGTGATATCTCCTTGTGGTTTTGATTTGTATTTCCCTGATGCCGAGTGATATGGAGCACTTTTTCATGTGTCTGTTGGCCATCTGGATGTCTTCTTTGCAGAAATGTCTGTTCATGTCCTCTGCCCATTTCTTGATTGGATTATTTGTTCTTTGGGTGTTGAGTTTGCTAAGTTCTTTATAGATTTTGGACACTAGTCTTTTATCGAATATGTTGTTTGCAAATATCTTCTCCCATTTTGTCAGTTGTCTTTGGTTTTGTTAACTGTTTCCTTTGCTGTGCAAAAGCTTTTGATCTTGATGAAATCCCAATAGTTCATTTTTGCCCTTGCTTCCCTTGCCTTTTGCGTTGTTCCTAGGAAGATGTTGCTGCGGCTGATGTCGAAGAGGTTGATGTCTGTGTTCTCCTCAAGGATTTGGATGGATTCCTTTCTCACATTGAGGTCTTTCATCCATTTTGAGTCTATTTTTGTGTGCGGTGTAAGGAAATGGTCCAATTTCATTTTTCTGCATGTGGCTGTCCAATTTTCCCAGCACCATTTATTGAAGAGGCTGTCTTTTTTCCATTGGACATTCTTTCCTGCTTTGTCGAAGATGAGTTGACCATAGAGTTTAGAGTCTATTTCTGGGCTTTCTATTCTGTTCCATTGATCTATGTGTCTGTTTTTGTGCCAGTACCATGCTGTCTTGATGATGACAGCTTTGTAATAGAGCTTGAAGTCCGGAATTGTGATGCCACCAACTTTGGCTTTCTTTTTCAATATTCTTTTGGCTATATGAGGTCTTTTCTGGTTCCATATAAATTTTAGGATTATTTGTTTCATTTCTTTGAAAAAGATGGATGGTACTTTGATACGAATTGCATTAAATGTGTAGATTGCTTTAGGTAGCATACACATTTTCATAATATTTATTATTCCAATCTAGGAGCATGGAACATTTTTCCATTTCTTTGTGTCTTCCTCAATTTCTTTCATGAGTACTTTATAGGTTTCTGAGTTTAGATTCTGTGCCTCTTTGGTTAGGTTTATTCCTAGGTACCTTATGGTTTTGGGTGCAATTATAAATGGGATTGACTCCTTAATTTCTCTTTCTTCTGTCTTGCTGTTGGTGTAGAGAAATGCAACTGATTTCTGTGCATTGATTTTATATCCTCACACTTTACTGAATTCCTGTACAAGTTCTAGCAGTTTTGGAGTGGAGTCTTTTGGGTTTTCCACATATAGTATCATATCATCTGTGAAGAGTGATAGTTTGACTTCTTCTTTGCTGATTTGGATGCCTTTAATTTCCTTTTGTTGTTTGATTGCTGAGGCTAGGACTTTTAGTACTATGTTGAATAGCAGTGATGATAATGGACATCCCTGCATGTTCCTGACCTTAGCGGAAAAGCTTTCAGTTTTTCTCCATTGAAAATGATATTTGCGGTGGGTTTTTCATAAATGGCTTTGATAATATTGAGGTATGTGCCCTCTATCCCTGCACTTTGAAGAGTTTTGATCAGGAAGGGATGCTGTACTTTGTCAAATGCTTTTTCAGCATCTATTGAGAGTATCATATGGTTCTTGTTCTTTCTTTTATTGATGTGTTGTATCACATTGATTGATTTGCAGATTTGCGGATGTTGAACCAACCTTGCAGCCCTGGAATAAATCCCACTTGGTCGTGGTGAATAATCTTTTTAATGTACTGTTGAATCCTATTAGCTAGTATTTTGGTGAGAATTTTCTCATAAGTGTTCATCAAGTATATTGGTCTATAGCTCTCTTTTTTGATGGGATCCTTGTCTGGTTTGGGGATCAAGGTGACGCTGGCCTCATAAAATGAGTTTGGAAGTTTTCCGTCCATTTCCATTTTTTGGAACAGTTTCAGGAGAATAGGAATTAGTTCTTCTTTAAATGTTTGGTAGAATTCCCCCGGGAAGATGCCTGGCCCTGGGCTTTTGTTTGTTTGGAGATTTTTAATGACTGTTTCAATCTCTTTACTGGTTATGGATCTGTTCAGGCTTTCTATTTCATCCTGGTTCAGTTGTGGTAGTTTATATGTCTCTAGGAATGCATCCATTTCTTCCAGATTGTCAAATTTGTTGGTGTGGAGTAGCTCATAGTATGTTCTTAAAATTGTTTGTATTTCTTTGGTGTTAGTTGTGATCTCTCCTCTTTCATTCATGATTTTATTTATTTGGGTCCTTTCTCTTTTCTTTTTGATAAGTCTGGCCAGGGTTTATCAATTTTATTAATTCTTTCAAAGAACAAGCTCCTAGTTTCGTTGATTTGTTCTATTGGTTTTTTTTTTTTTTTTTGGTTTCTATTTCATTGATTTCTGCTCTGATCTTTATGATTTCTCTTCTCCTGCTGAGTTTAGGACTTCTTTGTTGTTCTTTCTCCAGCTCCTTTAAGTGTAGGGTTAGGCTGTGTACCTGAGACCTTTCTTGTTTCTTGAGAAAGGCTTGTACCACTATATATTTTCCTCTCAGGACTGCCTTTGCTGTGTCCCACAGATTTTGAACTGTTGTGTTTTCATTATCTTTTGTTTCCATGATTTTTTTTAATTCTTCTTTAATTTCCTGGTTGACCCATTCATTCTTTAGTAGGATCCTCTTTAGCCTCCATGTATTTGGGTTCTTTCCAAACTTCCTCTTGTAGTTGAGTTCTAGCTTCAGAGCATTGTGGTCTGAAAATATGCAGGGAATGATCCCAATCTTTTGATACCGGTTGAGTCCTGATTTAGGACCGAGGATGTGATCTATTCTGGAGAATGTTCCATGTGCACTAGAGAAGAATGTGTATTCTGTTGCTTTGGGATGAAATGTTCTAAATATATCTGTGATGTCCATCTGGTCCAGTGTGTTGTTCAAGGCCTTTATATCCTTGTTGATCTTTTGCTTGGATGATCTGTCCATTTCAGTGAGGGGAGTGTTAAAGTCCCATACTATTATTGTATTATTGTTGATGTGTTTCTTTGATTTTGTTATTAATTGGTTTATATAGTTGGCTGCTCCCACATTGGGGGCATAGACATTTAAAATTGTTAGATCTTCTTGTTGGACAGACGCTTTGAATATGATATAGTGTCCTTCCTCATCTCATATTATAGTCTTTGGCTTAAAATATAATTGATCTGATATAAGGATTGCCTCTCCTGCTTTCTTCTGATGTCCATTAGCATGGTAAATTCTTTTCCACCCCCTTGCTTTAAATCTGGAGGTGACTTCGGGTGTAAAATGAGTTTTTTGGAGGCAACATATAGATGGGTTTTGTTATTTTATCCATTCTGATACCCTGTGTCTTTTGATTGGGGCATTTAGCCCATTAACATTCAGGGTAACTATTGAGAGATATGAATTTAGTGCCATTGTATTGCCTGTAAGGTGACTGTTATTGTATATTGTCTCTGTTCCTTTCTGATCTACCACTTGTAGGCTTTCTCTTTGCTTCGAGGACCCCTTTCAATATTTCCTGTAGAGCTGGTTTGGTGTTTGCAAATTCTTTCAGTTTTTGTTTGTCCTGGAAGCTTTGAATCTCTCCTATTTTCAATGGTAGCCTAGCTGGATATAGTATTCTTGGCTGCATGTTTTTCTCGTTTAGTGCTCTAAAAATATCATGCCAGCTCTTTCTGGCCTGCCAGGTCTCTGTCGATTAGTCTGTTGCCAATCTAATATTTTTACCATTGTATGTTACAGACTTCTTGTCCCGGGCTGCTTTCAGGATTTTCTTTTTGTCACTAAGACTTGTAAATATTACTATTAGGTGATGGGGTGTGGGCCTATTCTTATTGATTTTGAGGGGCATTCTCTGAACCTCCTGAATTTTGATGCTCATTCCCTTTGCCATATTGGGGAAATTCTCCCCAATAATTCTCTCCAGTATACCTTCTACTCCCCTCTCTCTTCTTCTTCTGGAATCCCTATTATTCTAATGTTGTTTCATCTTATGGTGTCACTTATCTCTTGAATTCTCCCCTCGTGGTCCAGTAGCTGTTTGTCCCTCTTTTGCTCAGCTTCTTTATTCTCTGTCATTTGGTCTTCTATATCACTAATTCTTTCTTCTGCCTCATTTATCCTAGCAGTGAAAGCCTCCATTTTTGATTGCACCTCATTAATAGCTTTTTTGATTTCAACTTGGTTAGATTTTAGTTCTTTTATTTCTCCAGAAAGGGCTTTTATATTTCCCTAGATGGTTTCTCTAATACCTTTCATGCCTTTTTTGAGCCCGACTAGAACCTTGAGAATTGTCATTCTGAACGCTAGATCTGACATATTACCAATGTCTGTATTGATTAGGTCCCTAGCCTTCAGTACTGCCTCTTGTTCTTCTTTTTTTTTTTTTTTTGTGGTGAATTTTTCTGCCTTGTCATTTTGTCCAGATAAGAGTATATGAAGGAGCAAGTAAAATACTAAAAGGGTGGCAACAACCCCAGGAAAATATGCTTTAACCAAATCAGAAGAGATCCCAAATCGTGAGGGGGGAGAAAGGGGATAAAAAGAGGTTCAGAAAGAAAGAAAGAAGAAAAAAGAAAGAAAAGAATTAAATAGTGAAAATGAATAAAGAAAATTACAAAAAAGAAAAAAATATATATATGAGATAAACTAGTTAAATCATGTTAAAAAAGAAAAGGGTAAAAGTTAAAAAAATTTTAGCATAAGAAGAGAAAAAAAATGAGAAAGAAAAATAAATTAAATTATCTGCAAGACTAAAGAATCATAGGGAGAAAGCCATGAGTTCCGTGCTTTGCTTTCTCCTCCTCTGGAATTCTGCTGCTCTCCTTGGTATTGAAACTGCACTCCTTGGTAGGTGAACTTGGTCTTGGCTGGATTTCTTGTTGATCTTCTGAGGGAGGGGCCTGTTATAGTAATTCTCAAGTGTCTTTGCCCCAGGCAGAATTGCACCGCCCTTACCAGGGGCCGGGCTGAGTAATCCGCTGGGGTTTGCTTTCAGGAGCTTTTGTTCCCTGAGTGCTTTCTGTAGAGTTCTGGAGGACAGGAATACAAATGGCAGCCTCCTGGTCTCCTGCCTGGAGGAGCCGAGAGCCTGGGGCCCCACTTCCCAGTGTACCCTCAGAGAACAGCGCCCAGTAACTCCCGTCTGCCTGACCTCCAGCTATGCTCCAAGCTCACCCAGCCTGTGACCAGTTCAAGGTACCCCCGAGCTGTGAACTCACTGTTGACTCTGTCTCTGTAGCTGGCTTCTCCGTTCTAATACCTGTAAGTTCTGCGACACTCAGACACCCGGATCCTTCTGTGACCCCACGGGACCTGAGGCCATGCTGACCCCGCCTGGGCTTTGCCCCGGTTTAGCCTCTGGAGCGATGTCCCTCAGTGGAACAGACTTTTAAAAGTCCTGATTTTGTGCTCCGTTGCTCCGCTGCTTGGCAGGAGCCGGCCCCTCCCCCCGGGGTCTATCTTCCCTTCGCTTTGGATTCACTTCTCCGCCAGTCCTACCTTTCAGAAAGTGGTTGTTTTTCTGTCTCTAGAATGCTGTTCTTCTTCTCTTCGATCTGCTGATGGATTTGCGGTGTTTGCAATCTTTAGATAAGCTATCTAGCTGATCTCCTGCTAGGTGAAGTAGTCTCTCAGCCTGCTACTTCTCCGCCATCTTGACTCCTCCCTTGTTTTTTATTTCTGCTTGACTTGTTTTTTAAATAGCATATTGTTCTTGCAATACATCCAAGTTGTGTGTATCAGTAGTTGGTTTCGCCTTATTGCTGGGTGCTATTCCACAATATGGATATCCCAGTTTGTTTAACCATTCACCTACTGAGGGCCATTTTGTTTATTTTCAGTTTTGAGCCACTAAATTTAAAACTGCTATAAACAATTATATATAGATTTTGTGTTGATAAAAGTTTTTGTTTTACCTCTGGGATTGAGATCCAAGAATGCAGTTGTATGTTATTTGGTAAGTGTATGTTTCGTTTTTTTTTTTTTTAATTTATTTTCGGCATAACAGTATGTTTCATTTTTAAAGAAATTATGTAATTGTTTTCCCGAGGCTGTGTACCTTTTTACATTCTTCCCAGTAATGTGTGAGAAATTCAGTATCTCTGCATCTTACCTGCATTTGGTATTGCTAGCACTTTTTATTCAACTGTTCTGAGTGTGCAGTAGATATTTTATTATGGTCTTAATTTTCATTTCCCTAATGGCTAGTGATGTTGAATATCCTGTTATGTTCTGTTATGTTTCTATGCCATTTTTGGTGAGGCATCTTATTATGCCTTTTGCTCATTTTCTTTCTTTTTTTTATTAAGGAAGTGTCAGGGAATGATCAATTTCATTAATTTTTTTCTTTTTTGACTAATTAATTAATTTTTATTAAGTTATGTTCTTGACCACACTGTATATCATTGTTAGTTTTTGAGGTAGTATTCCATGATATAACACCCAGTACTCATCACAACATGTACCCTCCTTAATACCCATCACTAGGCTAACTCATCCCCCCTCCCCTCCCCTCTAAAATACTCAGATTATTTCCCAGAGTCCATAGTCTTTCCTGGTTAGTCTCTGCCTCTAATTTTCCCATTCAGTTTTCCTTTCTTTTCCCTAATGTACTCTGTTCTATTCCTTATATTTCACACATGGGTGAAACCATATGATAATTGTCTTTCTCTGCCTGGCTTATTTCACTTAATATAATCCCCTCCAGTTGCATCTGTGTCGATGCAAATGGTGGGTATTCATCCTTTTTGATGGCTGAGTAATATTCCATTGCCTATATGAGCCACATCTTCTTTATCCATTCATCTGTTGGAGGGCATTTCAGCTACTACCATAAAGTGTCTGTGCTGCTTAGAGCAATCTATATTTTCAACATCATCCCTATCAAAATGCCACTGGCATTTTTCAAAGGGCTGGAACAAACAATCTTAAAATTTGTATGGAACCAAAAGAGACACTGAATCACCAAGGAAATGTTGAAAAAGAAAAACAAAGCTAGGGGCATCACGTTGTCTGATTTCATGCTATATTACAAAGCTGTGATTACCAAGAAAGCACGGTACTAGCACAAAAACAGACACATAGTTCAGTGAAACATAATAGAGTCTCCAGAAGTGAACTCTCAACTCTATGGTCAATTAATCTTTGACAAATCAGGAAAAAATATCTGATGGAAGAAAATTGGACAGCTTATAAAGAAGAATGAAACTCTACCATTCTTTTACACCATACACAAAGATAAACTCTAAATGGATGAAATATCTCAATGTTAAGAAAGAAACCCATAAAAATCCTAGTGCAGAACATGGGGAGGAACTTCATTTACATCAGTTATAGCAACTTCTTTCATGACACGTCTTCAAAGGCAAGGGAAACAAAAGCAAAAATACACTTTGGGACTTTATCAAGATAAAAAGCTTCTTCACAGCAAAGGAAACAGTAAAAAAACCCAAGAGGCAATCTACAGAATGGGAGAAGATTTGTAAATGACATTTTAGATAAGGGAATGATATCCAAGATCTATAAAGAACTTCTCAAACTCAACACCCCAAAAACAAATAATCAAGTAGAAACATAAGCAGGAGACATGAACAGACACTTCAAAGAAGGCATACAAATGGCTAATAGGCACATGAAAAAATGCTCAACATCATTAGCCATGAGGGAAATTAAAATCAAAGCTATATTGAGATACCAGTTAGAATGGCAAAAATTAACAAGGGAAGAAACAACAAATGCTGGAGAGGTTGTGGAGAATGGGGAACCCTCTTACACTGTTGGTGAGAATGCAAGTTGATATAGCCACATTGGAAAACAGTATCAAGCTTCCTCAAAAAGTTAAAAATAGAGCTATCCTATATTACCCAGCAATTGCACTATAGGGTATTTACCTCAAAGATAAAGAAAGAAGTAGTGAAAAGAAAGGCCACATGCACCCCAATGTTCATAGCAGCAATGTCCACAGTAAGATTTTTCCTATTTTCTAATTGGATTGTAGTTTTATGGTAGGTGTTTCAGAGGGTCTCAGTATGAGTCCTTTGTCAGCTAAATGTTTTTTAAAGATTTTCTCCCAGTGTCCAGCCTGCCCTTTCATCTCTTAACAGAATCTTTCATACAGCCAATATTCTCCATTTAAAGGCCAACTTATCATGTTTTTATTTTAGGAACCATGCTTTTGGTATTATGTCAAAACACTCTTAACAAAGTCTTAGGTCCTGAAGATTTTCTCCTGTATTGTTATCTAAAATTTTTATAGTCTTAAATTTAAATATATGATCAATTTTGAGTTAATTTTTGTATAAGTTGCGAGTGTAGTTTGAGGGTTATTTTGTTGTTGTTGTTTTGACCTGTGGATGTCTGACTGCTCTAGCTTCACTTGTTAAAATGATGTTGCTTCTTCCACTGAATTGCTTTTACAACTTTGTAAAAAATCAGTTGATTGTACTTGTGTGGCTTTATTTCTGGGGTTTTTATTCTGTTCTATTTATCTTTATGTCTACTTCTCAGCCAATACCACACTGATTGCTATGGATCTACAGGTCTTGAAATTGTCAAGATTGATTTCTCCCACTTTTATTTTCAAATTTTAGAACTGTTGGAACTAAAATAGTTCCATTGCCCTTCCATATGTATTTTAGAACCATTTTGTCTCCAAAACACCTTCCTGGTATTTTGATAGAAATTGTGTTCAACTAATGTATCAATTTGGGGAAAATTGACGTCTCTACTTTGTTGAGTCATTAAATTAATGAACATGGTATGCCTCTCCATTTATTTAGATATTCTCTTTCATTAGTTATCAGCACAAAAGTTCTATACATGCATTGTTAAATTTCATTTTTTAGTTACTGTAAATGGTATTGTGCTTTTAACTCCAGTTTCCATGTGTTCATTGCTGGTGTAGAGAAATACAGTTGTTTTCTATATATTGCTCTTGTGCCCTATGACTGCTGAACTTACTTGGTTCTTTGTGTGGGTTTTCTTCTCTTCTTTCCTTCTCGCCTTCTTCCCTTCTTCCTTCCTTCCCTCCATACTTTTGATTCCTTGGTATTGTCTGTGCAGATCATTATGTTTTCTGCAAATAGGGACAATTTATTTCTTCTTTTTCAACATGTGTATATTTTATTTCCCTTTCTTACTTTCCTGCTCTGACTAGAACTTTCACTACATAGAGTAACAACAGTTACAGTAGACATCTTTGCATTGTTTCTGATCTAATGGGGAAAGCATTTATCCTGTTTCACTTTCAATCAGCTTATTCAATGTACATTTTTTGCCAACTTGGGAAATTTCAGCCATTATTTCTCTGAGTATTTTTTCAGCCCTAACTTCCTTTTCCTCCCCTTCTGACACTCTCATGTTAGAGATTTTTCCTTTTTATTTTATTTTATTTTAATTCCAGTATAATTGTATATATAATTTATATTATATATAATACATATTATATGTACATACAGTGTTACATTAAGTTTAAGGTGTACAATACAATGATTCAATAATACTATACATTATTCAGTACTCTTCATGATAAGTGTACTCTTTGATCCTCTTATACTCTACATTATACTTACACTGTACATTATTCAGTACTCTTCATGATAAGTGTACTCTTTGGTCCTCATCACATTTTTCACCCATTATCCACCCCTTTCACCTCTGGTAAAATAACCATAAGTTTGTTCTCTACATTTAACAAAATATTAGATTTTTGTTATAGTTCCATCAGTCTTTCAAGTTCTGTTCATGTTTTCTGAAAAATCCAGAATACACCAGCTCTCTTTACACCTTAAAGAACTGGAAAATCAACAACAAATTAAGCCAACCCCATGCACAAGAAGGGAAATAATCAAGATTATAACAGAGATCAATGAGATAGAAACTAGAGATACAGTAGAACACATCAATGAAGCTAGAAGCTGGTTCTTTGAAAGAATCAATAAGATCAATAAACCACTGGCCAATGGGGAGTCAAGATGGCGGAGAAGTAGCAAGCTGAGACTGCTTCAGCTAGCCGGAAATCAGCTAGATAGCTTATCTAAAGATTGCAAACACCTGAAAATCCATCGGCAGACCGAAGAGAAGAAGAACAGCAATTCTGGAAACAGAAAAACAACCACTTTCTGAAAGGTAGGACCGGCGGAGAAGTGAATTCAAAGCGACGGGAAGATAGACCCCGGGGGGAGGGGCCGGCTCCCGGCAAGCGGCGGAGCAACCGTGCAAAAAATCAGGACTTTTAAAAGTCTGTTCCGCTGAGTGACATCGCTCCAGAGGCTAAACCGGGGCGAAGCCCACGCGGGGTCAGCGTGGCCTCAGGTCCCGCAGGGTCACAGAAGGATCGGGGGTGTCTGAGTGTTGCAGAGCTTGCGGGTATTGGAACGGGAAAGCCGGCTACAGAAACAGAGCCGACAGTAAGCTCGCAGCTCGGTGTTACCTTGAACCAATCGCAGGCTCGGTGAGCTCGGAGCGCGGCCGGAGGTCAGGCAAACGGGAGTGACTGGGCGCTGTTCTCTGAGGGCGCACTGAGGAGTGGGGCCCTGGGCTCTCGGCTCCTCCGGGCCAGAGACCAGGAGGCCGCCATTTGTGTTCCGTCCTCCGGAACTCTACGGAAAGCGCTCAGGGAACAAAAGCTCCTGAAAGCAAACCCAAGCGGATTACTCACCCCGGGCCCGGGTAAAAGCGGTGCAATTCCGCCTGGGGCAAAGACACTTGAGAATCACTACAACAGGCCCCTCCCCCAGAAGATCAACAAGAAATCCAGCCGAGACCAAGTTCACCTACCAAGGAGTGGGGTTTCAATACCAAGGAGAGCAGCAGAATTCCAGAGGAGGAGAAAGCCAAGCACGGAACTCATGGCTTTTTTCCTGTGATTTTTTTTTAGTCTTGCAGTTAATTTAATTTTTTCTTTTTCATTTTTTTTTTTTCTTTTTCTTCTCACCTTCGGGTAAAATTTTTTTTTTTTTAACTGTTACCTTTTTCTTTTTTAACGATTTTTTACTAGTTTATCTAATATATATATTTTTTCTTTTTTACATTTTTCTCAGGTGTTTTCTTTTTTTAAAAAAAGTTTTTTTTCTTTTCTTTTTTTTTCTTTCTTTCTTTTTGAACCTCTTTTTATCCCCTTTCTCCCCACTCACGATTTTGGATCTCTTCTAATTTAGTTAAAGCATATTTTCCTGGGGTTGTTGCCACCCTTTTAGTATTTTACTTGCCCCTTCATTTACTCTTATCTGGCCAAAATGACAAGACGTAAAAATTCAATGCAAAAAAAAGAACAAGAGGCAGTACCGAAGGCTAGGGACCTAATCAATACAGACATCGGTAATATGTCAGATCTAGAGTTCAGAATGACAATTCTCAAGGTTCTAGCCGGGCTTGAAAAAGGCATGGAAGATATTAGAGAAACCCTCTCGAGAGATATAAAAGCCCTTTCTGGAGAAATAAAAGAACTAAAATCTAACCAAGTTGAAATCAAAAAAGCTATTAATGAGGTGCAATCAAAAATGGAGGCTTTCACTGCTAGGATAAATGAGGCAGAAGAAAGAATTAGTGATATAGAAGACCAAATGACAGAGAATAAAGAAGCTGAGCAAAAGAGGGACAAACAGCTACTGGACCACGAGGGGAGAATTCGAGAATTAAGTGACACCATAAGACGAAACAACATTAGAATAATTGGGATTCCAGAAGAAGAAGAAAGAGAGAGGGGAGCAGAAGGTATACTGGAGAGAATTATTGAGGAGAATTTCCCCAATATGGCAAAGGGAACGAGCATCAAAATTCAGGAGGTTCAGAGAACGCCCCTCAAAATCAATAAGAATAGGCCCACACCCCGTCACCTAATAGTAAAATTTACAAGTCTCAGTGACAAAGAGAAAATCCTGAAAGCAGCCCGGGAAAAGAAGTCTGTAACATACAATGGTAAAAATATTAGATTGGCAGCTGACTTATCCACAGAGACCTGGCAGGCCAGAAAGAGCTGGCATGATATTTTTAGAGCACTAAACGAGAAAAACATGCAGCCCAGAATACTATATCCAGCTAGGCTATCATTGAAAATAGAAGGAGAGATTAAAAGCTTCCAGGACAAACAACAACTGAAAGAATTTGCAAATACCAAACCAGCTCTACAGGAAATATTGAAAGGGGTCCTCTAAGCAAAGAGAGAGCCTACAAGTGGTAGATCAGAAAGGAACAGAGACCATATACAATAACAGTCCCCTTACAGGCAATACAATGGCACTAAATTCATATCTCTCAATAGTTACCCTGAATGTGAATGGGCTAAATGCCCCTGTCAAAAGACACAGGGTATCAGAATGGATAAAAAAACAAAACCCATCTAGATGTTGCCTCCAAGAAACTCATTTTAAGCCCGAAGACACCTCCAGATTTAGGTGAGGGGGTGGAAAAGAATTTACCATGCTAATGGACATCAGAAGAAAGCAGGAGTGGCAATCCTTATATCAGATCAATTAGATTTTAAGCCAAAGACTATAATAAGAGATGAGGAAGGACACTATATCATACTCAAAGGGTCTGTCCAACAAGAAGATTTAACAATTTTAAATATCTATGCCCCCAACGTGGGAGCAGCCAACTATATAAACCAATTAATAACAAAATCAAAGAAACACATCAACAATAATACAATAATAGTAGGGGACTTTAACACTCCCCTCACTGAAATGGACAGGTCATCCAAGCAAAAGATAAACAAGGAAATAAAGGCCTTAAACGACACACTGGACCAGATGGACATCACAGATATATTCAGAACATTTCATCCCAAAGCAACAGAATACACATTCTTCTCTAGTGCACATGGAACATTCTCCAGAATAGATCACATCCTCGGTCCTAAATCAGGACTCAACCGGTATCAAAAGATTGGGATCATTCCCTGCATATTTTCAGACCACAATGCTCTAAAGCTAGAACTCAACCACAAAAGGAAGTTTGGAAAGAACCCAAATACATGGAGACTAAACAGTATCCTTCTAAAGAATGAATGGGTCAACCGGGAAATTAAAGAAGAATTGAAAAAAATCATGGAAACAAATGATAATGAAAATACAACGGTTCAAAATCTGTGGGACACAATAAAGGCAGTCCTGAGAGGAAAATATATAGCGGTACAAGCCTTTCTCAAGAAACAAGAAAGGTCTCAGGTACACAACCTAACCCTACACCTAAAGGAGCTGGAGATAGAAAAGAAGGAAACCCTAAGCCCAGCAGGAGAAGAGAAATCATAAAGATCAGAGCAGAAATCAATGAAATAGAAACCAAAAAAACAATAGAAAAAATCAATGAAAGTAGGAGCTGGTTCTTTGAAAGAATTAATAAAATTGATAAACCCCTGGCCCGACTTATCAAAAAGAAAGGAGAAAGGACCCAAATAAATAAAATCATGAATGAAAGAGGAGAGATCACAACTAACACCAAAGAAATACAAACTATTATAAGAACATACTATGAGCAACTCTACGGCAATAAATTTGACAATCTGGAAGAAATGGATGCATTCCTAGAAACATATAAACTACCACAACTGAACCAGGAAGAAATAGAAAGCCTGAACAGACCCATAACCAGTAAGGAGATTGAAACAGTCATTAAAAATCTCCAAACAAACAAAAGCCCAGGGCCAGATGGCTTCCCGGGGGAATTCTACCAAACATTTAAAGAAGAACTAATTCCTATTCTCCTAAAACTGTTCCAAAAAATAGAAATGGAAGGAAAACTTCCAAACTCATTTTATGAGGCCAGCATCACCTTGATCCCAAAACCAGACAAGGATCCCACCAAAAAAGAGAGCTATAGACCGATATCCTTGATGAACACAGATGCGAAAATACTCAACAAAATACTAGCCAATAGGATTCAACAGTACATTAAAAAGATTATTCACCACGACCAAGTGGGATTTATTCCAGGGCTGCAAGGTTGGTTCAACATCCGCAAATCTGCAAATCAATCAATGTGATACAACACATCAATAAAAGAAAGAACAAGAACCATATGATACTCTCAATAGATGCTGAAAAAGCATTTGACAAAGTACAGCATCCCTTCCTGATCAAAACTCTTCAAAGTGTAGCGATAGAGGGCACATACCTCAATATCATCAAAGCCATCTATGAAAAACCCACCGCAAAGATCATTCTCAATGGAGAAAAACTGAAAGCTTTTCCACTAAGGTCAGGAACACGGCAGGGATGTCCATTATCACCACTGCTATTCAACATAGTACTAGAGGTCCTAGCCTCAGCAATCAGACAACAAAAGGAAATTAAAGGCATCCAAATCGGCAAAGAAGAAGTCAAGTTATCACTCTTCGCAGATGATATGATACTATATGTGGAAAACCCAAAAGACTCCACTCCAAAACTGCTAGAACTTATACAGGAATTCAGTAAAGTGTCAGCATATAAAATCAATGCACAGAAATCAGTTGCATTTCTCTACACCAACAGCAAGACAGAAGAAAGAGATATTAAGGAGTCAATCCCATTTACAATTGCATCCAAAACCATAAGGTACCTAGGAATAAACCTAACCAAAGAGACACAGAATCTATA
This sequence comes from Mustela nivalis, assembly GCF_964662115.1. NCBI lineage: Eukaryota > Metazoa > Chordata > Mammalia > Carnivora > Mustelidae > Mustela > Mustela nivalis. The sequence goes on from NC_139021.1 coordinate 84,556,753, forward strand.
CTCAGAAAACTATAAAGTACTCATGAAAGAAATTGAGGAAGACACAAAGAAATGGAAAAATGTTCCATGCTCCTGGATTGGAAGAATAAATATTGTGAAAATGTCTATGCTACCTAAAGCAATCTACACATTTGATGCAATTCCTATCAAAGTACCATCCATCTTTTTCAAAGAAATGGAACAAATAATGCTAAAATTTATATGGAACCAGAAAAGACCTCGAATAGCCAAAGGGATATTGAAAAAGAAAGCCAACGTTGGTGGCATCACAATTCCGGACTTCAAGCTCTATTACAAAGCTGTCATCATCAAGACAGCATGGTACTGGCACAAAAACAGACACATAGATCAATGGAACAGAATAGAGAGCCCAGAAATAGACCCTCAACTCTATGGTCAACTCATCTTCGACAAAGCAGGAAAGTATGTCCAATGGAAAAAAGACAGCCTCTTCAATAAATGGTGCTGGGAAAATTGGACAGCCACGTGTAGAAAAATGAAATTGGACCATTTCCTTACACCACACACAAAAATAGAGTCAAAATGGATGAAGGACCTCAATATGGGAAAGGAATCCATCAAAATCCTTGAGGAGAACACAGGCAGCAACCTCTTCGACCTCTGCCGCAGCAACATCTTCCTAGGAACAACGCAAAAGGCAAGGGAAGTACGGGAAAAAATGAACTATTGGGATTTCATCAAGATCAAAAGCTTTTGCACAGCAAAGGAAACAGTTAACAAAATCAAAAGACAACTGACAGAATGGGAGAAGATATTTGCAAACGACATATCAGATAAAGGACTAGTGTCCAGAATCTATAAAGAACTTAGCAAACTCAACACCCAAAGAACAAATAATCCAATCAAGAAATGGGCAGAGGACATGAACAGACATTTCTGCAAAGAAGACATCCAGATGGCCAACAGACACATGAAAAAGTGCTCCATATCACTCGGCATCAGGGAAATACAAATCAAAACCACAATGAGATATCACCTCACACCAGTCAGAATGGCTAAAATCAACAAGTCAGGAAATGACAGATTCTGGCGAGGATGTGGAGAAAGGGGAACCCTCCTACACTGTTGGTGGGAATGCAAGCTGGTGCAGCCACTCTGGAAAACAGCATGGAGGTTCCTCAGAATGTTGAAAATAGAACTGCCCTATGACCCAGCAATTGCACTATTGGGTATTTACCCTAAAGATACAAATGTAGTGATCCAAAGGGGCACATGCACCCGAATGTTTATAGCAGCAATGTCCACAATAGCCAAACTATGGAAAGAACCTAGATGTCCATCCACAGATGAATGGATCAAGAAGATGTGGTATATATACACAATGGAATACTATGCAGCCATCAAAAGAAATGAAATCTTGCCATTTGCGACAACATGGATGGAACTAGAGCGTATTATGCTTAGCGAAATAAGTCAAGCAGAGAAAGACAACTATCATATGATCTCCCTGATATGAGGAAGTGGTGATGCAACATGGAAGCTTAAGTGGGTAGGAGAAGAATAAATGAAACAAGATGGGATTGGGAGGGAGACAAACCATAAGTGACTCTTAATCTCACAAAACAAACTGAGGGTTGCTGGGGGGAGGGGGTTTGGGAGAAGGGGGTGGGATTATGGACATTGGGGAGGGTATGTGCTTTGGTGAGTGCTGTGAAGTGTGTAAACCTGGTGATTCACAGACCTGTACCCCTGGGGATAAAAATATATGTTTATAAAAAATAAAAAGTTAAAAAAAAATAATAAAAAAATAAAAAATTAATTAAAAAAAAATAAAAATAAACCACTGGCCAAACTAATCCAAAAGAAAAGAGAGAGGACCCAAATTAATAAAATTATGATTGAAAGGGGAGAGATTATTCTAACACCAACTAAATAGAAACAATCATCAGAAATTATTATCAACGGTTATATGCAATAATTTTAGCAGCCTAGATGAAATGGATGCATTCCTGGAAAACTATAAACTTCCAAAACTGAATCAGGAAGAAACTGACAACCTGAATAGACTATTTTCTAGTAATGAGATTGAAGCAGTGATCAAAAACCTCCCAAAAAACAAGAGCCCAGGACCTGACGGATTCTGTGGGGGAATTCTACCAAACATTCAAACAAGAAATAATACTATTCTCCTGAAGCTGTTTCAAAAAATTGAAACAGAAGGGAAACACCCGCACTCTTTCTATGAAGTCATCGTTACCCTGATCCCCAAACCAGGCAAAGACTCCATCAAAAAAAGAATCATATTCTTGACAGCTTTGCAAAAATAACACTTCAAAAATAGTTCAAGTTTTACAATGAAAGTTATAGTCCATTAATAAGTAAGGTTATTCAACTGAAATCCCCTTTCATAAACATAATGTTAAGAAACATTTTAGATAATATACCTTCAAACTTCTGATGGTCTCCAAAATCTCTGTAGAAGACTCAAGTTGCTGTCTAAAATGACATAGGAGGGACACCTGGGTGGCTCAGTCAGTTAAGCATCGGCATTGGGCTCAGGTCACGATCCCAGGGTCCTGGAATTGAAGCCCACATGGAGCTCCCTGCTCAGTGGGAAGCCTGCTTCTCCCTCTCCCTCTGTTGCTCCCCCTGCTAGTGCTCCTCCTCTCTCTGTCAAATAAATAAATAAAATCTTTTAGAAAAAACAAATGATGCAAAGGAATTTGCTCACTAAACACAAAATCTAATTAAAAAGGGATTAAGAAAACTAAAGAAGGCTCTTTTAGGCTCAAAGCCTGAAACAGCTAAACTTGAACCCAATACATACTACTTTTAGCTTCCAGGATTTCATCTCTAATGTTTCCAGGTTTGCAGATTATAAGATTAGTATAACAAGATATGAACAATAATTTTATTTATTTATTTTTTTAAAAAAGATTTTATTTATTTACCCAACAGAGAGAGAGAGATCACAAGTAGGCAGAGAGGCAGGCAGAGAGAGAGAGAGGAGGAAGCAGGCTCCCCGCTGAGCCTGATGTGGGGCTCGATCCTAGGACCCTGAGGTCATGACCCAAGCCGAAAGCAGAGGTTTAAACCCACTAAGCCACCCAGGTGCCCCTGAACAATAATTTTAAAACTGTCCCCCAAACTGTACTCATTAAACCTTTCATTACCAGGTAGATTTGGAGAACATGTCTAACTTGGCCCTTGAATTAGTTTCAACCACATATATAAATATTTACTCTTTTTTCCTCTTGACCTTAGAATGTCATAGAGAGAAATGTAAACCCTAGCTTTAAGGGAGCACTCTCCAAAGATGAAATAGGGAACTGAGCTGAATTGCCAAATCAAGACACCATTGTTCACCAAGTCCAGAGAGGGGCCCTCATGTTGATACCTAGTTTCAACTAACTGAAATTCCCTAAGAAGGAAAATTAACTCAAATAACAAGATGTCCAAAGGTAGGGTGTGCTTCCTCAGGCCTCTGGATTTGCATTTTAGAGATTCTCTTGGCTTTGCTTCCTCCTCAGTTTGGCCACAACATTCTAAGCATCAAAACCAGATAAGGGAAAGTTCCAGAAAAAAAAAAAAAAAAAAAAGAAATGAATTTCCTGGCTCTTGTCTTGAAGAGACTTTACCAGAGTCTCCCGCTTCTCATTAGCTCAAATTGAACCCCATGTTCACTTACCATGTCAACCATTGGGACAGGTTTCCATGAGTCTTAATAACCAAAACTCACCCATAGTAAGTGAGGACAGAGTTAGCTGTTCATGAAGAGCACAGCTACTGGGAAGGAGGTGGAGAACTTAAAATCTGGGTTCTGTTGTGAAGTATGAGAATGTTAGAGTAGTCAATAGTGTTTACTATGATCATAAAGTCAGGATGGCCCTTATACTGCTCCCCCATCTCAGCAGACTGAAGGTACAAATTAGTACCTAGTAACCCATTTCATTTTACAGATATGAAAATCAGTGCCCAGAGAGGTGGCAGTCCTATTCCTAGTTAGGGACAGAGATAAGACTTGGAGCCAAGTCTCCTGATCTCTGCCCAGAAGTTCCTCCTTCAAGCAAAGTCAACTTGTGTGCTACTGGTGGCTAAGCTTCCTACACTGGGAGGCTCTGTCCTGTAGCAAAAAGAATATATAAAATACTAGGTCATGTGCACTGAGCCCTTACTGTGTGTTTGGATGCTAGTGCATTAATACCTCATGGTACTCCAAATAATACCACAATGCAGGTACTTTTATAATTCTCATTTCACAAATGAGGAATATAAGGCTTACTGCCCCAGATTCCATAACCCATAAATGGAGATTTGGATCTTGATCAGAGTCTGTGCTAACATGAAAATCCATATTCATCACCTCTGTGCACAGAACCATGCTCTGTGACCTACTCTGCCTGGAGCAGGGGCCAGTGAGATGCCATGTAGACAGATATGATTGTGGGGATAAAATTCCAAGTGTGATTCTCAAACCTCCTGGTTATAATTTGCTCTTAGGCATGATAGTTTTTGAGGCTTGGTTTCTTCACTTGAAAATTGGGATGATAATCATTCCATATATATCCCGGGTTTGTTTTGAGAATTTCTATATTATGTGTTCCCATATAAATTTATTTTGTAAGCATTTACTTATTCTTTCATTTATCCAGTCACTATTTGTCAGATATAGTCCTGTGAGTGGCAGAGGTCTCAGTGTTGAAGTAGGCAGGTGACCTAGCTAAAGATGCTTTTAGCACAGTAGTGACTAAAACTTGTGAATCATGTTTTCTGGAGTCAGAAGGCATGAGTGCATATCTTGGTTCTACCACTTCTGGTGTCTGAATGTGAAAAGGTTCCCTAATTGCAGTAACCTTTTAAATTTTCCCCCTACAAAGTGTAGACCATGACACAATCCTGTAAGTAGTATTGTAGAGTGATTGAGATAGTGAATGTAAAGTCCAACCAATAAGAGTATAGTTTTTCAGAGAGCAGATGATATGTAAACAAAACCAAAATCCATTCAGAAAATATGGATATTTTTGAAAATGTCTGCTCTGAGCTTATGGTGATATGTTTTAAGAAATCAGTATTCGTACAATTGCCAAGTTGAGATTCATGGTAATTATAAATGCTTTAGAATTTCATAATTAAACAAACCCAAGAGAAATTAAACATCATGAACTCACACTGAATGATTAAACTACAAACCCATCCAAAATTTAATTTGATGTTTCTGTAATAATCTGACTTCATGGAACAAATTCTTAATTTGCTAAAGTTCAGAGTAATTTGTACATGTCCTCCTAAGAAGCAGACCTCCATAACATTCTTAATTAAGTTCATTAAGTGATATATTTGAAAGGAAAAACACAATCTGTACCCATATAATTAGCAACTCTTCATTTAATGTCAAACAATAAGCTCTAAAAACAAATGCATATGCATAAATTAAAAAAAAATAGGATATTTCTTATTCCAGATACCCAGTATTAGGGTAAAATAACCAACTAACATCATGGGGAATAGAAGTGATGTTTTCTCAAAGCTTAACATTAATCACTGAATGCGTCTACTTCAAATATTAAGTATATCTTAAATAGTTCCCTTTTCTCTAACCTGGTTTCTAGGGTTTCTTACTCATTTGCCATCAGAATACATAATCAAAGCCAAAAGTGTATTTTCCTACTTAAAACATCCTACTTAAAATGCTTCAGGGGAATGTCTTTTCTCTCAAGCATTGTCCATAAGGCTTTGTATAGTCTAGTGCTTGCTTCATGTCTGTCACCCTGTGTTGACATTTATTGCTTCACAAAAGCACATAATGCTTTTAGTCCCGGGAAGCTGCCATGCTGGTTTTCATCTCCCTATCTCTGCTTCTGCTTTTTTTTTTTTTTTAAATCTAAAATGTGTACTTAACTCCCTATCACTTAACTGTCAACTCTTAACCTAATAATCTCTCCAGACTCAGCTGAGTTGTAGATCTTTCCAAGAACTCTTATAGGCAATGTTATAGACACTGGGACAGGCATGGCCATGTGTTGCAAAGGGAAAAAAAAGTGGTGGGTGGTCTAGGAAGCTACTTTAGATGGAGAAAGAGAAGGATTTTCTGAGAAGAGGATGTTAGAGCTGAGATTTGAACAATGAAGGAGAAGGGTCAGGGAAGTAGTGTTCCAAGCAAAGCCTTCAAGTAAGAATAAATTTGATCTATTGAAAAATCTGGAGAAGGACAATGTGACGCAAAAGAATGGGTAAAGGGGAGAATGGTGAGAGATGAGCTTTGAGGACCTGATTTTATAGGCCTAGTGCTTTTATGGGCCAGGTAAAAAAGACTGAATTTTATTTGGACTGTGATGAGTATCATTGTAGAACTTTTTTTAAAAATTTAATTAATTTATTTTTTTCAGCGTAACAGTATTCATTGTTTTTGCACCACACCCAGTGCTCCATGCAATCCATGCCCTCTCTAATACCCACCACCTGGTTCCCCCAACCTCCCATCCCCCACCCCTTCAAAACCCTCAGATTGTTTTTCAGAGTCCATAGTCTCTCATGGTTCACCTCCCCTTCCAATTTCCCTCAACTCCCTTCTCCTTTCCATCTCCCCTTGTCCTCCATGCTATTTGCTATGCTCCACAAATAAGTGAAACCATATGATAATTGACTCTCTCTGCTTGACTTATTTCACTCAGCATAATCTCTTCCAGTCCCATCCATGTTGCTAGAACTTTTTAAAAGCAACTTGATTGAGGTATAATTGCCATGCAATAAGCTGCATGTATGATAGCTTACAGTTGATATATAATATATATATATATATATGATGTGTACCACTTATTATGCCATCACCATGATCCACAATCAAGATAGTGAATATATTTGTCACCTTGTCTATCAGCCCTTCTTCACCTGATTAGCTCAGGCCCACCTGAAATAATTTCCTTTTTGTTTAACTTAGTCAACTGATTAATGATTGTAAATATATCTGTGAAGTCCCTTCACCTTTTCTGCACTTATTTGTTAGAAGTAAATTAAAGGTCCTACCCACACTCAAGGGGGAAGGAATAACATAAGGACTTGGCTCATTGGGGGTCATTTTAGAATTCTACCTATCATAACAGGTCTTTCACATATTTATCTTGAACATGTTATTGTGAATGGCATTTTAAAAATTAATTTCTGAGGGGCTTCTGAGTGGCTCAGTCAGTTAGTTAGGTGTCTGCCTTCATTGCAGGTCATGATCAGGTCTTTGGTTCAAACCCCACGTCAGGCTCCCTGATCGGTGGAGAGCCTACTTCTCCCTTTTCCTCTGCCATTCTTCTTGCTTGTGCTTACTCTCTTCCTCTTTTTCTGTCAAGTAAATAAATTAATGAATGAATTAATTAAATCTTAAAAAAAATTAATATCTGGGGTGCCTGGGTGGCTCAGTACATTAAGCATCTGACTCTTGATCTCAGCTCAGGTCTTCATCTTAGGGTCATGAGTTGAAGCTCTGAGTTGGGCTCCACACTGTGTGTTGGGCTTCCTAAAAAACAAAAAAAAAAGTTAAAAAATTAATTTCCAGTTGTCTGGAAATAGTCTGACATACAATTTATTTTTGTATTTTGTTCTTGTATTCTGTAATCTTGCTAAACTTTCTTCTCTAAGTCCCAGTGATTGTATATATATGATGGCAAAGACAGCCCCTACCTGTTAGAGTAGTTTGAAGGATTTAATGTAAGGGAGTCTGATATATTATAAATAGTAAATGTGCAGATGATGATGATGATTACATTTGAGCTTATTTTCGTTTGTGTGTTTTTCTCCTTTAGTAGATTGTAATCTTCCTAAAGTTAGACATTACATCTACTTTATTTTTGGATAGTGGATCTACCCACCACATTACTACATGCTCAATAAATATTTGGTATTTTGTTGGAAGCCACGGCACAGTTGGAGTCGAGGACCAAACCAGGCCCTAACATGTGTCTCCTTCAAAGTCCAGACACCTTGACAAGGTTAAGGACGGAAAAGTTGAGTGCACTGAGAAAGGGTCTGTGCTATGTGTTCTGCGCTCACCTACGTGACTTCCCACACACTCTCCCTGCAGTAGGATGTGGCCAGGGTCCTGAGTTCTTAGTTAATCCTTGTTGTTCTGTACCTCCCATAACCCACTCCCTGGTTGATTATTTTGCTAATGGCTTTAGCTGAAACTACCTGGCGTCACAAGGTTTGCTTGTAGTTAATGTAAACTTGTTATAGGAACTTGCGGTCATCTGACTAGGTACTGATGTAATGCTCCTCCTAATCTGGTCTGCCTTATAAATGCTTGTAAGACGTGGAATAAAATCGGCACTGTTGGACATCATCTTCAGTGTCCCTCCTGCCCTCATCTCTTTGTCTCTTATCTTTTTTTCATCATCCTCTTAGCCCTCATGGTTACCCTGGTCGATTCCTCGGGCAGGCCGGGGACAGTATTTACTTATAACTTATAGTGCAAATGGAGATAAGGATATTGAGTAAGAAGATGCTAAGGAGATAGCATAAACAAAAAATGTTTAGTCTTTTAAATGAAAAGGATGCAGAAGGGAGAGAGGAAATGAGTCTGACATCTAGGCCTCTGGCTTGAGTGGGTGGTGGATCATCCCTCATTCACCAATGGAGAGGGAAAACTTAAGATTTTGGGGAAAGGGAAAATACTCCTTTAGAACTTTTAAGTTGAAAGTGGCAATAGTGCATCAAGTGTGGTTGTAGCTAAAGTTTTGACAATGTATATTTTTAATTTTTTATTATTATTATTTTTTTATAAAGATTTTTTAAATTTATTTATCAGAGAGAGAGAGAGAGAGAGAGCACAGGCAGACAGAATGGCAGGCAGAGGCAGAGGGAGAAGCAGGCTCCCTGCCGAGCAAGGAGCCCGATGTGGGACTCGATCCCAGGACGCTGGGATCATGACCTGAGCCGAAGGCAGCTGCTTAACCAACTGAGCCACCCAGGCGTCCCAACAATGTATATTTTTTAATTGAGCCTTTATGATGCTTTAATTTGGGCCCACATTGGGAAATTTCATAACACCTGATTTTGTGCTTTTTTTTACTGTGAAAAAAAAATATATAATTTTACTATTTTAAGCATACAGTTCAGTGGTGTTAAGTATATTCATATTGTTGTTCAACCTTCACCAGCATGAATTTCCAGACTTCTTTTCATCTTGCAAAACTGCAACTTTGTGATGGCACCTGATTAGAAAGAGAAATTTAGTGAATTATAATAGATTATTTCTAAAAACATATATTTTTTTAGAAACTTAAAAAAAAACAGTGATTTCATAGTGATTGTAAGTGATTTGTGATTTCTGTGCAAGATTTTTATTATTAGAGGGACGCTTTGGTTCAGGTCATGATCCCAGCATCCTGGGATCGAATCCCCCAATTGGGCTCCTTGCTCGGCGGGGAGCCTGCTTCTCCCTCTGCCTCTGCCTGCCATTCTGTCTGCCTGTGCTCACTCTCTCTCTCGCTGGTAAATAAATAAAATCTTAAAAAAAAAGATTTTTATTATTAGAATTATTTTTTAGGCAACTACCTAATCATATATTCAGGAGAGTGCAGGTTATCATAGGTAATTGCCACATATTTTGTCTAGAAAGGCAGGGGGGGTGTGATAACATCTCACAGGTTTATGTGGGTTTTTTTGAGAAATAAACTTTTAAAATTAAAATTTTTATTTTTACTTAAAAAAATAATCATTGCTCTCTTTTGAAGTTAAGAAGACTCAGTTCCAGAAATCTTAGGTCAGGAATTGGGCATTTTGGATAAATGATTCTACTAGTTATATTGAAATCAAGGGCAGGACATAAACTTTAAGGCCAAGTTTGTCTGTTGAATAGAGACCAGCTTCTACCGTAGTGGTTGGGACTCTAAGTGGTCTTTGGGGTTTGAGAAAATGAAGAGACAGGTAGTGATGCCCATGAGACCCTGTACTATAGTTGATATAAAATGTGGTTATTAAATTTTAAAAAATCATAAAATTCAAAAATATCATTAAATTGGCTTTTAAAATAAGATGTGCTATGAGGGTGTGTCTTCTGGATTTTTGAGAAGGAATTTAAGGCAGATCATGAGATTGCCCTTACAAATATGATGTGGGTCCTTTGGGCTGTAGGAACATCTGGCTCCAGAAATACAAATGGTGACAGTGACCAGTAGCATAATAACACACAGGAGTTGCAAAGTGTTTTGAATTAGACCATTAAAAAAAAAAAGATTGATTGATTTATTTGAGAGAAAGAGTGTGTGGGGGGAGAGGTAGAGGGGGAGAATCTTCAAGCAGACTCCCCACTGAGTGTGGAGCTGGACATGGGGCTTGTGATAGGACTTGATCTCACAACCAATGAGATCATGACCCCATGAGATCATGACCTGAGCCAAAGCAAGAGCTGGAGGCTTAACTGACTGAGCCACCCAGGTGCTCCTGATTCAAACTATTTTTAAGAATGCTACAAATATCATTGCTGCTCTAAGTGAACTAAGGATGCAAAGTTACTGCCTTCTAGCTGGGACTGCATCTGGTTGGGACCCTGTACGTCTCCAGTGATTGCTGGTGATGAATGATTCAGAGGAGAGGAAGTAAGACAATGATACATTATTTTAGGATTGGCAAATGATTGTTATCTGAAAAGGGTCCATTAGATTTAAATAGGTTTTTCTCTCTATCCCAGTTTTGCTTGCACAAAGATGCCTGATAATAAATGCTCTTTTTATTGATTCTACAAGGTTACTCTATCAATGCAAACATGGCAAAACTGGTCTTGTCATTCTTTTCCTTTTATAAATCTGTGACCCCTGAAGTTACTGATCGAGTTGAGAGCAAAGTAATCACTGTGATTATTTCATCCTTACATATGAATGAGTCAATTTAGAAATGAAGACTTTGTCCTTTATTTTATCCTTGCACAAATGAAGCTGCCTATCAAAAGAGTAACTTGAACGGTGTTCTCAAATATGTATTAACCTTCAAAATTCTTTGATGTTCTTTTCAATGAATTAAGAAAGCACTAGCCACCACGATAGTGCTACCGCACTCTTAGCCGTTCACACATTTTCCACATGGAGCCCAGTGGGGACGAGGAAGGATGTTCCATGCAGCCATGGTCCAAGTGCTCAGGCTGATGGTGGGCTCAACATCTTGCATGCATGGTACCTGTAGATAGTCTGGTGTTGATGTTCAATTGGGCAAGGAGAGAAAAGAGAGAGCCTAAGAGAACTGTGTGGGAGGCTTATTTGGAGCACACTTGACTTTCACCATATTCCAAAGGCCTGAACTCAGTTCTTGACATCTGACATGTGGATGCTGGGATGCATGGAAACAGTTTCTGTCCAGAAGCATCTCTACCTTGTTGAAAGTGGACAGCTTGCCATCTCTGCCACCAGTGCTATATGAGAAAAGCAAATCAGGTATTTAGGTAAGTTGGAGACATTGTAAAAATTTACCCATGAACCTATAAAAATTTATCTAAATTGTAAAGTTGGTTGTAACCAAACAAGGAGATATGGGTAAAGTATTATTCCCCAATCCTGTTCTCTCTCTCTCTTTCTTTCATTTTCCTCTGTTGACAGGACTTTCTAATGACAGGCTTTGCTTTTAGAGGGTATCTCTGAAATGCATTGTCTTGATGTTCTTATACTTTAAAAGAACATAATGACCAAACAACTCAGTTTCTCATTAATACAGTGCCTTTTCTAATTCCTGGTATGGTTCTCTGTTATCGGGAATCCCTCCAGCTTTGCAGAGGCCTTCTGATGCCTGATGCTGGTTCTTACCTCTTTACTAACTGTTTCCCTCTCTATTTCTTCAGCTGGACTGGTTTGCAGAGGGAGGATCCTTTCCCTTTTGTTAAAGCTACAGCAGGGGTGCAAGGGGGTGCAAGGGCGTCATAACCTGTTTCATGGTACCTGGGATTTTTAAAAATCAGGTATAGTAAGACATGCAGACATGGAAATGATTCCCAGAAGTACGATGTTTTTTTAAAATTTTTATTTATTTTTATTTTTTATAAACATATATTTTTATCCCCAGGGGCGATGTTTTTATTTTACTTGAAGTCCCCTAGACATGGGGAAGCATGGTGTTCCACATGGGGCCTTGTGGGAAAACATGAACATGGGAAAAACAGACACACAGAGAGAACTGTTAGTGAGCAGGAATCTTCATTGTGGTTTTTATGGGAAGGAAGCAAGCTAAGCAAACTAAGTTGGCTTAGGACTGGCCAGTTTGAATGATTTCAGTGGGCTCTGGGCACAAGGATGTCTCTAGGTGTCTAGTACTTGGCCCTGAGATGATTAGGGCAGAGAGAGGGTGGCCCAGAGTGAGATTAAGGAAGTAGTTGAGAGTGTGAGCTGTGGGTTGATTCATTTGTGCATCCCATGTGGTGTCCCAGGAAAGAATTTGTTGTCTCTAGAAAATGGGCAGCCCATCTAGGGTCAGCAAGGCCCCAGATGTTAGAGCATCATGAATACAGAAAATAAGAAAGTGTGGTTAATACAAAATCCAGTGTTAATCATTTGTGTATTCACTATAGTGGCTTAGATGTAACGTGTAGAAACCAACTGTAGCCTTTTCAAATTATTTATATTTATAATACAATTACTTGAAAACAAAAGATTATCTAATATAAAACTATCTAATTTATCTCAACTAGACCTTCCTACTGATAACATTCACCCTGCCACCAACACACATACTTTTATGGCAGACACATAGTAACTAAGACCTTAACTGTAGGTAGTGTATGTCTACTGGTGGACCATGAGCGGTTCTGGGAGTGGAGACTCTGTCCTTGAGGCAGCAGATACTACCATTGCACTGTGGGTCCAGGCAGGAATACTTGCCTGAGTGAGGGATGGGACTCTAACAAAGAATGGACCACTGGCATGAGGAGAGCCCTAGGACATGCAGGAGAGCATAGATGCTGAGGTATGAAAGCTCAGGGTTTCGTATATGAAGTAAACCCTACTCTATTGATCCCATGTGTGGTTCGTGCACATGCTGTCGCTGCTTACATCGAAGTGATGGCAGGTTTCACATATATGTGTTAGACAGCCCAGTATGTGGATCCAGGTGGGATGAGGTAGTTCTCACTGGGAAGTGGCTGTCATGTACTAGCATGGTAAGGCGTGTGTCAGCCCCATGAATTAGAGATGTAACTAAGACACATGCACTCTATATCCAGCTGTGTGTGTTTCCGGGGGAAGGGTGCTCTACTCAAGGAACTCTTGGTCTGCTGCCCCATTCCTTTCCCTCTCTTCCTCAGTGAATTATTGAGTTTTCTTTTTTTTTTAAGATTTTATTTATTTATTTATTTGACAGCCAGAGATCACAAGTAGGCAGAGAGGCAGACAGAGAGAGAGAGAGAAGGAAGCAGGCTCCCTGCTGAGCAGAGAGCCCGATGCGGGGCTCGATCCCAGGACCCTGAGGTCATGACCTGAGCTGAAGGCAGAGGCTTTAACCCACTGAGCCACCCAGGTGCCCAAATTATTGAGTTTTCTGGTTGGCAGCTAACCATCCACCTCGACTGGGTGGAGCTAATCCATGAAAAACAGGAAGGCACCAGGCATTCTTTTTCTTCTCTCTTCCTGAAATCCTCGCTGAGCATGCATGCTTTGTAGCCTCACCGGTGGGGTGGGGTGTGAGCAGGCCCCTTTGGCACATGTGTAGAACCATATTTTGAAAATGACTTATCAAAAATAAAAATAACATTGTAACCTAGTGGTTGCCTCACTGCCTCATTTCTCAGTTGATAACCTGCAAAGGAGGAACAAAGAAGTGCTCTTTATTGGTTTCCTACATGCCAGCATCAACCCATGTGGAATTCCTGTGCATGTGGCAGGATGCAAAGTCTTTAGAAAGAGGTTCAGAGGCCTGGGTCTCCATCTTTATTTACCCATTCCTTCTTGCTTGTGACCTCAGCAGTTCACTGGACATCCTGGCTCTCAGTTCCCATCTGGAGAGTGGATAGGTTTGTCTGAAATGATCTCTGACAACGTTTGCTTTCTGCCTTTGCTTCTTATCCAGGTCCCTCCTTGTGTACTCACTTTACCTGAACATTGTGTTACATGGGGGCTTCCCGAGCTGGATAATTTTATATATGAGGGTCAATGGTTTGCCTTCCACCTCAATGATCCTGAAGGTTGACATGATTCTTACCAAAGATTTAGGAATGGATTTCAGAGGGTCTGTTAAATCCCTGAAATTGTATGAAAAATGTATGTGAGTACTTAGGGTGCATGAGGATATTTCCACAGGTCTTCAAAGGTTCTCCAAATTCTCAAGTGAGTAAGGATTGCTGCTTTGGGGGAAGTCACGAGGCATCATGACATAAGTGGGGAAACATGTCCCCAGCTGGAGAGCAAGGCCTTGTAAGAGCAGTTTAGGGCATAATTAGTGCACAGAGTGGGGACCAGCCTTGTCTCCTATCCCATCCAACACCAATACAACATTGCACAACTGAATGAGCTCTAACACAATCTTGCAGGGTGGTTCAGTTTTTCTCCATTTCATCATCCACTTGAGTGAAACACATTAGTTGATCTTCATGGATAAAGAGAAGGTCATTAATTCGATATGAGACTTGAGAGCAAGATATAATGGGTGCCTCTAATATCAAAACAATTGATGAGGAAGACTCCAACTGGCTTAAAGAAAACCTTAGATTTTTCTCATGTGGAATTCTCTGTGAACCAAATGAACCAGGTAGTTCTCTACATGATTTTGCACTGTGTGGACATGCTATAATCTTTTGTGGTCTCTGCCAATTTTCTTCTGAATCAATGATTCTACAAAGTATTATCTTTCATGCCCAGATAGTTTAAAGCCTTTAGTCAAAATCTTTTCTGCTCCTCTGAGTGGTAGAAATGACAGCATATGGGTACTTCTGCTTATTTCTCTTGCCTTTTCTCTATTCATATTGGTCTCGGGGGAGTGACTTTATATGATACATTACCCAAAGCCTTTGAGTTCATGAACTATGTGACTGTAAGAAAACAGTTATTCTATTTTCCAATTTTCTGGGTTTTCATCTTCACATCCATCCATTCAATTAACTCAGATTCTATTAATTCCAGATAATAAATGTTGCTGAGAAAAAGAAATGGTTTATAATCAAATGAGGTATTTTACTGACAAAGGAAATAATCCTAAAAAGGATATTTGTATGTTCATGCAAGGGATATTTGAAGACTCGATAAATTCTGTTGGATGAGGTGATGCAGAAAGACAAAACAATAAATGAAATATCTGAGAGATTTTCTGAATCATTTCATAAAACAAATTCAAAATTTGAGATGGCCAAGTTTAATTCAATTGTAAAAAAAAATTGAATCTTGCAATTTAAAAAAAATTGCCTATCACCTGCTTGTAAGGTTGAAGTTCCAGACCCTGGGGTCATGACCTGAGCTGAAGGCAGATGTTTAACAGACTGAGCAACCCAGGTGTCCCAAAGACCTCTATTTTAAACTGGAAGAAGGAAAGAAAAATAAATTACAGATGCCCTGAAAGTTCTCACCAGCTCTGTCAAGTGCTGTAGATATTCTAGATATGGAAACAAGAGCAAAGATCTTGCATCTTTGCAGACTTGTCATAGCACAGAGCAGTCTGTTAATACAGGAGGACACTCTTGTTGATGTCTCTCCTGGGTCTGTAGAGGAAAAAGCTGGTTTGGTTCTGCAATATCTGTGCTGAATATTTATCCTTGGTTACAGAGATCCTCAAAATGCATTGGGGCTATTGATGTGATTTCTGCAAAGTTCATGAGCAAGTCAAGAGAGCTATGTACACTTTGTGATACTTCACTCCAAATGCTGATGGTGCGATGAGGGGTACAAAAAGTAATTGGAGGGCAATGCATTTTATTTTATTTTTGTTTTAAAATACTGAATATGTTACTATACAGCTATTAAAAGAAAAAAGGAGATTTAAAGAGATATCAAGGGTGTGTCATTAAATAAGACAAACACATGGCAGGTAATCCATTTCATATCATCCCCTTTTCTTTTTTTTTAAAAAATAACTTTCAGCAACATAGCTTCCCTACAGCCAGCTCCAGGTATGCATTGTTTGAACATGGGGAAAACCATGGAAAGGTTCTTATCTGCATGTATATTGGCTTTCCCAGCAGGGGGGATTGGGAAGGCAGGTGGTGTGCCACTAAAAGATGTATTCTTCAGTAAGCATATGTTCTCAAAAAAATTTGAAGAGAAATTTTAAAAAAATTAAAAAGGAAAATCATGTATTTCTCAAGCAGTATCAAAACAACAGTAATAGAAAATTTAAAAGGGAAAACAGAATCACCTAGAGTATCAAGCATATAATCCATTATCTTCTAGTTTTCTGTTTCTTTACTATTTATTGTCCTAATGGGTGTTATTTTTCATAGATAACATCATAGTAAAAATAAAATTTATTCTGTTTATCTGACTTACCTTTGTATTAAGTATATCATTTTATGTTTCTACATTCTTAATGACTTAATTCCTGACATATCTATAAAACACCATAGAGTGGTTGCACCATAGTTTGTTTAACCATAGTTTGATTGACAGATTTTTAAATGTTTGTGCTTTTCTTTGCCAAAAATATAAAAGTAATATCTTGTTCTTGTATAACACTGTTCCTATTTTAAAAATTAAGTACTTCTGGGGTGCCTGGGTGGCTCAGTGGGTTAAAACTTCTGCCTTCGGCTCAGGTCATGATCTCAGGGTCCTGGGATCTAGCCATGCATAGGGCTCTCTGCTCAGCAGGGAACCTGCTTCCTCCTCTCTCTCTGCCTGCCTCTCTGCCTACTTGTGATCTCTGCTTGTCAAATAAATAAAATAAAATAAAATAAAAGATTTAAAAAAATTAAGTACTTCTTTCAGTTAAACCCCCAGATTTGAAGTTTTAGAAATGGATAAAAAATTGTGGGTTTCTTCAGCATAATACACTCTAAGGACTTACTAATAATTTCTTACTCACATTTTACATTCCCTAAAGCATTTGGAAAACTATATATCCAAAATATGTCATGGAGAAATGAAGAAATATCTATTGGAAAAATGTGTACTTATGGTAGAGTAGTGGACTCAGTTCCTGGGCAGCACTCCAAACTTGGAAATGAAGAACTGTGAACAACAGCCTCTCAGTGCTTTGAGATAGGCTGTAATAGCCATTGATTTTACTTCTTGATGATTAATTATCTCTTGAAATTCTGGGTCGAACTTGTGAAGCAGCAGAAGCAATAAGTAGCTATCAAGAAATACTCTGAAAAACAATCTGAGGGTTTTGAAGGGGTGGGGGGTGGGAGGTTGGGGTACTAGGTGGTGGGTATTATAAAGGGCACGAATTGCATGGAGCACTGGGTGTGGTGAAAAATAATGAATACTGATATGCTGAAAATAAAAAATAAATTAAAAAAAAAAAAAAACAAACAAACCAACAAAAAAAAAAAAAAAAAAAAAAAAAAGAAATACTCTTCAACTATGCATTAATTTTGACACAGAAAGAAATTTAGGGGAGTTGCTTTGATAATATAGAAGTTTATTTCTCTCTCACATAACAGTCCCGACCTAGCCAGACTGCACTGGGCAAATTAAGTGGCATAGATCTAAGAGGATAAACAGCTTCCTGATATTAGGCAGGAGCAGCACATGGCTTCCATTTGCTAAGCATGAGTCATATGAGCACACTCACCTAAAAGTAAGGCTGGAAAATGTAGTCTCTGTTTTGACATCTTCATGCCCAGAAAGGGAGAATGGATACTGAGGAACTGTTACCAAGCTTTGCTACAAGCTGAGTTATGTTTTCAGAGCGTGATCAAGTAAAGATGTGTGAATCTTGACATACATGTGAGTATGTGTGAATCTTGATAGAAGGTGAGATACCTTAGTGGTTTTCATGATAAGAAAGCTGGACTTTCTATTTCTAACTTCTAGAAAAATGAGTAATTTTTTAAAGTAGTTTCTATTTCCGTGTGGAGCCAAATGTGGGGCTTGAACTCACTAACCTGAGATCCAGACCTGAGCTTGAGATCAAAAGTCAGAAGCTTAACCTACAGAGCCACCTAGATGACCTGGGGCATTTTGGGGGAAGTTTGCTTCATACTATGCTTACTTGTAGATGGGAAAAAGATAGCTTTTTTACAGAGCTATTATAAGTAATAAACAATTCTAAGATGTAAAAGACAAAAGCTTTCTGATTATGCTCAGAAAATAGAAAATTAGAAAGAGGAAAATATTGATATTCAGTAATCCTATCACCCAGAGATAACTATTTGTAAAAATATGTATACACATGTTTCTTTTGGTAAATTTAGGATCATAGTATGTATACAACTTTGTATATAGTTTTCCATGAACATTATTTAAAAAAATTTTTTAAATTTTTTTCAATTTTATTTATTTATTTGAAACAGAGAGAGAGAGATAGGCAGAGAGAGAGGCGGGGGAGCAGGCTCTCCACTGAGCATAGAGCCCGAGGTGGGGCTCGATCCCAGGACCCTGAGATCATGACCTGAGCCGAAGGCAGAAGCTTAACCCATTGAGCCACCCAGGTGCCCCATTAACATTATAAAACTAAAAATAGGATTTTTAGTGACTCTCAATATAATGGATTATTTCTTTCAAATATTTTTGGGACTTCTTTGTAAGTTTTTGAAGATTGAAAATAATGCTTCATCATTAGATGTGGACTAGTTTAACATGTAGGTAAAGGGACCTTAGAGGTGGTCCAATTACAACATCTGCATTTTATAAGTCAGGAGGCTGAAGTCGTGGCAAATGATAAATTAATAGCTCTATATTACAAATTAGTAATATCCTGTTTTCTGGTTTAGAATTCTACTGTACTACACAACATGCATTATACCCTTTTAGAGAGCTTTCACTCTAAGGAGGACACAAATAAAATTTTTCCTGTGTATCCTTCAAATGACAGCACATAAAAAGCCTTCTTTATGAAGCCTTCCTGGTTCCCTGTGAGACTTCAGTGTCTTTTGGGTCCTCCCAAAGCTTGTGTCCATTTCTCATGGGTGGGATAAGCTTACAACACATAGCACAACAGTCCTCAAAATTTCTGGTCTCAGAGCCCATTCTTTTCTTTTCTTTTTTTTTAAGGTAGATTGCACACCCAGTGTGTAGCTCAATGCTGGGCTTGAACTCACAACCCTAAGATTAAGGCCTGAGCTGAGATCAAGAGTTGGACACTCAACCAAGTGAGCCAACCAGGCACCCTAAGACCATTCACACTCTTAAAAATTGTTGAGGCCCAAAGTGCTTTTATTTATGTGAGTTATATCAACTTGTATTTTCCATATCAAGAATTAAGCCTGAGAAAGTTTAAAATGCATATTTATTAAATCCACTTACAAATGGCAATAATTATATGAAATAACTCTAATTTCCCAAATGAAGAGAATTCAGTGAAAAGGGTGGCATTGTGTTACTCTTTTGCTAATTTCTTTAATGTCTGATATAATAGAAAGGCAGTTGAATTCTCATATCTGCTTCTGCCTTTAATCTGCTACGGTATGCTGTTTTGGTTGAAATATATGAAGAAAAACCAATCTCACAAAGGTAGGTAGTTGGACAAGGGAAGAATAGATTAATAGCCTTTTCTGATAATTGTGGATATTCTCCTTTGATTCCATACCAAATTCAGCAAGTGACAGTCCCAATACCCACAGTTTTATTGAGGTATAGTTGACACATTAAAATGGTATATATTTAAAATGCATGACATGATGATTTGGTATATGTATATATTGCAAAATGATTACCACAATCAAGCTAATTAGTACCATTTCTTAAAGGTTGGTTGCAGAAGGAAGGCTAAAACCCCAATAGCAAACTTTGGGTACTCTGCAGCATTCAAATCCCTGGGGCTAGCTCTCACTTTGGATGGACTCTGCAGCATTCAAATCCCTGGGGCTAGCTCTCACTTTGGACGGAGCTTTAACCCATGTATGCTCTTGTACCATCACGAATTGATAATTTGGAAAATATTGGTTCTTTTTGTTCCACAGATCTTCCATTTCATATACAATATCAAAAGCTGTGTTTGTTAATATTACTACTGACCTCATAATAAAAATCTTTAAATATTGGGAAGTTCTAAAACCTTGTTTTTCACTTAAAGTGGAACTTTACATTGGCAATAAGTACTGTCAGTTGTTTTCCTTGAGATGACAGGTTCAATTGAGCTTATTTTGGTAAAAGAAAAAGAGGCTCTTAAATATCCAACCTAAATAATCATAATTGGTTTGCAATCTCTTTGTTAGTAAAAATGATGTTCCATGAAAAAAACTGATTAGTTTAGCTTATAGCTCAAATGATCACACAAGTATTTTTCTTTGAGACAATCATCACACTCTGGTATGCAACAGAAGTGTTTTAAAACAAACTTTATTTTTATCACACAGAATATTAAAAAGTTGTGCACTCAAGGGTTGATATTTAATAAGGTCAGTATTGTCACTGCTTCAACAATGAAGTGAAGGGCTTACGTGGACCTGGCTTTTTTTTAGAGAAAAACTGTGGTGATGAATTCAGTGAGTACTGGCACAGTTTGGTGTCACTGCCTTGATTCATGCTAAGTACCAGCAATTTTACCCACCGGTGTTTTTGCACCATTAGTACAAACGGCCACCCAGTGGAAAATGCCCAAGTATTACTATAAAACTAGTTTTGATCTTGCACACTCCTAGGAGGGTCTCCAGGATGCCTGAGCATTTGTGGACCACCCTTTGAGAACCTCTGTCCTAGAGGAAGGGGGTGGGGGTAAGGAACTGTGGGAAAGGTCAAGAATAGGGCTCTGAACTCTGATAGACCTTGATACAGGCTCTGAAGGCACAAGCGGGTGATATGGTCCCAAGCAGGTGATTAAAGCTCAGAGGGGCCTCTGAGAAGCCTGTGCAATAGGCTCTGGGTGAAAAGGGGAGAGCGTGAAGGCATGCAGAGCTGGCTGAGAGCAGGCAGTATTAATTATGAAGGTGGTCAGTGATCAGCTTTATCCAGCTTAATTCCAGTTGTGGTTGGAGTAAGCCCTTGGCTAGAGGTGGTACTGGCACATTCTGTATCCTATTGTTTATCTGTTTACCCATAATGTTTTTCTCTCTGATTAGCAGCTTCTGGAGGGCAGGACCCACATCTACTCATAGCTGACTCAAATAGTTGTTTGGTAAATATTTTCATAATGGATAAAGATACCTACAACATTGTACATTACCAAATGTGATAAGATCAGAGTATCTGGATTGGATATTAAAGAGTACCTAAATAGAATAGCTTCAGGCAGAGAGAGAATGAGAAAAAAATAACATTGTGTCAGGGAAGGTGGAGCAGAGTGGACTACATTCTGTCCTTTCCTGACCTGTTTTGTGTCTACCTTCCTCAACTGACAGTATTTATGTGCACCTGGATGGGAACACTGTGGATGGAAGTAGACTCCATACCAAACGAGGAGCTTTGGTTGATATTTTAAGAACCAGGGGGTGCTAGAAGACTTCATTTTTGTGCATTGTGTAGAAATTAGAACCCAGAAAGCTACATCAGCTAAGTTTGACAGTAGAATGGCAACACCTGTCTATAATCTCACATTTAATGGCAGAATTTTAGTGAAGTTCGTATTTATTACTAACCTCTATATGTTGGCCTTGGCTAATATTATTTAATTAACACACAATAACCTTGTGAGATTATTTTATTGATAAGAATGGAGGCTCAAAATAGATAACTTGTTCAGGGTCAAAAACTGAAAAATTCAAATTCGACTTGTTCTAAAAGTGTTTTTTTTTGGGAAGGAGATGAGGCAGTTTTGGGGAGTGGGGCATACTTTAATTTGAAATATTATCTTTGATACTACAGGGCAAGAGTTGTATTTAGTTACTGGGGAATCTGAGAATTTCTCCCTGTAAATAATACTTAATAATAACCTTAGGGCTCACCTCACTAGTCAATAGGGAATAAATTATCCACCTTTTAGAGGTAGATGAGTAGGTTGTAGGATATTAGGCTGCTATTTTGCTAATTGCTTTTCTGATGTATTAAATGGCTATTGATTCCAAAAGGTGAGTAGTTCATTTCTTGCAGACTGGTCAGATAAAACATAATATCTGTAATAATTATTATTATGAAATGTATATTCATACTGGACAAGGGGCTCGTCATGAGTGTGATCTGATGCTGCTGAAAGGGTCAACAGAGAAGTCATCAAAAAGAATAAACTGAACATCGGTCCTTCATGGAAACCTAGCTACCAATTAAAGAGCAGAGGTAATTGCATGATTAATAGATATTTTAGTTTTTACAGGCCATGAGCTTGTAGCTTGAAAAATGATCTCTTGAATTAATAATGTGCACAGACTTGATGTACTTAGTTACCATAGAAATCACCTTCAGTGCTATTAACACTGCTAATTAGGTTGCATCACTCTTAATGTGTTTCATAAGTACAAATGTTTCTTTGCTGCTACATAAACCTGTGTTACTTCATAATTTAAGATCTAAGACTATTTTTCACTTTGCCATGTGTTTTTGATTAAGTAAATTCTTTCTTTCTATTTCTTTTATTTTTAATTTTTTCAGTGTTCCAAGATTCATTGTTTATGCAGTACACTCAGTGCTCCATGCAATACATGCCCTCCTTAATACCCACCACCAGGATAACACATCCTCCTGCCACCCCCCCTCCAAAATCCTCAGTTTGTTTCTCAGAGTTCACAGTCTCTCATACTTCGTCTCCCCCTCTGATTTACCCAATTCACTTTTCCTTTCCTTCTCCTAGTGTTCTCTATGTTATTCCTTATGCTCCACAAGTAAGTGAAACCATATGATAATTGACTTTCTCTGCTTGATTTATTTCACTCAGCATAGCCTCCTCCAGTCCCATTGATGTTAATACAAAAGTTGGGTATTCATCCTTTCTGATGGACACATAATATTCCATTGTATATATGAACCACATCTTTAACTATTCATCTGTTGAAGGGCATCTTGGCTCTTTCCACAGTTTGGTGATTGTGACCACTGCTTCTATAAACATAGGGTTCATATGGCCCTTCTTTTCACCACATCTGTATCTTTTGGGTAAATACCCAGCAGTGCAATTGCAGGGTCTTAGGGTAGTTCTATTTTTTAGGTTTTTAAGGAATCTCCACACTGTTTCCCAGAGTGGCTGCACCAACTTGCATTCCCACCAAGAGTGTAAGAGGGTTCACCTTTCTCCACATCCTCTCCAACACTTGTTTCCTGTCCTGTTAATTTTGGCCATTCTAACTGGTATAAGATGGTATCTCAATGAGGTTTTGATCTGAAATTCCCTGATGGCTAATGGTGATGAATACTTTTTCACGTGTCTGTTAGCCATTTGTATGTCTTCTTTGGAGAAGTATCTGTTCATGTAAATTCTTTAAAAAACACTCATCTTATACAATTAAAGAAACATAAAACAACCAAATTTGTGTTTCCTAGCAGCAAATATAAGATTGGAATTTTATTACTTGGTTCCCATTTTTCATATTTCTATCTTTTACCTCACCTTTCTGAGACTGCTTAAAGCCTTCTATCCATCCAACCATCCCCTAACACAGTATGTGAATTAAGCACCAAGTATACTCAAGGCTTTGTGTTAGGTAGGCACCACGAAATTTATAAAATATACACCATACCTCCTGTCAGCAGTTTGCAATATAGCAGTAAAAATAAGACATATTTTCATATATATATCTCAATATATATGAAAACATTTGGTAACTGCTAGAAGAGTATGTGTGTAAAATGTTACTGGGGGAATAAATCACATCTGGATAGAGGTTGACATTTCTACCTGGGTGTCTCAAACTTAATAGGCAACAGTTTAAAGACACCTGTTAAGATATATCACAGTTATCTTGTGCCTAGGAACATGAGATAGCACTCTAGCACTACTCTTGGGGGACCATTTTAAAGAGTGAAATCACCAAGGAGAAACACAAAACTGCAAAAAGTGTGGCACTAAGTAGAATTTGGAAAGGGCACTTGTTTACATTATGAGACCTGAAACAAGAAGGTAACAAGAAACAAGAAGCCACAGCTGGGAGTGTATACTTGGACAACTCACAGTTTTTAACCTGTCTACGCATGTCTACGCATGACCATGAAAGCTCTGAGTATTGATTTTTGGACTTACACAGAAATATTAACAAATAGGCGAATTTGCAAATCCGAAATCCACAAATAATGAAAACCAATTGTACTTTCTAATATTCAATGATGTGAGTCCAGATTCATGCAGTAAATTTTTTACATACATGTAGTCCAAAGCAATTGAAATATGATTAGAACTATGTGGCTGGTTCCTTGTAAACTCTGGATTATATGTTGAGTCTAACAAAGTTCTGACACATTTTCAGCTCACATAAATACATATTTATAGGAGACAGCAAAGGACTCCAAGGTGACAATTAACTAGATAAACCAAGGCCTGATGAAATAGACCAGCTGCTGGTCTATTTAAATCATCGTGCATAGTGAGAGTAGAGTCTTCACAGACAAGCATTCTGGATTCCCAATCAGCTCTTTTTCTTGGTAGGTGTGTGATCTTTCATGGAGAGAGATTTAACGTCTCTGTGCATCAATTTGCTTATCTGTAGAACTGGGGCAGTAATAATACTAATGTCACAGGGTCATTGTAATAATTACATATATGAAATTTTCCAAGTGCTACAGAAATACAGACTATTATGATTAATGTTACTGTTATCTGTGCAATAATTTTTTTAAAAATTTTTTATTTTTTTATAAACATGTATTTTTATCCCCAGGGGTACAGGTCTGTGAATCAGCACTCACCAAAACACATACCCTCCCCAATGTCCATAACCCCACCCCCCCTTTTTCCAACCCCCCTACCCCCAGCAAACCTCAGTTTGTTTTGTAAGATTAAGAGTCACTTATGGTTTGTCTCCCTCCCAATCCCATCTTGTTTCATTTATTCTTCTCCTACCCACTTAAGCCCCCATGTTGCATCACCACTTCCTCATATCAGGGAGATCATATGATAGTTGTCTTTCTCTGCTTGACTTATTTCGCTAAGCATGATACGCTCTAGTTCCATCCATGTTGTCGCAAATGGCAAGATTTCATTTCTTTTGATGGCTGCATAGTATTCCATTGTGTATATATACCACATCTTCTTGATCCATTCATCTGTTGATGGACATCTAGGTTCTTTCCATACTTTGGCTATTGTGGACATTGCTGCTATAAACATTCGGGTGCATGTGCCCCTTTGGATCACTACATTTGTATCTTTAGGGTAAATACCCAGTAGTGCAATTGCTGGGTCATAGGGCAGTTCTATTTTCAACATTTTGAGGAACCTCCATGCTGTTTTCCAGAGTGGCTGCACCAGCTTGCATTCCCACCAACAGTGTAGGAGGGTTCCCCTTTCTCCGCATCCTCACCAGCATCTGTCATTTCCTGACTTGTTGATTTTAGCCATTCTGACTGGTGTGAGGTGATATCTCATTGTGGTTTTGATTTGTATTTCCCCGATGCTGAGTGATATGGAGCACTTTTTCATGTGTCTGTTGGCCATCTGGATGTCTTCTTTGCAGAAATGTCTGTTCATGTCCTCTGCCCATTTCTTGATTGGATTATTTGTTCTTTGGGTGTTGAGTTTGCTAAGTTCTTTATAGATTTTGGACACTAGTTCTTTATCTGATATGTCGTTTGCAAATATCTTCTCCCATTCTGTCAGTTGTCTTTTGATTTTGTTAACTGTTGCATTTGCTGTGCAAAAGCTTTTGATCTTGATGAAATCCCAATAGTTCATTTTTGCCCTTGCTTCCCTTGCCTTTGGCGATGTTCCTAGGAAGATGTTGCTGTGGCTGAGGTCGAAGAGGTTGCTGCCTGTGTTCTCCTCAAGGATTTGGATGGATTCCTTTCTCACATTGAGGTCTTTCATCCATTTTGAGTCTATTTTTGTGTGTGGTGTAAGGAAATGGTCCAATTTCATTTTTCTGCATGTGGCTGTCCAATTTTCCCAGCACCATTTATTGAAGAGGCTGTCTTTTTTCCATTGGACATTCTTTCCTGCTTTGTCGAAGATTAGTTGACCATAGAGTTGAGAGTCTATTTCTAGGCTCTCTATTCTGTTCCATTGATCTATGTGTCTGTTTTCGTGCCACTACCATGCTGTCTTGATGATGACAGCTTTGTAATAGAGCTTGAAGTCCGGAATTGTGATGCCACCAACGTTGGCTTTCTTTTTCAATATCCCTTTGGCTATTCGAGGTCTTTTCTATCTGTGCAATAATTTAATACATGAGTGAAAAATATGTGTCTTGAAGAAATATAATATAGAACCAACAGCACCTTCTGCAATGGGTGGAAATGTTTTATATCTGCACTGTCCAATATGATAGGCACTAGCCATATGTGGTCATTGAGCACTTGAAATGTGGGTAGTGTGACATTTTATTTAACATTAATTAACTTAAATTTCCTGTAAAATAGTAAAGGGGGCCTGATACAGAATTTGGCCACATGTCCTGGCAGTGTTCCCTGGAGCTGTTCTAGCTACAGGACTTAATCTTTTTTCCTTAGCAGAGGTATCCATGTAATGAATCAGAGTGCCTCAAACAATCAAAGCTGAGGAACATTCTGGCAGGATTCTGTAAATATTCCTTTGTTCTGACTTCAACAAGCTAGATGTCCTGCTCATGGCCATTTTGACTCTGAATGGAGCTTGACCATAAGGGGAATGTGCCTAGTAAGGACTCTACCCCTAGTGCCCCAGGGCACCTCTTAGTTTCTTGGAGCTCACACAGTGGCTCCTGACAGTGCTAATCAGTCTGATTCTCAAGGCCAGAAGACTAGGGGGAAGCCCTGGAACATGCCTTGTGAAATGGTTTGTTCCCTTGTGGCTCCTCTGGAGCAAGTAGTGGTAACCTTAGGAGGGCATGACTCTCTCTACATATTGGAGCACAGTATAAGGCATACAAGAAAACCCAAACCCTGGGAGGGTAAGAGACCTTCCAAGCTATTATCATCAGTAAGTGTCTGAACTAAAATCAGAACCCTCAGCTTTTGTGTTTTAATCCCTTTGCGCATTCACTACACCACATGTGGTATGATCACTGAACGGCATCCTCCCATCCCCAAATTCATGTTGTATTCCTAAGCCCCAGTACCTCAGAATGTGATTGTACTTGAAGATAGGGTCTTTAAAGAAGCAATGACGTTAAAATAGGTCATTAGGATGAGCCCTAATCCAACTGACAAGTGTCCTTATCAGATGGGAAATGAGGAGATAGACATGTACAGATGAAGACCAGGCAAAGGCAGAGGGAGAAGAAGGCCATATTCAAGACAGGGAAAGAGGCCACAGAAGAAATCAACTCTCCCCACATCTTGATCTCTGACTTCTAGCCCTCAAAATTGTGAGAAAAAAATTTTAGTTGTTTAAACCACCCTGTCTAAGGTACTTTGTTATGGCAGCTCTAAGAAACCGTTTCAATACCCAACCCTCTAAAGGACTTGTAAGCTAAACAAAATATTAAAATAATTCTGCTAGGTTGCTTATAGTTTTAATTAAATAGTAGCAGGTGATATTTCAGTAGCATGTATGGCACTCACCACTGCTGAAGAGTAGATGTGAAGATTGATTACACTTGCAGATCCATCTGAAATATTTTGCTTGAGAATGACAAGGAGTAATGAGACAATGTCAGTTACTCTTTAAGAAATAGCAACATTTGGATAGGTAAAGATCTGAAACATCATTTTTGAGAGAAGGAAAGAAAACGACATAGATGGGTACATCCCAGTTTGAAGTGCTGGCCAAATTTAGTCCTTTTAATGAATTGTAGTCTAGAATATCATGGTGCTATAATATAACAATACATATGCAAAACTCCTTGTATTTAAAATTGTTTGTACTCTATTTTGGTAACTCCTGGATTTCTTCATTCAAGTCTTTTGATAATAAGTCAGAATTTCTAAAATCCTATTAGCTTGTTCACTTTCTAGTTCTCTCTCCAGCAGATCCATCATGGCCTAAAGGATGCTGATGGTGATGCCCTTTTCTCTAATCTGGGGATCATGCAGATGATGACAGTGTTTGATGTGATTTTAGAATTTTAGGAAATGCAATACTTTATTGTCAGCAAGCTTGAGAGAAAAAAATCCAAGTAATATGAACCACGAGAGACTATGGACTCTGAAAAACAATCTGAGGGGTTTGAAGCGGCGAGGGGTGGGAGGTTGGGGGAACCAGGTGGTGGGTATTAGAGAGGGCACGGACTGCATGGAGCACTGGGTGTGGTGCAAAAACAATGAATACTGTTATGCTGAAAACAAACAAACAAATAAATAAATAAATATAACTAAGCAAAACAATTAAGCCAAAAAAAATTGAGAAGAGAAGGCAAAACTGAAATAGAAAAAGATACACAAAAGCGCATGTGCAGACCATTCACAAAACACATATATTTAAATTAGTCTTAAATATTTTATATAATAAGTTTTATTTTTAACAAAATACAAATTTAATCTGTGATTCAATTTCTTACCTATCAGTTTGGCAAGAATTAAAAACATTAAAAGAAAATTTTTCAGGACCTATATTTAAGTTAAAAAAAATAGTAAATAAATTCTTACAATAAATTTTTAAGGAGAATGAGTTTGTGATAGCTACCTTTAACTGCTAAACAAAATGCGATACATTGGGTGGCTTCAACAGTGAATATTTCTCACTGTCTGGAGCTGGAAAGCCCAAGATTAAGGTACAGGTCAAACTGGTGTCAGGTGAGGACCCACTTCCTGTTTTGCGGGATGGTTTTATCCTCTCAGGAGATCATCTCTTGGCCTCACAGGAGGCAGAGAGAGAGATCATCTTTTTTATCTCTACTCTTTTAAGAGCACTAATTTCACTCATTAGGGTTCAGCTCTCATAACCTCATCTAAACTTACTTACCTTTAATGACTCCACTCCAAGTACCATCACATTGGGGAATTAGGGCTTCAACATATGAAGTTTGGGGGACACAAACATTCAGCCCAAAGCAGAGTTGAAAAGCTGTTTTTTTAGAGGTATGCCTTTTCCTTCATTCTGGAAAAAGAAGTAAAAACTCATAGTATCATTGGTTATTTTCAAGATTTCAGATTATTGGTGAATAAAACTGTGCCTTTCAAAACTGGCAGCTTGTGCAATTAGTATTAGTTTACTCCTCAGAGTAGTATATTAGGCAGAAATTTATCCTGATCTCAAAGCAAACCTTTAATGGGATATTTAATTCATTTTTTTCCCATAGTTCTTTGTACTCAGTACGTAGGTGTATTGCATCTGGTAGAGGAAAAATGTCAGACCTCTTCCTGTGTGTCTCTTTTACTCTCGCACTGTAATCCTCACACCTCTGACACCAGATGTGCGGGGCTTTCCCTACAACAAGCAGCTCCTGGCAACACTAGTTGAGTGTCCTATAATTTAACTTTATTCTGACACTATATGCCTGGAGATAGTGGCAGATCCCACAGATGAAAAGCTCCATCGCACAAGACTATCCTCCCTTCAGATGCCATTTGCAAATAGAAGGTCCCCAGGTTACCCACAATTTCTGTCTGACTTGGCTATAAATTGGAAGTGACCTCCAATGACCTGCTACTCTTTGGATTCGATTATTTTCTAGAAGAGCCTACAGCACTCAGGGAAATGCTTCTGTTTATCTGTTTATTAGAAGCTATGGTAAAGGATACAAATGGACGCCCGATGATAAGAACTGTGTTGGCAAAGAATGCAGGAAGGGACGCAGAGCTTCAGTGCCCTCTGGGGCGCCGCTCTCTCGGTATTCCCACGTGTTCACAAACCCAGAGATTCTTGAACTCCACTCTTGATTTTTATGGGCATAAATCTGGTAGATTATTATTTTTTTTCAAAGATTTTATTTATTTATTTGACAGAGAGAAATCACAAGTAGATGGAGAGTCAGGCAGAGAGAGAGAGAGGGGAGCAGTCTGCGGGACTGGATCCCAGGACTCTGAGATCATGACCTGAGCCGAAGGCAGCGGCTTAACCCACTGAGCCACCCAGGCGCCCCAATCTGGTAGATTATTAATTCCATTTTCAGACCTTGTACCCTCTCTGGAGAATGGGGTCTTGGGCTGAAAGTTCCAAGCATCTAATCAAGGTTTGGTCTTTCTGGTGACCAGCTCCCAGTCAGGGCTCACATAGATCACTTCAGTAGAACAAAAGCCACTCCTATTACCCAGGAAATTCCAAGGTATTTAGGAACTCTGTGTTAGGAACAAAAGTCAAAGATCAAATAGTAGAACAAAAGATGTTCCCAGTGCTCTTACCACTTAGGATATTACAAGGGTTTAATGGAACTTGTAAATTCCATAATTTATACAGGAACTGGGAGCAGAGACTGATATGTACATGTTTCCATTACCTCACAGTCTGAGTAAAGAATAACATAACTATTAAATAGAATTAATCCACTGTAATTCCCAGTCTAACATGGCAAATCACTTTCCTAGCAACTTTTTCTCTTGTGTCCATCATCCTACTATGTCTTCATGACAGGAATATTTCTAAACTAGAAACTTATTTTCTAATTAAAATTTCTAAAATTTCTCCATAATCTCTGATATAAATAGATAGTATATATCAAGAGGTTAACAGATTCCTCATGAAAAATGAGTTCTGTTTGCAAGTCAGTCTGAAAATGTTGGTCTAAACCAAATTGAACATTTTTTTTTAAATTATAGGAACTCTCAGTCTTTGAGTGTTATTGTGCCCTGTAGGCCTAAGGTACAGGAAGCTATAGAATACAGTTTTCCATATATGTTTCTTTTTTTAAAAAATATGTTTCTTTTATTTATTTATTTGATCACAAGTAGGCAGAGAGGCAGGCAGAGAGAGGAGGGAAGCGGCTCCCCGCTGAGCAGAGAGCCCAATGTGGGGCTTGATCCCACACCCTGAAATCATGATTTGAGCCGAATGCAGAAGCTTAACCCACTGAGCCACCCAGGCACTCTCCCAAATATGTTTCTTATGAACCTTTTATCACAAAGTACCTATGAATATTTTGAAGGACACATTTAAAAGTAATGAACAAAACAGAGCTACAAGAGGTGGGATTTCCACATAGTTCTTAACCCTGCCCATAAGATTTTGCTCAAGATCTGCTCTTGCTCTGCAGTTCTGCTGAGCTGTTGCAATTCCCAGAATGCACCATGCTTTGTCCACATTTGCATATGAGGTTTCCTCTAGCTAAATGTCCTTCATCCATTTCTTTAACTTTCAGCATCTACTTGTGTTTTAAGAATCTCATCTGAGTTTTGTTCTCTTATGGAGGCTTCCCTGTCCTGCAGGTGAGGCTTGTTCCTCTGAATTGCCCTAGAACAATGGTTCTCAAACTCAAACATCATACAGTGTCTCTTATTGGGCTCAATAAAACAGGGACTGTTGGGCTTCACACTAACATTTCTGATTCTGGAGTGGCGTCGGAGAACTTCACTGAGTCCAACTCACTTCAGATGGGGAAATAGACCCAAAGAGCTTCACAGAGACAGAATGGTCAGTTTGGGAAATGGAACACCTAGGTTCTTATGCACCTCCTCCTCTTAGCAATCATGTGATCCTAGAGGAGAGTTTTAACCTTCGTGACTCCTATTTTCCTCCTCTTCAGAATTGGAATAGTGATGCCTACCCTGTCTAGATATCCACAAGATCAGATGAGGCTATATGAAAGCAGGCTGTGAACGCTCCATAAATTCCAGGCTTTATGATAAACAGGATGGTATATTAGTTTTCTCAGTCTGCTATAACAAACTTACTACTATCTGGGTGACTTCAGACCAGAGAAATTAATTTTCTCACAGTCTTGGAGGCTAGAATTAAAATCAAGGTATCAGGCAGGGTCATCCTCTCTCCACAGCTTCCAGTGGTTGCTTGGCAATCCTTGTCATACCTTGGCTTGGAGCTGTACCCCTCCATTCTCTGCCTCTGTCATCACATGGCTGTTTTCTCTGTGTGTCTCCGTGTGCTGATACCTTTTTATAAAGACAGCCATATTGGATCAGGGTCCTACTCTGGGGTTACTTCATCTTAACTTGAGTACACTTGAAAAGACCCTGTAACCAAATAATGTCACATTCACAGACACTGGGGTTAGGACTTGAACGTATCTCTTTGGGAGACATAGTTCAACCCCCAACAGCTGGTAGCGGTCACACAGTTGATTAAGGTAGAGGTGACCCAACAGTCTGCCTGGGACTCTTTCTGCTGTAACTGTCCCTCAGAACAATGTATTATTTAAAATATAACTCATGGGAAATTTTACTAGTTACCAAGCATGTTTAGATGTAGCCTTAAGAAAAACACATAATGGCAACAGGCCTCTGGGGGGAGAGGACGATATACGGCCTTGAAGCCGAGCAGCTGGGGATGCCCAGCTAGCTCAGGGCAGAAGGCCTCCTGCTTCAGTTTTCTTTTATCTCCCCTTTCCCCTCTGAGAGCACCTGTGGCTAATTAGATAAGTCCTTTGAATATGATTGCTCAACTATAAACTTTATACTGCTTGATCAGACATATTTTGCCCTCCTCCTTGTTTATCTACAAGGCATATGATTAATGTTTGGCCTTCTTCAGTTCTTCTGTTGATTACTGTCTACATCTAATAGAAGCAGGACTGAGGAGTTGTTCAGGGCAACAGTCTTTTCTACTGTTTTCCCCTGCTCCCTTTCTCTTGGAGCTGACTTGTTTGTGACTCATTCTCCCGTGTACTGTCAGGAAGTGGCATTCTGCTGTATGACACCAGATTTCACTTTCAAAATAATTTAATGCATATCTGTTTTCCATCCTTTATCCTTCTGCTTCTCTGCTTGAAACTTCAAGGGCTTCTGTGGTCACCTACTAATGATTAGAACATTGCCAACACTGACCAGAGACCGAGTAGACCTAATATAACGGTCACAGTGGGGCCAGTGCATAGCAAGGAAATGGATGGGTGGTGCTACTGACATAGTGATGGAATTAAGAAAGAAGAAATTACATAGAGGTGGGAAGTGAGTCTTGTTTGGTAACCTCCAGATTCAAGTGCTGGTGGACCCATCGCACAGTGAAGGCCTGGGGGATACTGAGAAACCAAGTACAGTTGTATGGACTGAAGACTCAACTATGATTGTGATGCCCATGAACACATAGGAATGATTAACTTTTGGGGTCAGTCTTTATACAGAAGCAAGAACAGAACTGTGAGATCAGCAGTTTAGCTTTCATCTTATTGGTTGATATTTTCATTTGTTATCTGCATTGTTCACAGTAGTAGATCAAAAGCCAAAGTTATGGTGTAATTAATGTGTTTAATTAATCACTAATTAATTAATCAGTGCATTTATTTGTTTCAGTATTTGTTGAGCCTGTAATGAATGCACAGTGCTTTGCTAGGCACTTGGAGTTTAAGAGACAGAATCAGATGTGTTCTACATTCTCAAAGAACTTACCATCTGGGGTAAGAGGCAGATATTAAAACCATCCAAGGCAAAGGGAAGTCCAGTCCTTTCTAAGTTGGTACCCAGGGGAGGCATCATTGGGCAGGTGGCACTTGATGCATGTTTTGATGGATCAACAGGTATCAGCATGTTGAGAGAGGGAATGGAGGGAGAAGTCTGCTCTTCCTTCATCTCTGCGTCTTACTGCAGGGTTGTGACTCAGAAGTAAACAGGTGGAGAAAGATGCAGAGATGTCTCTAGGGTCATAGTATTGAATGAGGTTACTCAGTGAGAACTCAATGGAAGGCAAAGAGTTCAAGCCAAATAGAAGAATAAGAAGACTGATTTCTGCTTGGACATATTTTACACTTTTGGGGGGGGGGAGCTCGTGGTAAAGAATTTCAGGGATGAGATAATGCCTCCTAAATCCTTCGGTTGATCCTTTTGCAGGTTTTTATGTTGATTGACCAAAAATATGCTTTGTGAAGAATATATATGGTACATTTATTTAAGTGTGATTCTATAGATGAAAGAATTAAAGAAAATCTGAATCAGTTTCAAAGGATTATAACAAATCCCTCAGAACATGCAGCAAAATTTTCTAAAAAATTGGCAGCATTCTAAATGCTATTGTGAAATAAATGTTTTTGGTTCTATTTTAGCCTCTGATTTTATTCTTCATGGCAACTAAGTCACATTTCCTGTCCCCTTTCTTCACTTAATGTTACCTTCTATTTTCTTACAAAACACAGAAATCACCAGGCATGAGCTCCCTTCCTTTGGTGCCTTTGACTTTCAGGCATATGTATTTCTCTGTAGTTCTCCTGAAGAATTACCTCTTTTCTTTTTTTTTTTAATTATTATTTATTTTTTTATTTTTTATAAACATATATTTTTATACCCAGGGGTACAGGTCTGTGAATCACCAGGTTTACACACTTCACAGCACTCACCAAAGCACATACCCTCCCCAATGTCCATAATCCCACCCCCTTCTCCCAAGCCCCCTCCCCCCAGCAAACCTCAATTTGTTTTGTGAGATTAAGAGGGGACAAACCTCTGTTTCTTTTAAGTCTATCAGATTACCTAGTTCTTTGGGAAACTCCTTCTCATGCCTCCTCTATGCTTACCATATGAATCACTTCCCCATTCTGCTCTGTATTTGGTCCTTCTACATAGGTTCCTTTTCTGTTGTCAATAGCAATGCTTTAGAGCCCTCCATCCAAAAACATGCATTCTTAAATTTGATTTGTCTCCTTTCTTTATACAGCAAAACTTCTTCTTCTTTTTTTTTTTTTTGTTTTAAAGATTTTTATTTATTTATTTGACAGAGAGACAGTGAGAGAGAGAACACAAGCAGGGGGAGTGGGAGAGGGAGAAGCAGGATTCCTGCTGAGCTGGGAGCCAGATGTGGGACTCAAACTCAGGACCCTGAGATCATGACCTGAGTAGAAGGCAGATACTTAACAACTGAGCCACCCAGGTGCCCCATAGCAAAACTTCTTGAAAGAATAGTCAGCAAAAGCAACCTGCACTTCTGAACCTTTTTTGTTGCCATCTCCAACATGTTGAGCATGGTCTTTGTCTTGAAAGGTCGGTGGTGACTACATCCCACACCTGTCAGTGGTAAAGGCTTCTTCCTAGCCTCATCCTACCTGATTGTGTGCAGTGCCTGACACATATGACTGTCCCATTCTTCCCAAACTTCTCCTGACACGCTTTCCAAAATTCTACCTTTTTCTGGCTCATACCTTGAACAAATGAATACATATTTTAGAGGTCCTACTATGTGCAAGCTATGTGGCACTAGGAATACGGTGATGAAAAATCTCATTTTTACCAGCTATTCAGATCCTCCTGGGAAGGCAAGGATCATGCAAAGAAACTACAGCTGTCTCTGATGTTTCTCAGCCTCACACCTGTGTTCTCCTCCCGACACCCATGCAGAGCTGGCGTTGCCCACTTCCCAGCTGCCACTGACTTTCTCCTCCTTACTCCACAACCTCTTCCAGGTAGTCCAGTCAGCTCCTGTCAACTTGCCTCCTGTAGGTGAAATGAGTGCTATTTCTTCCGGTTGAGATGAGGCTCTTGGAATCCAGACCTGAAGATTTACTTGTGGATGAAGCATCACCACCCAGTATGCCCACACACAATGAAGCCAGAGTAGAATTCCCTTCCAGAGCCATGTCATCTCCTTAATTCTCTGTAATAATATCACCATTCACTCAGTTAACATATTTAGAAATATCACAGGTTTCATGTCCTTTCTTTCCCAACCATTCAATTAAATTGCTCACAAAATCATCTCCTTAGCCACCTTCCTCAGTGAACTTTCTTTATCCCCACTGTTTCTTAAGGACAGTCTAGGTTATGTAGAGGTCTAAAGTTAATTCCAGACTTTCATCCGCTCAATGCATACAAGATCTATGTCTCGCTTCCGGCCTTTACTTCCCGTTGTCACTGAGAGACTCTGGCAGAGAGAGGTCCCCCTCATCCTGTAAGGTCACCTTCTCAGCACAGGGCTGGAGGATTTTCCATAGAAGGGTTTGAGCAGGGCGTTTCAGTGCCCAGGCTGGATACGACACATGACACTTCCCTTTACAGCCGAGTGGTCAGAATGAATCACATGTTCTAAATTACAGGGATGCCATGCAGTGTAATTATTGATGGGTCCAGGAGAAAGCAGAACCAGATATTCATGAGCTATAATTGTTATGGGCTGGATTGTGTCCTTCCAAAATTTATATTTATATGTGGAAATCCTAACTCTTAATACCGTTGACCCTTGAACAATGCGTTGGTTTAGACTCCAACTGCCTGCAGTCAAAAAACTGTGTATAATTTTGACTCCCCCAAAACTTAACTAATAGCCTGTTCCTGTCTTTAGAGTTAATTAAGGGAAAATGAAGCTCTTCAGATGAGTTCAATCCAGTCTTCCTGGAGTCCTTACCAGAAGGGGAGGTTAGGGCACAGATAGAGAGAAGATCATGTGGGGACACAGGGAGAAGACATACATAAGCCAAGAAGAGGGACCTAGAACAGTCCTTCACTCAGAGCTCTTAGAAAGAACCAACCCCACTGATACCTGCTCAGACTTTTATCCCCCAAAACTGTGGGAAATAAATTTCTGTTGTTCTAAGCCACCCAATTTGTGACACTTTGTTACCGCAGCCCTAGTGAAGTGATACATGCACCTCCTCACATACTTCAGGCCTCTTTAGTGCTGGGACATTGCAGTCATTTCTACCTCCAGACTTGCACCATAGAGGCTGAGCTTCAGTTGTGCTCTTGATCAGGAAACTAGCTGGGGTCATGTGGTCTACAGGACAGTATTGCCAAAGCAGACTCTAGGGGACTCTAGTACCATGAGTTGTCTTGTTAGGGAGGCTTGGAAAATCCTGAGTTGAACAAAGTGAAACAGGTTTCTTTATGTAAGATTGTTCTGAGCCTTTAATATGTTCCATGCATTATGAAACTCCTAGAAGGAAATCTTCTAAATTGTGTTCCAGAAATGAAGATAAACTTGTCTGTTGAATATAATGTGGCCCTTTTTAAAGAATTTAGGTTATCTGGGTTCAAATTGTTTTTGTCTTTAAAGTTATCTGGGTTTCTAAAATAAATTTGCACACAGAATCGAGTTTTCTCCCAGACCCTGATGATGGGTGAAATGTACAACCTTTAATGTGACATGCAAGACACTTCACACTTGGGCCGGCCAATTTCAGTCACATCAGCTCCCTCCATTCCTCTCTAGGGCAGTGCTTCCATCACATAAAGTCCTTCCTATCACTTAAACATGGGACGGTTCCTGTGGAGACTGGCTGCAGGGGCCTCGCTGGCCAAGAGCATCTAGCTTCTACACCTTTGCACCCCCCTGCTTCTTTGGGCTGCTCCTGGTAATGCTAAACGAATGAATGAATGAATGAATGAATACATTTTAAAAAATGGTGGGAGTATAAACAGGTACATCTTTCCTGAATTTGGTATGTACTAAAATTCAAAATATATTCAGGTGTATTTTCCACTTCTATGAATGTAGAAATAAATTATTGGCAGGCAAATGTAAAAAACCCTACATGTATAAGGATGTCTACTACAGGAAAATAGATCACAGAGATGAACAGGAAATGTCCTAAATGTAAATCAATAGGGGATTGGTTGAATAAATTATAATTTATCTATTAGGTAAATATTATATGGTTACTAAAAATGATGGTGTGAATTATATTTACAGACCAATAAAAATGAAAGATGTCTGGAACATAGCTTTATTAAAAAGAAGACAGGATAACAAATGACATACTAGTTTTAGAAAGTCTCTTATGGACACATATTATATATTTACTTTCCCATGTGCATATTATATATACAGCTGGGAAATGTGCAATAAGATAGGTATCAAATAATAACAGCTCTTATTTGTGTCTGGAGTTTTGCAAGTGCTTTCCTCTTTACATGTTCATTATTTTCTTAAAATTTGTTAAGATTCTGTGCTATTTTCATTTCTAAAAGGAGAAGAGCCTCCCGAATGAGGAGCTGTTTTCCTGGTCTTCAGAGGGGTGTGTCGAATCCAGTCGCTGAGGAAGGAGGCCAGCCTTATTAAGAGCCAACTTCTGCTGTGTTGAGAGCTTATCCGAAGGCTCCAAACTTAATGGTTGCCAGATCAGCCTTGATTTTGAATGGAAGTCAGAGTTTCATGGCTGGAGACTGTTTATCTTCTTTCATAGTTGTTAGTATGTTCAGAAACCTCAGATGTTCCAGCCTCAATCTTGGAGGGCAGTGCTGAATCCGTTGATGCTGAAACTTTGTTTGAGGCAGTTCTTAAGATCCAGGGTAGGCGAAACTTCTTTGCTGATAAAAGGCATCAAATGACTTGTACATTTTTAGTAAATTAGCACAGAAGAGAGGGGAGGTAAACTACAGGCCAATTTGACATTGGAGCAGGCTTCCATCAGAACATATTAACTCATTTTACCCCAGATGAGTTGGAACTGGTTGATTTTTCCTTTAAATCCTAAAAGGACAGTTTTCTTTTTGTGCTCATCATGACAACCATGGTCTGTCCTGCCAGCTTTCAGTAGGTTTATCTTAGAAATGTCTATGAAATAATTTATATCTATATCTATCCATCTATCTATCTATCATCTATCAATCATCTATCTATATATTTATATGAGATATATAGGGATTTTTGCTTTTACTACCTATGTAGTTTGAAATTTTTATTTTAACCTAATGATAAATGGTAAACACATACGTAAAACATTCAGACAATGTTTTTAAAATAAAAAGTAAAATGTTTTGCCTTTAATTTCATCCCTATCCTTTCACTCCCTGGAAGAAATCACAATGAAATGCTGTCTTTCTAGACACAGGCACCAGAGTTCTCCCACAAGACATTCCATGTGATTTTAAAAAAAGAGAAAAACTCAATATTGAAGACATTAATGGCTGCATGATATGGCACAATGTGGGCATGCCATCATTTATTTAACCATCCCCATGACAACTAATGTTCAGGTTGTCTGCATTTATCTTCCTTTAAAATTAATTCTTAAAGTACATCTTCCACACACACATGCTTATGTAAGTCTAGAATCTTAGATGAGGAATTGTTGAGACAAAAGTGTAGGCATTTTGGTGGACCTTGGTGGTACCGACACAAATCAGCAGAATTGATGAGGCACTTTGGAGCATTTCCCAACCTGGGTGGGAACGTTTCTTTCTCCCTACCCCCTTCTCTCTGCTTCTTTCAACACACATGGGGGCTGATGGAAGAGAACACCAAGGTCAAATTCATTCACCGAACTGGGAACATGATCTGTATATTCAGTCCCTTCCTGGGAAGCACCCAGAGCAATGACAGGCCCTCCTGAGAGGTGCATGTGTGCCTGTATGGACTTGGGGATCTGGACAGTATTGAATGGCTTCTCATAACACAGTTAGGCTCAATGTACTGTTAAAATCAGGAACAAAATAACAATGAGCTTAGTGGAACTTGTGCTTCCCCTAAAACTATTTGCTACTTTAGTTTCAGATATCAGTCTTAGAATGCCACATTAGAATTTTATTTTAAAATCTATGATAGAGAATCCTTTGTCATTCATAGGAAGCCTCTTCTGGGTGTGGGCAGAATTAAAATAGCAACCTGAAAGCCATGAAAACATCAGGTTAACCCAGCGTGAGTGGGTTAACCCCCAACACTGGTGTTGGGGGTTTAGGGTAGCAATCTCCCTTGTGGCTTCATCAAGGTGAGTTGGGCTCCTCAGAGATCATTTTATAGTATATAAAGTTTCATACAATCCCATATTGTATAGATAGTAAAGACTGATTGACTTCTGTTTCCTTACTCCCTGATATTGCCTGCAGTTTTGGCGATGACAATTTCAAAGCTTGGAAGTGTGTTGAAATGGAGAAGTAGATTCCAATTGTCTACTGAAGTCATGGATGTGGACAGATAGTTGTTTAATTTGTTTCAGAATAACAACATCGTGAAGTAAAATCAAGAGTGCAGAAGTTGTTATAGTTGAGCCATTTCAGAACAGAGCCAGAATTTTGAAGACTGACGGAGCAATCTCCTTCATGTATAAATTGATTGAATCAAAATGTATATATAGAACACATAGTAGGTACTGTTCTACATGTTGGAGAGAAGGAGATAAAGACCCCAGCCTCATGGATCTTCCATTCCAATAGATAGAAGTGTGACAAATACGCAAAGAAGTTTACATCAAAAGTAGAGAACCACTCCCCTGAGATGCTCCAAGTTGATGACTGTCTCTGGAAGGAGGTACTCCCAGCTGGGAATATGGAGCACTAGGCTGTGGGCTGTGGGGAATGCATTGGGTGACTCTGGAAGTTTCTTTTGCTTTATGGGGATGATCTAACTTTTCTAACCCAGCCAGCCTTATCTTGACTTCTTTCAGAGTAAAAACATGGTAGCTTCAGTGCTTGCTTTAGCAGGACATATACTAAACATAGTAGCTAAGAGACAAGAAGTGCTCCTGGTGCCTTGCTTTAATGTCAGTCTCAACTGTAGTTGAAATGTCAAAAGCCAGACCCTCAGATGATATTGACCTTCCCAGCTGTGCTCTCAGTGCCTCATTTCTTTTTTTTTTTAAAATTTTTATAAACATATATTTTTATCCCCAGGGGTATAGGTCTGTGAATTGCCAGGTTTACATACTTCACAGCACTCTCCAAAGCACATACCCTCCCCAGTGTCCATAACCCCACCCCCTTTCTCCCAACCCCCCTCCCCCCAGCAACCCTCAGTTTGTTTTGTGAGATTAAGAGTCACTTATGGTTTGTCTCCCTCCCAATCCCATCTTGTTTCATTTATTCTTCTCCTACCCACTTAAGCCCCCATGTTGCATCACCACTTCCTCATATCAGGGAGATCATATGATAGTTGTCTTTCTCTGCTTGACTTATTTCGCTAAACATGATACGCTCTAGTTCCATCCATGTTGTTGCAAATGAGTGCCTCATTTCTTGATAGAGCTATCAAAAGGAAAATGAGAATTCTTTTCTGATCTCAGTGATAGAGATCTTTTCTTCTTCACCTACGTCCCTTGTTTTTACTGATAGTGAAACTCACCGATACGGACACTAATCAATTTATCCTTAAGTTTTAATTGTTTGGCTTCACTGGGGACAAAACTATTTTTGGCTTTGTACAGTGGAATGCAGATAATAACTGAATTATTCCAAATAGTTTGGAACTGGGATACAATACATATGTGTATATGTCAATTGTCCAACACACGTCTATTGACTCCATTCTGCTAGAGCTAGGATACAAGGAGAATAAGAAATAAACCCTGCATTGAAATATTTACCATCCAATCTGATTAAAAAGGTTATTGTAAGACAAGCTGCATGGGCATCTACAGATTTTAGTGCTCAATGTCAAGTGTTTCTTGTTTCAACTGCATGTTCAATTAAGGGTGTCTTCATTTAAATTCAAAGCTGTCATGATATAAGATAGGAAAAGCCAATTGCCTAGGAATCACAGAATCAGCATCCAGATTTGGTACTTATTAGTTCAGTAAATGTATTAGGACAATCCCCAAATCTCACTGGTTTAATAATGAAAGACTTATTTTTTTTTTTTTTTTTTTTTTTTTATTTTTTTTTATTTTTTTTTTTTTTTTTTTTTTTGTGATTTTTTTTTTAATTTATTTTTTATTTTCAGCATAACAGTATTCATTATTTTTCACCACACCCAGTGCTCCATGCAATTCGTGCCCTTTATAATACCCACCACCTAGTACCCCAAACTCCCACCCCCCACCCCTTCAAAATCCTCAGATTGTTTTTCAGAGTCCATAGTCTCTCATGGTTCACCTCCCCTTCCAATTTCCCCCAACTTCCTTCTCCTCTCTAACTCCCCATGTCCTCCATGCTATTTGTTATGCTCCACAAATAAGTGAAACCATATGATAATTGACTCTCTCTGCTTGACTTATTTCACTCAGCATAATAATCTCTTCCAGTCCCGTCCATGCTGCTACAAAAGTTGGGTATTTGTCCTTTCTTTTTTTTTTTTTTTTTTTTTTTAATAAACATATATTTTTATCCCCAGGGGTACAGGTCTGTGAATCACCAGGTTTACACACTTCACAGCACTCACCAAAGCACATACCCTCCCCAATGTGAAAGACTTATTTTTTGTTCACGTCAGAGTTCAGGGAGGGGCAGGTGTATGTTTGGTGAGGTTGTGCTCCTGTAGGCTCTGCCATCCTCTACAGCCTTCAAGTTCATCCCTGAACTCCTGGAATATGGTTTGGGAAGACAAGGAAAAAGAGAAAGTAGGGGAGTAAGCAGGAGTTTTATGGGTCAGCATGGAGAATGTAAGTGTCTCTTTTGCCCATATTCTATCCAGAACTCAGTCACAGGGTCACTCCTAACTTCAAAGGAGATTAGGAAATATATTTGCTGTGTACTCAGGAAGAAAAGGAAATGGTTGGAGAGCATATTGACAGGTTTTGCTAGAGGCATCTTGTAGGTATTGCCTGGATTAAGCATCTACCTGTGAGAGTCTTTATGTTGAGTATAAGAATTACAAAAGGAATTTCATACTATTACTCATATCACCAAATTTACAAACTAGTTATAAGGATAAAAGACTCATACAAAGATCATTGTAAAAGAAGGCAGTATGTATTAATTGTTTGAAATAGGGAGATAGTATAAAAATGTACTTTAGGAATTATAGGGGAGGAAAATCCCTTTTGGACACAGTGGAGGCTAGTATCTTCAACTGAATGTGAATTGGGTATCTCAAATTCCACAAGACTCAAAATGACACACTAAACATCTCTTCAAACTTGTTCTCTCTCTGCTACAACCACCTTGGACAAGCTGTATCAAGTTGAAACTCTTCAAAGTTTCAAACTTTAAAATAAAAACTTTAAACTTCAAACTAAAGTTCCAAACTTTAAAATAGGATTATGGTGAAATTCGTTCAACACATATTTATGAAGCCTCTACTCTTATGTTAGTTTCTATCCTAGGCACTGGGGATTCAATATTGAAAAAAGATCTAGAAAAATTCCTGCCTTCCTGGAGTTTAATGGAGCATATGATAATTTATGAACTGGAAAATGCAAAGCAAATGCTCATCTGTAGGCCTTTAGCAATACCTGTGTGGTCCTGGCATGACCCACCCCTGGGGGCTGTCCTCTCTGGGTTGCTGGGAGAATCATGAGCTGTCTTGTCTGCATACACACAGATGCCACTGCTCCACACCGAGGGGCACATCTCCATGTGGTCGCTATAGTGAAAGCTGCCTCATAGCAAACTAACACCTGCAATTCAGATCATTAGCTTTGGTGACTTTTGTTTTGAGCGATGTATTTAAAGCCACCACAGCTTGTCTTTAGCTCTAGCTTTTCAATACGTATGTCATGTTCCTCCTAATTGGCAGACACATGCCTCCAATTGTGCTGGCTTCTGCTGCTTTGGAAGGTAATGGCTTCTCTCAGATGTCTCTTCTATGCCGAACTTGATGCAAAGGAACTTTCCAAATTCAGTAACAACCCCTCCCAAAATCCAAAAATCCCATCTGGCTGTGTTTGGGTATTGTAGTGAACGACAAACAGGTGAAGTTTCTGTTTATTTGCAGAAGTGTCATATAGTCTCACTTGAGTTAGGTTCTAAAATCCACACATAAAGTCAACCAAAATCTCATGTGGACAAGATTGCCCTTGAAAGTCTCTTAGGAAGGGCTTTTTTAGGAACCAAAGGATCTCTCAGGGGTCCAACACTGTGTATTTCTCTATCCTTTTTGCAGTTGAGCATCTGATGTTGACAGAAATTAAAGGTCGTCAGACAGCAGAATCACAGTCACAAAGCTTAGGCTCTGAGAAGCTCTTAGAAATGAGACTCCCTAAAAGGTTCCAACCTTGGACTGACTTCTCCTCTCCCCCACTTGAGGCTCTCCCGGCCATGGAAGGGGGGCTATGTGTCCATTGGGTGAAATAGGCAGCCTCTTCTCTCCACTATTTAAATTTCCCCCTTCTCCAAAGTTCCTGTGGTTGCATTTGTATGAGCTGAGTTTGCACACAGCACAGCACTCACTGCTCTCCCCCTGCTTTTCAACTTGCTTGGTAGCTTCAAAGTTGTCTTGCTTGGCTCCTAGGACACTTTCAGAACTGAGTCTAAATTCAGGTAATGGAGTAAAGGTGGAGATGCCCAGGTAGTACAAATGACTGACTTTATGAATGGTGGGTGGCTGTTTTCCTAAGAAAATAATAGAAAACTGAATGTACTGGGTGGTGGGGGGTGGGGGAGATGAAAGACGTGGAATATGAGATTTGGGGAGAGACCTTGGGAAGATTATTTTTAGAATACCTTTCTGTGTCTTGCAATGTGAACATGCCTTTGATGTCAGTAGATGGGACACTTGTTCCCCCAACGTTTGGTCCCCCTCCTGCAGTGCCCTGATGGTGGGAGCACTTGTACCTTTCTGACATCCAGTGCCTATTTGAGACAATGAACTATGAGCAGAAGGATCATGGTTCACCTCTAGGAGGAGTTGTAGGAGGCTGCCCACACTTGGGCATGGTCTTTTCTGACCCTATAGGGCCAGGCCCCTCACTTTGGGCTTTGGAGTGAAGATGACATGTAGCAGAGCAAAATCAGCCTAGGACAGGCACGTAGCTAAGGCCAACAGCACTGAACATTTGTTGTACACACTGAGGTTCAGGGGCTATTTGTTACTGCTATGTAACTTGACCTGAACAGGTTGATACAATGCTTCTTTAAGAGATTTTAGAGGACGTTAAATTTTTTCTCAGGTCTTTTCAAAAGCAGCTTGTTCTTTCTTTTGAACATCACTTGTTGTGAGTAATTACAAGTTAGCTCAGTTTTGTCAAGCTATTGTCAAATAAAAAACAAATCAGATCTTAGGAGACACTTTGTTTGAAAGCATTACTGCAACGTGGGGGAGGGGAACTCTTGCAAAGGTGGGATGCGCTCTGAACAGGAGGTCAACAAGGG
Source organism: Mustela nivalis (assembly GCF_964662115.1). Lineage (NCBI taxonomy): Eukaryota > Metazoa > Chordata > Mammalia > Carnivora > Mustelidae > Mustela > Mustela nivalis. Next base: position 84,601,680 of record NC_139021.1, read on the forward strand.
TCTCAAGAGTTAGGCAAAAGGGCTTTTCTTTCATAGAGTGAAGTAAACAAGGCTAGAAAGAGCCAGTTATAATGAAGCAGGATCAAAGGATTGATAGGACAATAAATCAGAGAATGTCTTCTCTAGGCATCAGCCTTTTCTCCTGAAGGTCTGTCTGCTGGCTCAGGTTGAGGATGAGCCACAGTTCAGGGACGTGGGGGAAGGAGAAGATCTTAAATAAGTTTGAATAACAAACCTTTTGTTCCAATTGATCATGGAGGACAAATATACAACTCATTACTTAGGAAGCAAAGGTGGGAATCTGGAAAGACTGTGTCTGGCCTCGTCATAGGTAAACAAGAGAGGCATCCATGAATGTGAATCTTATCTAAATCATTTGGGGTGGAGGTTCTTTGAAGTCTACATTTCCTTAACACAACCGGGAGGGGGTTGTTTTTTGACAGTCCTATCTCCAGCATCACAGGCTTAAGTAAAGTTCAACATTGTTACTAAAATACTTCTAGGGTTGAGAAGAATTTTAGGGTCTATTTTAACCTTGTCATTTTACTAATGAAAAAACTGAGGCCCAGAAAGGCTTTTCCACCAAATTCATGTCCTGGTTAAAGGCAAAGAGAAGAACATATTGGAGAGCCTCTGATACTCGCTACTATTCTTCTAAACTTTGTGAGTATAAATATAGGATTGCTATGAGATGCAAAGGAGATAATTTTGAAGATTCTTTGGTAAGTCAAAAGCAGGATGTAAAATAAGCTTCCAGCATCTACAGTGGATATCCATTCTTCATCTCAGCACTCTGCCTCCTTTACCTCACTCTCTTATTCTTTCAGGGCATTTACCTTCTAACATATTTTATTTACTCATTGTGTGGGTTTATTGTCTGTCTCTCTGCACCAAAATACAAGCTCTGTGACAGATGGGATTTTGGTTTCTTATTTTGTTTACTAATGCATCATTAGGGCCTGGAATCTTTCTTGGGGATTAGGCATTCTGTAAATATGTATTGAATAATCAGTGATTATTGAATTATTTATTGAATAATTTTGAGATAAAGAAGCCTATTCTTCAACATCAGCTCTTCGGTTGGTGTATTCAATCATCTGACAAATACTGATGTAAAGCCTTTCCAGAGTTGTACATGTTATTTCAGGATCTGAGAACTGAGGGTTGCCTCTGAGTTTCTAGAGGGGAAGCTTGGCAGCAGCTAGTAACTGTTGAACAAGGAAAGTCTAAGGAGTGGCCCTATAATGCAGAGAATTAATGGAGGGGGTTTCCTTCTTGGGCTGGGGTTCAGGAGAGAACAGTCCAGTTGTCATATTTAAGCGGATGTTAAAAGACTAAGAAGACAGCCAGTAAACCAGCAAGAAAAGCACTCCTGAGAACAGCCCAGGAGAGTTAAGCTTTTCTGTGATGTGCATTCCCATAGTGCTTTGTCTATTTATGTGCTTTTTTTTTTTTTTTTAATCACCCAAAGCCTCTAAGAATTAAGTTTTTGTTATGAGAGCGTCTGGCTTATTAGGAAGGGCTTTAAAGTATGCCTCTAGCCTAGAATTCTGTCCTTTCTGTTTATCTGATTGGAGAACAGCTAACTTTTGGAATTTCTGTTTTAATCTGCACGAAAACCTTGGCTTGTAATGAGTCACAATGAATGGCAGTGAATTGAGAAAGGCAGATCTGATAGACATATATATATATATATATATATATATATATATATATATATATATATTTTTCCCCCCCAAATCTTCAGTGTATGGTTAGAAAATGTTATATTTGATCTGTACTTACTGTGCATTGAAGAAGGGTAGATTGATTAGGTCTTATAGATTCAAAATACATCTAGCTTAATGATGATATTGCTTTAAATTTTAAGTGTATATTCTGTCTGCAGAAAAAGAAAGGGAGAATCAAAATTGATTTTTATGAAAATATCAGGAAGAGGTTGAATCAGCTGACACATAATTGAGACAGTTACAAAAAAAGTATTCAAAAGAAACTTAGGGATAATAACAATGATCACTTTAAAAACCTTTTTTTAAGGGGCGCCTGGGTGGCTCAGTGGGTTAAGCCTCTGCCTTCAGTCCAGGTTGTGATCTCAGGGTCCTGGGATCCAGCCCTGCATTCGGCTCTCCTCTCAGTGGGAAGCCTTCTTCTACCTCTCTGCCTACTTGTGATCTCTCTGTCAAATAAATAAATAAAACCTTAGAAAAAAAAACTGTTTTAAAAAAGATTCTATTTATTTGAGAGAGAGCGAGAGAGAGAGAGCACAGACAGGGGTGAGGGGCAGAGTGAGAGGGAGAAGCGGGCTCCCCGCAGAGCAGGAAGCCAGATGTGGGACTTGATTCCTGGACGCTGAGATAATGACCTGAGTCCAAGGCAGACACTTGACCGACTGAGCCATCCAGGTACTCTTTAAAAGCCTTTATGACTGATGTCAACTGTTGATGCAAAATGAACAAATCTTTTTGAAATTTTAAGGAAAAAGGAAAAGAGCTTTATTTGAGCCCAAGTTAGGACAGCTGCCCAGGATACACAATCTTCATTCATAAAGAAGAGAATGTTCTGGGGAAGGAATATTTAGTGCAGGGTTATATGTATTTTATTTTTTACATAAAGTTATAAATCATTACAATGAAAGACATTCCAGAAAGTAGCAGACATTATCTTATGCTTTTAGTATGTGCAATGCTGCATGGCTCCAATCTTATGGGGATATAGGGAGGTTTTACTCTTATCTTTATACTTGAAAAGTTTCGTTTAGGTTATTTGCTAACAAAGCAGATGTACAAGGTATGCTTGGGGCAGAAATAGAACCCATGCCCTGAAGTTTGGTTAAATCATTCTGACCTTGGTAAAATGTGTAAAGTATAGCTTCCCCAGGACCCCAGGAATAGGACTTATAATCCTTAAAGGTGAACATTTATTTTATTACATGCTAGAAAAGAGTAATGCCTTTTACAAGGCTATACTTTAGTATCTGCCTGCATATTTGTCACATATAAACCTGGACATTTTGTGAAACATTTATAAACATTGAAATATATTAATTGATAAAGTGAAACATCATTCCTGTAGAGTCCCCCGAGTAGCCGCTGACAGGTGTGTACAGTGATTTCTAAGTTATGTTTGCAGTGATAAATCTGAGGCTCTGTCAGAAAAATTCCTTTATCCAGTCGTTAAGTATTTTCTGAAGCCCTACTATGTGCCTGCCAGGGATTGCGAAGGGCTGCGAGGAGCTGAGGATACAAAAACTAAAGTTATCATCCCTACCCTTGGTAAGCTCAGCAAATAATGCAAAACTTGTTAAGATCTACGCTATCATCAAAAAGTCATCTGGAGGGTGCCTGGGGACTCAGTGGGTTAAGCCTCTGCCCTCTGCTTGGGTTGTGATCTCGGGATCCTGGGATCAGGGCCCGCATTCCGCTCTCTGCTTGGCGGGAAGCCTTTCTCTCTCTGCATGGCTTTCTGCTTGCTTGTGACCTCTCTCTCTCTGACAAATAAATAAATAAAATATTTTAAAAAAAGTCATCTGGAGTTCAATTTGTTTACACACTTTACAAAGTGATATGTAAATACATAGCCTATGAAAATGTTGAAACCATACTGCGGGGTCAAGATTACACTCCAGGCCTGTTTGATGAGAGCCAGTTCTTCTATGGAGAGAGGCGGCACCCCAGAGCAGAAGAGACTTGGCCTTTCCTGCTGGTCCTGGGCTTACCCAGGAAGAAAATGGACTGATGCAACATAGAGAGAGTTCTAATCATGCTAGTAAAAAAAGAAAATATTTGGAGAGTTAATAAAAATAAATTAATAAAAAATTAAAAATGCAGAAGTGTCTTTTCTTTTTTTTAAATCGGGAAAGAAGTGTCATCCAGAGAATACACAATCCTTAGCTCTCTCTCTCTCCCTCTCTTTCCCTGTGTTTTTGCATAGTTCAACATTTGAGTTTGGATGACATTTAATGTATAATTTTAATTTCACTCTAAAATGAATTTTCTACATTTTACCAAGAATCAAAACACTGTGAGCCCTAGGAATTTGCAGTCTCCTGTTTCCTGCTGCCTGCTTTCAGTGAACATTTGCTAGCGTTGAAAACCTTAAGTAAACAAAATCAATCTTTTGAGATGAGACCCGTATCTGTGATTTGCCAATAGACTCTGACAGACACTATTATTTTCATAATGACATTTTCTAGCCCAAATGAAGCGCATATTGAGTTGAACTCCTTTCTTTTATTTTACATCAGATTAGAATGTAATGCATGCCCATATAGCTTTAAACAAACTCGAAAGAAAATCGAGTCTTGCCAAACAGATGTGTCAGGATTGACTATTTCTTTTACGAAGATTCATCTGGAAGTTTGCATTTGTTTACTCCTTCTCGTCTGTGGCCTATATTGCTCCTTGAAGTGATCTTTCAAAACCCAGATTTAACTCTGAGGCTTATTGTCCTTCCAAGTCTCCCCTCTACTTACTAACCGAGTATCTCAGCTTGGTAGGAAACCTCCTTCCAACAGAGTGGTACTTGGCTCTTCAGTGGAATTCTGATGGGGTACCATCAGATATCCGCACTGGGCTGATCCCTGGTATGCCCATGTACATGCCCACCATGTGGCTGTCACCCTTCATCATGGGCCACCCCTCCTCACAGTCTGCAGGCTCTTGGGGCCCCACCCCTGCACCAAGGTGTGCTGTTTTTTCTTTTTGCTCAGTCAGGGCTGGGCCTGAGAGATGATGAAGATGTCAACTCTCCAGCCTGGTGAAGTTTGGGCTCTCTTACCTCCTCTGGGATTGCCTGGGCTAGAGCCTTGACAATCTGTGGTCCTAGGGCCAGCAATATTGACTTGGCTTGGGGACCTATTAGTGGTGCCAGATGCTGGGGCCCCACCATGAGCTTACGGATCCAAAACGCTAGGGTGGACCCAGAGATCTGTATTTTAACCTCCTGGGTTAGCCTCTGGGAGGGGAATAGAGAGGTGTGGAAACTGATAATATAAGAAAATAAAACAAAACAAACACAAAACCCAGATAAAAGAGGTTTAGAGTAATGCCAGTGCTCAGCCTAAAATAATCCAGCACGAGAGAGACAGGACGAGAAAGGGCACTGTGAGAGCAGGATGGCCAGGCCAGGCCTCTCTGAGGAGGCAGCTTTGATGAAACCTGAGGGCAGAGCCGGCCTGTGTTCACCAGGAGGGGCCAACTCACCTGGGAGATATTGCCCAAGGTCATTGGGCGCAGAGCAGGGTTTCTGACTCAGGAAGTCTGGGGTAGGGCCCTGACCCAGCATGCTGCATTGCCAACCTCCCAGCAGGTACTGTTGCTGCTGGCTGGGGACCCATTTTGAAAACCTTTGGTCTAGAGAGAACATTCCAGAAAGAGGACACTGCATTTGTTAAGACTGGGCCTTGGGGTGTGAGACCAGCCTCAGGGATTTAATTCTCTGGGCAAAGAAAAGTTATTGGTGAGCTGTGGCAGGGGAGGGACATGGTCTGATTTGTGTTTGTAAAAGATCCCTTGGGTGTTCTTGGCAGAATGGATTTGGGGGCAGCAGAGGCAGTGGCCTGGGCCAGGGTGACCACTGGGGGAGCTTAAGAGAGGGGTGGATATGGACTATAGCATGTGGGTGCTGTTGATGCGCAGGGTGGGGCAGGGAGGAAGGGAGGTGCCCAGCATGACACAGAGCTCGGTAGTTGCCATGGTGACAGTGACATGCTACTTATGCACCCAGAAGACTGGGGTAGGAGCAGTTTGCAGGTGGGGAGGAGGACTGAGCTCTTTTTCAGCTATGTCATCGTGGTTCACAATGAGGACGAGAAAGTCTCAGTGCGTATGTCGGCTTGGCAGTGGGTATGTGAGTCTGAAACCTGGCAAAGTAGTCAGGGTGGAGGACATAATTTTGGGGAGCCATCGACAGAAAGGTGCTCTCTGATTGAAATCACCAAACTGGTTTGGGTATCTGAGGGACTATTAGTACTCCTTCCGGTGTGTTCTCAATTCCCAAATTCCCAGTGTCCTCCCAATACTCTCCTGAGCTCCGCCCAACTCTGGCTGCTTCCTCTTGAGGGGGACTAGCCTGACCCCTTCCCCTTAGCATTGCTGGCACCCAGTTAGGAAAGAAGAAATCCCCGAAACCAACTTCCTTCTCTATCTGCCACTGTGCTGGCCTCCAACATCAGCCATCTCTCCCTGTATCTGAATCCTTTGCTTAACCCCCATACCTGCCTGAACAGGGTTTTGGCTTTGAACGCTTGGCTCTTTGGCCTCTGAGCCCTTGACTCACTGTGTCTGGGAGCCCCACTGAGCTTTGTGTCTCACACAACCCTTCGCCTCAGCACCACCACAGCGACTCCGTGTCCCACCATGCGGAGCTGTCTTATCACCCAGTTACTGCTTCCACCCTTTTCTAAAGTAGTTTAAATCATCAAGATTTGTAAGAGAATGGGTCCTTTTCATTTAAAAAACACATCCTCCAAACTTGTTTTAGTTCAGTTCTTCCAACTTGGTTTTCTTTTTCCTTTTCCTTTTCTCCAATCGGAGGGTTAGACAGGTCTTTTGAGAACCATTCTGTGATTGTGCCTGTTTCTTTGGCCGCAATGTAATAACCCTTAGGATCCATTTAGCTATTAGAGTCACGCTAAGATTGATGAGCCACGAGTTCCCCTCGCTGACTTTTTCTGGCAGACCAGACTCTTAGAATTAAATGACTATACACGCTGTGCTGAAATATTCATTTGTAAGTTTTGGGTTCCTGTCTTCCCAGAGAAGCACCTTTGATTTGATTTTGCATTCTAGTTCTTCTTTCTATTAACAAGCTCTGTTCAATTAATCATAATCTCTTACAGACAGTTCCAAATTTGAATGATGTCACCTGGGTGAGTCACGCTTCATGGAATGCCCAGTTGGTAAACACATTGGTTCTGTACAATCTAAATTAAAGTAAACTTGAGGTCAAGTCTCGCAGAGCACATTCAGCTAGTGATGAAAATTTTAAAGACCAAGCTGTTTTTGGTTGATTGTACATCACCAGGCTATCCCAGTTCACAGGCTCATCATGGAGAATATCAGTGTTTTGGAAGCAGTATGATTTTCTCAAGTGCTAAGAAACACCAAGGAATATTAAACTGCTAAATAGTAGCTAAGCAGACTGAAAAAGCAGATACTGTTTTTAAAGAGCCTCAGTAATCCTCTGGAACTACCTGGAACATTAGGAGAAGTTCATTTATTTTATGTGAGTCAGAGGAAAGAGGATATTAAATTTGGGAGGGACAGTGGCATTTTGAACATTTTTAGGCTGCATATGGTAAAATGAGTACCTGCCTTGCATAGGAATGATAGAGTGTTACTGTGCTGGCATTTTAATGGAAACTTAACTTAAGTTTGCTGAGATGCTGATTTTACATCAATCACTCTGGACTCCTTTCCAAGATAGCACTTTCCTCCTCCTTCAGAGCCCAGTAACAAATAATTGATTACCCCCCCCCCCCATTCATGTTAAGCATATTTGTTGAGTGATTGCTCTGCAGTAGACACTAATATAGGCCTTGAGGTTCTAGTGTGGATAACGTAGTGCCTCCCGTCAATAAGAAGTGAAGAATTTGATGGTGGAGACATATGTGTAATTAATACTATATGGTTAATATAGGGGCACCTTGCATGGATGTGAAGCCTAGGGGGCTCTGAGATAATGGTAATTCCTTGAAGCTGAAACTTTGGAAAGGGCAGACCAAGAGTGAGCCCAGAGACATTAAGTAGAGGGGTTGAGATGGGATGAGATGAGAAATTCCTTCCACAAAAAGCTTGGATTTGGCTTTTATCTTCTAAAACAATGGTTAGCTATTGAAAGATTTCAAGCAGATGTGTAAGTCATCAAATTTTGCATTTGAAAAGTCCTTCTGGAACTAGTGTGGAAGACGGACTAGGAGGAACTGGGGGTTGGAAGACCAATAGGGAGGGGCATGACAGACCAGGGGAGAGGCGGCAAGAATCTGGAGTCAGGCAGTGTTGGGGGTGGGTGGGTGCAGAATAGAGGTTGAGTCCAAATTTATGAGTAAGGAGAGAGCAGTAGATGCCTGGAGGGAAGAGCTATGGTGGGAAGTGTGGATCTGTGTGAGGAGTGCCCCAGAAATATCTTGTCACTGGAAACATGAGTTTGGACTTGAGAAGAGTTGGGGATAGAGTTAAGTCTGAGGAAGCCACTATGTGGAGTTGGCACATCATCTATCGATGGGCGTAGGCTCTCCCTGGAAGAGAGTTGAGACTAGGGAAGAGGAGTGGTCATTAACCTGGAGATAAGAAGGAACTGACAAACAATGCTGATGGCAGCAGTAACAGAAAGAGAAAAGACCTATTGTCTTAGGTGACACTCAGTAGTGAGCTTCCCCTACATTATCTTATATCTTTTTTTTATATTTAATTTAATTTTTTCAGTATTCCAAGATTGATTGTTTATGCATCACAGCATTGCACTCCATGCAATATGGACCTTCCTTAATACCCACTACTGGGCTCACCCCTCCCCCCACCCCCTCCCTTATTTCTTTCTTGCATTTTCCCTGTCAAGCAGGAATGTCCCCAGCTGATGGAGAGGAAACAGGATCAGAAGGTAAGGTGAATGGTCTCTGGGATGACTGCCATGAACACCTTGGAAGCTGATGCTGCTTTGCACGGGAAGGGCAGGATCTGGTTCTTCTCTCTTGAGTGGGACTCATATGAGGCACTTGATTATCAGAATGTGATGTGTGTGTGGGGGGGTATTGGGAAGCTCTGAAAACCAGGTCATAAGAGGCCATGCAGCACCCGCCCAGGTCTCCAGGAATGTTCCCTCTCTGAATGGAGTCTACATCATGTGGAGAAATCACATGGAGATTCACACAGGGATGGTCCTGTGATGGGCCAGTGAGCTCTCGGGCCAGAGCCAAAGTCACTGCCAGCTATGAGCATGGGATCTGAGTCCATGTTCTTGCTTCTGTTCTGAGCTGCTTTGTCCATGCTGCAAGCATGCAAAGACGCTACTACAAGCAAGTGCACATTCCTACAAAATGCACAAGCATACTTGTTATGCACAAATATTTTCCTAAATATTCAGAATAAAAATTATCCCATGCATAGACTCTAAAAGAGTAAAAATAAAATATCCATTAGGATTTTTTTTTTAAAGATTTTATTTATTTATTTGACAGAGAGAAATCACAAGTAGATGGAGAGGCAGGCAGAGAGAGAGAGAGAGGGAAGCAGGCTCCCTGCTGAGCAGAGAGCCCGATGCAGGACTCGATCTCAGGACCCCGAGATCATGACCTGAGCCGAAGGCAGCGGCTTAACCCACTGAGCCACCCAGGCGCCCCCCATTAGGATTTTCTATCCCCTGCTCCCTGCCCCCCACAGTGGTGATTTGAGAAACAAAAGAGCCCTTCAGATCCCTATGACATTTCAGATTGTTTATGAGTAATGTATTAGTTAGCTAAGGCAGCTGTAGAAAAGTGCACATATTAGGGGCTTAGACAGCAGACATCTATTGTCTCACAGTTCTGGAGGCCTAAAGTCTGAGATCGAAGTGTCAGCAGAGTTGGTTCTTTCTAGGATTGTGATGGAAAATCTGTTCCCTGCCTCTTGCCTAGTTTCTAGTGGTTTCTGGCCATCCTTCTTGTTACTTGTTTTGTAGATGACCCGCCCCCATCTCTGCCTTCATGTTCCTGTGGTATTCTCCCTATGTCTGTGTCTGTGTTCAAATTTTTCCTTTTTAAGAGGACATCAGTGATTGGATTGGGCCAATCTTGATGATCTCATTTTAGTTAATTATACCTTCAACAGCCTTATTTCCAAATAAAGTCACATTCTGCTGCACTGGGGGTTAGGACCACAGTATATGCATTTTGGGGAGAGACAATTCAGTCCATAACAAATAGCACTGATTGAGTGTGCCTTGTGGAAAGTCTTTCCCTGGATATCACCCAGAGCCACAGATGCCACCATCTTTAGTGTGCTGGAACTGGGGTCATAGAAGAGGTCACGGTAGCTGAAAATGATCCCAGGTTATTTGGGGAGACAGAAATACACAGAATCATAGCAAATGTAGTAGTACCCTCTGCTTGGGGCAGTTAGGAGAACCTCCAGGAGTGAGAATTCATCTGGTGAACAGAGTACATTTCTAAATGAGGAAATCACCTGTGCAAGAGCCAGGAGCAACAGGGCCTGTGAGTGGAGAGCAACACCTCCTGTGGAGCCCAAGGGAAGCACTAGAGCCTGGAGGGCTGTGTGGGCACATCTTACCCAGAGACTGGGGTTTAGACTTGAGTATCAGAGAAGATACCTAGTATTTGTGTGCATTGTTTTCTATTAGTTTTTGACAGCATATTTTGTTGTCATTGTTAAAAAACTGTCACCTATACCTATCTGCATTTTTATCCTTAAGAACACCTAGAGTTGATTTCCCTTGCAGTACATGGGGCTGATTTTTATTCCCACTTTGAAGTTGGAAACGGGTTCGAGGATGAGACCTCTGAGTGGGGCTGGCTTACAGGTGAAGGGTGGTCCTCCCACTAGAGGTCCATTGCTCTGCATCTCACACTCCTTCCTTTTTGTGGGTGCCTGCAGAATGGAGGCACCTCGTGGCTTTAGCCCTCTGTAATACACTCTCACCAGCACTGATCACTGGCTGTACTTGCCAGGGATCCCTGTGCGCATGCGCACTGCTCAGCACTCCGACAGCATCTCCTGACTTAATACTCACAGCACTCTCCTGAGCGAGGCACTGGGACTGGCTCCATTTGATTGATGAGAAACAGAGGCTCAGAAAGAGAAGTCAAAGAATGAAGTTGAAGGGCTTCAGGGCCTGGAGGAACCCTCCGAGAATATTTTCCAGGGAGGAAACTGAGGCCCAACCCGGTGCAGGGAATTGCCAAAGTTAAAGCCAGGGGCCCGAGTAAGCAGGCAAATGAAGCCCAGACCCAAGCCACTCTTCAAACTATCCTGGGCTGTTTTTAGGTTCCAGCACTCAAGCTTCATGTTGTCTTGTGTGACTTTGCCATAATGATATCTAGAAACAAACAGCTTTTTTTTCATTCTTGACATTTGTCTTGTTTTCCCTAAAAAATGTCAGGGCATCTAATAGTTTAAAGTGTCCTGCCTAATAAGTATGCAAAGTGAAGAATCTGCTTTGGGTAATGATGCATCAGATTTTAGAGTTGGAAGGGCCCTTCAAAACCTCTGACCCAACCTCCTGCTCTAGGAAGGCAGTTCCCAAGTGTTAACATATCAAGACCGGCCATGTGTAAAGCTGTTGACGCATCTGGCAAAGCACGTACAGCTCTTCTTCCCATTTACCCGCAAGAGAGTAAGCTTCAGAGATGCTGGCAGTTTGCTCAAGGTCACATAGTGTGTGGTCGTGTAAGAGCCCCACCCTGATATTCCCTCTCCTTGGGCATTTTCCCTTACTTTCTCAGGGTCACGGCACCCACCTTCTTCAAGTCCATCCACATCAGTTACTCCTCTGCTTCTGCCTCATAGCACCTGCACAAGACTTTTGTTACACTCCCCATAGCTTGCAACTCTGAGTACATTTCTGCAACTTCTTGTAAATGCTGCTTCCCACTTACTTGGAAGAAGCTGAGCATGTTTTGTTCACCCCTGTGATCTCCTGGCATAGCAGCGCCCCTGACACATACTGGGCTGTTTGCAGAATGAGTGAATCCAGAGCTCCCCTCCGAACACTCCGCTTTACTGCTTCCCAGTGCTGTGGTTGGTGAAAAAGGACAACAACCCGAGTTTCTGTGTGGCTGTGAGGACCCGACTCCATTCCTGTCCCACTGTGGGCTGTCCTGGCTGCCTTTCCCCCTCTTCCCATGCATGTTGCTGCTTATGTCAACAATGAAGTATGTCAGAATGATGCATGCTGATCATTTAACCTGAAGATTTTTTTTTAAGTTTTTTTCAGATTCAAGTATAAAAAAGTCATGAGTTGTTCTTCTCTGACAACAACTCTGGCCCACTGGTCCAGAACCTGTGATGTTTGCCTTCAGCTGACACCAAATGAGAAGTAGATCCAGGCTCAGGATTTTCTGCTCCTAACTCTAGTCTTTCAGGTTTCCATGGAAACAGATGTTGGCTTGACCAGAAACATGGCACACTAATTTTTCTTTTTAATGGGAAAATTGCTGAGTTCTGACCTTGATAATTTGATTGGCAATGACGTAAGAGGCTGCTGACCATCAAGTGAAGGACTACCTTCATTTCTTTTGGTGGGGGCTTCCTTGGTGGTTCCAACTTGCTACCAGAATTACGTGTTGCCACCCTTGTTTCCAAAAGGTAATGACAAACAAATATGTACACACTATTCAGTGGGCTCTTTGGGGAAATTTTGCTTTCTCCTTGCTGGCTATTGGCTCATTTTTCTTTTTTTATGGTTAATTCTTTCTTGCTTCTTTCCTTCCTACTTCCTTCCAATTCCTTTCCTTTTCTCCCTTCCTGTCTCCTTTCTTTCCCTCTCCTATCCATAGACCCCAAGACTCAAAATTTGGAAGATCTCTAAGTGTCTTCTGTCTTTCCTCTCCTACCCCTTCTCTACCATTCAATGCCTCTTCCTCCTTTCCAGCACCTCTGCCAGGTGTCTCTTCTTCTCCCAATGACTCAGACTCCTAATTGCTATAGAAGGGAGGTACTTTGTGGTTATTACCGCAGAATGGTAATGTGTCAGGGAAAAAAAATGGCCAGGGGTAGGCAGAAGGTGTAGATGTTCTTAAATAGTGAAGGAAACCCAGAGAAATGGCTGGATAAAGGAGCAAGTAGCACAGAATGCTCCAGATGCAGGCAGGCTCTCAGTTCCCTGGAGGCCCCCAGGGCGCATCCAAGGAGTTGTTCAGGTGCATGCGGCGCTCCATCAGATTCTCATGGACGTCTCTGGGAGGTCCATACCTCCTTGCTCATATTTCCTCTTGTTGTATTGGAGACTCTAACAAATACTTGTTCACTCAGGGGACAAATAATAGGCACAAAATCAAGAGTCTATTCCTGAAGCATCACTGCTGCATAAAATAGTAGGTATTATTTCCATCCAATTATAACATCCTAACTTAACCTATGAGGAAACAGGCTCAGAGAGATGGCTGGCTTGCCTAAGTTCACAGTCAACAGCATAGCAGTTCAGGTCTTCAGACTCTCTTCTAGGCCTTCCTGTGCTGTGATCTCAGGCTTCTCCCTTCTGTCCAGGCTGTTCCACTCCTGCCCATTGGTCAAAACCAGTCTGCAAGTGTGGCCCTTTGATCACAGCGCAGAAGATCTGGGCAGATCTTCTCATCCCGGGGTAGCTCTGTGCCATGTGCTGGTGCTTTACTGAAAGCTGTCTTATGATCTTGCATCACACTGAGTTCATAGATCACTATCATTTCAGTTAAAGGACTAACACTGGCTCTTAATATTAAACTGAACTCTTACCAAAATACAGTCTGGAATTGGAAATCAAGTACAGCTTCCTGTTTCTTACTAAATTTTCTCAATTTGTTGTTTCTGTTGAAGTGGACTTGCACTCAAATGCCAGCATGATATAATTGATGGAGTAAAATCACATTAAAAACATGAGTTAATGGAAGGAATATTAGGTGCTGTGCAAATTGGGTTATATTGAAAATTTCCTTGCTTCTTACAGATATATAGTCTAAAATAGAGCACCTTTTATGATAAATAAATGATTTACGTATGGATGTTGAATTAAAAGCTGTAGATCAGAGCAAAAGTAGAAAGTAAAATTTTCTATGTATGTCAGGGATAAGTTCGAGACTATAGGGAAAGGATGCGTCTGTCATTTGTAAATGTTTCCTGGTCTTGAACTTTAGACATGTAACATTGTCTCAGTCAATTCCTATTTTCTAGATTTTGGCATTCACATTTAAGACAAAGAGCTAAGTCTATGCTGAATGGTACCAAAGACCTCTCTAGCACCAACATTCTGTTTCATTATGGGAGAATGCGTACAAATGGGGTGATAATTAGTTGGGGTTGGGGGATTAGCACTTTGTAACTTGTTAAGTACATTATTGAACTGTCTAGAGCCATGCTGTTGCTGTTTCACTTCAGAAAGCACATTTTTTTTTAATTGGAATGAGAAATAACTTTCTATATCTGTTAAAGAGGAGGATGTCCTCATGTGATATTCGCCCTTTCCAAACACCCACAAGCTGAGTTGTGAATGCAGAGCTCTACAAGGTCAGCTTCACAAGGGTTAACAGATGTTAATTTTCACATAATGCTATTTATGAGACATTTCATATCAGCAAGACTTTAAATGATGTTAAGAAAACCACTCTCATCGACATTATCTGGGGCTACAGAGCACTTTCTTATTTTATCTCCTCAGACCAGGGAGAGGCTCCTATTTTGAATTGTGTCACCATCTTAAAGAGCAGCACTTTTACCCAAAGGGCAAATTAAAAGAAGAGTTGCCAACATTGTCACTGTGCCAACTTGATTAAAACACAGTCAATACATATTCAAAAAACTCATGAATAAATGGAGAGGTTCAGGTATTGTTTACAATGGATCCCAAATAATAATTAAAAACAGAGCCAAGTAATTGATCAATTAAGATGTCATTACTTTGAGGATTCACATTTTTTGATAATTAAATGTTAGACCATCTTTCTTTTTTCAAAAGAAAGAAACTCATTGAATAGAAGAAGATAATGTGATAGAGGAAACCCAAGCTGATATCCTTCAGATTTCAAAGCTGTGCATTTTGGAAGGCAATGTAGATGCATGATCAACTTCCTCAGGTGAGCTAGTTGAATGTCCTTCTTAAAACCAAACATATTTTAAATGTGTATAACAGTTAAAATTTTTGAAGCCCTTTCAGGAATATATATCATGGTTTCCTGAATTGGCAGACAGGTATATTGACCATAGTTCTAGCTTCTGTAAACTTGATGCTTTAACATCTACCCTGAACACAAACACTGAACACACATCATTCTGGATAACCTGATAATATGCCAGAGTCGCTTTACCTTGGCCTCTTGCTTCCCTCATCATCCCTCCTACACCTTGGGAGGAGTTCCACACCAGGGGATACATTTTTCAAATACAAACCAAATGAATCCAGAGTCTACAACCCCAACAACCTCTCTTGTTGGGCTCTCATACTCCCTGCCACTGCACTTCTGCTCTCACCCCAGGGCTGGGTATCAGGCAGCTAGGACAGCCCATATGTTCCAAAGCCGAATGAAAATATTCAAACTAGCCAACTCTAAACCTATCTTGCCTCTTCCTTCCTCTGGAAACTTCAGTAAAGTGTCTTGCACATAGTTTCTTCCTATGCTTGTGGACAGATACTGGGGGTTCCCTGTGCAACTCCCACGGCATGATATGTATTCTCTATCTTGGAATCTGTTAATATAATTGACTATTTTTTTTATGACAATTGCCTTCTGATCTGTTGGCCTTATCACACCTAGATAATAATAAAACCTATTAAAATATAGGGTAAGTAGTCAAAAAGAAGCTGAGGAGTGAATCCTTATAAGTTACAGAATTATCTCTAACATCCTGGCACAGTTTTTTCTATCTTTTAGCTCTGGGGTTTGTCCCTGCATGATACCCTAGTAGGATGTGTGGTGGAATGAGGAAAAGAAATCTAGCTGGGGGTATATGGGTGTGCTTTGGACATTGCTCAGGCTCTTTTTGCTTACCTGTCTTGCTTGGGCATTGCTAGTCCTTTATCTGGACACTTCCAATAACTGCAGTTTAAAACCCTGGTATTTCAGAGAATATGTCACTTTACCCTATTTCCCAATTATGAATAAAATCCTCACCATTGCTCTGCTACTTGTGACTGCCGCAACTTTAAAAGAGTTTGGTTTCAACTTCACTTCCTTCAAGCTGGGTCCATATTTGTTTCTTCCACAGCTGTGATCCCTAGGTCAGTGTAATGTTTCACACAGAGTTGGTACTAGTTACATATTAACTGAACAAATGCATGAGCAAATTGTTCAACTATTAAATCAGGTTGTCTCAAATCCATCCAAAAGTTTATATGGACACAGAGCTCCGTGGGTTTCTGTGGTAGACTGAATAATGGTCTCCCCAAAAGATACCCTTGTTTAAATCCCTGACCTGTGAATGTTACCTTATATGACAAAAGACATGTGCTTTTGCATTGCAGCTATGATTAAGTTAAGAATCTTGAGGGAGGAGATCGTCCTGCCACTTGGGTCCTAAATCCAATTGGAAATGTCTATAAAAGAGAGACAGAGAGAGACGACATCACAGACAAGAGGGAGGCAATGTGACCAAGGGGGCGGGGGTGGGAGTGATGTGGCTACACCACAGAACACCAAGGAAGCTGGATGACGCAAAGATAGATTTTCCCCTAGAGACTTCAGAGGGAGAATCATTCTGCTGACACCTTTATTTCAGATTCTGGCAGCAAATACTGTGATAGGATAGATTTCTATTGTTTTAAGTCCCTAAATTTATCATAATTTGTTACAGCAGATTCAGGAAATGAACAGACTGAGGGAAACTGTGAGGTGTTTATCTCTAGAGACTTCTTAAAGCAGAAACTGTAATGGTTTTATTGTGGAGTGGTCAGATGACAGCAACTAGATTTGGTGGCCTATAGACTTTCCAAGAAATTTTGTTTTGATTCTGAGAGAATCATGTTTACTTGGCTTCATTTACTTTCCTTATGTAAATAAGTTTGGTAAGTCATGGAAAAGGACAAATATATATATAAGCAGACTTGGACCTCCCACAAATTTAACATAGTTTAATTCCTATCATTATTACTCCATTCTAATACCTGCCAATCTGTCATTTAAATAATAGGGAAGAAATTCTTTGAAATCCATTTTTGATCATTACATGGCAATTATATTTATTTACGTACTGTGTTAGTACTGGAAAAGATGATTCAAGAAAACTTGTTGAAGGACGATCTTTGAAGGGAATGTGGATAAAGTGGATTTTTAATAAAACCTTGTGCAATCTCAGAGAAGATATTAACATTTTATTTTGTATGGAATTATCCTGCTTTATTCGGTCAATTAATTTATTAAGAAACCACTGATGCTTGTTGTCACTGTTGTTGTTGTTTTTAAATTCCACTGAATTAACATACAGTGTAGTGGTAGTTCAGGGGTACAATATAATGACTCCACACTTCCACACAACACCCACTGCTCATCACAAGTGCACTCCTTAGTCGTTGTTTTTTAAATGGTCTAAGTAAGGTGAACTTATAAAATCTTAATAAAAACCTGGCCCTTAAATGTGAAATACACTTAGGAAAGAGTAGCAGTATATCTTATATAATCATTTTGGTATGAAATGTTAGAATTTTTGGAGTTAGTTCATAAATATGTCCAAATCACATCCTGTATTTCCTTGTCTCCCAGGCAACTGCTAGAGCACCTTTGAATTTTCTTTGGAAAAAAAAAAAATCAATGTCTTATATAACAGGCTGACAGTCAACAAGACAGAACATATGATTGTTTTGCCATTTTAAATAACACAATTTGGTTACACAGATTACATAGAATGTAAAAATTGATAGAGAAATAAAGCTTCAAGAGATGTAATATCAATATGCTATGTTTTAGTGAAAGTTATACACAAAAGTTTACTAGGTGACATTTCTTTCATAGAATTTTTTTTTTTTTTTTTTGAAAACTTCTTATCTGGGATAGTCTTTTCACCGGGAGGCTGAGTTGCTAGGTTATTGTTAGGTCTTACTGGTCTTCAGCCTTTATTCTCTGTCCAGGTTCTATTCAATATCTTTCAGAGACAACATATCTAGCAGGATTCACTATCCTTTAGCTAGAGAAACTCTTGCAGAGAGCAACTAACTGTTTTTCTTTGGTAAGGAAGGTCAAAATGCCTCTTCTTTGTTAAAGAAAGAATGTGTCCTTATCCTAGAGGACACATTTGTGCCCAGTTGGTGGGTGACTGAAAGGTCTCCAATCTGAACCTACCTTTACTTTTCTCCTTTTGGTCAGCTCCACTGGAACTTGCTATTTCAGAATATGTTTCTCATAAGCTTTGTTTTGCCTTTATGGAGTTTCCTAAGGAGATAGCCTGTGCCTTACAAAGTTAAGTAGATAGCCAATGCATGCATATGTCTTCTCAACCAATATAAATGATTTCTTTAATAACATTTCTACCAAAGTTATTGGTAGAAACAATAGTGGGAACAGTGATGTGAGTAAAAGTGTTTGTGATATCCACTGGTGAAGAGAACATGAAGTGAAGCAAGTTTACTGGAGAAAATGGTGAATTATGTTTTGATATGTTGAGTTTGCATATGGAGAATATATGAAGCCTTTCAAATCAATGACATTACCTAGGAATGCAGTGTAGGGTGAGAAGAAAGATTGCCTGTCATTGAATTTTGAGGAGCATCTATAGGCAAAAAAAAGACTAATTCAAGGAGGAGGCGTCTACATCACAGTGAATGGCAAAAAGAGATGAGACATTTAATTCATTCACTTATTCAACACATATTATTGGGTGTCTAATATGTGCCAGATGTAAACTTGACAGTGTATAAAAAAATAGAAAATGGTCAAATAAATCCATTTTGGACCTAGCAGTCATTGGTGACTTTCAGAAAAGAAGTTTCACTGGAGTGGTAGGAGTAGGACCCAGTTGGTGGCTTGAAGATGGAATGGGAGATAAGAAAATTGGAAAATGAATGATAATAGTCTTTCAAATAATTTGATTATGATTGAAAGAGGATAGAATGGTGAAGGAACTCTGGAATTGCCAGCAAAAAACTGGCAAAACTATCAAAATTAATATTTTCAGGACTCAGTAATTTAAAGAAATCTGGGGAATGCTTATCCAAGAAAAATATTGAATCTTTCTAATAACAGAGAACTTTGTGGCATTTTTCACTTACTTATGCTCTGTTGCCTGCTCTGTGGTTTAGTAATAGCCTTGAAAACAAAGCCTGTATTTCTAGCACTGGAGAAAGTAGAGAGGACCTGATTCAGAAAGAATTTCAGTAATTTATTGTAGACTATTTCATGGCTCCCTGAAAAGACCTTGGTTGAAAGGCTTTTCATTTTATCCCCACACTCAGAATACTCTCAGTGCTAAAGATGCCACCACAGGATGTTCCTCAAAAATGTGTCTAAGAAAATATTTTAGTTGCTGCTGCCTGAAGTGAGAGATAGCAGGTGAGGCAAAAAAACAGACTAAGCATAAAGCTGAGGACAAAAGCATGGTGAATGAGGTTTTTTTTTTTTTTTTTTTTTAAAGATTTTATTTATTTATTTGAAAGACGGAGATCACAAGTAGGCAGAGAGGCAGGCAGAGAGAGAGAGAGAGGGAAGCAGGCTTCCTGCGGAGCAGGGAGCCCGATGCGGGGCTCGATCCCAGGACCCTGAGATCATGACCCGAGCCAAAGGCAGCAGCCCAAACCACTGAGCCACCCAGGCGCCCCGGTGAATGAGGTTTTTAAAAGTACTTTGGGAAGTTCTAACATTCCTGAAAATTCAGAAGGGCTTTCATATACCCAAGGACTATGCATATGCTCAGAAAAAAAAAAAAAAAAAGAACTGAAAATACTGTATGCTCTCAATTCTGGTTGTTTCAGGCTCTCTGGTAGGGGAAATGAATGTTAACAGAGTTGTAAACTGTTTGATTAAGTGTTGACGTTATGCCCCAATGTTCATGGAAAGTCCCTCAGCAAAGACAGAGATTTTTTTGGTTCCAGGAATTTAAGAAAAAATATCTCTTGTCTAATCATTATCTAACTACCACGCTGAGAAGACTTCAGTGAAACAGAGAATACAGACTTTACAACATTAGATCAGAAAAATCACTAAATAAACAAAAAATATAATCACAAAAGCAGTGACAAAAACTCTGGAAAGGAATGAAAATATAACCTCCAAAATAGTCATATTCTAATATTATAAACATTGTTTCCAAACAAAAAATCAAGACATGGAAAGAAGCAATTAATAGCCCATAAATAGTTTTTTTAAAAAAATAAACATATATTATTTGTTTTACACAATTCACAGCACTCACCACAGCATAAACCCTCCCCAAGTCCATCACCCAGATGCCCTTTCCCTCCCATCCCCCTCCACTCCAGCAACCCTCTGTTTGTTTCCTGAGATTAAGAGTCTCTTATGGTTTGTCTCCCTCCCCAGTCTCGTCTTGTTTCATTTTTCCCCTCCCTTCCCCCCATGACCCCTGGCTGTGCCTCTCAAATTACTTATATCAGAGAGATCATGATAATTATATTTCTCTGTTTGACTTATTTTTCTTAGCTTAATACCCTCTAGTTCTATCCACATTGTTGCAAATGGCAAGATTTTGGGTTTTTGATGGCTGCATAGTATTCCAGTGTGTGTGTGTGTGTGTGTGACATCTTCTTTATCCATTCATCTGTTGATGGACATCTAGGTTATTTTCATAGTTTGGCTATTGTGGACATTGTTGCTATAAACATTCTGGTGCATGTGCCCCTTTGGATCACTACATTTGTATATTTAGGAAAAATGCCTGGTACTGCAATTGCTGGCTTATAGGGTAGCTCTATTTTCAACTTTTTGAGGAATCTCCTTACTGTTTTCCAGAGTGGTTGCACCAGCTTGCATTCCCACCAACAGGAGGGAGGGTTCCCCTTTCTCCACATTTTCACCAACATGTTTCCTGACTTGTTAATTTTAGCCATTCTGACTGGTGTGAGGTGGTGTCTTACTGTGGTTTTATTTGTATTTCCCTGAAGCTGAATGATGTGGAGCACTTTTTCATGTTTCTTTTGGCCATCTGGATGTCTTCTTTGCAGAAATGTCTGTTCATGTCCTCTGCCCACTTCTTGATTGGATTATTTGTTCTTTGGGTGTTGAGTTTGATAAGTTCTTTATAGATTTTGGATACTAGCCCTTTATCTGTATGTCATTTGCAAATATGTTCTCCCATTCTGTCAGTTTTCTTTTCTTTTCTTTTTTTTGACAGTTTCCTTTGCTGTGCAGAAGTTTTTGATGTTGATGAGGTCCCAATAGTTCATTTTTGCCCTTGTTCCCCTTGATTTGGCAATGATTCTAGGATGAAATTGCTGTGGCTGAGGTCAAAGAGGTTGCTTTCTGTGTTCTCCTCAAAAATTTTGTTGGATTTCTGTTGCACATTGAAGGCTTTCATCCATTTTGAGTTATTTTTGTGTGTGGTGTAAGGCAATTGGCCAGTTTCATTCTTCTGCATGTGGCTGTGCAATTTCCCCAATACATTTGTTGAAGAGACTCTTTTTTTCCCCATGGGACATTCTTGCTTTGTTGAAGATTAGTTGACCATAGAGTTGAGGGTCCATTTCTGGGCTCTCTATTCTGTTCCATTGATCTATGTGTCTGTTTTTGTTCCAGTACCATACTGCCTTGATGATGACAGCTTTGTAATAGAGCTTGAAGTCTGGAATTGTGATGCCACCAACTTTGGTTTTCTTTTCAACATTCCTCTGGCTATTCAGGATCTTTTCTGGTTCCATATAAATGTTAAGATTATTTGCTCTATTTTTTTGAAAAAAGTTGATGGTATTTTGATAGAGATTGCTTTAAATGTGTATATTGTTCTAGGTAGCATAGACATTTTTACAATATTTGTTCTTCCAATCCATGAGCATGGAGCGTTTTTCCATTTCTTTGTGTCTTACTCAATCTCTTTCATGAGTACTTTATAGTTTTCTGAGTACAGATTTTTTGCCTTTTTGGTTAGGTTTATTCCCAGGTATCTTATGGTTTTGGGTGCATTTTAAATGGGATTGACTCCTTAATTTCTCTTTCTTCTGTCTTGCTGTTGGTTTATAGAATTCAACTGTTTTCTGTGCTTTGATTTTATATCCTGACACTTCACTGAATTTCTGTATGAGTTCTAGCAGTTTTGGAGTGGAGTTTTTTGGGTTTTCCACATTAAATATCATATCATCTGCAGAGTATAAGTTTGACTTCTTTGCCAATTAAGATGCCCTTTATTTCTTTTTGTTGTCTGATTGCTCAGGCTAGGACTTCTAGTACTATGTTGAATAGCTGTGGTGAAAATGGATAGTTCTGCTATGTTCCTGATCTTAGGGGAAAAGCTCTCAGTTTTTCCCCAATTGAGAATGATATTTGCTGTGGGTTTTTCATAGATGGCTTTGATGATATTGAGGTATGTACCCTCTATCCCTACAGTGTAAAGAGATTTGATCAAGAAAGGATGCAATAATTTGTCAAATGATTTTTCAGCATCTACTGAGAGTATCATAGGTTCTTGTTCTTTATTTTCTTTTGTATTGCATTACATTGATTAATTTTCAGATGTTGAACCAAACTTTCAGCCCAGGAATAAATCCCACTTGGTTGTGGTGAATAATCCTTTTAATGTACTGTTGGATCCTATTGTCTAGTATGATGGTGAGAATTTTTGCATCCATGTTCATCAAGAATATTGGTCTGTAATTCTCCTTCTTGATGGGGTATTTGTCTGGTTTGGGGATCAAGGTAATGCTGGCCTCATAAATAGAATTGGAAGTTTTCCCTCCATTTCTATTTTTGGAACAGTTTCAGGAGAATGGTATTAATTCTTCTTTAAATGTTGGGTAGAATTCCTCTGGGAAGCCATCTGGCCCTGGGCTCTTCTTTGTTGGGAGATTTTGAGGACTGCTTCAATGTCCTTACTGGTTATGGGTCTGTTCAGGTTTTCTATTTCTTCCTGGTTCAGTTTTGGTAGTTTATAAGTCCCTAGGAATGCATTCATTTCTTCCAGATTGTCAAATTTACTTGTGTATAGTTCCTCATAATATGTTCTTCTAATTGTTTGTATTTCTTTGGTGTTGGTTGTGATCTCTTCTCTTTCATTCATGATTTTACTAATTTGGGCCCTTTCTCTTTTCTTTTTGAAACTCTGGCTGGGGGTTTATCAATCTTATTAATTCTTTCAAAGAACCAGCTCCTAGTTTCATTGATTTGTTCTGTTTTTTTTTTTTGTTTGTTTTTTTGTTTTTTTTTCTCTATTTCATTGATTTCTGTGCTGATCTTTATTATTTCTCTTCTTCTGCTGGGCTTAGGCTTTCTTTGCTGTTCTTTCTGCAGCTCCATTAGGTGTAGGGTTAGGTTGTGTACTTGAGATCTTTCTTGTTTCTTGAGAAAGGCTTGTATTGCTATATACTTTCCTCTCAGGGCTGCTTTTGCTGTGTCCCAAAGATTTTGATTTTTTTTATTTATTTGACAGAGAGAAAGAGAGAGAGACATATCAGAAGTAGGCAGAGAGGCAGGCAGAGAGAGAGAGGGGGAAGCAGGCTCCCCACTGAGCAGAGAGCCTGATGCAGGGCTTAATCCCAGGACCCTGACAATAAAGCAGAGGCTTTAACCCACTGAGTCACCCAGGCACCCCAGTCCCAAAGATTTTGAAGAGTTGTGTTTTCATTTTTATATGTTTCCATGAATTTTTTCAATTCTTTAATTTCCTTGTTGATCCATCCATCCATTTCTTAGTAGGATGTTCTCTAACCTCCATGTATTTGAATTCTTTCCAACCTTCTCTGGTGGTTGAGTTCTAGTTTCAAAACATTGTGGTCTAAAAATATGCAGGGAATGATCCCCATTTTTGGTACCGGTTGAGACCTGATTTGTGACCCAGGATGTGATCTATTGGGGAGAATGTTTCATGTGCACTGGAGAAGAATGTGTATTTTGATGGAATGTTCTGAATATATCTGTGATGTCCATCTGTCCAGAGTGTCATTTAACATCTTTATTTCCTTGTTGAACTTTTGCTTAGATGATCTGTCTATTTCAGTAAGGAGGGGATGTTAAAGTCCCCTAATATTGTTGTATTATTGTATTATTTCTTTGATTTTGTTATTAATTGGTTTATATAATTGGCTGATCCCATATTAGGTGCATAGATATTTAAAATTGTTATATCTTCTTGTTGCACACACCCTTTAAGTATGATATAATGTCTTTCTTCATCTCTTATTATAGCTTTTGGTTTTAAATTTAAATTGTCTGATATAAGCATTGCCACACAGCTTTCTTTTGATGACCATTTGCATAGTAAATTGTTTTCCATCCCCTCACTTTAAATCTGGATCTGTCTTTGGGTCTAAAATGAGTTTCTTGCAGACAGATATGGATGGATCTTATTTATTTATTTTTTTATCCGTTCTGATACATTGTGTCTTTTGATTCAGGCATTTGGCTCATTTACATTCAGGCTAACTATTGAAAGATATGAATTTAGTTCCATTGAATACAATGAAACTGTATTGTATAATGCCTGTAAGGTGACTGTTACTCTATATTGTCTCTGTTTATTTCTGGTCTGTTACCTTTAGGATCTGTTTAGAGGGCCCCTTTCAATACTTCCTGTAGGGCTGGTTGGGTGTTTGCAAATTCTTTTAGTTTTTGTTTGTCCTGTAAACTTTTTATCTCTCCTTCTATTTTCAATGACAGCATAGCTGGATATAGTATTCTTGATGGCATATTTTTCTTTTTTTAGTGCTCTGAATATATCATGCCAGCACTTTCTGGCCTGCCAGTTCTCTGTGGATAGGTTTGCTGCCAATCTAATATTTCTACCATTGTATATTACAGATCTCTGGTCCCAGGCTGCAGGATTTTCTCTTTGTAATTAGGACTAGTAAATTTTATTATTAGATGACAAGATGTGGATCTATTCTTGTTGATTTTGAGGGGATTCTCTGTGCATCCTGGATTTTGATGTTGTTCTCTTCTCTATTATAATTTACTTCAATATATCTTTTCACCCTCTCTTTCTTTCTTCTTCTTCTGGGATCCCAATTATTCTAATATTATTTCATCTTATGGTGTCACTTATCTCTTGAATTCTCCCCTCATGGCTCAGTAGTTGCTTATCTTTCTTTTTCTCAGCTTCTTTATTTTCCATTATTTGGTCTTCTACATCATGAATTCTCTCTTCTGCCTCATTTATCCTAGCAGTAAGAGCCTCCATTTTTTATTGTACCTCATTAATAGCATTTCTGATTTTAACTTGGTTAGATTTTAGTTCTTTTATTTCCCCAGAAAGGGATTCTTTAATATCTTCTGTGCTTTTTTTCAAGCCCAGCTAGCATCTTTATAATCAACATTCTGAACTCTAGTTCTGACATTGTACTAATGTCTGTATTGGTTAGGTCCCTAGCCATAGGTACTGCCTCTAGTTCTTTTTTATTTTCTTTCTTTCTTTATTTTTTGAGGTGAGTTTTTAAGCCTTGTCATTTTATCCAGATAAGAATATATGAATGTGTAAACAAAATACTAAAAGGGTATCAATGACCCCAGAAAGATATACACTAACCAAACCAGAAGAGACTTGAAACTGGGGGGAGAAGAAAGAAAATAAAAACATATATGATTAGACTGGTGAATAGAACAGAGCCACACACTTGATTTTGGGTGTATTTTGGTTTGTTAGAAGAAAACGGCTCCCAAAATTTTAAAGAAAGAAAAGCTTATATGTATATTGAAAAATAAGGGTAAACAAAATGAAGGGATGGACTATGGCTGTAAAGACGAAAATTAAAAAAAAATTTAGAAAAGAAATTGATGAGAAGTTGGTTGAAAGAAGAAAAAATAAGAAGGAAAAAAAAGGAGAGAATGTGATCAGGCTGGATACTAGAACAAAGCCATATGCTAAATTTAGGGTATATTTTGATCTGTTAAGAGAAACTGTATCCCAAAATTTTAGAGAAATAAAAACTTATATGCATACAAAAAACAATGTTAAATACAATGAAGGGATAGAATATTTTGAAGAAACTGTATCCTAAAATTTTAAAGAAAGAAAGCTTACATGTATACAAAAAATAAGATTAAATACAATGAAGGGATAGAAAAAGAGAATAACAATGAAAATTAAAAAAGATGTTTTAGAAAGATATTGATAAAAGAGTTAAAACATTAATATAGGAAAGGAAAAAATTTTAAAAATAGAATAAGAAAAATATAAAATTAAAAAAATTTAACTTTGAACATCTAAAGAATCATGGGGAACAAACCATGAATTCTATGTGCAGTATTTCCCTAGCTCTGGAGTTCTGCAGTTGTCATTGATTGGTAGATTTGGTCTTGGCTAGATGTTCTTGGAGATCTTTTGGAGGAAGAGCCCGTTTCAGTGATTCTCAAATGTCTTTGCCTGAGGTAGAACTGCACTGCCCTTACCAGGGGGCAGGCTAAGTAATCTGCTTGGTTTTGATCTCTGTAGCTTTTATTCCCTGAATACTTTCCCTACAGTTTTGGAGGAAAAGAACGAAGATGGCAGCCTCCTAGTCTCCAATCTGGAGGAGCAAAGAGCTCAGGGCCTCACCCCTCAGTGTGCCCTCAGAGAAAAGTAGTAAAGCACTCTTGACTCCCTGGTTTCTGTGCATTCTTGAGCTCACCCAGCCTGAGCCCAAGCATTTCTATTTCTGGCACTTGGCCATGTTTATAAATTCCAAACCCAGCAGATTTCTGCAGCATGCTCATATGCTGCTCCTCCCAGTGAAGGAAAGGGAGCTGTCTCCCCAGATCTGCCAGTTGTGGGGTCCCTGCTTCAAGAGAAGTGGTCCGACTTTGCCTCGGATCATGTTTTAAGGTAACTCCAAGTTGATAGCCCCCTCCTTGGCTCTGTCTCTGCAGCTGGCTTCCCTGCTCTGACACCTGAGAGCTCTGCCACACTCAGGCACCCCTAGTTTTTCTGTGACCCCACGGGTCCTGAGACCACACTGTCCCAACAAGGGCTCCACCCTCTGCTTAGCCTCTAAGCAATGTCACTCAGTAGAGCAGACTTCTAAAAGTTCTGATTTTGTGCTCCACTTCTCTACCACTTGCCAGGAGCTGGCCCCTCCCCCCATGGTCTCTCTTCTTATATATTGCTTAGATTCCCTTCTCCACATATCCTACCTTTCAGAAAGTGTCACTTTTCTGTTCCTAGAATTGCTGCTATTCTTTTCTTTGACCTCCTGTTTGTAGGTCTTCAGAATGGTTTGGTAACTATCTTGTTGAATTCCTGAGACCAATAAATTTACTAGAAAATCTTGACACCAGTTTTAAACTGAGGAAAGAATCAGTGAACTTGAAGATAGTTCAGTTGAGATTATTGAGTATAAGAAACAGAGAAAAAGAATAAAGAAAAATGAAGTCTCAGGGACCCATCGAACACCATCAAGCATAACAACTTATGCAAAATGGGAGCCCCAGATGAGAAAAAAAAAAGAGATAAAGGAGAAAAAATTTTAAGGAAATAATTGAGAACTTCCCAAATTTGAGGAAAAACATTAATGTAAATCATCAAGAAGTATTACAAGTCCAAGTAGGATAAACTCAAAGAGATACATTCCTAGAAACACCACTATCAGTCTCAAAAGCAGCGAGAATGAACTCATTGCATTCAGGGATTCTCAACAAGATTCATAGTTAATTTATATCAGAAACCATGGAGATCAGAGATCAGTGAATTGACCTATTCAAAGAGATGAAAGGAAAAAGACTGTCAACCAAAATTTCTATATTGCTAGCCCAAGTTGCTTACTTCACAGCAGAATGGGATCCATTAGCTCCAAAACTCAGATTTTGTGCATCTAATTGTTTTAACTATAGCTCTCAACAAACAGCATATTTTTATACATTTAAAGACTGTCTGCATTGCATCCCCACAAAACTTTGCCCAACATCTGATAGCCATAGATAAGATAAACCTGGTAGCTCTCAAGACCTCAGAGCTACCCTCAGCTGCTGCCCTCAGAAGCTCTTGAACCCATAGACTCCCTGCCATGCTGCTGAGTGACCTCACCTGAATAATCCCTCTCTCAGATTGCACTCTACCCCAGGATTTCCCCTACCCTCCTCCGTTCTGGTCTGTAGCCCTTATGCTGCAGCCTCTGGAAGCTCTTATACCGCAACACACTTCCCTTGATGCAAATTTGTTAAACGTCACCCAAATAAAACTTGTCATATGTCTCTGCTACATTGTGTTATTTTCCTTTATTATTCTGGATATCCCTTGGATTTACTATATACATCTGGTGAAACCATCCTTTGAAAGTGAAAGAGTTAATATTCTTCAGATGATAATACTCCCCAAATTGACCTAAAGGTTCAATGAAATCCCTATCAAATTTTTGATTTTCCTTTTTTTCTTTCAGAAATGGAAAAAATATCCTAAAACTTATGTGAAAATCTAAGGGCCCTTGAAGTAAAAACATTTTCAAAAGGAGTGAATTAGAGAATTCACATTCCAGATTTCAAAACTTATTACAAAACTACAGTCATTAAGCCAGTGTGGTTAAAGACATATAGAAAAATAAGAAAAAAAAATTAAGATGTAGAAAAAGAACCATACATCTATGGTCAATAGGTTTTTAACAATGATGCAAAGACATTTCAATGGGAGGAAAAAGTGTCATTTCAATAATCTCAGTCTTTTGGTATTGGTTGAGTCCTGATTTGTGACCCAGTATGTGGTCTATTCTGGAGAAGGTTCCATGTGCACTTGAGAAGAATGAGTATTCTGTTGTTTTAGGGTGGAATGTTCTATATATATCTATGAGGTCCATTTGGTCCAATGTGTCATTCAATGCTCTTGTTTCTCTATTGATTTTCTGCTTCGATGATCTGTCTATTTTTGAGAGAGGCGTGTTAAGATCTCCTACGATTAGTGTATTCATATCAATATGATTCTTTATCTTGATTAACAGTTTTCTTAAGTAATTGGCTGCTCCCACATTGGGAGCATAGATATTTACAATTGTTAGATCATCTTGGTGGATAGTCCCTTTAAGGATTATGTAGTGTCCTTCTGTATCTCTGACTACAGTCTTTAGTTTAAAATCTAATTTATCGGGGCGCCTGGGTGGCTCAGTGGGTTAAGCCGCTGCCTTCGGCTCAGGTCATGATCTCAGGGTCCTGGGATCGAGTCCCGCATCGGGCTCTCTGCTTGGCAGGGAGCCTGCTTCCTCCTCTCTCTCTCTATGCCTGCCTCTCCATCTACTTGTGATTTCTCTCTGTCAAATAAATAAATAAAATCTTAAAAAAAAAATAAAATCTAATTTATCTGATATGAGAATCACTACCCCAGCCTTCTTTTGAGGCCCATTGACGTGAAAGATGCTTCTCCATCCCTTCACTTTCAGTCTGGGTGTATCTTTAGGTTCAAAATGGGTCTCTTGTAGACAACATATGGATGGGTCCTGTTGTTTTATCCAATCTGCAACCCTGTGCCGTTTTATGGGTGCATTTAGGCCATTCACATTGAGAGTGATTATTGATAGATACGTTTTTGTTGACATTGAGTTACCTTTGAAGTCTTTCTTTCTGTAGACTGTCTCTATATTTCTGTTCAATGCTATTCTTAGGATTTTTCCTCTTTTATAGAACCCCCCTTAATATTTCCTGCAGTGTTGGCTTGGTGGTTGCATTGTCTTTTAAGCCTTGCCGGTCTTGGAAACTCTTTATCTCTCCATCCATTTTGAATGTCAGTCTTGCTAGATAAAGTATTCTTGGCTGCATGTTCTTCTCATTTAGTGCCCTGAATATATCTTGCCAGCCTTTTCTGGCTTGCCAGGTCTCTGTGGACAGGTCTGACGTTATTCTGATGGGCTTCTCTCTGTAAGTAAGGAGCCTCTTTGCCCTGGCAGCTTTCAAGAGATTATACCTACAATTATAATTCCTCAATTTGACTATCAAGTGTCGTGATTTTTTTTGGAATGTATAATCTTGGGTGGAGACCATTCAGCCTCTAGTACAGGAACATTGGTTCCATTCACGAGATTGGGAAAATTTTCATGAAGGACTTGTTCCACTCTATCTTCTAGACTTCTTTCTTTCTCCTCCCCTTCAGGGATTCCAATAATTCTGATGTTGGAACGCTTCATGGCATCATTTATTTCCCTGATTCTATTTTCGTGGCTTCTAAGCTGTTTGTTCCAGGCTTCCTCCTGATCCTTTCTCTTTGTCTTCCAGATCACTAATTCTATCTTCTGTCTCAGTTACCCTAGCTTTGAGAGAGTTTAGATTAGATTGGAACTCATTGAGAGCATTGTGAACCTCTTCCCTGGTAGCTTTAAGCTCTGCCCTAACATTGTGAACATCCTGTCTGGTTGATTTCAGTTTGGCTCTAATCAATTCCATTTGGTCATCCATGGCTTTCTCCAATCTAGCTATTGCCTGGATAATTGTTAACCTGAATTCTCTTTCCGACATATTGTCTATGTTGATAGCCGTTAGCTCTGTTGCAGAATGTCCATCCTCTGTATTTTTCTTCTGTTGGGCATTTCTCCTCCTAGTCATTTTGGTGGGAGATGACTGAACAGATGTAGCTGGATGTATCAACTGTGGTGCAGTCAAGGTGCTCCCTGGAACACTTCTGAGCAATCAGGATTCCCCACCCAAATGAGAGACAAAAGAAAAAAAAAAAGAAAAAAAATATATAGAGAGAGACAGGAAAGAAAGGGAAGATGAAAGAGAAGGTTCAGCCCAGATGGGCCCCCAGGTAAGATTTATGAAGTAGACAAACAAAAAGAGACAAAAAGACTGATACAAGTATATGACAAGAGAAAAAAATATATGTATGCAAATAAAGGAAGAACCTTGTCAAAAAGAACCCCAAGTGTAAGATTTATATGCTATCAGGACAAACACAAAAACAGAGAAACACTGGTGGAAGAAGAAGATGGGAGAGTTTTTATAAATTCTCAGTGTGTGCAAGGAAGGTTGTTTTGATTCTTCCTGGATGTATCTTGATATCTTTGTTAAAGGACTCAACTTTCCTGCCCACTGGCGTCTTCTGCCCCTGTAGAGATCCAGATGTGTATAATTCTGATCTCAGGCTGATTTCATGGGTGAATGGAGTTCTTTGGTAGGTAATCAGCTCACTTTGGGGTGCCAGCTGAAAAGGCGCCTCCTCCTACACCCCCGCCATCTTGTCCCCCCCGACAGTGTCATTTCAATAAATGGTGATGGAACAACTGGATATCCAATGCAAAAGAATGAGGTTGGGCCCTCATTCATGACCCACATATGTCATTTGCAAAAATTAACTCAAGATGGATCAAAGATCTAAATGTAAGAGCTAAAATCATAAAATCCTTGGAAGGAAACACAAATAAATCTACGTGAACTTGAATTAGAATATGACACAAAAAACACAAACAACCAAAAAAAATTAGTTAAATTTGGGTCTAATCAAAATAGTCTAATAAAGGACACTATAAAAAATTGAAAATCTACAAACAGAATGAGAAAACATGCCTGCAAATCATAGAAACAATTAAGGGTCTGTACCTAGCATATATAAAAAACTCCTGTAATTCAACTACAAAAAGACAGCCCAGTTGAAAAATGTGCTATGGTGAGTGCTGTAAATTGTGTAAGACTGATGACTCACAGACCTATACCCCTGAAGCAAATAATACATTATATATTAATAAAAATAATAAAAAATAAAAATGGGCAAAAGATTTAAATAAATTCTGCACATAAGTCATGAATCACTGAATTCTACCCTAAAATTCAATATGCATTGTATGTTAACTAACAAAATTTAAGTAAATAAATGGAAAAGTAGATTCTACACAAAAATCAATATGCACATGAAAAGATGCTCGAAGTTATTAGACACTAGGAAATGCAAATCAAAACCACAGTGACATCCATTTCTCACCCACTAGAATTGCTAGAATTAAAAGTTAATGTCAGATAATTGCAAATGTCAATGAGGATGTTGAGAATTGAAACGCTTATATATTGCTGATAGGAATATAAACTGGAGCCACCACCACTTTGGAAAAGAGTTTGGCAGTTTCTCAAATGTTAAATTATAATTATGAAACAGTAATTGCATTTCTAGATATGTAAAAGAGAATTGAAAACATGTTTACACAATGCCTAGTACACAATGTTTATGGTAGCATTATCTATAATAGCATAAATGTGGGAACAACCCAAATGTTCATCAACTGATGAATTGGTTAATGAAGGTGGCACATCCATACAATGGAATATTACTCAGTCATAAAAATAATTAAGCACTGATCCATGCTGTAATATGAGTGGACCTTGAAAACATTGTGCTAAGTGAAAGCCAGATGTAACAAGTCATGTATTATGTAAATCCATTTATATGAGATGTCCAGAATAGACAAATCTGTAGAAACAGAAAGTAGTTTAGTGGTTGCCAGGGCATTGGAAATGTGGGAAATTGAGATTGATTGTTGATCAGTATGTGTGTCTGTTTTAGTGATAGAAATTTTCTGAAATATCTGGTGATGCTTGTGAAATGTAGTAAATACATTATAAACTAATGAATCCTTTTAAAATAGTGACTTTTATGTTATATGAATTATATCTTAATAAAAAATTAAATGGAGAATTTTCTTTTTCTCATTTTAACATGGAAAACTCTTGGGCATATTCCAACACTAATTTGAAAAAAAACCAGGATAACTTGATAGACCACTTGAAGTTATTGTAACTGTGAAGAAAAATAGTATCATGGGGAGGAGTGGTGTCTAAATCCTTGTGGAGGGATTTTGAAGGAGGAGGGGCACTTCTGCTACAGTGAGGGGGAGGGGATAGACCAGGTGCAGTCCACTGGAGTAGAGTAGTATTAGTTCTTCTTCTATAGTGACTATTTTAAGAGGCACAGTCCATACTGACGATAGCTATGAGACAACTAGAGAATCATAGTGGATTTTTAAAATTTTTTTCTCAGTGTTCCAGAATTCATTGTTTGTGCATCATACCCAGTGATCCATGCAATACGTTCCCTCCTTAATACCAACCACCAGACTCACCCCTTCCCCTCCAAAACCCTCAGTTTGTTTCTCAGAGTCCACAGTCTCTCATGGTTCGTCTCTCCCTCCCATATCCCCCAACTCACTTCTTCTCTCCCTCTCCCTATGTCCTTTGTGTTATTCCTTATGCTCCATAAATAAGCAAAACCGTATGATAATTGACTCTCTCTGCTTGAGCTATTTCACTCAGAATAGTGGATTTTATAGTCACTGATAAGGTCCTCATGAACACAAGCACCTGTGAATTTTATAAGTATCAATGTGTAGAGTAGTTTGATTTTCTTTTTCTTTTTTTCCTATAGTAAAGCTCAGATATCTACTGCAGTCATGAGGAAACTGTATATATTAATCCAAGACTGAAGTTTTGCTTGTCATTTGCAATAAAAGTGAGGAGTGATAAACTGAATTGTCTGGTGGTCACCTGGCAACAATTTAAATGAGACCAGTCTCTCTCAACTCTCATCGAGCTCTCTGCTCAGCGGGGAGCCTGCTTCCTCCTCTCTCTCTGCCTGCCTCTCTGCCTACCTGTGATCTCTGTGTCAAATAAATAAATAAAATCTTTTTTTTTTTTTAAAAGAAGAGCTCATGAAACAAAATGTGGTTTAGTATGAAGTTGGCTTTTATTTGGGAGAAACAGCTCTGTAAGTTTGTAAGCAAAGGGATTACTTGGCTACAGTGTTATTTATGAAAGAATAGGCTAACAGTAGCAAGGAAGTTGAATTTGAATGGGCATGGCCTAGAGTTTGGAAGGTCAACTCTTAGATAATCCAGAGGATGCAGAGTGGAGGGTATGAATGTTTAGGATAAAGTGGATGCAGTGGAAAGGGGCAGGAACTACATAGGGTATAATCAAATTCTGGGACAAAGCAGATTGAGTTTTTGACTGTTTCTGGTGAAGGAAAGGTGGTAGTGTTGTGGGCAGAGGGCAGCTGGCTTGAGGAAAAATTAATTTTTGAATATTTATTTTAAGGGACTAGTTCCCTGTCTTGTTTAATGATCTAAGTCATATAAGGAAAAATTAATTTAGTACTTATTTATGTCAGAAGCTACTCTGAGTAATAAAATAAGGTTATTGGATCCCTCTAAAGCACAATTATAGTTTATATTATAATAATATAATAATGTAAAGAAAGGAATAATAAAGAAGTAAAATACATAAATAAAATTTTGTATGAAGTCCAAGTGAAGTTTTCAGAATTTATGTTGGGAGGGAAAAATGAAGAGACTGACTGTGTTCATATAATACTATAGCTAAAATTATGCCCAATTTTAAGGATATTTTTCTTGCTAATAGAGAATAAATAAATGTATTTTATTTAACAGGGAGTTACTTACTATGCTGTTTGGAAGTCTACTTCTTGATAAAATTGAATTGATTATATTTTTATTACTAACTAGTATTCTTTGAAGATTTTTAATGACTTCATAATATCTTGTTGTATTGATGTTTTATAAATTTTGCTAAGTATTGTATGGTTGGGTATTTTGTTCTGTCCTAATATTTTGTTACTTAAAATAACGCAAAAAACATCTAACAGCTTAATCCTTGAATATATCCATGAACATTCTTTTAGGATAAGTTTCTGGCAATGGAACACTATACAGATTTTAAAAATTATATTGCCAAATTTCACTCTTGAGACTAGGAATTATTTTTGCTAATATAATAGGCAAAAATAGCACCTCACATTTGAATTTTACTTTACTTCTTATTTAAATATACTTAATTGTTTTTCTTTCTGAATTATCTGTTCCTGTTCATTGTCTATTTTTCTACAGGATATTTTGTCTTTTTTACTGTTCTGCAAAATTTCTTTAAGTGTAGTGACATCATATATGTTGGAAACATTTTTCTTAGTTTGTTACTTACTTTCTAATTTTGTTTAAAATATTTTTGTACTAAAGTTCTCCCCACAATCATGCCATAATCTCTGTGACTGAACAAATAGAGAAAAGTGGGGATAGAAGATATTAAACTAAAAATCATTCTAATTGTCTGGTAAAGGGCCTCATCTTGCTGGGAGAAAATCTTTTTTAAAAATTTTTTGCTTTTTAATTTTTTAAAAATTTCTTTTCAGCGTAACAGTATTCATTGTTTTTGCATCACACCCAGTGCTCCATGCAATATGTGCCCTCTCCAATACTCACCGCGTGGTTCCCCCAACCTCCCACCCCCCGCCCCTTCAAAACTCTCAGGTTGTTTTTCAGTGTCCATAGTTTCTCATGGTTCACCTCCCCTTCCAAGTTCCCTCAACTTCCTCTCCTCTCCATCTCCACATGTCCTCTATGTTATTTGTTATGCTCCACAAAGAAGTAAAACCATATGATAATTGACTTTCTCTGCTTGATTTATTTCACTCAGCATAATCTCTTCCAGTCCCGTCCATGTTGCTACAAAAGTTGGGTATTCATCCTTTCTGATGGAGGCATAATACTCCATAGTGTATATGGACCACATCTTCCTCATTCATTTGTCCGTTGGAGGGCATCTTGGTTCTTTCCACGGTTTAGCGACCATGACCATTGCTGCTATAAACATTGGGGTACAGATGGCCCTTCTTTTCACGACATCTGTATCTTTGGGGTAAATACCCAGTAGTGCAATGGCAGGGTCATAGGGAAGCTCTATTTTTAATTTCTTGAGGAAGCTCCACACTGTTCTCCAAAGAGGCTGCACCAACTTGCATTCCCACCAACAGTGGAAGAGGGTTCCCCTTTCTCCACATCCCCCTCCAATACATGTTGTATCCTGTCTTGCTAATTGTGGCCATTCTAACTGGTGTATGGTGGTATCTTAATGTGGTTTTAATTTGAATCTCCCTAATGGCTAGGGATGATGAACATTTTTTCATGTGTCTGATAGCCATTTGTATGTCTTCATTGGAGAAGTGTCTGTTCATATCTTCTGCCCATTTTTTCATGTGAAAATCTGTTTTGTGTGTGTTGAGTTTGAGAAGTTCTTTATAGATCCTGGATATCAACCTTTTGTCTATACTGTCATTTGCAAATATCTTCTCCCATTCTGTGGGTTGCCTCTTTGTTTTCTTGACTGTTTTCTTTGCTGTGCAGAGCTTTTGATTTTGATGAAGTCCCAAAAGTTCATCTTTGCTTTTGTTTCCTTTGCCTTTGGAGACATATCTTGAAAGAAGTTGCTGTGGCTGATATTGAAGAGGTTACTGCCTATGTTCTTTAGGATTCTGATGGATTCCTGTCTCACATTGAGGTCTTTTATCCATTTTGAGTTTATCTTTGTGTATGGTGTAAGAGAATGGTCGAATTTCATTCTTCTACATATAGCTGTCCATTTTTCTCAGCACCATTTATTGAAGAGATTGTATATTTTTTCCTGTTTTGACAAAGATTAATTGACCATAGAGTTGAGGGTCCATATCTGGGCTCTCTACTCTGTTCCACTGGTCTGTGTCTGTTTTTATGCCAGTACCATGCTGTCTTGGTGATCACAGCTTTGTAGTAAAGCTTGAAATCAGGTAACGTGCCCCCAGTTTTATTTTTGTTTTTCAACATTTCCTTAGCGATTCAGGGTCTCTTCTGATTCCATACAAATTTTAGGATTATTTGCTCCAGCTCTTTGAAAAATGCTGGTGGAATTTTGATCAGAATGGCATTAAAAGTATAGATTGCTCTAGGCAGTAGAGACATTTTCACAATGTTTATTCTTCCGATCCAAGAGCATGGAATGGTCTTCCATCTTTTTGTATCTTCTTCAATTTCTTTCATGAGTGTTCTGTAGTTCCTCAAGTAAAGATCCTTTACCTCCTTGGTTAGGTTTATTCCCAGGTATCTTATGGTTCTTGGTGCTATAGTAAATGGAATCGATTCTCTAATTTCCCTTTCTATATTTTCTTTGTTAGTGTATAAGAAAGTCACTGATTTCTGTACATTGACTTCGTATCCTGCCACATTACTGAATTGCTGTATGGGTTCTAGTAGTTTGGGGGTGGAGTCTTTTCGGTTTTCCATCTAAAGAATCATGTCATCTGTGCAGAGAGAGAGTTTGACTTCTTCATTGCCAATTGGATACCTTTTATTTCTCTTTATTGTATGATTGCTGTTGCTAGGACTTCTTTTAATACTATGTTGAGCAAGAGTGGTGAGAGTGGGCATCATTGTCATGTTCCTGATCTCAGCGGGAAGACTGTGAGCTTTTTCCCATTGAGGATGATATTTGCTGTAGGTTTTTCATAGATAGATTTGATGAAGTTCAGGAATGGTCCCTCTATCCCTATACTTTGAAGTGTTTTAATCGGGAACAGATGCTGGATTTTGTAAAATGCCTTTTCTGCATCAATTGAGAGGACCATGTGGTTCTTCTCTCTTAGGAAGTCAACATAAGATGAGAGAAAAATAATTTATTTCAGTTATTGGCAAGTACTTTTCAATTATGTTTTGACAAGAAAATCAGGTCAAACATTTGTGTTTACCTATGTTCCAAGTACAATTTAGTATTTTCTTAGTCTTTCTACACTTTTCTCCTTGTTTTTTTTTCCCCCTCAGAAATAGATCTATATCTAGTCATGATCTACTTTGATTTTATTTGCATTTCATCTTTACCTGTTATGCAATTTTCCTTTCTCTAGTTTATGCAAGATACATTAGCTATTTTAGGGTGTATGAAAAGCATAATTTACTCAGCAACAGAAAAAAAAGCTCATGAAATAAAATCTGGGAAATCCAAATAAATAATAATTGATCAGCAATACAAATTTAGATACATTTTACTTTTATCATATATCAAAATAATCTGAATACAACTATATACTCAATCACAGGTTAAAGCTTATACTTAATCTTTTTTTTCTTTCCTTCACTTCATTATAATGAGATTAAGTAAAATCTTCTTTAAACTTTAATCTTTCTCAATTTAAGTCACTCTTGCTTAAGCAAATATCACACATTCCATTTATAGGATTGTTTTTTTCTGTACTCTATAGTTGCATACTGAAGTAGCTACAGAAATGCTGTTTTGGTGCCGCAATTTTGTGTGATATCTAGTGTCTTTCTCTTGTAGAGGATTGTCTTCTTCATATACTCCTTTGAAAAACACTATGGGCTTATGTACCAAAATTTCTTTCAGAAACAAGAAATATTTCTAATAAAAATGTGTTTTATTATCTCTTTTACGGATTTGAAATGAATTATCTTTATCAAGGTTTTAAAGTTATGATTTGGTTATTCTAACCCTTGGCCAGATATAGATTTGGTTTTCCATAATGGACCCTGAAATGAGGGAAAACTAACAATTTCTATCATTTCCTGACCTTCTGTTTTATCCTCACTATTTCTTTTTTAAAAATTATTATTTTTATTATGTTAGCCACCATACAATATGTTGTTAGTTTTTGATGTAGTGTTCCAAAATCCATTGTTTAGATAACACCCAGTGCTTCATGCAGTATGTGCTCTCCTTAATACCCATCACTGGCCAACACATCCTCCCACCCACTTCCTTCTAAAACCCTCTGTGTCTCTGTGTCCACAGTCTCTCATGTTTCATCTCCCCCTATGATTTCCTCCCCTTCATTTTTCTGTTTCATTTCCTAATGTCTTCCATGCTATTATTTATGTTCCAGAAGTAAATGAAGCCATATGATAATTGACTTTCTTTGCTTGACTTATTTCACTCAGCATAATTTCCTCCAGTCCAATTCAGGTTGATGCAAAAGTTGTTATTCACAATTTCTGTTTGCTGAATAATATTCCATCTCCTTTAGCCATTCATCTGCTGAAGGGCACCTTAGCTCTTTCCACAGTTTGGCTATTGTGGACATTGCTGCTATGAACATTGGGGTACATATGGCCCTTCTTTTCACTACATCTTTATGTTTGGGGTAAATACCCAGTAATGCAATTGCTGGGTCATAGGGCAGCTCTGTTTTTAATTTTTTGAGGAACCTCCATACTGTTTTCCAAAGCGGCTGCACTAACTTGCATTCTCACCAACTGTGTAAGAGGATTCCCCTTTCTCCACATCCTCTCCAACATTTGTTGTTTCTTTCCTTGTTAATTTTTGTCCTTCTGACTGGTGCAAGGTGGCATCGCAATGTGGTTTTGATTTGAATTTCCCTGATGGGTAATAATGATGAAAAATTTTTCATGTGTCTGTTAGCCATTTGTATCTCTTCATTGGAGATGTGTCTCTAAGGTCACAAGAGGATGAGTTTTGACAAAAAAAAAATCTTTAGAACTGGATTAAAGCTTGTATGCAGTATTAGAAAATATTTTTCCTTAGAGCAATATATTATCTTGGTTCACTCTGAAAATCTAGCTGACAAATTAAGAACTAAAGGGAACAGCCAAGTTTTATCTGGAGCTTATTACAAAGATATTTTTTTCTTAATTGGAAAATACACAATTGAGACTCATCATGTGACTATCTATGGCTACATAAATGTTTTGCACTAATAGTTTTGCTTCAAGCCATTCTTCCAATATGGTGTTCCAATAAATGTGACAAGACCATGTGACAATCACAGGTGTGGACACTGATGGTCAGAATGTTCCTCTATTGGAAAGTGGCTTTGTCACAGCTCTACCTGTTAAAAAAGAACATTTCCCGAGAAGATCAAAATTCTAATCTGAATACTGGATATTGTAATTTGACAAAAGATTAGAAAACTGGATGTTAAGAGCTATTCAGGATGATTCTCATTGGTGCCTGGCTTTTAATCCTATCTCTATGGGTTCCATTCTGTGATCCCCTGATGTACTGAATATTATTGAGAACTGGTGTAATAGAGATAAAAACTTAAAACTAAAAGACTTGACTCCAGCTCTATCACTAACACACCATGAAACCTTAAGCAAATCCTTAATCTCTCAGAGTCTTATCAATGAAACAAGGATAATTGTATTTAATTGTTAGGATTATTAGAAAAATAAAAGGAGATATTATACTTAATTCAATCACCAAACAAATACCTTACCTAGTTTCTTGGGATAAGTCAATAAGTAAAATAACTGCTCTGTCAGGCTGTGTGTGTGTGTGTGTGTGTGTGTGTGTGTGTGTTTTGTTCTCCTACATAATCAGCAAATGTACAAATAAGTTATTAGAAGATGGTTTGTGCTATTTTGAAAAGAAAGGATCAAAATGAAGGAATCCTAGAGGGGTAGAGAGTGATAAAAGTAGAAAATAGAATATACTTCTTGAAATACAGAGGATTCCTCCAAAATAAGTTGAGATTTTGTTAGCAATCTGAATGCAATGAACCACTAGTGTATCTGGAGCATGCTTGGCTGGGAGAAAGAAAGGAACTCAATGGACCTGGAATAAAAACCAAAACCAACCAACCAACCAACCAAAAAAAATCCCAAGAAAGATAAAAAGAAATAAAGTCAGAGGATGTGTGTGTGTGTGTGGGGGGGGGGTGATACAGATTATATAGAGTCTCTCAGGTTGTTTTAAAGACTTTGGTTTTGGGGCATCTGGGTGGCTCAGTGGGTTAAGCCTCTGCCTTCAGCTCAGGTCATAGTCTCAGGGTCCTGGGATTGAGCCCCACATTAGGCTCCCTGCTCAGTGGGGAGTCTGCTTCCCCCTCTCTGCCTGCCTAATAAATAAATAAAAATCTTAAAAAAATTTGGTTTTTATTTGAGTAATAACTTTAAGCAGTGGAGTGATGCATTATGATTTACATTTAAAACAAATAGTCTTGCTGCTACAGACTAGAGTGTACAAAAGGGCAAGTATTAAAGTATAAGAAGTCACTTCGGAGGCTGTAAGGGTAAAGGAAAGATGTGATTATGGCTTGGACCAGAGTGGTAGCTGAGTGAGTGATGGCTAATAATCAGATTTGGGTACATTTTCTAGAACAGGAGTCAAAGATAACTCTTAATATTTTTCACTTTGGGTAATTGTAGGAATGGGGATACATATCCTGATATGATATGTGGGCTGAACAAAATTTTCAAAACAAAACAAAAAAATTTTGGAAGGAGGATAAAGAATTTGGTATTATACATATGTTTGAGATGTCTTAATTTTGTTAAGAGGAGTGCTCAGGACTGAAGATATAAATTGGGAATTATCAGCGCATGAATGGATTGGATAGACCAGAGAGGAGTTTAGGATCCTGGGGCACAATAACTCTCAGGCTATGTGACATGAGAGTGAAGGAAGGTGAGATAGGATGAGAACCAAGAAATAGTCATGCCTTTGATGTCAGATGAAAAAATATTTCAAAGAGAGGTGAATATGTGTATGAAACACTGCTACTAAGTCAAGTCAAATAAGGACACATAATTGACCAGTGAAATTGACCCAGCTGCTTAGAAGATTTTTGTTTAGCAAATCAAATCTCCAGGCCAATTCAGAGTAATTTTCTGTTGGCTACTACTTTTCCTGAGTATGATCACTCTTCCAATTTCTTTGCATGCCTCAGAATTTTGGGCTAAAAACTGGGCATTTTATACAATACATTAAGGCAACTTCAGATTCTGTTTTACAGTAAATCAAGCCCAACAAAATACAAAAGGGTTATATACCATGTCAAATAGCGTCTCTCTCAAAAAGGCAAAACTGGCTTAAATCTGAAAAATCAATTA
This sequence comes from Mustela nivalis, assembly GCF_964662115.1. NCBI lineage: Eukaryota > Metazoa > Chordata > Mammalia > Carnivora > Mustelidae > Mustela > Mustela nivalis. Next base: position 84,642,996 of record NC_139021.1, read on the forward strand.
AAAACGATAATCTTAATCTCACAAAACAAACTGAGGGTTGCTGGGGGGAGGGGGTTTGGGAGAAGGGGTGGGATTATGGACATTGGGGAGGGTATGTGCTTTGGTGAGTGCTGTGAAGTGTGTAAACCTGGTGATTCACAGACCTGTACCCCTGGGGATAAAAATATATGTTTATAAAAAATAAAAAATTAATAATTCAAAAAAAAGAACTGTGAAGATGCAAAGAAATAAAAAAAAAGATAATTTAAAACAAAATAAATATCAATCAAATATTAAGTTAAAATAAAAAATCAGTTAGTTATTAAAAATTAATGTCTAACAACCTCTTAACTGATGCAGGAAAAGCTTTAGATAGTCCGACATCTATTCATGATAAAAACTCTCAAGGAACTAGAAACAGAGACCTTCCTTAACCTGATAAAGTACCTACAAAAAAACCTACAGCTAAGATCATACCTAATGATGAAGGATAAATGTTTTTCCTCTAAGACAAGGGATAAGACAAGAAAGTCTGTTTTCACCATACTTATTAATATTGTGCTAGAGGTTTTAGCTCTTGTAATAAGGCAACAGAAATGATCTTCTAGGTTGGAAAAAAGTAAGTGAAATTGTTTATTTGCAGACCACATGATCTTATCTGTAGAAAATTGTAAACAAGTTATGAAACAAAAATCTGTAATAGATCTAATAAATGAGTTTATCGAGGTCATGGGATACATGATTAGCATGCAAAATCAATTGCATTGATATATACAAACAACAAGTAACCTGAATTGAAATTAATGAAAGAATGCCATTTGCAATAGAATCAAAAAGAGTAAAATAGTAGTAAATTAAACAAGGATGTGTAATAATTATACACACCCAAAATATGAGATGTTGTTGAGAAAATGTAAGAAAGTCTAAATAAATGAAGAGATATTCCATGTTGTGAGTTAAAAGATTTAATATTTATAAGATAATAACTTATTTCTGAAATGATATAAAGAGTCAGTGCAAATCTCAGAATGCATTTATAGAGTTTGAAGCCTACTTACATTAATTAAATGTAAAAGACTCAGAGTACCCAAATTTTTTGAAAAGAACAGTGATGGAGGTCTTATATTACCTGATTTCAAAACTTTCTGTAGAGTTAAGGAATTAAGACAGTGCAGGTGTAGGTATAAGGGTAAATAGAAAGAGCAGAGACACAGAATAGAGAGTATAAAAATAAATGCATGCATTTAGAGTCAATTGATTTTGAATGAAGTTGCCTAGGTAAATCTTTTTAACAAATGGTCCCATAACCATTGGACAACAAATGTTTAAAAAAAAAAAAGTCTCGTTGATTCTATATGCAGAATTTACTAAAATAGATCATATCCCTAAATATAGGAGCTAATTCTATAAAACTTCTAGATTAAAATGCTGGAAAAACCTTAGTGATTTGGGTTTGACTCATATTGCTTAGAGATTACACTGAAAAAAACAGAGAAATAAAACAATAAATTAGAATTAAGGGAACAAAAACATGAGCCAAAAATTGGGAGGAGAATATTTGCAAATCAAATATCTGACATAAAACTGCTATCCAGAATATATGAAGAACACTTAAAATTCAGTCATAAGAAGACAAGCAACCTAATTTAAAAAAATTATTTGACCAATAATTTACCAAAGATAAGAATCACAAATGAGTACACACATTGATGCTTAACATAATTTCCAGACTAGGAAATAAAAATGAAGACCATAATACAACACTACTACAAAAAAAAAGCTAAAATTTTAAAAGATGGACAATACCAGGTTTTGGCAAGGACATGGAGAAAAGGGCATTTTGTGTAAATTTGAGTATACGCTTGTTTCATCCAGAAATTCTACTACTAGTTATTTACCAGAGAAATAAGATGAATGTCTATGTATTTGCATATGGATATTCATAACAGGTTTCTTTATTTGTAATATCTCCAAGCTAGTAATAACTCAGATATGCATGGACATATGGTATATTTATACAACAGAAAATGACTCTGGAATATACAGGAATAAATTCTTAGCATATGCAACAGTGTGTATGAATCTCAAAAACATTATGCTGCATGGAAGAAACCAGATACAAAGAAATATATTCTGAGTGGTTTCATTTACCTGAGCTCTTAAAAAATATGAACACATTTATAATGGCAGAAAAATCAGTGGTTGCTCAGGGCCAGAAGTGGAAGTGGGCTGATTATAAAGAATCAGGAGAGAACTTTTGGGGTAATAGAAACATTTTATATTTTCTTTGGTGTGGTGGCTACATGGGTATGAACATTTGTCAAAATTCATTTGTACAATTAAAATAGATGCATTTATCATTGCAAATTATACTTTAATAAAACTTATTTAAAATATTTTTTAAGGGGTACCTGGATGGCTCAGTTGGACATGTCTGACTCTTGATTTTGCCTCAGGTCATGAGATTGCCTCACATTGGCCTCTGTGCTGGGCATGGGGTCTGCTTAGTATTCTCCCTTTCCCTCTCTGTCTGTCCCACTCCTCTTCCTCCTTACTCCCATGCTGCTTGCACACTCACTCTCTCTCTGTCTTCAAAAATAAAATAAAATAAAATAAAATAAAATAAAATAAAATAAATAAAATAAAACAAAATATGTTTTTTTTTAATTTAATTTTTTTTTATAAACATATATTTTTATCCCCAGGGTACAGGTCTGTGAATTACCAGGTTTACACACTTCACAGCACTCACCAAAGCACATACCCTCCCCAATGTCCATAATCCCACCCCCTTCTCCCAAACCCCCTCCCCCCAGCAACCCTCAGTTTGTTTTGTGAGATTAAGAGTCACTTATGGTTTGTCTCCCTCCCAATCCCATCTTGTTTCATTGATTCTTCTCCTACCCACTTAAGCCCCCATGTTGCCTCACCACTTCCTCATATCAGGGAGATCATATGATAGTTGTCTTTCTCTGCTTGACGTATTTCGCTAAGCATGATACGCTCTAGTTCCATCCATGTTGTCACAAATGGCAAGATTTCATTTCTTTTGATGGCTGCATAGTATTCCATTGTGTATATATACCACACCTTCTTGATCCATTCATCTGTTGATGGACATCTAGGTTCTTTCCATAGTTTGGCTATTGTGGACATTGCTGCTATAAACATTCGGGTGCATGTGCCCCTTTGGATCACTACATTTGTATCTTTAGGGTAAATACCCAATAGTGCAATTGCTGGGTCATAGGGCAGTTCTATTTTCAACATTTTGAGGAACCTCCATGCTGTTTTCCAGTATGTTTTTTAGAAAAGTAGTACAGCAACAAATATCTTGTACTTGCACCTTATTGAATTTTTGTCAGTGGTTTATTGGTGTAGACCTCTATAAAAGTGATTGATGAGCCAAAATGTGAATTTGTAGGAGATATTGTCAAATTCCCCTTTATGAATGTTTCACCATTTTGCATTCCCAGTCATAAGGTTAGAAAGAACGATTTCCCCAGTCTTGATAATAGCATGTGCTGCAAACTTAGATGTTTGTCAATCTAACAGAAATATATGAAATCTTAGTATATTTTTAATTTGCATTTAACAAAATTCACAAGCAAGGTTTTTAAAAAATTTTTTTAAAATTTATTTTCAGCATAACAGTATTCATTGGTTTTTGCACCACACCCAGTGTTCCATGCAATCCGTGCCCTCCATAATACCCACCACCTGGTACCCCGACCTCCCATCCCCCCCCCCGCCCCTTCAAAACCCTCAGGTTGTTTTTCAGAGTCCATAGTCTCTCATGGTTCACCTCCCCTTCCAATTTCGCCCAACTCCCTTCTCCTCTCTATCTCCCCATATCCTCCATGCTATTTGTTATGCTCCACAAATAAGTGAAACCATATGATAATTGACTCTCTCTGCTTGACTTATTTCACTCAGCATAATCTCTTCCAGTCCCGTCCATGTTGCTACAAAAGTTGGGTAATCGTCCTTTCTGATGGAGGCATAATACTCCATAGTGTATATGGACCACATCTTCCTCATCCATTCGTCTGTTGAAGGGCATCTTTATTCTTTCCATAGTTTGGCGACCGTGGCCATTGCTGCTATAAACACTGGGGTACAGATGGCCCTTCTTTTTACTACATCTGTATCTTTGGGGTAAATACAAGCAAGTTTTAACAACATTTTACATATTTAAGACGAATTTCTATAGGATCTTTTCCATTAGACTTTTTTTTTTTTTTAAATAGGGCTTTTGATTTTTTTAAAATATCTGTTTTGAAAAGCTCCTTCTGGGGACGTCTGGGGTGGCTCATTTGGTTAATCATCTGTCTCTGGTTCAGGTCATGATCCCAGGGTCCTCGGATCAAGTCCCATGTTGGGATCCTTGCTTAGTAGGGAACATGCTTCTCCCTCTGTTTGCTCTGCCTGCCACTCCCCCTGCTTGTCTTCTATCCCTCTGACAAATAGATAAATAAAATCTTAAGAAAAGTAAATAAAATCTCCTTAAATATCAAGGACATTAATTCTTCATCTCTGATGGATGCTATAAATATTTTTTTTCCAGTTTTTGTTTTCACTTTGCTTATAGTGGTTTGTTTTTTTGCTTTTGTTTTTGTTTTTTGCCACGGATTTTTGTCTTTTAATAAAATCAAATGTAATACATTATTTCATATGTTTGGATTTTGACTCATGGTTAGGAAAGTGTCCTCTAATGTCAAGTTATAAAAGAACTCAACAGGAAATCCATTCCTACTTTGTTTATTTTATTTTCAGATGGGAGATATCATAGTTAGTGGCAATGCTGATGGCAGCCATCAGGTAGAAAAAAATGATAATGCAGAAAGGAGGGAGAACTTGAGAAGTTCTAGATTACATATGGTGGGAATGGGATCTAGTCAAAAGAATAGGATTATAAATGTTATCCAAGGTATATTATTCTATTGTTTTTTAAAAGGTTTTATTTATTTACTTGAGAGAGAGAGAGCGCATGAGCAGGGGAAGAGGGAGAGGGAGAACCAGTCTCCCCGCTGAGCAGGGAGCCTGATGTGGGGCTCGATCCTGGGACTCTGGGATCATGATCTGAGCCAAAGGCAGATGCTTAGCTGACTGAGCCACCCAGTTAACCCTATCCAAGATATTTTAAAGACTATCTTGGGAAAGAGGAAAAAGGAAAAGAAAATCTTTGCCATAGAAAATCAAAGTATTACCTTCAGAGTTTTTCCATACAGATTTTTTATATCGAGAACTGTAATTGTTCAGGACATCTAATTTAATTGAGCTGAAATTCACATAACATATTTGCATAAAGCATAACCACTTTAAAGTGAACAATTAAATGGCATTTACTATATTCATTGTATTGAGCAATCACAATCACTATCTGGTTCTAAATAATTTACTACACTCACTCTCCCAGAAAAAAAACTCCATGCTCATGAAGCAGTTACTCCCCATTCTCTGTCCCTTAGCTCCTAGTAATTATCAATTTGCTTTCTGCTTCTCTGGGTTTATCTTTTTTGGGTATTTCATATAATTGATTTCCTATGATATGTAACTTTCTGTGTCTCTGTTCTTTCAATTAGCCTAATGTATTCAGGATTCACTCATATTGCAGCATATGTCAACAATTCATTCATTTTATGGCTGATAACATTCCATTGTATGGTTATACCAAGATTTATTTATCCATTCATCTGTTGGTAGACATTTGGTGGTTTTCTTCATATCTTCACTAACTACTGTTATTTTCTATTTAAAAAAAGTGTAGCCATCCTATTAGATGTGAAGTGGTATCTCATTGTGGTTTTGATCTCACGAATGCATCTCACTAATGACTAATGATGTTAAGCATCTTTTCATGAACTTAATGGTCACTGTATATCTCTTTTGGAGAAATACCATCAAGTCATTTGACTCTTTAAAAAATTGGTTGCCTTTTGTGTTATTGAGTTATAGGAATTCTCATATATTCTGGTTACTAGACACTTACCTCATATATGATTTGCAAATATTTTCTTCTATAGGTTGTCTTTTTACTTTCTTAATAATGTCCTTCAATGCATGAGGTTTTAATTTTGATGAAGTCCAGTTTATTCTTTTTTTGTTGCTCATGCTTTTCTTTCTTTATCTAAGACTCTATTGCCAAATCCAAGGTCATGAAGATTTACCGCTATGTCTTGTTATATGTTATATGGTTTTAGCACTTATATTTAGGTTGTTGATCCATTTTGAGTTAGTTTTTATACATGGCGTGATTTGGGGTACGCCTTCATTCTTCTGTATGTAGATATCCAGTTGCGACAACAGCACTTACTGAATTGACTATTCTTTACCCATTGGATAGTCTGGGCACTCTTTTTTCTTTTTTCTTTTTTTAAATTAACATATAATATATTATTAGCCACAGGGGTACAGGTCTGTGAATCGCCAGGTTTACATACTTCACAACATTCACCATAGCACACACCTTCCCCAATGTCCATAAGCCCACTACCCTCTACCTACCCACACCCCCACCCTGTTAACTCTCAGTTTGTTTCATGAGATTAAAATCTCTTATGGTTTGTCTCCCTCCCAATCCTACCTTGTTTCATTTATTCTTTTCCTACCTCCTAACCCCCCCACGTTGCATCTCCACTTCCTTATATCAGGGAGATCATATGATAGTTGTCTTTCTCCGATTTTGCTCAGCATAATACCCTCTAGTTCCATCCATGTCATTGGAAATAGTAAGATTTCATTTCTTTTGATGGCTGCATAGTATTCCATTGTATATATATACACCACCTCTTCTTTATTCATTTATCTGTTGATGGACATTTAGGTTCTATACATAGTTTGGCTATTGTGGACATTGCTGCTATAAACATTTGGGTGCATGTGCCCCTTTGGATCACTACATTTGTATCTTTAAGGTAACTACCCAGTAGTGCAATTGCTGGGTCATAGGGTAGCTCTATTTTCAATTTTTTGAGGAACCTCCATGTTGTTTTTAAGAGTGGTTGCACCAGCTTGCATTCCCACCAACATTGAAGGAGGGTTCCTCTTTCTCCACAACCTCAACAATATCTGTTGTTTCCAGACTTGTTAATCTGACTGGTGTGAGGTGGTATCTCATTGTGGTTTTGATTTGTAGTTCCCTGATGCTGAGTGATGTGGAGCACTTTTTCATGTGTCTGTTGCGATTTGGATGTCTTCTTTGCAGAAATGTCTGTTCATGTCCTCTGCCCATTTCTTGATTGGATTATTTGTTCTTTGGGTGTTGAGTTTGATGAGTTCTTTATAGATTTGAGGTACTAGCCCTTTATCTGATATGTTGTTTGCAAATATCTTCTCTCATTCTGTTGTCTTTTGATTTTGTTGACTGTTTCCTTTGCTGTACAAAACTTTTGATCTTGATGAAGTCCAATAGTTCATTTTTGCCCTTGTTTCTCTTGCCTTTGCCAATGTTCCTAGGAAGTAGTTGCTGCAGCTGAGGTCAAAGAGGTTGCTGCCTGTGTTCTCCTCAAGGATTTCGATGGACTCCTTTCACATTGAGGTTTTCATCCAATTTGAGTCCATTTTCCTGTGTGGTGTAAGGAAATGTCCAGTTTTATTCTTCTGCATGTGGCTGTCCAATTTTCCCAAGACCATTTGTTGAAGAGACTGTCTTTTTTCCATTGGATATGCTTTACTGCTTTGTCGAAGATTAGTTGACCATAGAGTTGAGGGTCCATTTCTGGGCTCTCTGTTCTGTTCCATTGATCTGTATGTATGTTTATGTGCCAGTACCATTCTGTCTTGATGATGACAGCTTTGTAATAGAGCTTGAAGTCTGGAATTGAGATGCCACCAACTTTGGCTTTCTTTTTCAACATTCCTCTGGCTATTCGAGATCTTTTCTGCTTCCATATAGATTTTAGGATTATTTTTTTCATTTCTTTGAAAAAATGGATGGGATTTTGATAAGGATTGCATTAAATGTTTAGATTGCTCTAGGTAGCATAGACACTTTCACATTATTTGTTCTTAAAATCCATGAGCATGGAACATTTTTCAATTTCTTTGTGTCTTCCTCAATTTCTTTCATGAGTACTTGATAGTTTTCTGAATATAGATTTTTGCCTCTTTGGTTAGGTTTATTCCTAGGTATCTTATGGTTTTGGGTGTAATTGTAAATGGGAGTGACTCCTTAATTTCTACATCCTCTGTCTTGTTGTTGGTGTGTATAAATGCAAATGATTTCTGTGCATTGATTTTATATCCTGACACTTTACTGAGTTCCTGTACAAGTTCTAGCAGATTTGGAGTAGAGTCTTTTGGGTTTTCCACATATAGTATCATATCATCTGCAAAGAATGATAGTTTGACTTCTTCTTTGCCAATTTGGATGCTTTTAATTTCTTTTTGTTGTCTGATTGCTGAGGCTAGGACTTCTAGTACTATGTTGAATAGCAGTGGTGATAATGGACATCCCTGCCATGTTCCTGTCCTTAGTAGAAAAGTTCTCAGTTTTCTCCATTGAGAATAATATTTGTGGTGGGTTTCTCATAGATGGCTTTGATGGTATTGAGTTATGTACCCTCTATCCCTATACTTTGAAGAGTTTTGATCAGGAAAGGATGCTGTATTTTGTCAAATGAGAGTATCATATAATTCTCATTGTTTCTTTTATTCATGTATTTTATCACATTAATTGATTCATAGATGTTGAACCAACCTTGCAGCCCTGGAATAAATCCCACTTGGTTGTGGCGAATAATCCTTTTAATGTACTTTTGGATACTATTGGCTAGTAATTTGGTGAGAATTTTCGCATCTGTGTTCATCAAGGATATTGGTCTCTAATTCTCTTTTTTGACGGGATCCTTGTTTGGTTTTGGGATCAAGGTAATGCTGGCCTCATAAAATGAGTTTGGAAGTTTTGCTTCCATTTCTATTTTTTGGAAGAGTTTTAGAAAAATAGGTATTAATTCTTCTTTAAATGTTTTTAGTAGAATTCCCCCGGGAAGCCTTATGACCCTGGGCTCTTGTTTTTGGGGGAGATTTTTTGATGATTGCTTCAATGCCCTTACTGGTTATGGGTCTGTTCAGGTGTTCTGTTTCTTCCTGGTTCAGTTTTGGTAGTTTATATGTCTCTAGGAATGCATTCCTTTCTTCCAGATTGTCAAATTTGCTGGTGTAGAGTTGCTCATAATATGTTCTTTTTTTTTCTTTTTAAAGATTTTATTCATTTGACAGAGAGATCACAAGTAGGCAGAGAGGCAGGCAGAGAGAGAGGGGGAAGAAGGCTCCCCACTGAGCAGAGACCTGTACTTGGGGCTCAATCCCAGGACCCTGAGATCACGACCTGAGCTGAAGGCAGAGGCTTAACCCACTGAGCCACCCAGGTGCCCCTCATAATATATTCTTATAATTGTTTGTATTTCTTTAGTGTTTATTGTGATCTCTCCTCTTTCATTCATGATTTTATTAATTTGGGTCTTTTCTTTTTTCTTTTTGATAAGTCTGGCCAAGGGTTTATCAATCTTATTAATTCTTTCAAAGAACAAGCTCCTAGTTTTGTTGATTTGTTCTATTGTTGATGTTGTTTTTTAAAATCTCTATTTCATTGATTTCTGCTCTGATCTTTATGATTTCTCTTCTCCTGCTGGTTTAGGCTTTCTTTTTTGTTCTTTCTCCAGCTCCTTTAGGTGTAGGGTTAGGTTGTGTATTTGAGAAATTTCTTCTTTTTTTTTTTAAATTTTTTATTTTTTATAAACATATATTTTTATCCCCAGGGTTACAGGTCTGTGAATCACCAGGTTTACACACTTCACAGCACTCACCAAAGCACATACCCTCCCCAATGTCCATAATCCCACCCCTTCTCCCAAACCCCCTCCCCCCAGCAACCCTCAGTTTGTTTTGTGAGATTAAGAGTCACTTATGGTTTGTCTCCCTCCCAATCCCATCTTGTTTCATTTATTCTTCTCCTACCCACTTAAGCCTCCATGTTGCATCACCACTTCCTCATATCAGGGAGATCATATGATAGTTGTCTTTCTCTGCTTGACTTATTTCGCTAAGCATGATACGCTCTAGTTCCATCCATGTTGTCGCAAATGGCAAGATTTCATTTCTTTTGATGGCTGCATAGTATTCCATTGTGTATATATACCACATCTTCTTGATCCATTCATCTGTTGATGGACATCTAGGTTCTTTCCATACTTTGGCTATTGTGGACATTGCTGCTATAAACATTCGGGTGCATGTGCCCCTTTGGATCACTACATTTGTATCTTTAGGGTAAATACCCAATAGTGCAATTGCTGGATCATAGGGCAGTTCTATTTTCAACATTTTGAGGAACCTCCATGCTGTTTTCCAGAGTGGCTGCACCAGCTTGCATTCCCACCAACAGTGTAGGAGGGTTCCCCTTTCTCCGCATCCTCGCCAGCATCTGTCATTTCCTGACTTGTTGATTTTAGCCATTCTGACTGGTGTGAGGTGATATCGCATTGTGGTTTTGATTTGTATTTCCCTGATGCCGAGTGATATGGAGCACTTTTTCATGTGTCTGTTGGCCATCTGGATGTCTTCTTTGCAGAAATGTCTGTTCATGTCCTCTGCCCATTTCTTGATTGGATTATTTGTTCTTTGGGTGTTGAGTTTGCTAAGTTCTTTATAGATTCTGGACACTAGTCCTTTATCTGATATGTCGTTTGCAAATATCTTCTCCCATTCAGTCAGTTGTCTTTTGATTTTGTTAACTGTTTCCTTTGCTGTGCAAAAGCTTTTGATCTTGATGAAATCCCAATAGTTCATTTTTGCCCTTGCTTCCCTTGCCTTTGGCGTCGTTCCTAGGAAGATGTTGCTGCGGCTGAGGTTGAAGAGGTTGCTGCCTGTGTTCTCCTCAAGGATTTTGATGGATTCCTTTTGCACATTGAGGTCCTTCATCCATTTTGAGTCTATTTTTGTGTGTGGTGTAAGGAAATGGTCCAATTTCATTTTTCTGCATGTGGCTGTCCAATTTTCCCAGCACCATTTATTGAAGAGGCTGTCTTTTTTCCATTGGACATTCTTTCCTGCTTTGTCGAAGATTAGTTGACCATAGATTTGAGGGTCTATTTCTGGGCTCTCTATTCTGTTCCATTGATCTATGTGTCTGTTTTTGTGCCAGTACCATGCTGTCTTGATGATGACAGCTTTGTAATAGAGCTTGAAGTCCAGAATTGTGATGCCACCAACGTTGGCTTTCTTTTTCAATATCCCTTTGGCTATTCGAGGTCTTTTCTGGTTCCATATAAATTTTAGCATTATTTGTTCCATTTCTTTGAAAAAGATGGATGGTACTTTGATAGGAATTGCATTAAATGTGTAGATTGCTGTAGGTAGCATAGACATTTTCACAATATTTATTCTTCCAATCCAGGAGCATGGAACATTTTTCCATTTCTTTGTGTCTTCCTCAATTTCTTTCATGAGTACTTTATAGTTTTCTGAGTATAGATTCTGTGTCTCTTTGGTTAGGTTTATTCCTAGGTATCTTATGGTTTTGGATGCAATTGTAAATGGGATTGACTCCTTAATATCTCTTTCTTCTGTCTTGCTGTTGGTGTAGAGAAATGCAACTGATTTCTGTGCATTGATTTTATATCCTGACACTTTACTGAATTCCTGTATACGTTCTAGCAGTTTTGGAGTGGAGTCTTTTGGGTTTTCCACATATAGTATCATATCATCTGCGAAGAGTGATAACTTGACTTCTTTGCCGATTTGGATGCCTTTAATTTCCTTTTGTTGTCTGATTGCTGAGGCTAGGACCTCTAGTACTATGTTGAATAGCAGTGGTGATAATGGACATCCCTGCCGTGTTCCTGACCTTAGCGGAAAAGCTTTCAGTTTTTCTCCATTGAGAATGATATTTGCGGTGGGTTTTTCATAGATGGTTTTGATGATATTGAGGTATGTGCCCTCTATCCCTGCACTTTGAAGAGTTTTGATCAGGAAGGGATGCTGTACTTTGTCAAATGCTTTTTCAGCATCTATGGAGAGTATCATATGGTTCTTGTTCTTTCTTTTATTGATGTGTTGTATCACATTGACTGATTTGCGGATGTTGAACCAACCTTGCAGCCCTGGAATAAATCCCACTTGGTCGTGGTGAATAATCTTTTTAATGTACTGTTGAATCCTATTGGCTAGTATTTTGTTGAGTATTTTCGCATCTGTGTTCATCAAGGATATCGGTCTATAGCTCTCTTTTTTGGTGGGATCCTTGTCTGGTTTTGGGATCAAGGTGATGCTGGCCTCATAAAATGAGTTTGGAAGTTTTCCTTCCATTTCTATTTTTTGGAACAGTTTTAGGAGAATAGGAATTAGTTCTTCTTTAAATGTTTGGTAGAATTCCCCCGGGAAGCCGTCTGGCCCTGGGCTTTTGTTTGTGTGGAGATTTTTAATGACTGTTTCAATCTCCTTACTGGTTATGGGTCTGTTCAGGCTTTCTATTTCTTCCTGGTTCAGTTGTGGTAGTTTATATGTTTCTAGGAATGCATCCATTTCTTCCAGATTGTCAAATTTATTGCCGTAGAGTTGCTCATAGTATGTTCTTATAATAGTTTGTATTTCTTTGGTGTTAGTTGTGATCTCTCCTCTTTCATTCATGATTTTATTTATTTGGGTCCTTTCTCTTTTTTTTTGATAAGTCGGGCCAGGGGTTTATCAATTTTATTAATTCTTTCAAAGAATCAGCTCCTAGTTTCGTTGATTTGTTCTATTGTTTTTTTGGTTTCTATTTCATTGATTTCTGCTCTGATCTTTATGATTTCTCTTCTCCTGCTGGGCTTAGGGTTTCTTTCTTGTTCTTTCTCCAACTCCTTTAGGTGTAGGGTTAGGTTGTGTACCTGAGACCTTTCTTGTTTCTTGAGAAAGGCTTTTACTGCTATATATTTTCCTCTCAGGACTGCCTTTGTTGTGTCCCACAGATTTTGAACCGTTGTATTTTCATTATCATTTGTTTCCATGATTTTTTTCAATTCTTCTTTAATTTCCCGGTTGACCCATTCATTCTTTAGAAGGATACTGTTTAGTCTCCATGTATTTGGGTTCTTTCCAAACTTCCTTTTGTGGTTGAGTTCTAGCTTTAGAGCATTGTGGTCTGAAAATATGCAGGGAATGATCCCAATCTTTTGATACTGGTTGAGTCCTGATTTAGAACCGAGGATGTGATCTATTATGGAAAATGTTCCATGTGCACTAGAGAAGAATGTGTATTCTGTTGCTTTGGGATGAAATATTCTGAATATATCTGTGATGTCCATCTGGTCCAGTGTGTCGTTTAAGGCTTTTATTTCCTTGCTGATCTTTTGCTTGGATGACCTGTCCATTTCAGTGAGGGGAGTGTTAAAGTCCCCTACTATTATTGTATTGTTGTTGATGTATTTCTTTGATTTTGTTATTAATTGGTTTATATAGTTGGCTGCTCCCACGTTGGGGGCATAGATATTTAAAATTGTTAAATCTTCTTGTTTGACAGACCCTTTGATTATGATATAGTGTCCTTCCTCATCTCTTATTATAGTCTTTGGCTTAAAATCTAATTGATCTGATATAAGGATTGCCACTCCTGCTTTCTTCTGATGTCCATTAGCATGGTAAATTCTTTTCCACCCCCTCACTTTAAATCTGGAGGTGTCTTCAGGTTTAAAATGAGTTTCTTGGAGGCAACATATAGATGGGTTTTGTTTTTTTATCCATTCTGATACCCTGTGTCTTTTGACAGGGGCATTTAGCCCATTCACATTCAGGGTAACTATTGAGAGATATGAATTTAGTGCCATTGTATTTCCTGTAAGGTGACTGTTACTGTATATGGTCTCTGTTCCTTTCTGATCTACCACTTGTAGGCTCTCTCTTTGCTTAGAGGACCCCTTTCAATATTTCCTGTAGAGCTGGTTTGGTATTTGCAAATTCTTTCAGTTTTTGTTTGTCCTGGAAGCTTTTAATCTCTCCTTCTATTTTCAATGATAGCCTAGCTGGATATAGTATTCTTGGCTGCATGTTTTTCTCGTTTAGTGCTCTGTAAATATCATGCTAGCTCTTTCTGGCCTGCCAGGTCTCTGTGGATAAGTCAGCTGCCAATCTAATATTTTTACCATTGTATGTTACAGACTTCTTTTCCCGGGCTGCTTTCAGGATTTTCTCTTTGTCACTGAGACTTGTAAATTTTACTATTAGGTGACGGGGTGTGGGCCTATTCTTATTGATTTTGAGGGGCGTTCTCTGAACCTCCTGAATTTTGATGCTCATTCCCTTTGCCATATTGGGGAAATTCTCCCCAATAATTCTCTCCAGTATACCTTCTGCTCCCCTCTCTCTTTCTTCTTCTTCTTGAATCCCAATTATTCTAATGTTGTTTCGTCTTATGGTGTCACTTATCTCTCGAATTCTCCCCTCGTGGTCCAGTAGCTGTTTGTCCCTCTTTTGCTCAGCTTCTTTATTCTCTGTCATTTGGTCTTCTATATCACTAATTCTTTCTTCTGCCTCATTTATCCTAGCAGTTAGAGCCTCCATTTTTGATTGCACCTCATTAATAGCTTTTTTGATTTCAACTTGGTTAGATTTTAGTTCTTTTATTTCTCCAGAAAGGGCTTTTATATCTCTTGAGAGGGTTTCTCTAATATCTTCCATGCCTTTTTCGAGCCCGGCTAGAACCTTGAGAATTGTCATTCTGAACTCTAGATCTGACATGTTACCGATGTCTGTATTGATTAGGTCCCTAGCCTTCGGTACTGCCTCTTGTTCTTTTTTTTGTGTTGAATTTTTACGTCTTGTCATTTTGTCCAGATAAGAGTAAATGAAGGGGCAAATAAAATACTAAAAGGGTGGCAACAACCCCAGGAAAATATGCTTTAACCAAATTAGAAGAGATCCAAAATCGTGAGTGGGTAGAAAGGGGATAAAAAGAGGTTCAAAAAGTAAGAAAGGAAAAAAAAAGCAAAAAGAAAAAAAAAAGAAAAAAGAATTTTTAAAAAAAGAAAACACCTAAGATAAATGTAAAAAAGAAAAAATATATATATTAGATAAACTAGTAAAAAATCGTTAAAAAAGAAAAAGGTAACAGTTAAAAAAAAAATTTTACCCAAAGGCGAGAAAAAAAGAAAAAAAATGAAAAAGAAAAAATTAAATTAACTGCAAGACTAAAAAAAATCACAGGAAAAAAGCCATGAGTTCCGTGCTTGGCTTTCTCCTCGGTATTGAAACCGCACTCCTTGGTAGGTGAATTTGGCTTCGGCTGGATTTCTTGTTGATCTTCTGGGGGAGGGGCCTGTTGTAGTGATTCTCAAGTGTCTTTGCCCCAGGCGGAATTACACCGCCCTTACCCGGGGCCGGGGTGAGTAATCCGCTTGGGTTTGCTTTCAGGAGCTTTTGTTCCCTGAGCGCTTTCCATAGAGTTCCGGAGGACGGGAATACAATGGCGGCCTCCTGGTCTCCGGCCCGGAGGAGCCGAGAGCCCAGGGCCCCACTCCTCAGTGCGCCATCAGAGAACAGCGCCCAGTTACTCCCGTCTGCCTGACCTCCGGCCGCGCTCCGAGATCACCGAGCCTGTGACCGGTTCAAGGTCACCCCGAGCTGCGAGCTTACTGTCGGCTCTGTCTCTGTAGTCACCTTTCCCGTTCCAATACCCGCAAGCTCTGCGACACTCAGACACCCCCGATCCTTCTGTGACCCTTCGGGACCTGAGGCCACGCTGACCCCGCGTGGGCTTCGCCCCGGTTTAGCCTCTGGAGCGATGTCCCTCAGCGGAACAGACTTTTAAAAGTCCTGATTTTGTGCGCGGTTGCTCCGCTGCTTGCCGGGAGCCGGCCCCTCCCCCCGGGGTCTATCTTCCCGTCGCTTTGGATTCACTTCTCTGCCTCCTACCTTTCAGAAAGTGGTTGTTTTTCTGTTTCCAGAATTGCTGTTCTTCTTCTCTTCGATCTGCCGATGGATTTTCAGGAGTTTGCAATCTTTAGATAAGCTATCTAGCTGATCTCAGGCTAGCTGAAGCAGTGTCAGCCTGCTACTTCTCCGCCATCTTGACTCCTCCGAGAAATTTCTTGTTTCTTAAGAAAGGCTTGTATCACTATATATTTTCCTCTCAGGACTGCCTTTGCTGTGTCCCGCAGATTTTGAACTGTTGCGTTTTCATTATCATTTGTTTCCATGAATTTTTTCAATTCTCCTGTAATTTCCTGAATGACTTATTCATTCTGTAGAAGGATGCTCTTTAGTCTCCATGTATTTGGGTTATTTCCAAATTTCCTCTTGTGATTGAGTTTGAGTTTCAGAGCATTGTATTCTGAAAATAAGCAGGGAATGATCCCAATCTTTTGATACTGGTTGATACCAGATTTATGTCCGAGGATGTGATCTATTCTGGAGAATATTCCATGTGCCCTAGGGAAAAATGTGTATTCTGTTGTTTTGGAATGGAATGTTCTGAATATATCTGTGATGTCCATCTGGTCCAGTGTGTCATTTAAGGCCTTCATTTCCTTGTCGATCTTTTGTTTGGATAATCTGTCCATTTCAGTGAGGGGAGTGTTAAAGTCCCTTACTATTATTGTATTATTGTTGATATTTTTCTTTGATTTTGTTTTTAATTGGTTTATATAGTTGGCTGTTCCCATGTTAGGGGTATAGATATTTGAAATTGTTACATCTTCTTGTTTGACAAACACTTTGAATATGTTATAGTGTCCTCCCTCATCTCTCTTTTTTTTCAAAGATTATTTATTTATTTGACAGAGAGAGAGAGAGAGAGAGATCACAAGTAGGCAGAGAGGCAGGCAGAGAGGTGGGGGGAAGCAGGCTTCTTGCTGAGCAGAAAGCCTAATGCAGGGCTTGATCCCAGGGACTGAGGATCAAGGGACCTTGATCCTTGAGCCACCCAGGGACCCCACTTCCTTCCTCACCTCTTACTATAGTCTTTGGCTTAAAATCAAATTGATCTAAGGATTGCCACCCCAGCTTTGTTTTGATATCCATTAGGATGATAAATTGTTTTTCACCCCCTCACTTTAAATCTGGAGGTGTCTTTGGGTCTAAAATGAGTTTCTTGCAGACAGCATAATGATGGGTTTTATTTTTTATTCATTCTGATACCCTGTGTCTTTTGATTGGGGCATTTAGCCCATTTACATTCAGGGTAACTATTGAGAGATATGAATTTAGTGCCATTGTATTACCTGTAAGGTGACTATTACTGTATATTGTCTCTGTTCCTTTCTGACCTACTACTTGTATGCTCTCTTTTCTTAGAAGACCCCTTTCAATATTTCCTGTAGAGGTGGTTTGGTGTTTACAAATTCTTTTAACTTTTGTTTGTCCTTGAAGTTTTTTTATCTTTCCTTCTATTTTAAATGAGAGCCTAGCTGGGTATAGTATTCTTGGCTGAATGTTTTTCTCGTTTAGTACTCTGAATATATCATGCCAGTTCTTTCTGCCCTGCCAGGTCTCTGTGGATAAGTCTGTCGCCAATCTAATATTTTCACCATTGTATGTTACAGACTTCTCCTGGGCTTCTTTCAGGATTTTCTCTTTGTCACTAAGACTTGTACATTTTACTACTAGATGATGGGGTGTGGACCTACTCTTATTGATTCTGAGGGGGGGTGTTCTTTGCCTCCTGGATTTTGACGCTTATTCCCTTTGCCATATTAGGAAAATTCTCTACAATAATTCTCTCTACTATACCTTTTGCTCCCCTCTCTCTTCTTCTTCTGGAATCCCAATTATTCTAATGTTGTTTCATCTTATGGTATCACTTATCTCTTGAATTCTTCCCTCGTGATCCAGTAATTGTTTGTCTCTCTTTTGCTTAGCTTCTTTATTCTCTGTCATTTGGTCTTCTATATGACTAGTTCTCTTCTGCCTCATTTATCCTAGCAGTAAGAGTCTTCATTTTTTATTGCACCTCATTAATAGCTTTTTAAATTTCAACTTGGTTAGATTTTAGTTCTTATATTTCTCCAGAAAGTGCTTTTATTTCTCCAGACAGCGTTTCTCTAATATCTTCCATACCTTTTTTGAGCCCAGTAGCACACTGAGAATCATTATTCTGAACTCTAGATCTGACATAGTACCAATGTCCGTATTGATTAGGTCCATAGCCTTTGGTACTCCCTCTTGTTCTTTTTTTGTGGTGAGTTTTTCTGCCTTGTCATTTTATCCAGATATGAATATATGAAGGAGTGAATAAAATTCTAATAGGGTGGCAAAGACCCCAGGAACATGTGCTTTAACCAAATCAGAAGACTCCAAATTGTGAGGGGAAGAAAGGGGGTAAAAAGAAGTTCAGAAAAAAAAATTTAAAAAAGAAAAAGAAATAAAGAAAAAATATAAAAAGAATATATAGAATAAACTATAAAAATATATAAATATAAAATATAAAAATATATAATATATATTATATATATAATATATAAATATAAAAAGAATATATAGATAAAAATAAAAGAATAAAAAAATAAAATAATATATATATATGTATATATATATATACATATATATATATATTAGACTCGTGAATAGAACAGGGTCACCCACTTAATTTTGGGAGTATTTTGGTCTCTTGGAAGAAACTGCCTCCCAAAATTTTAAAGAATGAAACCCATATAGAAGGGTAAACACAATGAAGGGATGAAATATGACTATAAAGGTAAAAAAATTTTTTAAAGAAAATTTCTAAAAAAGAAGTTGATTAGTTGGTTGGGAGAATAAAGGAAAAGAAAGTGGAGAGAATTTGCTCAGGGTGGCTACTAGAAAAAAGCCATTTGCTAGATTTCAGGTATATTTTGATCTATTAGAATAAGTTGTATCCCAGATTTTTTTAGAAGAAAAAACCTTAGGTGTATACAAACAATAAAGTTAGATATAATGAAGGATAAAATATGTCTATAATAACAAAGATTCAAAAAAGATTTTTTAAATAAAAGGTATTGTAAGATAAAGTAGTTAAAAATGTTAAAAGAGGAAAGAGTAAAAGTTAAAAAAAATTAGAAGAAAAAAATAAAAAAATTAACCCTGCAAGACTAAATAATCATGGGGAGAAAGCCATGAATTCCATGCTTTGCTTTCTCCTCTGGAATTCCACTGTTCTCCTTGGTAAGTGAACTTGGTCTTGGCTGGATTTCTTGCTAATCTTCTGGGGGAAGGGCTTGCTGTAGTGATTCTCAAGTGTCTTTGCCTGAGGCAGAATTGCACTGCCCTTACTGGTGGCCAGGCTAAGTAATCGGCTTGGGTTCACTTTCAAAAGCTTTTGTTCCCTGAACTCTTCCATAGAGTTTTGGAGGATGGCAATGAAAATTGTGGCCTCCTAATCTCTGGCCCAGAGGAGCTGAGAGCTTGGGGCCCCACTCCTCAGTGCACCCTCAGAGAAAAGTGCTCAATCACTCCTGTCTCCCTGGCTTCCGGCCACACTCCAAGCTCACCCAACCTGTGACCAGTGTCTCTGTCTCTGGAATACAGCCCTGCCTGGAGTCTCCAAACCCCGCAGATCCCTGCATTCTTCCAAGGGTGTCTCCCTGGATCTTGTGGGGTCCCTGCTCACAGAGTAGTGGCTTGTGCGATGGATCACAATTTAAGGTAACCCCAAGTTGAGAGCTCACTCCTCAGCTTCATCTCTATAGCAGGCTTCCCTGATCTAATACCTGTGAGCTCTGTGACACTCAGACACTCCTGATCCTTCTGTGACCCCGTGGGACCTGAGACCACACTCTCTCCTCGTGGGCTTCACCCCAGCTTAGCCTCTGGAACAATGTCCCTCAGTGGAGCAGACTTTTAAAAGTTCTGATTTTGTGCTCCATTGCTGATCCTCTTGCTGGGAGCTGGCCCCTCCCCCCTCATTCTATCTTTCCATTACTTTGGATTCACTTCTTTGTAGGTCCTACCTTTCAGAAAGTTGTTGATTTTCTGTTTCTAGAATCGCTGCTCTTCTCTTTGATCTCCTGTTGGATTTGTAGGTGTTCGGAATGGTTTGATAAGCTTTCTAGCTGATCTCCTGCTACCTGATGTCATCTCATCCTGTTACTTCTCTGCCATCTTGACTCCTCCCTTTGGTCTGGGTACTCTTACCTAAAATCAATTGATTATAGATGTGTGGGCTTATTTCTGGGCTCTTAATTCTATTCCATTTGCCTATATGTCTATCCTTATGCACAAACTACATTGTTCTGTAATTACTGTAGTTTAGAAGTATATTTTGAAATTGGAAAGCATGAGCTCTTTCATTTAGTTCTTCTTTTTCAATATTATTTTGGCTATTTGTAGTTCTAATGCATTTGAGGATCAACTTTTCCATTTCTGCAAAAAAAGGCTATTGGAATTTTGATAGTGATTGAATTGAATCTGCAGATCACTTGAGGGAATTTTGGCTTCTTATCAATATTGTCTTCCAATCCTTGAACATGGGATGTCTTTCCATTTTTTGAGTTCATCTTTACTTATGTCATGACATTTTGATTGTTTGTTTGTATAAATCTTTTAGTTCCTTGGCTAATTTTTTTTCAGATATTTTATTCTTTTGGATATATTATAAATGAAATAATTTCCTATTTCCTTTTAGATTATTCATTAGATATATAATGAATAATATATAAACTCATATATTTATATATGAGAATATATAAACTCTACTGATTTTTAATGATCTATTATCCTGCATCTTTTAAAAAAATTATTTTATATTTTCAATGTTATAAAATTCATTGTTTATGCACCATACCCAGTGCTCCATGCAATATGTGCCCTCCTTAATACCCACTACCAGGCTCACCTAACCCCCCATTCCTCTCCCCTCTACCTGTTTGTTTCTCAGAGTCCATAGTATCTCATGCTTCATTTCCCCTCTGATTTTCCCCAATTACCTTTTCCTTTCCTTCTCCTAATGTCCTCCATGTTATTCCTTATGCTCCACAAGTAAGTGAAACCATATAATTGACTCTCTCTGCTTCACTTATTTCACTCAGCATAATCTCCTCCAGTCCCATTCATATTGATACAAAAGTTGGATATTTATTCTTTCTGATGACTGTGTAATATTCCATTGTATATATGGACCATATCTTTTTTATCCATTCATCTGTTGAAGGCCATCTTTGCCCTTTCCACAGTTTAGTGATTGTAGCCATCATTGATATGAACATCAGGGTACAGATGGCCCTTCTTATCAATACATCTTTGTTGAATTTATTTATTAGCTCTATGGTTGTGTGTGTGTGTATGTGTACTCTTTGGGATTTTCTGTAGATGGTCATGCCAAAGAGACTTTTTTTTCATCCTTTCTAATCAATGCCTCTTTTTTTTTATTGCCTAATTACTCTGGTTAGTACTTCTGGTAAAATAGCACATTTGGGGTGAAAGTAGGCATTCTTGTCTTGTGGGGGGAAGCTGTCTTTTTGTCACCATTGAATACAATGTTAGCTGGTGGGTTTTCATAAATGCCCTTAATCATGTTGAGGAATTTTCCTCCAATTCCTAGTTTTCTGAGTAAATTTTCAAAAGATTTTATTCATTTATTTGACAGATAGAGATCACAAGTAGGCTGAGAGACAGGCAGAGAGAGAGAGAGAGATGAGGAAGCAGGCTCCCTGCTGAGCAGAGAGTCCAATGTGAGGCTTGATCCCAGGGCTAAGGGATCATGACCTGAGCTGAAAGCAGAGGCTTTAACCCACTGAGCCACCCAGGTGCCCCTCAGAGTGATTTTTATCATGAAATTGTAAACTATTTTGTCAAATGTTTTTCTACATCAGTTGAGATGATCATGTCATTAATTTTATTTTGTTCTATTGATTTGGTGTATTATATTGATTGATTCTCTCATGTTAAAACACCTTTGCATTTCCAGAATAAAGCCCATTTGGTCACTGTGTATAACCCTTTTAATATACTGTTTATTTCAGTTTGCTAGTATTGTGTGAGAAGTATTTTCTTCATATTCATAAGAGACATTGGTTGGTAATTTGATTTTCTTATGATGTCTTTGTCTGGCTTTGGTACTAGGGTTATCCTGACCTCATAGAATCAGTTAGGAAGTGTTATTTCCTCTTCCATTTTTAAATGGTTTATTTATTTATTTATTTATTTTAATTAATTAACTTATTTTCAGAAAAACAGTATTCATTATTTTATCACCACATCCAGTGCTCCATGCAATCCATGCCCTCTATAATATCCACCACCTGGTACCCCAAGCTCCCACCCCTCCGCCACTTCAAACCCCTCATATTGTTTTTCAGAGTCCATAGTTTCTCATGATTCAACTCCCCTTCCAATTTACCCCAACTCCCTTCTCCTCTCTAACACCCCTTGTCCTCCATGATATTTGTTATGCTTCACAAACAAGTGAAACCATATGATAATTGACTCTCTCTGCTTGACTTATTTCATTCAGCATAATCTCTTCCAGTCCCATCCATGTTGCTACAAAAGTTGTGCATTCATCCTTTCTGATGGACGCATAATACTTCATAGTGTATATGGACCACATCTTCCTTATCCATTTGTCTGTTGAAGGGCATCTTTGTTCTTTCCATAGTTTGGCGACCGTGGCCATTGCTGCTATAAACATTGGGGTACAGATGGCTCTTCTTTTCACTACATCTGTATCTTTGGGGTAAATACCCAGGAGTGCAGTGGCAGGGTCATAGGGAAGTTCTATTTTTAATTTCTTGAGGAATCTCCACACAGTTCTCCAAAGAGGCTGCACCAACCTGCATTCCCACCAATAGTGTAAGAGGGTTCCCCTTTCTCCACATCCTCTCCAACACATGTTGTTTCCTGTTTTGTTAATTTTGGCTATTCTAACTGGTGTAAGGTGATATCTCAATGTGGTTTTAATTTGAATCTCCCTGATGGCTAATGATGATGAACATTTTTTCATGTGTCTGATAGCCATTTGTATGTCTTGATGGAGAAGTGTCTGTTCATATCTTCTTCCCATTTTTTGATATGTTTGCCTGTTTCATGTGTGTTGAGTTTGAGGAGTTCATTATAGATCCTGGATATCAACCTTTTGTCTGTACTGTCATTTGCAAATATCTTCTCCCATTCTGTGGGTTGCCTCTTTGTTTTCTTGACTGTTTCCTTGGCTGTGCAGAAGCTTTTGATTTTGATGAAGTCTCAAAAGTTTATTTTTGCTTTTGTTTCCTTTGACTTTGGAGACATATCTTGAAAGAAGTTGCTGTGGCTGATATCGAAGAGATTACTGCCTATGTTCTCTTCTAGGATTCTGATGGATTCCTGTCTCATGTTGAGGTCTTTTATCCATTTTGAGTTTATCTTTGTGTACGATGTAAGAGAATGGTTGAGTTTCATTCTTCTACTTATAGCTGTCCAGTTTTCCCAGCACCATTTATTGAAGAGACTGTCTTTTTTCCACTGTATATTTTTTCCTGTTTTGTCGAAGATTAATTGACCATAGAGTTGAAGGTCCATATCTGGGCTCTCTACTCTGTTCCACTGATCTATGGGTCTGTTTTTATGCCAGTACCATGCTGTCTTGGTGATCACAGCTTTGTAGTAAAGCTTGAAATCAGGTAACGTGATGCCCCCAGCTTTATTCGACAACCTGAACAGACCTATATCTAATAACGAGATTGAAGCAGTGATCAAAAACCTCCCAAAAAACAAGAGCCCAGGACCTGACGGATTCCCTTGAGAATTCTACAAAACTTTCAAAGAAGAAATAACACCTATTCTCCTAAGCTGTTTCAAAAAATTGAAGCAGAAGGAAAACTTCCAGACTCTTTCTATGAAGCCAGCAATACCCCGATCCCCAAACCAGGCAAAGACCCTACCAAAAAGGAGAATTTTAGACAAATATCACTGATGAATATGGATGCTAAGATTCTCAACAAGATCCTAGCAAACAGGGGACGCCTGGGTGGCTCAGTTGGTTAAGCAGCTGCCTTCGGCTCAGGTCATGATCCCAGCGTCCTGGGATCGAGTCCCACATTGGGCTCCTAGCTCCGCAGGGAGCCTGCTTCTCCCTCTGCCTCTGCCTTCCACTCTGTCTGCCTGTGCTCGCTCTCACTCTCTCTCTCTCTGACAAATAAATAAATAAAATCTTTAAAAAAAAGATCCTAGCAAACAGGATCCAACAGCACATTAAAAAGATTATCCACCATGATCAAGTCGGATTCATCCCTTGGCTACAAGGATGGTTCAACATTCACAAATCAATCAATGTGATAGAACAAATTAATATGAGAAGAGAGAAGAAACACATGATACTCTCAATTGATGCAGAAAAAGCATTTGACAAAATCCATCATCTGTTTCTGATTAAAACGCTTCAAAGTATAGGGATCAAGGGAACATTCCTGAACTTCATCAAATCTATCTATGAAAGACCCACAGCAAATATCATCCTCAATGGGAGAAAGCATTGGGATCCTTGCTTGGTGGGAGCTTACTTCTCTCTCAGTCTCTGCCTGCCCCTCTGCCTGCTTGTGTGCTCCATCTCTGTCTCTAACAAATAAATAAATTAAATAAATAAAATGCTTGTCTACATCATCTAGATTATCTAATTTGTTGGGTATGATTGTTCATTGTAATCTCATAATCCTTTATGTTTCTATAGGGTTGGTAGCAATGTCTCCTTAATTTCTGATTTGAATTATTTTCATTTTGTGCCTTATATTTTTTGTCTAATATAAGATTTGTCAGTTTTATTGGAATTTTCAAAGAAATGACCATTTGGTTCAATTATTGTTTTTATTTTTCTTTTATTTTGTTTTTCATTTAGCTCACTGAATATACCATTAATAATGGGTGAATCCCTATTAGTAAGGAATTACTATTTTTAATTGCATTTATCTTTTTTAAACTTTTTTATTATGTTCTGTTAACCACTGTATATAGTACATCATTAGTTTTATTTAAAGGCACAGAAAATTTTCTTGGTAAATTATTTCAAGGATATAGGGGAGAAATAATTCCCATTCTTTAACAACTTCCATAATATAGACAAAGATAAGAAGTGGTTCTTTTAGAACTCCTCAAACTCAACACACACAAAACAATCTTATAAAAAAATGGGCCGAAGATATGAACAGACACTTCTCCAATGAAGACACACAAATGGCTATCAGATACATGAAAAAATGTTCATCATCACTAGCCAACACGGAGATTCACATTAAAACCTCATTGAGATACCACCTTACACCAGTTAGAATGGCCAAAATTAACAAGACAGGAAACAACATGTGTTGGAGAGGATGTGGAGAAAAGGGAACCCTCCTACACTGTTGATGGGAATGCAAGTTAGTGCAGCCACTTTGGAAAACAGTGTGGAGATTCCTCAAGAAATTAAAAATAGAGCTTCCTTATGACCCTGCAATTGCACTCCTGGGTATTTACCCCAAAGATACAGATGTAGTGAAAAGAAGGGCCATCTGTACCCCAAATGTTTATAGCAGCAATGGCCATGATCACCAAACTGTGAAAAGAACCAAGATGCCCCTCAACGGACGAATGGATAAGGAAGATGTGGTTCATGTACACTATGGAGTATTATGCCTCCATCAGAAAGGATGAATACCCAACTTTTGTAGCAACATGGAAGGACTGGAAGAGCTCAGGCTGAGTGAAATAAGTCAACCAGAGAGAGTCAATTATCATATGGTTTCACTTATTTGTGGAGCATAACAAATAGCATGGAGGACAAGGGGAGATGGAGAGGAGAAGGGAGTTGAGGGAAATTGGAAGGGGAGGTGAACCATGAGAGACTATGGACTCTGAAAAACAATCTGAGGGTTTTGAAGGGGTGGGGGGTAGGAGGTGGGGGAACCAGGTGGTGGGTATTAGAGAGGGCATGGATTGCGTGGAGCACTGGGTGTGGTGCAAAAACATTGAAAACTGTTACGCTGAATAAATAAATAAATTTTAAAAAAGAAGTGCTTCTTTTACTCTGCAAGAATACATAATGTTAATGCACAAATAAACACAAGAAATGCCAACATAAGTCATTAGTAATTGTGACTCCAGTATATATTAAAATTCAAGAAATGCATTTTTTTCTTTTTCTTTTTTTTTTTTTTTAAGATTTTATTTATTTATTTGTCAGAGAGAGAGAGAGCAAGAGCGAGCACAGGCAGAGTGGCAGGCAGAGTCAGAGGGAGAAGTAGGCTCCCTGCGGAGCAAGGAGCCCGATGTGGGACTCGATCCCAGGACGCTGGGATCATGACCTGAGCTGAAGGCAGCTGCTTAACCAACTGAGCCACCCAGGCGTCCCTATATTAAAATTCAAAAGCAAAGCCTCATAAAAGTGGTAAACACAAGACTATATGTTGATTCAATATAAAAAAAAACATAGAATCATGTTAATAATGTTTGAGGTATTAACTTCAAAAACTTAACACCCATCCTGAAAAGAAAACAGAAAGAATAACTTCTTAACCAAAGTCCAGATAAACGCAAAGCTGAGTCTATTAAGACCATTAAAATTAGGGTCAACGACAATTGCACTATTGAGTATTTACACCCAAAATACAGATGTATTGAAAAGAAGAACAATAGATACCCCAATGTTCAGAGCAGCAATTAGATTCCTTAGCTGTTGCTCTGGGCAGGGTTTTTATTCCAGGGGGCCTTTAGAGAAGGAGCAGTACAGGATAGAGTCATTGTAAAGTAATACAACTCTTTTAAGAACAGTGTTGCAGTTTATATTGAGAGTCATTAAAATATTCATGCTCATTTATTGTACTAATTTTATATCTGGAAATTTGCCCAGAGGTAATAATACAAAATGTAGAAGATGTTATATGCTGAAAGGTTTCTAATCTTCCTAAAGCAAAATAGGAAATTATCAAAATAGTAAACAGAAATAAATAATTAAGTAAATATGTTATATTATTATGATGGAATATAAGCTGATTATTAAACATAATGCTTATAAACCTGCCTATGTAATGTGAAAAAATAGCATAAATTTTTGTTACTGTTTTACATACAGTATATTAAATATTACTGGGAAAGTACTGGAGGAGAGACAGCTTCAGATTGCTAATAGTGATTGCTCTATCATGATAACACAATAAGTAGTTTTCTTCTTATTTCCCAAATCTTTTTGATTACTTTTATATTAAAAGTAAAAAGAAATAAAAACAAGGGCACCTGGGTATCTCAGTTTGTTAAGCATCTACCTTTGGCTCAGGTCATGATCCCAGGGTTCTGGGATGGAACCCAACAACAGGCTCTCTGTTTTGCAGAGAACCTGTTTCTCCCTCTCCCTCTGCCTGCTGCTCCCCTGCTTGTGCTCTCTCTCTCTTCCAAATAAATTAAAAAAATCTTAAAAAACCCATACAGATATTTGTTTACCTGATTCATATTTTAAAATAGTGGGAGAAAAAATAGTGTTGAAAATATAAGCTTTTCATTTTGCTTTACTCCATACCCTGCTACCATCTTAAAATTTAGGATTTGAGTTTAATTCTTTTTCTGTCTGTTGTGTGTATGTGTAACATTTAAGAACATCTGTTCCTTATGTTCTACACAGGTAATAGAACAAAACAGTCTACTTGTAAATGTATCAATCAGCATAGAAATACAGAGCACATGAGAAGCAAGATTTCTTTTCATCCTACCCTTCTTTTGCTCATGGCAGTGCACCTTCTTGCTCTAAAAATTAACAGATTAATGCATATCATTCAAAAAATTCTGTGATTTTATTTAAATTATACATGTGCATTTAAAGAATAAATTGTATTTCCTTACACTGTATGGATTTCTTCACTAACACTGCAGGGTTTTGTATACGTTTTACAGTGAGCACCAGCAGTTGAACCTCATTCTTGTGACTGCTAGACATTGAGAGAATCAACTTCAAATAAATCCTTAATGAACTGTTGGTAAAATAACTAAATTCTTCTTATCACTATTGATTATGGTGAAATTGTTGATTTCTTTCTGAGTTTCTGTCAGTTTTTCCTGCCTTATATTAAGCTTCTTAATTCTTTTGTCTTCTTGATGGAATATATTCTTTATTATGTGAAAAATGTACTCCTTGGAGTAAATTTTACTGCTGTGTTTGCTTGTCATTCTTGTATTCCATGACTTCCTCTTGGTGAATACTAATACTACTTCTTTCTCATCTAATCTTGGTTTTATGTCTTCTAAAATTTGGCTCTATTTTCAAAATATTTTTCAAAATAATTTTCAAAATAATTCTATTTTCAAAATAATTTTTTCTAACTTGTATTCATTCAATAAATACTAAGGACTCACTAAGTGCCAGGATCTTTTCTAGGTGCTGGAATTAAAACTGTGAACAAAACAGACCTTAATCACTGCCTATCTAGAGCTGATGGTGAAAACTTACATTCCATTAACTCTTTGGTCTGAGGGAATTCAGTAGCGTAAAAATTAGAAATTTGCTGCCAATCTGATTGCTGCCAAGTATTGAGAATTTACTTTTCATCTGAAATTCTCAATTATTTTCCAGGATGCACCTAAATGAGTGTCCTTGGTATATGTGAGCGGTTAAAATTTTTTTTTTTTAATTTCATTACCACCCAATAGCTCTTTACATTGATAAAATGGACTTTCATTATTTTCCCATTATTATTCTTTTCTATTCCCTTTCTCTCATTCTCCTTCACTTTCTTCCTCCCTCAGTCACTCTCTCTTTTCTCTCCATCAGATTTATGTAGAACCACACATATTGGTCCTCTGTGCTTTTAATGTCATTCTGCCTTTTTTCTTTGATCTCTTTGTCTTTTTGTTATATATTTCAGATTTCTTGTCTTTCATCTATGTTCATTCTATTATACAACTTTTCTACTGAAATTTTTATTTTGGTGGTCACAATTAAAGGATTAGAACATTCTCTTGTTCTTGCATTTTCCTTAGTTTTAACAGAAGAATTATTTTATGATACAGTATCCTCTTAAATCTCTCAAAATATGCTAATTAGAATATGTTTAACTTCATATATGTTCAAGTTATTTTCTCTTCTTCCATGGTTGTTTTTTTCACTTGTTAATTTGAGCTGTTGATGCTCTTGGTTTTCCTTAACTGTCAGTTTTACTTAGTTGTTATATCTTTTTATATTTTGATCTGTGCATATTTTTGACTGTATCCATTTTTCTTCATGCTTATATTTATTCTCATTTGTTACCTTTCATGCATTCCTCATAATTTCTCGCTCATTGATGATAATTTTTCTTGTTTTCCATTAGTGCTGTGCACATCTGAACAAAATTTAAAATATTCTAATAATTTTATAAGATTTTTGTAGGATGAGAGATAAACATTCCTGATCTAACTTCTATCTTTATCTACATTGTAGTGGTTTTTTTTTTTAAGATTTTATTTATTATTTTGACAGACAGATCAGAAGCAGGCAGAGAGGCAGGCAGAGAGAGAGGGGGAAGCAGGCTCCCCGCTGAGCAGAGAGCCCAATGCAGGGCTCCATCCCAGGACCCTGAGATCATGACCTGAGCCAAAGTCAGAGGCTTAACCCACTGAGCTACCCAGGCACCCCTAGTGGTTTTGTTTTTAATTTGAGGAACATATTTCTGACAAGTAAAATGTCTGGTTATTGACATTTTTAAAGTAGTTTTAGTAATTTGAATAATGCATTCCTGAATATTTTAAGGGCACATATAGTGTCAAAATATTTAAATTTTGTACTTTTTTTGATGAATACTTTTTAAGATTGGTGCAAATAAGCATCTTTACCATGAAATACTGAGAATAGAACCAAATTTGTCAGCTTATTCTTTTGTTACCCTTAAGATTAATTCCTTGAAGACATTCTCAAGAAAAAGATACTCTGAGTTCACAAAAATATTTCAAAGTTGATCCTTCAACACCCTCAATAGCTATCTCACTTAGATTATGTTTAACATGTGGAACAGAAGATATCACATAGGCTTACACATTTAAAGTGAGCACATAGTTTAGGTAAGAGGAAAAAGGACGACTATAGCTCAGTTATCTTCTGAAAGTTATGTGTTTTCTTATTTACATAAAACAGAAATGGAAGCACAGGTAATCAGAACACAATAAACTCTGGTCTTGAAGGGAGCTACAGGCCAGTGTGCACTGGTAATTCATAGTCTTAATTTTTAGGTTAAGCCTAATGAATCTACTTTGGAAATTCTATCATGAAATATTGTTCAATTGAGTTTATGCCTTTGAAATAAAAGTTTCAGCATTGTAGAAGGGGATAGAAACAGTATAAGACATATTTTCCCCCTATATATTATATTTGAATATGTTAGTAATATATAGAAAGAAATACATTCAAAAATCATCTAGCAGCAGAGTATTGAGTTCATGTACCTACACATCTTCCTACTATTAATGAATTTTTGAGACCTGTTCAGCATATAGTCAGAGTAGGAAGTTGACTATATTATAGCATAGTTTGCAGGGCATTTAGGAATGCTGGCTAATGATGCTCTTCTTCCAACTGGCTTGAAACATTTCCTATCAGAATTATAACTGAAGTCCAAAAAGGTAATAATCAAATAGGGCTATTTGTCATCTAGAAAAAGGCAGGATAATCATGGATGGGGAAGAGAATGCAGGATGAAGTTCTTTCCCTCTTTTAGTGTGTGGCACTGATTAGTTCAATGGATTATAAAGTTGCCTCTTTTGTCACTTTGCAAAGCATTGAAGAGTTTAAGTGAAAGAAGAATATACATTTCATTACTCAACTGATGGGAGTTTTTATTTAGAAGAAGCCTGGTAGCAGGAGACAACTGAGATACTGTTGTGTCTGTCAGATACACTCACCATGTATAAGAGGCACTCAGTGTGAATAGTTTTGTTATAGAAAGGCCACCACCATATTTTTCCTTGCTCATTTTCATGTTTCCTCTTATTGTTCCTTGTACCTAGTCCATGCACAATATTTCTCATCGAAATTTTGAAGTGCTTTGCAAATTGCTGCTCTGCTTTGATCTTAATTGCTAAGTGATGATAGTTAAGTAAAGGCCTGGGAAGAAAGAGAACAGTTATTTTCTCTGAAAAGAAAATGCATAAAATGAGTTTTTTACTACAAATGATGGAGGAAATGGATAGATGAACTAACTGCTTGAAAGTGCTATGATTATTTTGTCGAAGTGGGCAGTGGGGTTCCTTCCTCCACCTTCTTCTTACCCTCTCCTCTTACCCTCTCCTCTCCTATTCTTCACTTCCTTTTTATCATCACAGAAATCATTCCTTGTGTAAAGATATCTATTTTATTTTTTTATTTTAAAGATTTTATTTATTTATTTGACAGAGAGAGAGAGAGAGAGAGAGATCACAAGTAGGCAGAAAGGCAGGTAGAGAGAGAGAGAGAGGAGGAAGCAGGTTCCCAGCTGAGTGGAGAGCCCGATGCGGGGCTTGATCCCAGGACCCTGGGATCATGACCTGAGCTGAAGGCAGAAGCTTAACCCACTGAGCCATCGAGGCACCCCAAAGATATCTACTTTAGTTAGATATATAGATTTAGGAATCATCACAGACATGTTCCTGTATATGAGAGATGGAGAAGTTCTGGGCCATTGGTGATAGCCTTTCAGCGGCTGGGTGATGTGTAACCTGAAGCAACACATTTGTTTCCAGACTTTTAAAGTATATGAACCAATAAACCAATAAACTAGTATGTTAAACTAGTATGAATTTGGAGTTCCCGTCCCTTGCACCTGGGCCGTCATCATCCAAGACACTTTTTTGATTGTAGTTACTCATTTGAAAAGACTTCATCATTGCTATTAGTGGAAATGGTAATTAACTGGAATAGTATTTCTGGTTAATTGAAATTTATGACTTTCTTAAGATCAGTTAAAAAACAATTTTTATTTTAACAATTGCTGTTGAAAAACATTTTCCCTTTAAGAATGGCAGACATGGCGTAGGTCTGCAGTTATTTAAAGGTTTCAGATTGGGGCGCCTGGGTGGCTCAGTGGGTCAAGCCTCTGCCTTCGGCTCAGGTCATGATCTCAGGGTCCTGGGATTGAGCCCCACATCGGGCTCTCTGCTCGGCAGGGAGCCTGCTTCCTCCTCTCTCTCCTCTCTCTCTGCCTACTTGTGGTCTCTGTCTGTCAAATAAATAAATAAAATATTTAAAAAAAATAAAGGTTTCAGATTCTGGTTAATTGAGGTTTATTGTAAATTGTGATTTCAAATCTTTTATTGTTAAGTGCTTCCTGAGGCCACATAATTCAATACTTCTTTTGTCTAGATATTCCTTTCTCGTCTAGCAGCTGTATTTACTGATACTGATGGTGAATTGCTTAACCTTTTGAAACCATTTTCTGTAATTCTAGGGTGATATTTGCACATGTACTTGGCTTTCTTCATAAATAAACTATACAAAGCTTATTGCAGAGTGTTAGTAAATGTGGGAAAGCAAGGAGCTGAAGACAGACATTTTTACTAATTTGGGAGCCATTTAAAAAATGGCTTGTTCTGCAAACAGACTTCAAACCATTTGTTTATAAACACTGTAAACTAAAAAAAAAAAAAAAAGTGAGCTTAACATTGTTGTAATATCTTATTCACTGCCATATAAGGAATGGTTTTTACGAGATCAATTTTTGCCGACTTTTTTTGAGTTGGACTAGATGCACTGAAACCCACTGGGGAAAACAGCTTCTATTAAGAGCAACAAGAAAAATATGATGAGGCACACTGTAGTGTAGAATAATTCAGAGATTCACAGTCAGTTAAGATCATTATGGGTTACTTCAAAGATTCAAAGGGGTGCCTGAAGAAGAAAACGTTTTTAAATTTTTGATAGGAATTCTGGGCAGGTCTACTGGGAAGTTTATGACGTTTCCTAGTCTTTTTGGTGGGGGGGGCGGAAATGGGAGAAAGAATCTATCATTTATACTTTTATGGAAGTATTGACAGTGAAATCTGGAGGACTCTAGTTCAAAATATCACCTTGAACAATTTGCTTCATTTTTCACTGTGGAGTTTCTTCTCCAGACAGTAATTGGAAATCATGTGGGTTTTGCTATTAGAAAGGAAGAAGATAGGTAAGCCGAGAGTCTATGCTATAAGCAACCTCTGCAAAGCCAGTGCTGTGTTTGAACAGACGGAACACCGAGGAAATGAGCTTTGTCAGCAGCAGGGAGAGCTGCCCAGGCAGCTGGTGGTAGAGGGATTAATTCACGGAAGCCTCTTCTGCTGCCATGGTACAGATGGGATCATCTGGCTGACTTTCTCCAAGAGGAGGAGAGTGATACCTTTGGAGCCTATGTTTATTTGATGACTGTGGAAAAGACAGACTCTCCTGAAGCAGTTCTTAACAACCAGTAACTACATATCTAGCATCGTAAAGGCTGTGTTGAAATGAGAAGAAATGTTATTCAGAACATCTGCAAACTTTACAGTGAGGGACATAGTGGTGATACAGGCCTTGGAAGGAAAGACAGGACTCAAAGGCCCTGCTCTGTCACTGAGCTGTGTAGCGAAGGCTAGTTATTTATGAGTCCACCGTGATAGTCATTTGTTGAAAGCCTGACATCTGATCTGGTTTAGCCCCTTCATCAGAAATGAGGGTAAGAGTATGGCAGGCAGTGATGAGTGTGTGAAGACTGTAGGAGAAGATGACTCTTTTGTGGACCTCCAGAAGGCCAGGCATGAAGACACAGAAGGGTCCCTGCTAGAAAGGGGAAGCTAGAAGTTGGTGGGACCCTGTGGGTCTGATGGGAATTTGGAGAAGTAGAAATATTAAGGAGAGGTCACCAGTGCTTTTCAAGTGAGGGAATGGCATGCACAAATATCTTTTTTTTTTTAAGTAAACTCAAATTTTTAAGAGTAGATTTATAGAAAAATTTCAAAAATAGTACAGGGAATATTCATGCAGGCTGTATTTAGTTTCTCCTATTACTAATATCTTACATTACAATGGTACATTTGTCTTATCCTAATGAAACAGTACATTGTTATTAACTGATGAAAGTCCATTGATTTTTCAGATTTTGGTGTCATTGCTGCTGGGCTCTCTCAACTGACAGCAAAAAAATGTATGTATGTATATTATTTTGTATATATACACATATTACTAATATTTTTGTATATATCCACTTATATCTATATTAAGCTAAACATGAGTTTATACTTGCTATAGATGAATGATTGTGTCTCCACAAAATTCATATTTTGAAATCTAATCCTTAATGTGATGGTAGGGGAAGGTGGGGCTTTTCAGAGGTGATTTGATCATGAGGGTGGGGTCCTCATGGAAAAGATTTTAGAACTTGTAAAAGAGACCTAGAGCGCTCTCTTGCCCTTTCTGTCATGTGAAAACACAGCAAGAAGACTGCCATCTAGGAATCAGCTAGTAGGCTCTCATCAGACTGAATCTGCCAGGGCCTTGAGCTTGGACTCCTTAGCCTCCAAGACAGTGAGAAATAAATCTCTGATGTTTATAAGCCACTCAGTTTATGGTATTTTGTTATAGTAGCCAGAGTGGCTACTATAGTACTGGGTTAAGACAGTACTGATGATTCCTCCTCTCATTCATTACCACATGGATCATTCTAGCATCTTCCTATGCTTATCTGTAAGTTACCACTCCAACAGTGAAAAACCTGGTTCATACCATCTGCCATCTATGACTCAACTGGTCCATTCCATTGGACATGTAAAGCAGGATCAGATTTGTCCACCTATATTCCCATGGAATACAACTTCATCAACTAGAATAAGGAGAAAATGGATGATTTCTTCTGCCTTAAGGTTTACAAACTAGTTTTAAATTCATGGACAATTTCTGTGTTGAAAATAACTCTCTGATATGTGGAGAAGAAATTTAAGGAGAGTAGAAAAATCAGTGGAGAAGCTATGTCCAAGAAATAATGGTGGTTTGGCTTAGAATAATTAAGAACAAAAATTTATTAAGTTCTTACTAGAAAGCTCTATATAAAAGTTAGTTATTATCTTTGTGTACCATAAGCTGTTCTAAGTACTTTATGAGCCTTAAATCATTGCATCTTCACCACTAATGAGCTGTACTATACTGACCCCATTTCATAGATGAAGTAGGTGAGGCACAAGTTTATAACTTGTTCACATTCCCAGCAAGTTTTGGAGCTAAGATTCACATTCTCACAGTCAGGTTGCAGGTCCTGAGGTCTTAGTCAGTTTCAATTATTCCTGTCAGTCAAAATATCCAGACTCTTGACTATATGAATGCAGTCAGTCTCTCATTTACTTTTTGTAAAGTAGTAGTACACTGCTAGTACTAGAGTTAGTACACTATAGGATCATCCTAAATAGGTTAAGTCAACATCCTTGACTGGAAAAAATATTACATCAACAACCACCACAGCAAGAAAGAAAAAAGGAAAGGCCGGAAAGGAAGGAAGGTAGGACTAAGCAGGAAGGAAAGAAGGAAGGAGAACCACTTAAGTCCACAGTGATGGAGGATCACACACTTGAAAGGAAATGCCATGTTCCTGAGTCTTCTTCTGCCATCTGTGGACTGCAGAGGTAGATGGACATAATCCAACAGCTGTGAGCTCTAACGGCTCCTGCTGGGCTGACAGAGGTTGGGTGGGGGGTGAAGCTGTAGACTACATTTTGAATTCACGAGAGCCTTTCAGGCACCAGTTAAGTGGTTCCTAACCAAGAAAAAACATTTTCATGCACATTGTAAATCCTAGTTTTTTAAAACAAAGAAATCATTGATAAAAGATGAAATACAGTTCTAATAAAAATCTACTCAAATGATATGAAAAACAGTCTTTTGTAGGAAGCCTGTGCATATTTATATTTGTGAATCAGTTATCACATGTCCCTCAGGAAATCAGAACAATTGTTCTGTTACTGAATTTTACCATCAGGGGCTGAGTTTGCTTTTAGATAGTGGTGTGTGCAGTTGAGGGCATATTTTGCTATCCTCACAATCAAATAAAGTGCATCAATTTCCAGGGTCTCCTGGTGCTAATGTCCTCTCACATTCACCCGTGATTTCAGTAGGATCTGAAACCCTAAGTTTTTTCTGCTTTAGAGCAGCGATGGGCCATACTTGACACAAAGCAAGTAAGTGAGGTCACTCCCAACAACTCTGCATTAGGTGAAGTTGTAATCTGATTTTGATTCTGTGACATAAAGCCAGTGGTCAATGTTTTTAGTAAAGTCATTTTTTTGTGGTAGATATTGGGTTCACTACCTAGACCCTGGGTTCAAAGACATCTGAATGTAAAGCCTCGGCAGAAATATGTCTTATTTCAATGTTTTGTATCCTTAAGGCTCAGTATGGCTCTGTTTCATGGTGGTCATTCAATGAAATGCACGTATCTGTTCATGTCAATGAAATGCACGTATCTGTTCATGTCAATGAAATGCACGTATCTGTTCATGTCAACAACTGACTCACTGACAGAATGAATGGATGATATAGAAAACTAGTTCCATTTCTAACCATGTACCTCTCTTTTGTGGTCCACAGGAAAGGTGCACAGAAAACTAGAAATTCTCATGTAGAGCCCTAAAGGAAGTTAACCATCATAGAATCTTGGCTTATAGAGATAGGAAACCCTTATTTTCCACACTGATTGATGCGACAGAATTCATTTCCCTCAAATCCCTTACTTTATGCCAAAGACATGGAGATTAGGTGTTTTTCCCTAAGTCATTGCTTGTTTGGGGAGAAATGGTCAAACTGTGCCCCTGGGAAAGAGAGTTGAGGTATCACATTGTATTACTTTCCAACCGGTCACCTCTTTTTTTAAAAAAAATTAAATTTATTTCTTTTTAGCATTACAGTATTCATTATTTTTGCACCACACCCAGTGCTCCATGCAATCCGTGCCCTCTATAATACCCACCACCTGGTACCCCAACCTTCCACCCCCCTGCCACTTCAAACCCCTCAGATTGTTTTTCAGAGTCCATAGTCTCTCATGGTTCACCTCCCCTTCCAATTTCCCCCAACTCCCTTCTCCCCTCTAACTCCCCATGTCCTCCATGCTATTTGCTATGCTCCACAAATAAGTGAAACCATATGATAATTGACTCTCTCTGCTTGACTTATTTCACTCAGCATAATCTCTTCCAGTCCCATCCATGTTGCTACAAAAGTTGCGTATTCATCCTTTCTGATGGAGGCATAATACTCCATAGTGTATATGGACCACATCTTCCTAATCCATTCGTCCGTTGAAGGGCATCTTGGTTCTTTCCATAGTTTGGCGACTGTGGCCATTGCTGCTATAAACATTGGGGTACAGATGGCCCTTCTTTTCACTACATCTGTATCTTTGGGGTAAATACCCAGGAGTGCAATTGCAAGGTCATAGGGAAGTTCTATTTTTAATTTCTTGAGGAATCTCCACACTGTTTTCCAAAGTGGCTGCACCAACTTGCATTCCCACCAACAGTGGAAGAGGGTTCCCCTTTTTCCACATCCCCTCCAACACATGTTGTTTCCTGTCTTGTTAATTTTGGCCATTCTAACTGGTTTTTTAATGTGAATCTCCCTGATGGCTAGTGATGATGAACATTTTTTCATGTGTCTGATAGCCAATTTCCAACACAAGTTGTCTCTCTGATAGCTAAATTCTACAGAGAGTTTAAGTTATGGGGGAAAAGGTAGCAGGAACAATTATTTTATAGATTGTCTTGCCCCCTGACAAGTGTAGCTCATGGCTGGTCCGCCCCAGGCAGAGGGGTGTTGCAACTAGTTCTTATTAGCGTCATTTAGCAACTATTAGATGGTCATTCAATGTGATCAGGAGAATAATAAAAAGGTAATATATTTAATAAGAGGTAAGATATTGAATATTCATCAATGGAACTTCTTTCCATGTTTTCAACCATTCCTCTTCAGATCCTTTTTCTTTTGGGTGATCTGTTGAGCTGCTTTTTCTGGACCAGAAGTGCTAGAACTTCCTGAAGTTCACAAACTCTTTCCCTTTTCACGCACTGCCCCATCATAAACATATCCTGAGTCCAGGCCTCAAAGGGGTTTGGGATCCTGTCCAAAATCTTGTAACACCCATTGTTCCTTTCCTTACCTGTTATCTATTTATTATGTTTTCAGTAGCAAAGAAACAAAAATTCCATTCTAAAGAGGCTCAAACAATATGCAGATTAATGATCTACATATTGAGAAGTCCCAAGGTAGAGTGAATGCAGGCAGGTTGATTCGGTGACTGTGTAAAGTCATTGAGGACCGAGGTCCCTTTCATCTTTCCATTCTTCCATCTTCAGGGTTCTCATCTTGTTCTATAAAACGTGTTGCTTTCAGGGCACCTGGGTGGCTCAGTGGGTTAAAGCCTCTGCCTTCAGCTCAGGTTATGATCCCAGGGTCCTGGGATAGGGCCCCGCATCAGGCTTTCTGCTCAGTGGGGAGCCTGCTTCCCCCCACCCCCACTCTCTACCTGCCTCTCTGCCTACTTGTGATCTCTATTTATTTCAAATAAATAAATAAAATCTTAAAAAAAAAAAAAAAAAACAAAACCAAAAACCAACAACGTGTTACTTTCATGGTCTTGTCTACAGGTGGTATGGTGTGGAGGTTTAGTTTGGCCTTGGGTTCAAATCCCAACCCTGCCACCTAGAGGGTTGTACTTCAGTCTCTTCATATGCAAAGTAGAGGAAAATCAAGGAACTTAGCCTACTTGTTTGCTATGAGGAATAAATGCTCTATGAGTTATCATTTTTATAACTAGAGTTTAACTACATAATTGCAGACTTCACAGTCCAGCCCAGCAATGTACAATGGAGGAAAGAGGGATGGTTCTCCCCAGTGTCTTTATTCAAGGCCACTGTCAATCTACAGGATACCTTAGGACTAATTAGCAAAAATGTTTTCCCCCTGGAGTAGCCTTGAGAGCTCAGAGTGATTTGTATGCATTAGACAACAGTGCTTCCCACCTGTGCGGGCGCATCCCAGTGCCCCACATCTGGGTGATTTGATGCTGCCTTTGTGTAAAGACAAAATGTTCTTTTTCTGGGTAGGAGACTCCTACATTGTTCATGGCCTGGTACCCTCAGTTCTCTGAGAATACTAGGGCAGAACAATGTGAAAGAGATTTGAAGGGCCATGCAGCGAGCTTTAAAACCCTCTGAATATGCATTTCCAAATGCTGCTTTCATAAAACATTCGCTTATAATTTATGAATGTCTACTATGTTTTAGTTATTGCTCTAGATCCTTTATATAAATCACATCTAATTTTTACAGTAACCTGGCAAGTTATATATTATTATACCCACTTTGCATATAAGAAGGAGAGATATTGGCTGGGGGTGGGTGTGTGTGTAGGGGGGAAGCTCGGTGGAGATTGGAGGTTTAGATGACCGGGAATTGAGACTAGGATACAGTTATTAAGAAAGGCCAGCTGGCAAGATAGAAGTCACCTCTATCTGAACAGAAGGCAGAGCTAATATAGCCATTAAGTCATAGGCAAAGAAGTTTTGTAAGCGTCAGAAACCTCTGTAAAATATACATAGAATGTTAACTTGTTATTTTATTTAGGAAACTTTCAGCCTATTGAAATAAGACTTGCTTTATGGTCTGAATAAGTACATTTGTTCTGAATATGTTTTAAAGAATGTGTGCTTTGCAGTTTTTGAGTGCAGTGTTTTATATAAGTCCATGATACAGCATGTTTACTGTGCAAATAAAAACTTCCATGTCTTTACTGATTTTTGTCTGCTTGTTCTATTACTGAGAGAGGTGCATTAAATCCACTATGATTTTCTGACATATTATAACACAGATTCCCAGGATCCCATATCATTACAAATTCTTCAAAAACATGTTAACTTGTGTGTACTGCATTTCTCTGTGTGTATAGGCCATGATTTATTAATCACTATTTGGATATGTAGACAGTTTCAGTTTTCCTCAAAGTTTTCACATATACTACTGACAATCCAATCTTGTGTATTATCCACACTATTTCTATTTCAATTATAAGGCTTTAATATATTCTTGATAAATTTTGTTTTGTTCAAACACCCACACTTTACCCCACATTTAAAATGCTGGGAGAGAAGAAAGGAATGTTATATCCACATGTTTGTAACTATTGCAAGGGAGAGTGGGGTTTGGGGACATATTCCAGAATTTAGGGCTTCTTTTGGGACAATGCTGCCTTCCTCCTAAACTTTGTAACCCTGCCTAATGACAAACCCTCTTGAATGTAACACACACACACACACACACACACACACAGCCAAGCCATCTTGATAGCAACAGAAACAAATTTATAAAATATATAGGTCAATACATTGTAAGTACACTCATAAAGTATAAAAAACATTATAAGTATATATACAAAACATATAAGTATGTTTAGGGTAAAATGACATTCAGGTAAGTGGTTCCAAGGACAGGAAGCTTTCAAGTTTCCAAGTCCAAGCTATTTCCCAGCCTGCTTTTCTAAGAATGCCACATTAGTTTTTTAGTTCAAATAGGAACTACTCTCAATCAAAACTGACCAAGAAATTTACATCTTCTGATCTTCAGGTTCTCCACCTATACTAAAACCGCTGACCCTTTTTCTAATGTCATTCTCCACTCTACCTAGAGCCTCTGGTGTTATTTTTATCTTCAATTCATGACCATGTTGGTTTTTTCCCAGAGAAGTCAGAGTCATGTCTTGCTTTTTCCTAAAGAGCAAACTGCTCACACACCTCAACAGAGGCAGTGAACAAGGTTGCTGGAAAAATGCCATACAGTCTATATGCCACAACAAAAAAAGAATGATCTATATCAGCAAGAAGAAGATGCACATGATAAATGTTGGGGTAGGAAGATATGTGGGTACAAGATAATGTGAAATTCCTTAGAACAAAGATAAATTGTTTTGTAATGCTCCATTTTAGGCTCCCTCGGAATGAGGGACTCAGCAGCAGCAGCGCCCCCTCTTGGGCAGAGATGGAAAAGCCACAGAGGAGCCCAGACTCCCCAAGGCAGGAGCCTTGGGTTAGTTAGCTCTTCCACAGGCGCACTCTCTACCAGCACTACCACATACTATTTTTGTGACGATTGAAGAAAATAAAATATAAAATATGACTATCATTTTTCTAGCACATATAAAATACTGAGAAATAAAGTAAGATGGTTTGCGGCATAAGGAAATTTCCTGAGAAACTACCTTATTTTATTTTTGTAGAAAATGTGGATCTGATTTGGTTTACCCTGGCTGTTCTGCAAGAGCCATGACAAGTTATAACAAAAGGTACAGGAATATTGACAGGGTTGGAGAAAGCAACTGTGTCTAACATCTCCTGACATTCGAGAGAAAAAGAAAAAGGTAGGTTAGACTTGCAGACTGAAGGAAAAAGCACTGCTTTTTGTCACCAGTTGGTCTTAGGCTTCCATGGTCCTGGGCACCTGTCTCAGAGCACTTGGATGTTCTGTGCCAGCTGCTTTCCCCAGGCCATATCTTTCCCTCCTTCACACAAAAGGGTGACCTTGGGGGACTTCTGTGCAGATGTTTCTTCCTCCTGTGGCTTCCTCAGGGCTGGATTTTTGGGGAAATCCTTGGTGCTGAATTTCTTTGGAAATTCCTTTCATTTATGCATGACACCAAAGGACAGGGATTGTCTCCAAGCAAGCACTTTAAAATGCAAAACACACTCTCATCCATCTCTAGGGGCCCAACGCCCTTGACAGGAGGTGGCCATGATCAAGTGTGGTTGCTGTCTGCAGGGTCTAGTCAGGGAGACAGATGGGCTGGGCTCTGTTGGAACATTCTATACCTGCTGCTACCCTTAAAGACTTACTCCCCATGTGCCCCATGGGAACTGGAAGGCCTTGCCATTATTGTCTGAAAGGATGACAAAAGATTTAGCTTAAAAAGTGCTTATTTTATTTTTCAGTGCTTCATATGCACTTGACACAATGATAGCAATAATTTATATTTTGGGATGCGTGGGTGGCTCAGTTGGTTAAGGGCCAGACTCCTGCTTTGGCTGAAGTTATGATCTCAGGGTCATGAGATGGAGTCTGCTGTCTCCCTTCCCCTTTGCCCCTCCCCTTTCTTGAGATTTCTCTGTCTCTCCGTATCTCAAATAACAAACCAACCAACCAACCGACCAACCAAAAAATAAAATCTTTTTTTTTAATAAAATCTTTAAAAAATAATATTTTATTTTATTTAATTCTCACCAAAATATCCTATGTGGTAGTCCGGATATTCTGAAATCAGAAAGGGCATCTGGCCGGGTTAACCGTCCTCACTCCTGCTCTGGGAGCCTGGACTCCTCCGCGTCTATTCCATCTCTGCCCCAAAGGGGGCGAAGCTGAGAAAGGCGGGCTCACCTTGAGCTAGGTGTTTGGGTCTTCAGGTGCAGCAAGGAGATGGAGAGAGCGGAGCAGCAGAGGCGGGGAAACCAGTGAGGAGATGACAGCAGCGTACACGGAGGGAGTGGCTGACTGCCTAGGGTATGAAGAGGCTGGTCTGGCCTGCCTGTTCCTTTTCCCTCCTTCTCCTTCCTCCCCTCCTCCCTCCCTCTTTCCAGTGTCTACTTGAAATTGAAATTGTATTTGATGGTGCTTCCGGGTGGCTCAGTCCTTAAGTGTTTGCCTTCAGTTAGGGTCATGATCCCAGACTCCTGGGATCAAGCCCTGCATCGGACTTTCTGCTGGGCGGGAAGCCTGCTTCTCCCTCTCCCACTGTCTCTGCTTGTGTTCTCTTTCTAGCTGTGTCTCTCTCTGTCAAATAAATTAATAAAATCATTTTAAAAAAGTATTTTATAAGCTCAGCAGCATTCTCAGTTTTACTAACTAAAAGCAGGCTTCATTAGAACTAGCTGAGTCTTCACCCTTAGATTTCAAGATTGTTCTGTGTAACTCTATGGTCTTCTTCGGCTGCTCTCTCTATTTCTGCATTGCCTGCTCTTCAACTGTCAAGAGTAAGAGGAGAAACCAAGGGCATTTGGGAAGCTGAGAAGTTCTTTTTTAATTTCTGTCTTCCAATTTGGTCAGGGAGGAAAAATCAGTGGGAAAATCTTTTGAGCATGTTTGCTTCACAAAGGAGCCTCCTCTTAATTGTATTGACTGGGGGGGGGGGGGCAGGGTGGCTTCCCTTGGTTTCATTCTGGAGTTCCAGTGGCACTGTTTCAAAGGTTGGGGATATGTCTGGTTTTCAAAATTTAGTTTTTGAATTTCTTTGCAGTGGTTATGTTTGAAAGAGGCCCATTCTCTCTCATTTTCTTTTTAGTTTTTCCAGGGTGGCTGTAGATTTTTTCAATGCTAAATATGAAATGGACGAAAGAGAAGAAGAGAAGACTCAGGAAAGATAAAGACAAACATAAGCAAGTGTTAGCTGCCCACCCTGGCCAGATGGGGTTTCTCAGACCACATGCTCCGCTCACC
The DNA here is from genome assembly GCF_964662115.1 of Mustela nivalis. Classification (NCBI taxonomy): domain Eukaryota; kingdom Metazoa; phylum Chordata; class Mammalia; order Carnivora; family Mustelidae; genus Mustela; species Mustela nivalis. The sequence goes on from NC_139021.1 coordinate 84,686,268, forward strand.
ACAGAGCCTCCCTGTCCCTGCCTTGATGTTCAGGGCCAGGGAACAGTCAAGTCCTGGAAGACACAGCTGAAGGACTTGGAGCTGAGACTCACTGTGCAGCTCACCGGTAGCCCACCCCCAGGCAGTTTGTAGCATCTGCTGGTGTGAGATGGCCACTCTCTTGGAGAGCCTGGAGGAATGCAAGGAGGTGACATGTGGGGACACTGTACCTCTCATTCCCCAAGTACTTGTCATTGTCTCTCTCTGTCCCCTCCTTCCATGGTTTTCTCTAATTTTTTAAGAAGGAAATGAACAGCCAGGAAGTGGAGAGTGTCACACAGATTTGGGCAGTTGTCATTCTTACCCCAGTCTGTTCCTCTTCAGGCTTAAGCTTATGATCACTAAGGTCACAGGGATTGGACTTGGAATCCTTGAAGCCCTTAAGACTCTGGTACTAGAATTCCAAGGGGATGTACTGTCTGAATAAAGTGGGTTCTAATACCCAAGAGAGGGTTTCAGAAGGAGGTGAGTATTGTTCTCTAGGACTTTGTGGAAGGGTATCATGTGGTTGCGGAAGGGAGAGAGGGGTAAGTTTTCAAGTGAGAATGAATTCAGAGTCTGGATATTCCTGGCTCAGCTTTCCTTTCTCTGCAGAATGTGCAGCCTCTCAGGGATTTTAGGGAACCCCAGCCCTAATCCCTTCTAGGGAGGCTGTACAATGAGAAATGATTGATTCATTGATATTCTTTGAAGTTTTGAATAATAATTGGCTATAAGACTAGCTTTGGTTATACCTCTCCAAATGTGTTATTGCATTTATATATAGTATAGATATGTATTTATAAATATTTATCTATATTCATTATATGTCTATTTAAATATGCATTTCTATTTATTATATATTATATTTAAAACAAATTTATATTAATTTTATATATTTTAATATTTTATATATTGTATAAAGTACATATATATACATTAAATATATATATTTACTTAGATGTATCTATGCTATATATGTATCTATTACTTATATGCATCTATGCTATATATGTATCTATAATATATATGCTAAATATATATACTTAATATACATATATGTGCTATATATAGTTATACTACTTATTATATATTAATGTTATGAATTATTTTAAAAAGGCTTTTTTGATAGGGAGGATACTATAAAACATCTCAGCAGTCTTTTTATGAACCATCTGATGAAAATAAAAAGTTCACTAATGATTCTTATTTGATTAAAAAAATCAACATTACAAATGAAGATTAGTTGCATGGCCATTATAAACAAATTAGGAGCCATAAATTAACGGATACTTTCCTCACACTATTAAATCTTCCACTCATTCTTTCTACAATCTCTTCATATTTAGCAAATGTCATTACCTGATACAAAACTTTGCTGAGATTGTTATTGTTATTGTTGTTAGCTTTAGTGTAATAATATGGATGAGTTATGATGTATTTCAGCAAGAAAAAACAAGTTAGGTAGGTTCTTAGTGATGACCTCAAAGCAGAAAATTGTTTCAGTGCAGAATACTAATGGCATTATTTTCCTATTGGATGTGCTGGAAGAAATAACCTGAAAATGATCACCAGAATGATGCTCAGTTTGCACTTCATACAGTTTGATTCAAATCTAATTGATAATTAGACATCAACTTCACTACCATATAGTCTTAAAAATTTAAATTTTACTGTCTTATGCCCATTTCTTGACTGGCTTTTTTGGCTTTTTTTTTTTTTTTCCTGGGTGTCAAGTTTGATAAGTTCTTTATAGATTTTGAATACTTTATCTTTATCTGATAAGACATTTGCAAATATCTTCTTCCATTCTGTAGGTTGCCTTTCAGTTTTGTTTGCTGTCTTTGTTGTGCAAAGGTTTTTGTCTAGAAGAAGTCCCAATAGTTCATTTTTGCTTTTGTTTCCCTTGCCTTTGGCAATGTTACTAGGAAGAATGAACTAGAAATGTTGCTGCAGTTGAGGTCACAGAGGTTGTTGCCTGTGTTCAACTCTAGGATTTTGATCTCACATTTAGGATTCCTATCTCACATTTAGGGCTTCCATCCATTTTGAGTTTATTTTTCTGTATGGTTTAAAGAGGTGGGCCAGTTCCATTCTTCTGCATGAGGCTGTCCAATTTTCCCGACATCATTTGTGGAAGAGACTGTGTTTTTCCATTGGATATTCATTCTCTCCTGTTTTTTCGAAGATTAGTTGACCACAGAGTTGAAGGTCCACTTCTATTCTGTTCCATTGATCAATGTTTGTTTTCATGCCAGTATCATACTGAAATTTCTCCAAAAAAGACATACACATGGCTAACAGACACATGAAAAAATGCTCAACATAACTGGGCATCAGGGAAATGCAAATCAAAAACCACAATGAGATATCACCTCAGAACAGTCAGAATGGCTAAAATTAACAACTCAGAAAACAGCAAATGTTGGTGAGGTTGCAGAGAAAGGGGAACCCTCTTGCACTGTTGGTGGAAATGCAAACTGGAGAAGTCACTCTGGAAAATAGTTTGGAGCTCCCTTAAAAAGTTAAAAATAGAGTTACCCTATGACCCATCAATTGCACCACTAGGTATTTACCCAAAGAATACAAACATTGTGATTTGAAGGGACACATGCACCCCAATGTTTATGGCAACAATGTCCACAATAACCAAACTATGGAAAGAGCTGGTCCATCAACAGATGAATGAATAAAGAAAATGTTATATATATATATAATGGAATACTATGCAGCCATCAAAAGAAATGAAATCTTGCCATTTGCAAAGACATGGATGGAACAAGAAGGTTTTATGACAGGCAAAACAAATCAGTCAGAGAAAGACAAATACCATATTATTTCACTCATATGTGGATTTTAGGAAACAAAACAGATAAACATAAGGGAAAGGAAGGAAAAACAAAATAAGATGAAAATTGAGAGGGAGGCAAACCATAAGAGATACTGAACTCTAGGAAACAAACTGAGGGTAGCTAGAGGGTGTGTGGGGCAGGGCAAGGGATAATTGGGTGATGGACGTTAAGGAGGACACTTGATGGAATAAGCACTGGAAGTTATATGTACCTGATGAATCACTGAATTCTATCTGCATCTGGAACTAATAAAAACATTTAAATTGTAAAATATATCATAATAAAAAAAGAGCATGTAAACTAAAATAAAGCAAATGCCCAAGGGCCCACGACCCAAGGTAGAAAGAGCATAGTCTTTAGACATCTCCCCTGGGCTTGTCTTCATTGTTTGCCCATCTCACCCCCAGCAAGTTGACTGCTGTCCTATGTCTGGTTTTCACCACTGACTTTTTTTTTTTTTTTAAATAAATGGTTTTAACACCTATTCATGTATCTCCATGCAATATCTTACCATTTTGAAAAAAACTGAGTAATAATTACTTATCTAGCTTTGTAATCGAGAGGCAATTTGTCCAGGATCAGATGAAAGGAAAATTACTGTGGCAATCATGTGGGACCTAGCAGACCTTGTCTCTCAGAGTTGCTAAGAGGGTCTAAGAAGCTTGCAGGTGAGGTGGTCAGTCCTGGAACTACTCGCATTCTGTAGGTGGGGCATCATATTAGTTTTGGTGTGGGCTGGGAACTGAACAAGGGGCAGAACTGGGGTATGGAGAGTGCTGCTTTGCATAGTTCTGCTTCCAACCTCCCTGTGGCCTCTCTCTAACCCTCTGGTGCTATCAGAGCAGAGCCTTTGGTGAAATAAAAGGAGCATATGCGGTGTGTACTCTGATGTGCTACCCCTCAACAGGTGTGTGTCTCCAGTAAGCCCTATGGACTTTCCATCCAACATAGGCTCTCATTCTGGGACATTCTCCCCCATCCAAATCCCCCAGGAATTGCCTTGACATTCCCCTGTAGTGATTCCCTGTTTTCTTTATCTTGTGTCTTTCTTTCCCTTGGATTTTGCTCCTATTTTGCTGAAGCACATTCTGTAGTGGCTTTTTTTTTTTTTTAAAGATTTTATTTATTTATTTGACAGATAGAGATTACAAATAGGCAGAGAGGCAGGCAGAGGGAGTGAGGAGGAACCAGGCTTCCTGCTGAGCAGAGAGCCTGCTCTGGGGCTCAATCCCAGGACCCTGGGATCATGACCCAAACTGAAGGCAGAGACCTTAACCCACTGAGCCACCCAGGCACCCCTGTAGTGGCTTTTTTAAGAAAAGGTCCAAAGGTGAAATATTTTTTTGAGGTCTTCCAGGTTTGAAAAATGTATCTATTCAATCTTAATACTTTATTGATAGTTTGGATATGGATTTATAGGTTAGAAATCATTTTCCTTCAGTGTCTTGATGGTTTGGTCCTTGTTTTCAGGTGTGTTGCTGAGAAATCCAAAGTCTTTTAACTCCTCATTCTTTCTATATAAATTGTTCTTCCAACTACTGATGGAAGATTCTGGAATTTTCTCCTTGGTTCCAGTATTCTGAGATTTCATAATGGTATTTCCTGTTATTTATTTAATTTATCTTTTTTGCTGGACATTTGGTGGACCCTTTCAGTAATAGGAAGCTTTCTTGAATTATTTTAGTCATGATTTCTGTTCATGTATAGTCTCTGTTCTGTCTTTCTGAAATGCCTATTGTTTGGATATTGGACCTCCTGATATTGTCCTCTGGTTTTTCACTTTGTTTTTCTTTCAAGTTCCCATCTCTTTGTCCCCCCTTTTTGGGAAAGTACTTTGACTTTGTCCTCTAGCTCTTCTGTTGTGTTGTAATTTTGTGCTTTTACTTGTCAAGTACTTTTCAAAATGCTTCTTTTTGTTCTCTGAATATTTCTTTTAATGATATTCTGTTTTTGTTTCATGGGTGCAGTGTCTTACTTTGTATCTCTGATATTAATAACTTTTTATTGATATTTTCTTTGCAGAATTTCTATTACATCCATTTGCTTTTCTCTGCTTGTTTTTCGTTTTACTTTCTATGTAATGAGTTCTTGTAAATCTGGTAACTTTTGCTTGTCTGTTCATGATTAAGAGGGAATTACACAGCCTATCAAAGCAGTGACTGTATGGCAATCATTTATTGATTTTGAATTTATTATAGGATAATCTGGGTGGGCTATTTGTTACATCTATTCTGGTAAGGATCTGTAGAAAAGATTCTTTCTAACTTTCATGTCTTGAGGCTAAAGAACTGCCTTCTAGCATTGTAGGAACTGAAAAGAGAACAGGAACTAGGCATCTTAAATTTGGCTTTCAGTACACATGTGATTATTTAATCTCTTTGTTTTCTTTATAGGACCAACCCCTTTTACTTGTGAGGCATCATTCATTTCAGATATTCTTGGTTTAACTCTTTCTAGGAAATACACTAAACTTTCGTTGGTAGGGTTAGGTTTGTTATTCAAAGGGGCACTAAGTAGGGAAGGTGATCCAGGGTGCTAGTGGCTTATCCAAGAACTCTTACCCACTCTCCTTATTTTATGCATATAAAGGACTCCTCCTATCCCACTTTGTCCCTAGTTTTGCTTCCTGTCTTTCTGTATCTTTTAAGGATTCTGATGTATAAATTGGATTAGATCTTAGCTTTCTTTTCTGGAGGCTTGTGTTTTATGCTATTGGGCTGCCAAGCCAATTATCATGCATCTATCTGTTATTGTTGACTCTTCCTATGTTCTTTTAACCTTCAGTGAGCATGTCTTAATTTCTGAGTTTTCAGGAGGGAGCAAAATTGTATGCATATGTTCAATTAACTGTCACTAAAAAAAAAAATATTTTATTTATTTATTTGTCAGAGATAGAGCCCAAGAAGGGGGAGCTGCAGGCAGAGGAAGAGGGAAAAGCAGGCTCTCTGCTGAGCAGGGAGCTGAATGTGGCGCTTGATCCTAGGACCCCAGGATCATGACCTGAGACAAAGGCAGACTCCTAAATGACTGAGCCACCCAGACATCCCTCAATTAACTATCTTAACACAGAAATTGGTCTGCAGTTTTTATAGTACAATTCCTTTTATGTCCTATAAAAACTGTTGGGTTGGTGACTTCAGGAATGCAGGAAGAACAACAGAAATGACTGCTGGGGCCGCCATCTTCCAGCCTCCTCCCCCCTCTTCCTTAACCCTTGACTCTTCTGCCAAAAGGATGTATGCTCAGGTCATGTCTCCATAGGTAACCTGATACCTATGCAGGAAACAGGAGTATCAGGAGCCCCCACCCATACCCTCTGATCACCACCACCATATATGGACATGAGCCCATGTCCTGCCTTAGCCTGATAAAAGACCCCCGCTGACTCTCTCCCAGTGCGACTTCCCTGACTCTCCTTTCCGGGGTTGTGGAACCTCGCCTGAGGGTGCCCACCTCCTCCCGATGCAACTTTCCTGGCTTCCCTTCTGAGCCCTGAAACTTCATGGGAGAGTGCCTTTAATAAATCTTGCCTTGTGCCTACCTTGCCTGGTGTTGTGTTTACCTCACCTATGAAACTTTACATTTGGTGCCGAAATCTGGGAGGAGATTGAGCACCCACGCCAGTGGGGAGGTTCTCTCCTCTCCCTAGCCGGACCTGGACCTGCCTTTCTGAATGCCACTTCCGAAGTCATGGTGAGTTTTCCCCAATTCCGTGCCTCCCTCTGGAAAGCCCTGCTCTAATCGCAGCTGTGTTAAGGTGGACCTCACCGTTCACCAGGTGACCTCTGTGATTCCGAGAGGCTGGGAGACATCCTAACCTCTATGGCAGGTTGACACAGTTTTTCCGCAACCCAGTGGTGGACCAGGGGACGCCTTCCTCCAGCCCTCAGGTTGCCCGGCAATGAATCGTGGGGACCTCCCAATCCAAATTAGACCCTAAAACATCCCTGGGGTGTTTTAGGCCTGTTGGCCAATCTTAAAACCCTGGAACTGGACCAAGACCAGTGAACATGACATTACTATGCTGTCACTTGGCCACAATACGGATTAGACAATCACTCCCAATGGCCTCTGGAAGGCACGTTTAATTACAGATTCTCATGGACCTAAATAACCTCGGCAGACACCAAGGCAGATGGGCCAAGGTCCCTTATGTTCAGGATTTCTGAACCGGCCCCTCGTCTACCCCTCCCCCTCTCCACTCCTATCCAAACTCCTGACAAAGTTATCAGCAGCAAACGTGAAACTTCAATCAAAGTTTACTGAAGGTCAAATTGATGAGGGAGCAGAAGCCTGGCTGAGGACAAAACAAAAGCTGGTACCTTTCACCCCCTCTTCTCCCCCACCTCGGTAAACTCCTATGTATATAATGAGCCATTCCTCAAGATATCAGGGCAGCATCTCCTCCTACCCACGGGTCCTGTCCGGATGCTTTAAAGTTATAGAAGGTTTGTGGAGGAGCCCAATGAAAACCCGGCCATGTTTCTTAACCAACTTACCGAGATGCTGACTCAATACACTTGCCTAGATCCGGCCTCTCCAACAGGGGCGACTGTTTTAACTACCCACTTTATTTCTCAGTCAGCCACCAACATTTGAAAAAATTAAAGAAAGTGGAGGAGGGCCCTCAAACTCCCATTTCTGATCTGGTGAAAACGGCATTTAAAGTCTTTAACTCCTGAGAGGAGGCAGCAGAACTTAAGCGCCAAGCCAGACTCCCAACAGAAGGTCCAACTGCAGACCCAAGCCCTGGTAGCAGCCCTGAGGCCGGCAGGTTCTGGGCGTCAACAGAAGGGAGCACCTAACTGCGTCCCTCCGGGGGCCTGTTTCAAGTGTGGAGCCAAGGGACACTGGGCCCATCAATGCCCCAACCCAAAAGTGCCTACGAGGCCATGCTCTCAATGCCGCATGATGGGCCACTGGAAATCAGATTGCCCCAGCCTCAGGGGATTCCCGGCACATCCATGTGGGGAGACCCTTTCCTTTCTGTTGGACACAGGGGCTACCTACTCTGTCCTGTCTTTCTACTCGGGTCCTACTCATCCCTCCCAAGTTGCAGTTATGGGAATTGATGGTACTTTCTCCACTCCAAAGGCCACCCCTTACATGCAGCCTTGATGCATTCCCCTTCTCACACTCCTTCCTCATTATCCCTTCCTGCCCTGTTCCCCTACTAGCAGGAACATCTTCCACAAATTTCAGGCCACCATTCGTCTCTCTCCCTCTCCCTCAACTTCATACCTCATCCTCCCTCTACTCCCCTCTGACTTGTCCTCTATCCCAGACTGTCTCCCCTCCATAGACCCGCAGGTATGGGACATTTCCAGGCTTATAGTAGCAACCCACCATTGAGGACTTAAACCCATCATCAACCGCCTCTGGCAGCAGGGTCTCCTTATCCCCATTAACTAGATGTCACTGCCCAGGGATGGCAGCCCTGCCTCAGGGCCCTAATGGCAGCCGCTTCTCCGACAAAGGAGGCTCTCAAACTTACCTTAGGACAGCCCCTCATGGTCTTTTCCCCTCATTGACTGACAGACTAAGTCAGCCACAAATCCTTGGCACAACTCACTCCTTCCCGTCTCCAACTCTAACACCTGCTATTCATAGAAAAACCCAGGTCACGCTCTCTGTCTCCCCTCACCTAAATCCCACCACTCTCTTGCTGACACCTTCATCTACCCCCACTCCTTCCCACTCCTTCTCTCAACTCCTGGAAGAACTCTCTCCCCCGTAATTCAGGACTTTCAGACTGGCCACTGCCTGACCCCAATTGCACTGTGTTCATGGATGGGAGCTCCCTCATAGCGCCGGATGGACAGCAACACGTGGCCTATGCAGTGGTCCCTGGACGCTGTCATAGAAGCAGCCCTCCTTCCCATTGGGACTATTTCTCAAAAGGCAGAACTCGTGGCTCTCACCAGGGCCCTTCACTTATCTGAGGGCCAATGGGTCACTATTTATACTGACTCCAAATATGCTTTCCCTATTACCCACACTCACTCTGTCCTCTGGTGAGAAAGGGGATTTCTCGTGACCAAGGAAACCCCCATAGTCAACGGGCCTCTTATTGCCAAACTCCTTGAGGCTCTCAATTACTTTACCGAGGTGGCTATTGTCCACTGCTATGACCATCAGGTCTCCAAGGACCCCATCTCTTTAGGGAACAACAAGGCTGACTCTATTGCCCGACAGATGGACTTAAACTCCTCACCAGCCCTTCTCCTGTTTCTCAGCACTCCCCACAGTCCCTTATACACTGATGAGGAGACTCAGGTCCTCAAAACATTAGGTGGCAGGTTGGGCGACAAGGGATGGTATTATGTCCAGGACAAAATTGCCCTCCCGAAGAGCCTAATCCACACCCTCATTACTGACATCCACCAGTCTCTCCACATCAGTCCAAAGGCTCTATACCAATTTCTCCAACCTCTCTTTCACCAGCCCCTCCTCCAAAAAAACATTAAGCAGGTACACCAGACCTGCAGAATCTGTTCTGTAGTCAACGCTCAGGGAGGCCTCCACAGACTGGGAGCCACCCACCATCTCCATGGGCATCAGCCAGGTGGGGACTGGCAGCTCCACTTCACTCACATGCCTTGACACAAAACCTTCAGATACCTGCTAACTCTTGTGGATACCTTCACAGGCTGTATCGAGGCATTCCCCACCGCTAGGGAAACAGCAGATGTGGTTGCTTCGGTTCTCATTGAACACATCATGCTGAGTTTTGGACTCCCTCAAACCCTACAATCTGACAGCGGACCAGCTTTTATCTCCAGCATCACACAACAAGTCTCTGAGAGCCTCAACATCATCTGGAAACTCTATATCCCCTATCACCCCTAATCCTAGGGTAAAGTCAAGAGGGCCAATGGCCTCCTCAAGAAACAAGTCACCAAACTCACTCTTGAAACCTCCCTCTCTTGGCCAACCCTTTGCCCACTAGCACTCACCCGCCTTAGGGCCTCTCCTCGTGGCTGGTCAGGACTCAGTTCCTTTGGGCTCCTGTATGGCAGGCCTTTCCACTCAATCACAACCTGCCTGCCTCTCCTCCACCCCTCCTATCTTATCTGCCCTATCTGACCCTCTTAGGAGTTCTCCTTAGGGCTCATGCAGGTGCAACCATCCCCACCCCCAACAGCCCTGGTGGAGCCTTCCCCCAGGCCCTAAATCCTGGGGACAAAGTTCTCCTATGAGAACCTCACCCAAAGTCCCTACAGCCCAGGTGAACCTCACAACTCCCACAGCGGCAAAACTCCTAGGGCACCACCTGTGGGTACACGTCTCCAATCTAAAACCAGCCCCACCACAGGATGGCTGGACTTCCCAAACCCTGGGGCCCACATAGTTGTGGATTTCCTGCACCACTTCTCCTCACCCCCCTCCTTCTACACCCCCATAGCTGCCCCTCTGGTGACCCTGGGTTCAGGTGGCACTTCTTCCTAGTGGAAACTTGGACCCAGGGGGACACCATACAGTCTAGTCAGCTGGTCAACACAGATTGCCAGCCGGGAGAGTGCCAGCCCTAGTGGAAATGGCCATCCTCTCCAACCCCCTCCTGTGACAGAAAAGGGCTGTGTTTCTTCCCCTGGTTATTGGGGTCTCCTTGGCATCTTCCCTAGTGGCCACTGGGCTGGGCACAGGGGTCCTAGCTCACTCCATAGATGCTGCCCGAGATTTATCCGAACATCTCCGAACAGCCATGGAGGCCTCAGCCGAGTCTTTGGCATCCCTACAATGACAAATTACCTCAGCGACCCTGTAGGTAGCCCTACAGAACTGACGAGCCCTGGAACTGCTCACTGCAGACAGGGGAGGAAACTTTGTATTTCTCAATGAAGAATGCTGCTATTATATCAACAAATCCAGTATAGTCAAAACCAATATCGATGCCCTGGCAAAAATCTGTGACTCCCTTCATGGCCAGCATCACCCTGAAATAAATCCCTCTCAATGGTGGCTCTCCCCTTTAACGACCTGGCTTCTTCTGATCCTAAGTCCCCTTATTCTCCTCTGCCTATTAGCACTAATCACTCCCTGTGTTCTTCACTTCATTCAGGATCGCATCTGCGAGGTCTCCAGGGTCACTGTCAACCAACTTCTCCTGCATCCCTATACCCGCCTACCCACATCTGAAGGACCCTATAACGATGCCCCTTTGCCAGCAGGAAGTGGCCAGATCTGAATTGCTGCCCCTATTATACCAAAAAGGTCGGAATGTTGGGTCAGCAGCTTTGGGAATGCAGGAGGAACAATAGAAATGACTGCTGGGGCCTCCGTCTTCCAGCCCCCTCCCCCCTCTTCCTTAACCCTTGACACTCCTGCCAAAAGGATGTATGCCCACTCCATAGGTAACCTGATACCTATGCAGGAAACAGGAGTATCAGGAGTACCCACCCCATACCCTCTGATCACCAAATACCTTACCATATATGGGTGTGAGCGCATGCCCTGCCTTGGCCAAATAAAAGACCCCCGCTGACTCTCTCCCAGTGTGACTTTCCCCACTCCCCTTTCCAGAGTCATGGAACCTCATCTGAGGGTGCCTACATCCTCCCAATGAGACTTTCCTGGCTCCCCTTCTCCTGAGCCCTGAAACTTCGTGGGAGAGCACCTTTAATAAATCTTGCCTTGAGCCTACCTCGCCTGGTGTTGTGTTTACCTCACCTGTGAAACTTTACAAAAACCATAAAGTTTAAAGTAGAAAAAAATTTTGAACTTTATATAGTCTAATGACCTCATTTTATGTATGGAAACATTGTTTCCAACAAGGAAATAGCTTGCCTAAAACCACACAGTGTGTGTTAATGCCCAGACTTACAGAAAGAAAAAAGTCAAGCTCGAATTTCTAGATTGTCCTAATGTCTGAAGCTGCTAATGTGTCAAAATTTAGCTGCTTCTATAGATTTCCTGAACATAGTATGTAAAAGGTGATATGAGGATCATGAGTTGTAGAGACTGAAACTTTGTCCTATAGGAAATTATGGGGTTTACCAGACCATAGTATTGTAAGTAGATAATGGGACCTCTCCAAAATTAAACAAATATTTGGTATAATCCAGGAACAGATAATTAATTTGGATTATGACAACACAGAAGTAAGTCTATATCTAAGCCAATGACTGAAGAATCAACATGCAGAAAAGAAAATCTGATGTTTTAAAAATGTTCAGAAACCATCATATGTGCAGAGAGTACTGCCATCTATTTTTTTCATTGTTCCTCTGAATTTTGGGACCTCCTTTCCTTTTCCTCCAGGGCCTCAATATCCCTTTCTTTTCCAAGGCTCTTCTAGTGCTAATGTGCTGGGCTTCCTTTCCTACCTTTCATTTCATTAACAAAACAAAACAAAAGACTCTAATTGTGCCAACATATGTCTCAAAACAGCCTTTCTGCTAATCAACTAACTCTTCTTTGAAAATCTTTTGTTGTAATTCTCAGTGCCTGAAGGATGGGACATCATAATAAGCGTGAAGGCAATAGGATGTCTGTCATGAGTTCTGTGATTTGGCCCAGCTCTGACAGGTCTCTCTCTTTCCTTATTTGCACAGTGATCCTTGCAGCAGGATTCCTCAATTATTTTAAACAAATAAGTATTGGTTATGTAGAGTTTGCAATCAATGGAATGTATTTCTAAGTTGACATTTTACTCTGTTGTGGAGGCTGGGATGTTTGGATTTAGGGCCGTGGGAGAGGAACTACAAAATCCCAACATTTAGGGGATTATCTTTCCTCCTAAATGGAGACCATCCAAAAATCTGAGGTGCAAGGGAACAGGTGTGATTTTGTGGTCATAAAAATGCATGAGATACAATTTTAATCTCCATATATTGATGACAGATGTTTATTTTGCAGCTGTACTACTGATGATTTAAAATTTAGGCTTTCACTTATTTTCTCTTGAATTAAGAAACTAAAAATATGTATGGAAAATAACTTGTAATAAAATTCTGTCTTCCAAAGGGAAATGACACTTATACTGTTACAACCTTGATAAATATATATATTACTTCCCAACCAATGGGTGATAAATCAGTGATTTAACTGTCTTTTATGTTGACTGCTTTGGACTTTATAGGCATTTGGTTTTGAATTAGCCTAGTAGTACATCATCCTGAGGAGAAATCACCTAATTTAAAAAAAAGAAACTAAAAAATTTACCTTGTTGGGCAGGATTGATGTCTGAGCTATGAGTGTTATGCTTTTATGCTTGTCTTTTTTTGATGTCAGAGGGCAGCTGGAAGTTTTATTGATGCCCTGCTTTTTAGAATTTTTAGAATATTAGTTTTGAATTATTACTGAATTGTTTTTGTTTTTCTTTTTTCATTTTTTTAAAATTTATTTTCAGTGTAACATTATTCATTGCTTTTGCACCACAACCAGTGCTCCATGCAATCCGTGCCCTCTCTAATACCCACCACCTGGTTCCCCCAACCTCTCACCCCCAGCCCCTTCAAACCCCTCAGATTGTTTTTATCATGAACATCAAAGTGAGTGAAAAGAGATTTTAGGAGTCATTTAAAAAAATAAGCATATGTTCTGAGCTGCTCCAAGTAATTATTCTTCTCTGCTCATTCAGTTGTTTTCTGTTTCTGCTTCCTACAGTCTAAGCCCACCACCTCCAGGCAAGCTCTTAAATGTGGCCCATGATTTTGCAAGACTGAGGGTCAGACAGCAGTCCTAGGGGGCTTCAAAACACAGAGCCCGTAACCCCATATGGAAATACTCAGATGGTGGCTTTCAGGAGGATGACAGGAAGGAAATGAGATGTATTTTCCTATATATCTGCTAAATTGGAAGCCCAGCATTTTTTTTAATGGAGGCATAATTGATATCAAATATTATAGTAGTTTCAGGTGTACAACACAATGTGACCACCATTACATGCATTGGGAAATGTTCGTCATGATGTGTAGTTACCATCTGTCACTGTATAGCTATTATACGCTATTGATTATATTCCCTATGCTGTAATTTTCATCCCCCTCATTTATTTTATAACTGGAAGTCTGTAGCGCTTCCTTGCCTTCGTGTGTTTCACCTGTACCCCAAGCCCTTCCTGTATTTGTTTTGAAGACTTTTATGAATTGTTTGTTTTTGAGTCAATGGTGTACAGATGACACTGGGCTAGGTTCCTGCCCCTGGAAGTGTCCTTAATTACAACACGTGTGGTTCACACCAGGAACATCTTCATCGCTCTCACAGGTAGTAGTGATGTTGTTCACTATTATTTTCTTGCCACGCTCATCGTCTTTGCTATTGAAAACAGAAGAAGGAAGGCAGGATATTTAAAAACCAAGAAGAACAGTGACCTTCCTCCCACCCACAAACAAAATTGAAGGAAATGATGGATGACTTTAACAGAGACCCTTTAGCTTGCTGTGTCTCCTGATACAGATAAATGATTCAATTTCAAGAAGACAAAATGTGAAATGGAGAAATAAATTTGAATGAATTGGCATTTTATTTATTTATTTATTTATTTTGTAAATGACAATGAGTTTGATACTAAACCATGGCTTTTATTTTTTTTCAAAGATTTTATTTATTTATTTGACAGAGATCACAAGTAGGCAGAGAGGCAGGCAGAGAGAGGGGGAAGCAGGCTCCCCACTGAGCAGAGAGCCCAATGCAGGGCTCAATCCCAGGACCCTGAGATCATGATCTGAGCCAAAGGCAGAGGCTGTACCCACTGAAACACCCAGGCTCCCCCTAAATCATGGTTTTATTGCATGGTTCATATACAGAAGTTCTTTATGTTTTGTTAAGCTTGGATAATTTCCAGTATAAATGGGTTTTCCCCATTTGTGATTTAACTTCTCTTTGTTTTTTAAGTTGGTTTCAAAAATGCTAATTCCCAATGACAACAACATTGGTCATTTTCTCTTTGGTGCTTTGGTTTTACAGTTATCAGCCATAGTTGCCAGATATTTTTCTCCTGTGAATATCAGTTATATTTGTTTAACCAGATTTACAGTGCTTTTCTTTTATTATTGGCATTCTTATATAATTGAATGATTGCAGGCTTAGCAATAGGGAAAAAAGGAAAAGCTTCTTTAGCGTTAACATCAATCTCTGTGGAGTAGGAACATTATTCTACTGAAAATATGTATGCATGCACTTAGTGAGGGATTTGTACTTTAGAAGATATGATGAGTAAAGCAATATCCTTACTCATATGCTTTCAGATTTATGAGACAAACATGTATACCCTACAATGAGAAAAGTACAAAGTATACAGGAGATGTGGCAGAAATCAATCTGCAGGTCCACAGTGTGATGACATTTTCCATAGGAAAATGTGGGCCAGAATGTGGGCCACCTTTAATGGCTGTTGCATAAAACTCCAGTGATTGCACCATATGGATTCTTTTTCCAGTAGCTGGTTGCAGATGACAATGAAACCCTAGGAGACAGTAATTCCTCAAGTGGAAGGAGCCCAGGTACCTAAATGGAAGAGAGTCACCTTCACATCCAGGACAATAGTCCCGTCAGAAATGTTTGGTGAGCAAGAAGTACACTCACTGTTCTGTGAGACTTTGAATTTGTGAGATTTATATTGTTCACACTGTTTAAGCTAACTGTAACAAGCTAAGTCCATGAAGCTGACAGGAGAGAACTAGAAGAACAACAGCGAACATCTACACAAGTGTTGTTTAAGTCACTTTGTTTAACTATCATTATTGCTACTAGTAGCTATCATTTTAACCCACTGAGCCACCCAGGCGCCCCGCTATCATTTTAATGATGAGTGAAGTGAAGCTCACAGATTAAAAACAACAACAACAACAACAACGACAACCAATATTCCATGCAGCAGAGTTATTTGGGAGGGCTGCTCAGCTGAAAATTTTGCCTACCAAATGATCTATAAGGAAGAGCCATGCATTTTCTTAAATCTAGAGTGACACATTGAGGGTAAGATGGATTCAAAGCTCAGAAAAGTACATATTTTTAAAAATTCAATACAAATATAGTCAGATGAAACTAAATAAACTTTACTCTATTCTGTGAAAAGCTTGTCCAGAGAACTTAAGTAGACAGAATTTAAGATGCTTTAAGTGTCACATTCTTGTCCTTTGTTTTTTTTTTTTTTAAATTTCTGTATCCCAACCTCCAGAAAGCCCTGAACATTAGATACTAAAATTAAAAAAAAATACAGGTTACCACAGATCTATTTAAGGGCAAGTTACAAATAGGTCCATATTTTTAACAGCTTGAGGGTCCATGGAGGCATTGCTATAAGTATAATGTATATTATTATATATTTTCCAGGAAACTCTTAAAGATGCAATTTTGTAGATCAGCTAATCTAGGGCTTGGGAAACTGTTTGTACAAAGGTCCAGTTAACAAATGCTTTAAAGTTTGTCAGTCAAGTGGCAAAATGAAAGATACTATGTAATTCTGTCATCCTTTAATAATGTAAACATCATCCTTTCTTTGTGGACAGTACAAAAGTAGGTAGTGGATTTTTCCCACAAACCTCTGAGCTAACAATTCTGGAGAAATATATTTATATTGGGTGTGTGTATGTGTGTGCATACACCTGTCCATGAGACTTTTAAGACATTTACAAAGGGTACTGGTAACTTGGTTTAAAACTGCAGCCAGATGAAAAGCACTTCATTGGTTAATATGGGACCGTAGAAGATGATGCAGGCTGATCTCATACAGCACCAACAGAACTAGATGAAGGAAATATGACTGGTTACTGATGGGTACACTTTTCCTGGAGGGGGAAGGGCAGGAATGTTTATGTGATGCTAATAAAATAATTTTTATAATTTTATTTCATTTTCTTAACTGACTTCGCATTTTAGTGACCCATAGGTGTTGTCATACCCTGGAACATGACTAAAAATAATTGAACTGAACTAGCAGACATCCACAAGCACCTCCCTACATAGCTTGCCCAGCCTCAGATTCCCCACGTGGGCCTGGATTCCTAAGACCTCCAACATGGTAGGAGAGAGGCAGATGAATTCTAGCTCTTGTCCTGGAAAAACAGCTGCTATGGACAAGAAAATGAGGCTGCACTCTGAAAAACAGTATGGAGGGTCCTCAAAAAGTTGAAAATAGAATTACCCTATGACCCAGCATTCACACTACTGGGTATTTACCCTAAAGATACAAATATAGTGATCCGAAGGGGCACAAGCACCCAAATGTTTACAGCAGCAATGTCCACAATAGCCAAACTACGGGAAAAACCTAGATGTCCATCAACAGATGAATGGATAAAGATGTGGTGTATATATGCAATAGAATACTACACAGCTATCAAAAACTCCTGAAATCTTGCCATTTGCAATGATGTGGATGAAAGTAGAGGGTATTATGCTAAGTGCAATAAGTGAATCAGAGAAAGACAATTATCATATGATCCCTCTGATATGAGGAATTTGATAGGCAGGGCAGAGAATCATGGGGGGAAGGGAGGGAAAAAATGAAACAAGATGGGACCAGGGAGAGAGACAAACCATTAGAGACTCTTAATCTCAGGAAATAAAGTGAAGGTTGCTGGAGGGGAGGGTTGTGGGATAGGGTGGCTGGGTGAGGGACACTGGGAGAGTATGTGTGCTATGGTGAATGCTATGAGTTGTGTATGACTGATGAATCACAGACCTGTACCCCTGAAACAAATAATATATTATATATTAGTAAAAAAAATAAATAAATAAAAAGAAAAAAAAAAGGAAAGAAATAGAATGAGGTTGCAAATTGGGAAAGCCAAGCGCTCAGGGGTCCTCATGCCATTTTTTTTCAAAATATTTCATAGTGCAAGTAATGTTCCCATTATAGAAAATTTATAAGAGAAAAAAATCTTTTCCAACAATTCTACTCTCATACTCATGATTAGTATTTTGATGCACTTCCTTCTTTAATACTTTCTTATATGTATTCTTAAGTCGCTGTAATCTCGTAGAATGTACAAATCCAAATTGGCTTTTTGTTCACCTGATTATATAAACAATATATTTTGCTCATTAGTACAAAATCTTCAAATGTCTTTAGTTTAAAAAATAATATATGCTGATTAAATAAAATTATATAAGAAAAAAATAGAATGATCTCTCTTGTGTCCATCACTCAAACATAATCAGAATATTCAACCTCATGCACTCAGTATGACATTATAATGATTCTTCTGTGCTTTTATCTAAGCTTTAAAAACTATGATTGGAAATTGTGAAACAAATACATCTTCTTTGCACATTACTGAAGAACACAGAAAAGCACAAAGATAAAATAAAATGCCTTACAATCCTACCAATGCAAGGTAAATAAAAGTAAACAGATACATTTGCAATGTCTTTGTCTACTAATATATCTAAATGTATGTGCATAGATAATTGTTTTTATAATGGTAGCATATCATACACATCATTTTATAGACTGATTTTTTTTTTTTAACTTCAAACTATATCTGTGTTGGTTAATTTTATATGTTAACTTGGGTAGGGTATGGTGGCTAATTGTTTGGTCAAACACTCCATATTGCTGTGACGATATTTTGTAGAAGTGATTAAGATTTACTATTGGTTGACTAAGTAGTTTACACTTGATAATGTTGGGGAGCCTCATCCAGTTAGTTGAAGACATTAAGAACAAAAGCAGAAGTTTCCAGCCTGCCTTTCAGTCTTAGAAACTTCAGTCTTAAGACTGCAACTTTAATTCTTGCCTGAGTTTTCAGACAGCAGACCTGTTATGTAAATTTTGGATTTGCCTGGTCTCAGTTGCAAAAGTCAATCCTTAAAAGAAATTTCTCTATATATCTGTACCTGTATCTATCTATATCTCTATATATCCTATTAGTTCTTTGCTCTGGAAATCCTGACTGATACAATATCACTGGTATTTTCCCATGTTAATATTCTTCTACAAAATTTTAATGGGTTTTCTAATATTTTATTAAATGATAATCATCATATTAATAAGTAGAAACATAATGTTCAGTTGAATGAATGTTACATTATTTATATATACATTTATCTACTGCTAGATGCTTGGATTGTTAACCATTTTTTTCTTGTGGTAAAAATACATCGAACATAAAATTTACCATTTTGGCCATTTAAAGTAAATGATTCAGTCACTTACATTCATAATGTTGGGTAACCATTGGGACTATCTATATCCAAAATGCTGTTTTGGGTTTTTTTTTGGTCATCCCAAAGAGAAACTCTGTAACCATTAAGCAATACTTCTCCAGTGCTCTATCCTTCCCAATGGTAACTTTTAATTTACTTTCTGTCTATTAATTTGTTTATTCTAGATTTTATTTTTTACTATAGATATTTTATACTAGTGGAATCATAGAACATTTATCTTATTGATCAGTTTATTTCATTCAGCATAATGTCCTCAAAGTTCTTCCAGGTCACAGCATGCATCAGAACTCCATTCTTTTTTATGGATGAATAATATTTCATTGGATGTATAAATCACATTTTGTTTATCCATTCATCTATTGATGGACACTCAGATTGTTTACTCTCTTTGACTTTTTTTTTTTTTTTTTTGTATTGGAGGAGAGGCAAGATGGCAGAGAAGTAGGAGACCCTGTTTCAACTGGTGCCTTAAAGTGACGTAATTATCTAACACCCATGAAACCAGTAAAGGGCTAATATCCGAGATCTATAAAGAACTCCTCAAACTCAGCACACACAAAACAGATAATCACATCAAAAAATGGGGAGAAAACATGAACAGACTCTTCTCCAAAGATGACATACAAATGGCTAACAGACACATGAAAAAATGTTTATAATCATTGGGGAGATTCAAATCAAAACCACACTGAGATACCATCCTACACCAGTTAAAATGGCCAAAATCAACAAGACAGTAAATAACAAATGTTGGAGAGGATGTGGAGAAAGGGGAACCCTCTTACACTGTGGATGGGAATGCGATTGGTGCAGCCACTTTGGAAAACAGTTTGGAGATTCCTTAAGAAATTAAAAATAGAGCTAGACTATGACCCTGTAATTGCACTACTGGGTATTTACCCCAAAGATACAGATGTAGTGAAAATAGATGTAGTGAAAATCTGTACCCCAATGTTCATAGCAGCAATGGCCACAGTCACCAAACTGTGGAAAGAACCAAGATGCCCTACAAAAGACGAATGGATAAAGATACAGTGGAGTATTATGCCTCCATCATAAAGGATGATACCCAATTTTTGTATCAACATGGATGGGACTGGAGAAGATTATGCTGAGTGAAAAAGGTCAAGCAGAGATAGTCAATTATCATATGCTTCCACTTACTTGTGGAGCATAAGGAATAACACAGACATTGGGAGAAGGAGAGGAGAAGTGAGTTGGGGGAAATTTGAGGGGGAGATGAACCATGAGAGACTGTGGACTCTGAGAAATAAACTGAGGGTTTGGGAGGGGAGAAGGGTGGGGGTTTGTGTGACCCTGGGCATGTATTTAGGAGGGCAAGTATTGCATGGAGTACTGGGTGTGGTACATAAAATATGAACTGTGGATCACTGAAAAAAAATTAAATTAAATTAAGAAAACATAATGTATTATTTGTTTCAGGGGTACAGGTCTGTGAATTTTATAATACTTTTTATTTCTGTAAAGTCAGTATTTGTATCTCTAATTTCACTTCTGATTGTAGTTATTTGCATTTTCTTCTCTTTATCAGTCTAATTAAGATTTTTTAATTGTTTCAGTTTTTTCAAAGAACCAACTTTTGGTTTTATTGATTCTATTGTGCTCTATTCTTTGTTTTTAGCCCCATTATTTCTTCTCTTTTGTTAACTTTGTGTTTAGTTTGATCTTCTTATTCTAGTCCCTTCTGGCTTTGAGTTGGGATATTTCTTCCTTTTTAATGTAGGCATTACAGCTAGAGCTCTCCCCCCCACCTCCTCACTGCCTTCCTTCATCTCTAAGTATTTTCTCATTTCTTTTGTGATTTCTTTTTTGACTATTGTCTATTTAGCAGTGTGTATTTAATTTTGACATACTTATAAATATTTCTCTTTTCCTTTTGTAATTGATTTATTCTGATTTATTATTGTGGTTAGAAAGGTACTTTATACAATTTTAATCTTTTAAATGTATTGAGACTTGTTTTGTGATCTAACATATTGTCTATCATAGAGAATGTTCTGCGTGCCCTTGAAAAGAATGTGTTCTGTTATGGTTGAGTGGAGTGTTATATGTATCTCTTAGGACTAGTTGGTATATAGTAGTGTCCATTATTGAAAGTGATGTATTGACTTCTTCAAAAACTATTGCAGAGTTGTTTATTTCTCTCTTTAATTCTAACAACAATTGCTTCATATTGGGACTCTCTAGTTTGCGTGTTTATAGTTGCTATATCTTCTTTAATTGAAACTTTTATCAATATATAATATCCCTTTTTTTCCTTGTAACAGTTTTTGACTTATAGTTTCTTTTATCTGATATTAGTATACTAATAGCTGCCTTGTTTTTAACATGCGAGTATTTATTTGTCCTCAAGGGGAAATTCCCTGAAAAAGACACCTGTTCACTCATACTTTTTAATCTAGAGACAAAACATATCTCAGGAAAACTCAACTCAAAGTTTGCATTGGTTGTGCCCTAGAAAAGGACACTTAGTTTGTTCATGCTTTGTTTAATGTTGGATAAAAAACAATGTCTCTGCATCTTGCCAAATTCATTGAAATGATGCAGTAAACTCAATCTAATATAAAAGATAGATTTCATGGCTTTATTTTGGAAAATCCTAATTTCCTCACCCCTCAAAACCTCAGATTCAATTTCTGCCTCTTTCCTCTTTCTCATTTTTAAAAATCTAAGTGCTGTATGTTCCTTGTAGTGTCTTATGCATCCATCTCATTCTTTCTAGGGTCATTGCCATAGGCACAGCTTAATTTTTATGAGGAGAGGTATAACTGGGTGGCACAGTTGGTTAAGCACCTGACTTGGTTTTGGCTCAGGTAGTGATATCAGGATCTTGAGACTGAGTCCTACGTTGGGCTCTGTGCTTAAGTGCGGAGTCTTCTTGAGATTCTCCCTCTTCCTGCCTCTCCCCCTTGTGCTCTCTTTCTAAAATAAATAAATAAGTCTTTAATAATTTTTTCATAACAAGAGCTTATATAATTAAAAGGATATGACTAAATAGTATCGCTAATTCCATTAATAAAGGTTGTTGTACTGAATTATCTCATTTTTGTTTATCTGAAAATTCCTTTATTAACCTTTATTATTAAAATATAGTTTCCTTGGTACACATTTCTAGACTGACAGGATTTGCCCCCCTTTATTATACAGATTATTCACTGGTTTCAGACTACTATTTTTGCTCTACAGATTCCAAGATGAATTGTGTTTGAATTGCTGTTAATCCACTCACTGATTTTTAAATTTTCATCATCCTTAATTTTTACAGTTTCTATTTAGAAATTTTCCAAACCTTCCTGCTTATTCTTGATAGTCTCTTGCACCTTTCTAGTTTTATGATATTTTTAAACCTTTCAGTCATAGTTGTTTTATAAACTTGTATCTGATGATTCCATGACTGAAGTTTCTGGAATATATGACTATTGTTATTTCTTCTGACTGATAGTCAGGGTGGATGATCTTGTCTGTGCGTGGTGATCCTTTTTTCTGATCTTACAACTGACTGTTTTTCATTGTGCAAACACTGGGCTTTGAAGTTAAGGATGTTTTCCTCTGGAAAGGAGTCACAACTACTTCTTCAGGTGAGCAATGGCCAACTCCCTCCAAGTTTCCTCCACTAATTACGGGTTTCCATGATTTCCAGTTATAGTCCATGAGTTCCATAACTAATCAGATTTAGTTATTTCAACTTGTTCAGTCTCTGTCCTCCTACCCTAATACCTATAAAAATTTCTGCTTTTAAGAGAATCCTCCCTATCATATAGATTCCTGCCTTCACTTTCAGTTCAAGATTTTCTTATGATAGAAGCAAATGTTATGTATACCTCAGATTCTTGTGACAGCCTTCTCTTCCCCAAGGTGCTGTCCAGCTATCTGGCTGAGCTGTGGTTATCTTCTGCCTAATCTGGTTGTAGAACGAGTCTGCAGCCCAGGACCACAAGACCGCTGTCCTATGGGGTGTGGGATTTGGTATTGAGAGGAGTCACCTGAGAGGACAGATGACTCAACTGAAAGGGACAATTAATTCTTCACTGGGTAAATGTTGAGCCTGGAAGAACTGGAGATGAAAGGGAGCAAGGAAGAGAAACTTGCTCTTTCCTCTTGCCTGAGAATCAATCTGAGGCACATTGTTTCTTTCTAGCCTTCCCAAGGAGTCTTATGTGCTCAATGGATGCACCAAGCATCTCAGTGTATCCCCTCACAGATGGTGAGGTGGTAGTTGGTGGGCAATGCATCACACTGCATCGCTTCACATCTCTCTTTACTCTGGTAGATTATTTGAAAAGATGGTTTTAATGTCTCCTCTCCTCCTTTTGTCCATGTATTTTTGCAATGTAACCTTGACAATAGTCCCATGAGGAGGGAGAGTTCCTGCCTTTTGAGTCTGGGGTGGTCATGTGACCTGTGTTGACCAACAGAGGGTGATATTGTGCTTGACCTGGAGACCTTGTAGCTTTTGTTCTTTTGGAACAATGCCCTCTAAAGATGACTATGTAAAGAAATCTCTATGAACAAGAATCTGTGACAAGAGAAGCCTGGCCATCCCCGAAGTTCTAGATAAGCACGATGAAAGCCCAAATATGTAAACAATACTCTCATAGGTCATCTAGGCTGAGTTGGGCCATTTGCTGGCTGCAACCTCACAGGCAAATGAGACCGACTGAGGAACTGCCACACAGCCAGAAATTAATGGGAAATTACACACCAGAATTGTTTTAAGTTGTTAGGTTTGGGAGTGTTTGTTACATAGCCATATATCTATAAAACACATAAATTGGTACCACGAATTGGGTGCGATGAAGAAAAATTAAAAAGAACTGTCATTGGTCTTGGGAATGGGCAGTGGGCAATGCTAGAAAAGTGGTGAAGAGGCTGCTATAGCCATTGCTTCTGCCATTGGCAGAAACATGTGTGAGAAAATTCACTTGTTGAGACTGGGAAAAAGGTAATCTGTGTTAGGTAGGAATGGACTAACTGGCAAATATGTCACCTGTACTAACTAGGGAGACAGGAAATGTTCCTAATAAACTTGGGTCTCTGGTTAAGGAAATCTCTTGATAGAATGTTGAAAATGTCAGTTGGGCACTTCTATCTGCATATGATAGCCTGCAAAATACTATAAACAGAATTTTTCAACTTCCAAGCACAATTTTGAGAAAATATAGAAGATGCAGTACTTTGTGGGTTGGAAAATAAAGCTGTTTCTCATTTGCCATGTTTCCAGTCTCTCAGTCACAAGGTTTTTTAGAAATAAGAAGTAGCCTCGGCATAAAGACCAAATCAAGGTTGTGGTTATAAGAGCCTTTGTACCTTGGAAAGATTTAAGGTCATGCCAGAACCTCTTAAAAGAGAAAGGGTTTCTAAAAATCTTAAGGGTATTTCCTACAGCAATCTCACAGACTGCAAACTGAAAGAGGTCTGTATCAAAAAGAATTATGGCTATGAAATTTAGGGTATAGCATAAACCCCACAGTTTTAAGAGTTATAGGAGTCATAGCCTGATTGGACTAAAGAGATAGAAAGTTCAAAATGAAAAGGGATTTCTGGAACCTCAAATTTTATGGGAAAAAGTACACTAGAAAGCAACTTGGCTGCCATCTGGTCCATTTCCTATTGAAAAGGAAAGATACTTCAGAAAGTAGAGCTAAGAGCAGAGAACAGAGGATTAAAGATGAGAAAACCACCCCCATGGAGCAGAACCAACTGTGTCCCCTCCTTTGTCAGAATGGGGGTCTCAACAACATGTCTAACTAGATTTGGAATTGCTGCAGAGAAGATACACTTTGTATCCTAATCTTCCTTTTGTATATGGTGTCTGGGTTTTCCTGCCACATCTCACCATTTTAAGTTTTGCTTGTGGGCAACAGGAAACTTTTATTTTCTTTTTTAAAAAAGATTTTTTAAAAAATTTATTTGTCAGAGAGAGAGAGAGAATGAGAACACAAGCTGGAGGAGCAGCAAGCAGAGGGAGAACCAGGCTCTCCGCTGAGCTAGGAGCCCAATGCTGGACTCAATCACAGGATCCTGGGATCACAACGTGAACTGAAGGCAGACACTTAATCAACTGAACCATCTAGGCAATCAGGCGGAAACTTTTCTTAAATCATCAGGCTCTTGGATTACAATGGATAACACCTAAGATGTTACTCCAACGATCCTCTCATCTGCCTTTGTCCATGATGCCAGACAGGGATTGTGGATGGTCTGCGGCCATGATTAAACGAGAATTTAGGGCTCTTGGGAAGGAATATTTCTCATCAGAAGGATGAATTACTGTGGCCAGAGGGCAGGCTAGGGCAGATTGTTTGTGACTGTGGTTGCCATAACTCTCTTGTCCCTGTTGGTGCCTCTCTGCAATGTGAATTCACCATGCCTTCCATCAATAGGTAGAGTCTAGTTCTTGGTGAAGACACTGTGACCTGTTGTGACCCTAGAATATGGCAGCAGTGACATGACATAAGTTCCAGGGCCCAAGCCTCAGGAGGCCTTATAGCTTCTCTCTCACTCAGATGACTTTATAAAGATTCCCATCAGGAAAGAGCATGTAGAATGTGTGGCCAGCCCTCAAGATATATATGTGACTGAGACTCAGACAAACCATCCAGACCCCATTACACTTGTAGAAAGACAGCAGAAACAATGCCAACCAAACAAGAGTGCAGAAAAATATTCACTGGTTTTAAGCCACATGGTTTTGATGTTATGAAGCCATATTTTTTTTAGGTTCTCCATAACCTTATATATAAATTGATATAAATTATATCAAAATTAGATAAAATATAAAGGTAACTAGAAAGCTGATGAATTTTGTTTCTTCATATCATAGTTAATAATCTCAAAGCCTTGAGATTTGCTATCTTTTACATCTTATTAGGAGAATTAGAAATCTTAAAAGAAAATCCTCTTCTTGGGAAACATGCAAGGTTCATGCAGAGGTGTCTGGTATTGGTAACAATGCAAAATCAGATTTGTCCATGATGGAATCACATCAGACCCAGGATACATTCTCAGACAAAGTCATATGCCTGCCCCCCACACCACCACCTTGGGCAAACAGAGATGAGGAGAGGACTTTCATGTTCTTGATATAAAAGGATGAGCATTTTACTAGAAGTTTTACTGGAAAAGGAATACAGTTTTTGCACATTCACCAAGTTTTCACAAGACAGTAATTTTTTGTGTATAATGTTGAATTCTGCAAGGATTAGTACATGGTACTTAGTGAAAATTTATTAGTGAAGCTTTTAACTAGTCATGGCCTTGATCAGATGGCACCAAATCCATGATACTCTGGATCAGAAACTCAGGTATTACGGACAAACCCACAATGACTGCTTTCGAAGGTTCAGTTTGATTTTTTCCATGTGGTATTGCTGAAGAGTTATCACAAAACATAAAATGGTTATATTCAACTAATGAATCCTTGAACATTTTATCAAAAACTAATGATGTACTATATCTTGTGTGATTGAATTTAAATAAAAAAAAAAAAGATAAAACAGGTTGGGGGGTTGCTGGTGAATAACCAGAAAACATAATATGAAGTTTTCCTCATACTTTTACTTCATCCAACCAAACATCACTATAAACACAAACAGAGAATCCTTCTTCTCACCTTCTGGTTCTTTCAGGTTTTCAAAGATGTATTAGAAGGCTCTCTGAAAAGCAAGTTCCACAGTAGGCCAGTAGCACTAGAGCTTGCCACAGGAGAAAATCCAAAGACATTGACATGAAACACTGGATCTTCAAACCACCCTTCTTCTAAGACAGAACAAACCTCTGTATAAACCACTATGAACTGAGCTTTATGGAGACTGAGCTATACTGTCCCATAGGGCAGGCAGGAAAAAAAAAAAAGTTCCCTCTTTCACCTGGGTTGTCATTCCAAAAACTATTGCCCTTCTAACTTTGGTTGTACTAACCAATAAAGTTCCTATTTTAACTGGGATCTGCTTCTGGTTTCATTGGAATGAGAACATAATCACTGGAGGAATCAGGAATTCACGGCTGTGGATTCTCTGGTGCAAAATGCTATGCAGTATAGAGTTGGTGCTTCCTAATAAGATACTTGTGTTTTAATTGTTTCAGCCTCTGTTTTGGGGGCCAAATCTATGAAATTTGTTGACCCCTCCCCCCGGCATTTTTTTTTTTTTTTAACTTTCTGTATGCCCAGCAATGCAGTACAACATTTGTTTTATGCAGCATGTAGTTGTTTGTAGAGGAAGGGACTTCCTCCCTAGAGTGTGAAAACCAGCACACTTTGCTCTGGACTTACTGTCAGCCATTGTATCTTGCCAATATGTAACATGTAATATGCCAATGTCAGATTAATATTTCCAGAATTTGCTTAATGTTCATCTATCCACTTTGTATTCTTAGAAGGCACTATGGGAGCTTGTTGTCATTCACTTGTTGTCATTATTGGGTACCTTTGGTGTGCACTCCCGGGATGGGGATGGACTCAGGGACTTATAGTCCCACAGGGGATAAATGATTACCTGCAGTGATAACTGACAGGTGCCTCCATTTGAAGTCCTTCTTTTTCTGTGTGCAGGAAAGCCCATCTTGGCTTAAAGCTCAGTAATGTTCCCTGATCCTCTGACCAAGTTGATTTCCCAGAAATTAGGTGCCCTCACTCCTGCACCACTCATCATATGCCACCTTAAGTTTCTACTTATTTTTCTTCTGTCTTGTGAATAAATACATTATTAACTCCTTGAGGGTTGGGAGCATGTCTAACAGTTTTATTACACTCATCAGAAACTGAAAAATATCTAATCGTAAATCTGGAAATTTTCTTTTAACTATATTGATTTATATGAGAGTAAGCTTATAGAGTAATACAACTGTGAGGTAGTCTTGTCTTAAGCACAGACTGATTTGAGTGTTCAGATTATGTCACCAGTGTTTAGTTTCTGTGTCTTCATCTTTGGGCTCTGCTTCCTCTGGTTTGGCTCCATTTCTGTTTCCCACATGTCATAGCAAGATGGCGTCGGCAGCTCCAGACCCTACATCTGTTCAGGTGAAACCCAGCATGATAAAATATTTTTACTCTTGACAGAGAGCTGAAAAATATCCTAGAAGTTCCTGAACCAGGAGGAGAGCCAAATCTGTTGGCTCATATAAATAAGGGCAGAGAAATGATATTTTGATCAGAACAAGGAGACCAAGACTCCTGGTTTGTCAGGGACTGTCCTGGTGTTAGCTGCACAGATTTGTGTTCTAGGAAATCCTCAGTCTTTTTTTTTTTTTTTTAATTTTTATCATTATTTTTACTATTCCACCAAACAACAACTGGCAATAGTTTGGTGTGCATAATCCCAGAACAAATTCTGAGAACTTACTAATATTTACTGGTACTTAAAAATATCTATCATCTATTGATCTATTATTTCAATACCGTTTTTTAAAAAGATTTTATTTATTTGAAGGAGAGAGAAATGGCGAGAGAGGGAACACAAGCAAGGACAGTGGGAGAGGGAGAAGCAGGCTTCAATCCCAGGACCCTGGGATCATGACCTGAACTGAAGGCAGACACTTAACAATTGAACCACCCAGGTGCCCTGGAAATCCTCAGTCTTGAACAAACTCAAGACTCGGTTTGTCAGCCGACCTGAAGCAAAATAAAGATGCTGTTCCCTGAGGCAGGGTGAATGGGAGATGGGTGGCCGATGAACAACAGATGTCCCAGGTATCAGAGAGTATAGAATAGCTTTTTAATAAGTTCCAACATCTGTCTTAATCTGATTTATACTGATTTCACTAGGGTTGGAATTGTAGGAATTCGACGCTGGATGTGCTAGCTTCATTTTTCTTTCATAAGCGTTCATGGGCACCTGCTTATGGTAGAGAGCAGTTCAGTTCTTGCAGTATGACAGAATTAAGCTCTAATGACTGTAATATATTATGATTAGAACTTCCCCACAGTGAGGGGAAAAGTCAGTGGAAGATCTCCCAGGGTCCTGTGGGAGTGATTTGTATTGTGTGACTGGCGGCTCATCTTGGAATATCATCTGGGAGAGAGAGACTGGAGGTTATTCCTGGTGCTGGGAACTGACCTCTTTTATATGTTTACCAATGTGATAATTATTTGGCACACAATAGGTTCAAGATAGTGTTAATAATGAATAGCATCTCTGTTTTGTCATGTGCCAGACCCACTCAAGTGTTATGCACTTGGTATGCTCTGTGCATTCTCAACAGCTGAAAAACATGTCATGAAATAATTATGCCAAATCAATCTGTGAATCTGGGATTTTTCAACATTCCTCCAGGTGTCCTAGGAAAGTATCTATAATTTGATCATGGTCCAACCTTTCAACAGCTAAGCTTTCTTCTCCAAGCTTCCCAATATTAAAAATTAAGTATTGTTGGGTCCCCCAAAATTTGGGTACCCCAATAATGGGTCCGTGATTAAAGGAGCAAGACTGATACAAAGAGAAGGTCAAGCAAAGTTTTATTTCACACCAAGCAGAGAGGACAACCCCTCCCTGCTTTCCAGACTTTCTTTTATAGAGCAAAGACCATGCGGTTGGGCCTGGCCACACACAGGTGGCCAATGAGATTGTAACACACACAGGAAACTCCACAGTGATGGTAGGCGACCAACTGAGTTACAATTTACCCTAGTAGACATTTGATTTAGCCTATCACACCTTGGTTAGAATTGGCGCCAAAAGGCTCCCAAAGGGTGGGGGCCCATATTCCCTGATAGTTAGGAGACAGTATGTGCCCCCACTGATTGAATACCTCCACCTGGCCTGACCCACCCTTGTATTTGGACTTTGTTACCTGGGACTGGTTTCCCAGACTTGCTTTTAAATAAGTTCCCCTGGGGGGTGGGGGGCAAGGTCAATTTAAGCTTTACAGCAAAATGGCAGTTCAACCAGGGTGGGGCTGCTCTGGCTGAATGGCCCTTAAAGTATACTAAGAGAAAATTAGAAGATATATATAAGGTCATTTGAACATCCTGAACAAAGTTGAATCTTCACTGTACAATGTCCAATTTTTTAGTAGAAAGGGCTAATATATTATAGACACTGACTTTCTCTCCCTTACCAGCTAGTACCAGTGGTTACTGCAAGAGTCATCAATACCCAATGCAGTAACTACACAGGGGCCAGGCTCAGCAGGTAGTTGTTGAGTGAATGAATGAACTGACTGACTGATGGATGGGCTCATAAACAAGATTCAGGATGTATCTGTGGAATAATAATACCCCTTTGTTTCTTATTCATTACTTTAGAGATAGGTCTCAGATAGCCCAAAGGTTAGGGCTGAGGGAGAATTAGCCTGAAAACTGAACTTCAATTCACCTCATTTCCCAGTAAATACTAAGACACAGTTCAAGTTATTTGCACATCACAGACAGTCAGAGTCCCTAGAGCAGTCAGGCTGGGGAAGGGAATAAGGGGAGGTGGATGGATACATATCCTGCCCACACAAGAAGGGCAAAGGTAAGTGGGGAGATTTTCCCCTTCCATGGGAATCCCAGAGTACAAGCATATAACCAGCCATAGCTTTATTTCTTAAGGGAATTCTGAGGTACCTGGGAATGAGACTTTCCATGGCTTGCATGACTCACTGCCTCCTGCTCTGTTTAACCTTCTGAGTCCTCACATTTGTTTCCTCTCACCCTATTTGTTGATGCCTTTCCGTCAGTCACAAACCCATTGTGACTACATGTAGGGAAAGTGTGCTTTCAGAAACATTTCCCCACTTGATTTGAATATAAATGTAAATCTGTGGAGTAGGAAAAGAATCTCCAGGAAAATAAGGAGAGTTTAAAGAGTTTGTAAGTCAAAGTAGGAATCGGGACCCAACCTCATTTTTTTGTTTGTTTGTTTGTTTATTTTTTGTTTCAAGCCTGCTATTTTTCTATCATGTTGCTCAGCTTCCAAATTGTTTGGCAAATTGCTCAATCAGTGGGACTACCCCTTCTTGTTGATTCTTCAGATTATCACAAGGTAGTTGGATTGGATCTCCCCCAACCTCTGGATGCTCTCTGGGGGTGAGGAGGGGAAGGGGGAGCTGTCTCTCCTTGTCTATTTTGCAAGACTATATTATTCTTTAGTTTCCTTCTAAAAAGCTCTTTGACTTATTCCTTACTTTATAAATTATATCTGAGGAAATTATTGAAATGCTGTCATTGTTAGCCACCGTGGGGGAAGCCACAGTATGGGATGTGTGAAGGGATCTCTGGGGTGGGAGCTAGGACCTCTGCTGTCACACTCACAGCCCCTGGTGCAGGCCCTGGTATGCACAGGGAGGGACCCACTGGATGCTTGCTTACAGACTTCACATGTCGGTCATGTGCACAGTGTGCTTAGGGGTGAACTTCTTCCCCTCTGTCTCCACATTTCCACCAAGAAGGAAGTTTTCATTCCTGTCCTGAATGTGGGTGTCAGAGTGTAGTGTGTGGTTTTGGAGTAAACACATTTAGTTGCTTTCCCACACTACCCATTTACTTGTCCCTTCAGAAAGAGGAGTAGATAATTCGACATTGCAAAGAACCTGCTGTTGGTTAAGCCAGTGTGTGTGTGTGTGTGTGTACATGGTATATGGAAAAGGCCTGGTTTCTTTTGCTGGCTTCTTCTTCAGTGTGTGTGTGCCTCTGGGTGCTGTGAGGCTGACCTCTCCTGTTAACTCCTGGTCTTGTGCTGAGCTGTCCCATGGCCTCCTTATAGGTTCTGGGCTGCTCCCCAGTGGCTGCGCCTCTGCCCTGCAGCCTAGGGTGCTCAGGACTTAAAGCAGAAGAGACTGGAAGCTTGTGTTCTGCCATTCAAACAAGCTTTATCAGGAAACTGCCATTCCAGCCATTATTGACTAAGTTAAGATGATGAATTCCTATATGGCTTCTGTCTACTCCACTCTAGGAAGAACATGGACATCTGGGAATCATAGGAGGGTTAGGGTTAGCATTGGGATGAGGGATGGGCAATCCACCCCTACATCAGTTTGGATTTCTGTGAACTTGCCTTCTCCATTTTTCATCCCCAGCCTGGAAACCTTGGTTGCAGGCAGTCTTTCTAGTACAGAGCATTAGTTTCTTCACTAGTAAGAGATATTATTTCTTATTCTTCAAACTCTTGCCTCATCAGGTTCCCACCAGGCTTCTTGTTGGAGTGCAACCTAACCCGCATTTCAGCACTCACATATGTCATCACATAGGACATCAGGGACCTTGGGGAGGTCATGGATGAATAAGGCTATTGCTTGCCTCTCTGGGTGGTAACAGCCATGGGTAGTCACTGTCCCTTGGGGAGAGTAGCTGCAGAGCATCTCTGCTGAGCCATGACCTACAATGGTAAGCAAAGCCAGCTGAGCAGTTTTATTGGGAGTGATGAGGCTCCTTCACTCAGGGAAATTGTAGGCACCTGGTATTTTCACTTGTCAATTGATTGATTAATTATACACCAACTCTTGGATGTCTATGTCAGATAATAGTACAAATACCAATTTGAGTTTATTCTGTAATAAACATTTTGCAAGTATTATTTCATTTCACTTACACAACAAACGTGTGAGGGATGCATTTTGTTTACCATCTTGCAGAAGAGGGGGAGGAACGCTAGATGATTGAATAACTTTTCAATATCACAGAGTAAATGTCAGAACAGAACTTAGAATTCAGGCAGTCTATCCAGGCTCAGACATCTTCCTGCCTTTTCTCTGCTGTTTCCAGATAATGAGGGCAGGCAAGGGAAGAATTGAGAACAGTTCAAAGATGACTGACACAGGATCCCTGAGCTCCAGGAGCTCGGAGACTATGGCAGGAGATAAATCGCTGGACAACAAACACAACTTGAATATAAGTTGATACAAAGGGTCATGAAACAACAGAAAAACAAAAATGTTATCTGGAAAATTGTTTGCTCTTGAATGGGCATGAGTCTCTCAATAGACATAACTGGATCCTTGCCTTTTTACAAATTTGTGCTTACAGGTAACCAAATTTTTTTTTTTTTTTTATTGAGCATCTATCTTATGCTCTCATTTAGCCAGGCATTGGATCTACTCATGAAAGACAGAGATTTAACTCTAATTTCCAGCTCAGCACTCTCCAGTGGGGAGATTAATGAAGGTCATTCCAGCTTAGAAAGTTCTTGACACACATATGCATTCAATAAAAACCTGTTGAATTAAATTTATGTGATAGGTATAATATTCAATTCTATCTTCTTCATAGTTTTATTGTGAGTGCAAAATGAGATAATGTAGATAGAGTTGCCAGAAAAGAAAGGGTTACATACCTGTAGTCAACATCTGTCCTTTGAAAGTATGTCCCCACTTGTAGTGATGCAGAATATGGGGAGAGTCAATACCTGGGATCAGATGGCCTTCCAGCCTGGCATGCTGTAGAGGATACATGCTTCGTATAACACACTTGCAAAGGCTGGAAGAAACAAAAACAAGTGTAAGAAAGGAGTATCCGTGCATAGATTCAGTATGTGAGAATAGAGAGGCATGAAAAGAAAAACATACACATATGTGCCTATAAGCATGCATAAGCAAGCCCATGATTGCTTTTTTGCTCACACACAGGCATGCACACACACCTACAGATATTTATTATACATATTTATAATCTCAGACATATGTCCATCAAGGAATAGGGTAATAAAGTAGATTTCTTTAAAAAAGTAAAAAGTAATCAAAGAGATACAGATAAATGACAACAAATAAAAAATGAACATTAATATCAGAGAAGATGGAATTTATTTTATTTTTTGATATATTTTTTTATTAATTTAAGAGAGTGAGAGGGAGTACAAGCAGGGAGGAGGGGCAGAGGGAGGGAGAGAAGCAGTCTCTCCACAAAGCAGGGAGCCCAAAATGGGGCTGGATCCCAGGACCCTGAGATCATGACCTGAATTGAAGGCAGTCACTTAAACCACTGAGCCATGCAACTACCCTGAGAAGATGGAATTTTAGACTAAAAGTACTAAGTAGAATAGTAGCAAAAGTCATTTATGTATTTGACTCCAAAAAGACCTTATAGAAACATCCAAAAAAGTAAAAATTTTATATATCACTTTCTTTCATCAGAAACCTATGATACGGGTGCCTGGGTGGCTCAGTGGGTTAAAGCCTCTGCCTTTGGCTCAGGTCATGATCTCAGGGTCCTGGGATCGAGCCCCACATCAGGCTCTCTGCTCAGTGGGGAGCCTGCTTCCTTCTCTCTCTCTCTGCCTGCCTCTCTACCTAC
Organism: Mustela nivalis; assembly: GCF_964662115.1. Taxonomy (NCBI): domain Eukaryota; kingdom Metazoa; phylum Chordata; class Mammalia; order Carnivora; family Mustelidae; genus Mustela; species Mustela nivalis. Next base: position 84,720,480 of record NC_139021.1, read on the forward strand.
TTGTGATCTCTCTTTCTGTCAAATAAATAAATAAAATATTAGGAAAAAAAAAAGAAGCCTATGACATTAGGAGTAAATAATAAAAACAAAAGAAAAGAATTAGAATACTTAGAATTTAATGAGGACACTTCTAGATAACCCTAGAATCAAAGTAATTACACCAGAAACTATGAAAATAAAAATTAATGCAAAAATCTATGGAGGGGTTTCTGCTAACAGTAAGAATGTAGAAAGTTGTGTGAAAATGCCATTCATAGATCAATAATGAAAAGAGATCAGAAAAGCTCCAAAACAAAAGTTTTAAAATAATTTTTAAATTAGAGAAACAGCCAATTTTTAATAAGTTTTAATAGTTTCCTATAGGCTGGCATGAAAGTTTAGAAGTTTTGTTTTATTTATTTGTTTATTAAATATTTTATTTATTTTTTTTTTGAGAAAAAGAGAGAGTGAGAGATATCATGAAAGGGGAGAGGGTCAGAGGGAGAAGCAGTCTCCCTGCATGGGGAGCCCCATGTGGGACTCGATTCCGGGACTAAGTCAAAGGCAGTTGCTTAACCAACTGAGCCACCCAGAAAACCCTAGAATTTTAGAAACTGCTGCCACAGTACTGGGAAGTTTCTCCCTGAGTCTTCCCAGGGTTCCTGAGGTCATACAACAGGGACTGAGAATAAGGCAGGCGAGTTAGAGTCATCTTTCCTGGGCTCAGTGAGCTTCCTCCATCCCACCCAAAGAAGCACCCTCAGAAAGTGGGAAGCAGTACTTATTTGAGGCACTACAGGCTTTCAGGAATTGCAATCTGAGAGCAGGGCAGGAGAGCTGAAAGAATTCTTCCCCAAACATGCTGAGATCAGGAAGACTATTAACAGTTTAAAGCAGGAATAGTGATAACATATACTGTGTGTTTTATAGCATATATAAAAGAAAGGTATGGGCTAATAAAAGTATTATAGGCAAGACGGGGATAATGAAATTATATACTTATAAATTTTTTACATTCCTCATGAAATAATATAATGTTATCTAAAGAATAAACTATGGCAACTTAAAGATATATATTCTAATCTTCTAATCTTTAAAGCTACACTGCCTGCTACAGTAGACACAGCCACAGGTAGCTATTTACATTTTAATTAATTAAGATGAAATTAAATAGAAATTTCAGTTTCTTAGAATAGCCATACGAAAACTCAGTGAAATAACACTGGCCTAGCTATTTTCATATCACTCAAAGTAGATTTCAAGACAGAAATCAGTTTTAGTAGAAATAAAAATGGGAGATGGCATAATGTCACAAAGATGGATTTATTAAGACAGAAACATCCTGAAGGTGCATGCATCTAATAACAGATTTTCTGTGTATATGAAGCAAAATTTGGAAGAACTAGAAAAATAAAGTGACAGACCTATAATCATAATAATAAATTTTAATGCCCCTCTCTCAGTACTTTAGAGAAATTCACAAAAATTAGTAGAAAGCACACAGAATATTTAAATAATTTGAATAACATTATGAACCAATTTGACCTAACTGGCATTGATAAAACCATAAAACCAATGCTGTGGGATGTTCTCTTTCTTCAAGTGCACATAAAATCCTGGCAAAACTGGATGATGGATTATAGGCTATGCTATACCCAGGTCTTGATAAATAGAAATATCAAAAGATTGACATTTTACAACACCATAATGATATTTAAAAATCAGTAGCAAAGACCTATCTGGAGAATTCTTAAATATATGGGAATTTAATAATGTACTGCAAAATGATCCTTATAGCAAACAGGAAATCACATGGGAAATTAGGAAATATTTTCAAGGAAATGATAATGGAAACCCAAGCCCCAGGTGCTGGGGATTAAGGAAAGTGCACCTGTCAGTGATGAGCACAGGGTGATGTATGGGAGTGTTGAATCACTATCTTGTACACCTGTAACCATTATCACACTGGATGTTAAGTACACTAGAATTAAACAAAATAAAAACTTGGAAAATACAAAAAAAAAAAAGCCCTAATATATCAAAATTTATCAGATGCCACTGACAAAATGCTTGGAGGAAATATAAAGTTTACATTATTCATTTTAGAAAAGAAGATATGTATAAAATTAATTTCCCAATTTTCCATATTCCAAAGATAAAGCTAGGACAAGAAATTATGCCTTAAATATGTAGAAAATAGGAAAAACAAACATAAAAACTGCAACTGGTGAAATGAAAAATAAACAATAGAAAAAACAAAAATGCATGTTTGTATAAGATTAATGAAAGTGGTAAACTTCTAGCAAGACTAATCAAGAAAAAAAGCTAAGAACACAAGTTATCGACATCAGTAATGAAAATGTCTATCATTAAAAACTGTAATTAATAGGGCAAGATGGCAGTGGAGTAGCAGACTGAAACGACATTAGATCCCAGGAGTTCAGCTAGATAGGTATCAAACCATTATGAACACCTACAAGCTCAACAGGAGATAGAAGAGAAGAAGAGAAACAATTCTAGAACAGAAAATTGACCACTTTCTGAAAGGTAGGAAATAAAGATAAGTGAATCTGAAGTAACAGGAGGATAGATCACAGGGGGAGGCACCAGCTCCTGGCAAGCAGCAGAGCAGTGGGGCTCAAAATTAGAAGTCTGCTCCACTGAGGGACATTGCTCCAGAAGCTAAGTGGGGTGGAGCCCTTGTGGGGACAGTGTAGTCTCAGGCCTGTGGGGTCACAGAAAGATCAGGGATGTCTGATTGTGGCAGAGCTGAAAGGTGTTGGAGTGCGGAAGCCAACTACAGAGACAGAGACAAAGAGTGAGCTATCAGCTCATGGTTACCTTAAACTGTGATCAGAGGCACAGTTGGACCACTGCTCTTCAAGTAGGGACCCCATAAGTGGCATCTGAGGAGACTCGCCTTCCTTCTCCAGGAGGAGCAGTATGGCAGGAATCTGTTGGGTTTGGAGACTCCAAATGGGGCCATGTGCCAGAGATAGAAATGCTTAGTTACAGGCCGGGTGAGCTCAGACTGTGGCTGGAGACCAAGGAGACAGGAGTGATTGACTGCCTATCTCTGAGTGCCCACTGAGGAGTAGGGCCCTGAGCTCTCAACTCCTCTGGCCGGAGATTGAGAGGTTCCATTTTCATTCCTATCCTCCAGAGGTACGGAAAGCATTCAGGAAGCAAAAGCTCTGAGAGCGAACCTGAGCAGATTACTTAGCCTGGTCCCTGGCAAGGGTGGCACAGTTCTGCCTTCAGCAAAGACATTTGAGAATCATTGCAACAGGCCCCACCCATAGAAGATCAGCAAGAACATCCAGCCAAGACCAAGCTTACCAATCAATGAGAGCAGCAGAACTCCAGAGCTAGGGGAAAGCAACACATAGAATTCATAGCTTCCCCCCATGATCCTTTAGTCTTGCCAAGTTAAATTTTTAAAGTTTTTTTCTTATTTTATTTTTTTTAACTTTTCCTCTTTTAACATTTTTGAACTATTTTATCTTACCAATACATTTCTAAAAATAAAAATCTTTTAAAGCCTTTATTATTACAGTCATATTTTATCCTTTATTTTATTTAACCTTATTTTTTATATACATATAGGGTTTTTTTCTCTCTAAAATAATTTGGGGTACAATTTCTTCTAAGAGATTAAAATATACCCAAAATCTAGCACATGGTTTTGTTCTAGTCTCCAGCCAGAGAACATTCCTTCATCTTTTGTTTTTCTTTTTGCAACCAACTTATCTTATCAATTCCTTTCTTAGAATTTTTAAAAAATTTTTATCTTAACAGTCATATCCCATCCCTTCAATGAATTTACCCTTAATTTGTATATGTACAAGATTTTCTTTCTTTAAAATTTTGGGAGGTAGTTTCTTTGAAGAGACCAAAATACACGCTCTATTCTATTCACCAGTCTAATATATATATATATATATATATATATATATATATATATATATATATTAGATATCATATATATATGATATATATATATGATATTATATATATATGATATTATTTATTTATTTATTATTTATTTATTTATTTATTTATTATTTATTTTTAATTATTTTTATTTCTATTTCTTTTTTCTCCTTTCTTCTCATCTGGTTTTGGATCTCTTCTGTTTGGTTAGCATACATTTTTTCTGGGATCTTTGCTACCATTTTAGTATTTTATTCTCTTGTTCATATTTTTTTTTTCTTGTTCATATATTCTAATCTGGATAAAATGACAAGGCGAAAAAACTCACCACACACACACAAAAAAAGAACAAGTGGCAGTATCAATGGCTAGGGACCTAATCAATAGGGATATTGGTAATATGTTAGAACTAAAGTTCAGAACGATGATCCTCAACGTGCTAGCTGGGCTCAAAAAAGGCATGGAAGATACTATAGAAACCCTTTATGGTGAGATAAAATCCTTTTCTGGAGAAATAAAAGAACTAAAGTCAAAACAAGTTGGAATAAAAAAAGCTATTAAGAGGTGTAATAAAAAATGGAGGCTCTTATTGCTAGGATAAATGAGGCAGAAGAGAGAATTAGTGAAATAGAAGGCCAAATGACAGAGAATAAAGAAGCTGAGCAAAATGGAGACACACAACTACTGGACCATGAGAGGAGAATTTGAGAGATAAGTAAGACCATAAGACAAAATAATATTAAAATAATTGGGATTCCAGAAGAAGAAGAAAGAGAGAGGGGCAGAAGGTATATTGGAGCAAATTATAGTAAAGAATTTCCCTAATATGGCAAAGGGAACAAGCATCAAAATCCAGGAGGCACAGAGAACCTCCTTAAATCAATAAAAATAGGTTCACACCCCATCATCTAGCAGGAAAACTTAAAAGTCTTAGTAACAGAGAGAATATCCTGAAAGCAGCTCAAGCCAAGAAGTCTGTAACATACAATGGTGGAAATATTAGATTGGCAACAGATTTATCCACAGAGACCTGGCAGGCCAGAAAAGACTGGCATGATATATTCAGAGCACTAAATGAGAAAAATATGCAGCCAAGAATACTATGACAGCTATGCTGTCATTGAAAATAGAAGGAGAGATTAAAAGCTTCCTGGACAAACAAAAGTTAAAAGAATTTTCAAACACCAAACCTCCCTACAGGAAATATTGAAAGGGGCCTTCTAAGTAAAAAGGAAGTCTAAAAGTAGTAGATCAGGAAGGAACAGGGACAATATACAGTAACAGTCACCTTACAGGCAATACAATGGCACTAAAGTCATATCTCTCAATAGTTACCTTGAATGTAAATGGGCTAAATGCCCCAGTCAAAATACACAGGGTATCAGAATGGATAAAAAAAAACCCCAAACCCATCAATATGCTGTCTACAAGAAACTCATTTTAGACCCAAAGACACCTCTAGATTTAAAGTGAAGGTGTGGAAAACAATTTACCATGCTAATGCACATCAAAAGAAACCTGGGGTGGCAATGCTTATATCAGATAAATTAGATTTTAAGCCAAAGACTATAATAAGAGATGAGGAAGGACACCAAATCATATGTAAAGGGTATGTCCAACAAGAATATCTAGCAATTTTAGAAAATAAATAAATTTAAAAAAAAATTTTAAAAAGGAAATATATATATATATACACATATGAAACACTGATAACAAAGCCAACACTGATTTTATATATATATATACTTTATATATACTTTCACTTTCTGAGTGTTGGCTTTGGTATCAGTATAAGATATATATATACATATATTATATATATATAAAATACATATATATATAATATAGAAAGAGTGTGTGTGTATTATATATATGTATATATATAATAAACAGAGAGTGAGTGTTGGCTTTGGTATCAGTGTAATATATATATATAGTGAGTGAGCCGGTGCTCAGAGAGTGAAAGTGTGTATATATATATATGTTGGCTTTGGTATCAATGTAATACTGATCTAGTAAAATGACTTTGAGAGTGGTCCATCCATAACAACTGTCTGGATGTAGTTTAAGAACAACTGGTGTTAACTCTTTAAAGACTTGGTAAATTCACTAATTAAACCATCTGGTCCTGTACTCTTCAAAAAAAAAAAAAAAAAGAATATTTAGCAATTTTAAATATCTATACCCCTAACATGAGAGCTGCCAACTATATAAGCCAAATCACAAAATCAAAGAAACACATCAGCAATAATACAATAATAGTTGGGGACTTTAACACTCCCCTCACTGAAATGGAAAGATCATCCAGGCAAAAGATCAACAAGGAAATAAAGGCCTTAAAAGACACACTGGACCAGATGGACATTGCAGATATATTCAGAACATTCCGTCCCAAAGCATGAGAATACACATTCTTCTCTAGTGCACATGGAACATTCTCCAGAATAGGTCACATCCTGGGTTACAAATCAGGTCTCAACAAATACCAAAAATGGGGATCATTCCCTGATTATTTTCAGATCACAATGTTCTGAAGCTAAATTCAATCACAAGAGGAAAGTTGGAAAGAACTCAAATACATGGAGGCTAAAGAGCATCCTACTAAAGAATGAATGTGTCAACCAGGAAATTAAAGAAGAATTGAAAAAATTAATGGAAACAAATGAAAATGAAAACACAACGGTTCAAAATCTGTGAGAGACAGCAAAGGCAGTCCTGAGAGGAAAGTATATAGTTATACAAGCCTTTCTCAAGAAACAAGAAAGATCTCAAACACACAACCTAACCCTACACCTAAAAGAGCTGGATAAAGAACAGCAAAGAAAGCCTAAACCCAGCAGAAGTGCAATAATAAAGAAGAGAACAGAAATCAATGAAATAGAAACCAAAAGAACAGTAAAACAGATCAATGAAACTAGGTGCTGGTTCTTGAAAGAGTTAATAAGATTGATAAACCCCTGGCCAGACTAATCAAAAAGAAAAGAGAAAGGACCCAAATAAATAAAATCATGAAAGAAAGGGGAGAGATCATAACCAATACCAAATAAATACAAACAATTATAAGAACATATGAGCAACTATACACCAGCAAATTTGACAATCTAGAAGAAATGAATGCATTCCTAGAGACAAATAAACTACCACAACTGAACTAGGAAGAAACAGAAAACCTGTAAAGACCCATAACCAGTAAGGACACTGAAGCAGTCATCAAAAATATCCCATGAAACAAGAGCCCAGGGCCAGATGGCTTCCCAGGGGAATTCTACCAAATATTTAAAGAAGAATTAATTCCTATTCTCCTGAAACTGTTCCCGAAAATAGAAATGGAAGGAAAACTTCCAAACTCATTTTATGAGGCCAGCATTACCTTGATCCCAAAACCAGACAAGGACCCTCACCAAAAAGGAAAATTACAGTCTTGTTGAACCTTGTGGAACACAGACCAGAAAATTCTCACCAAAATAATACTAGCCAATGGGATCCAACAGTACATTAAAAGGATTATTCACCATGATGAAGTAGGTTTTATTCCTGGGCTGCAAGTTTGGTTCAACATCTGCAAATCAGTCAATGTGATACAACACATTAATAAAATAAATAACAAGAACCATATGATACTCTCAATAGATGCTAAAAAAGCATTTGACCAAGTACACCATTCTTGATCAAATCTCTTCAAAGTATAAAGATAGAAGGTACATATCTCAATATTATCAAAGCATTTTATGAAAAACCTATGGCAAATATCATTCTCAATTGGGGAAAAACAGAGAGCTTTCCCCCTAAGGTCAGTAACACTATCACCACTGTTATTCTACATAGTACCAGAAGTCTTAGCCTCAGCAATCAGACAACAAAAAGAAATAAAAGGCATCTGAATGAGCAAAGAGGACATCAAATTCTCACTCTTTGTAGACGATAAGATACTTGATGTGGAAAAACCCAAAGACTCCACTCCAAAACTGCTAGAACTCATACAGGAATTCAGTAAAGGATATAAAATCAGTGCACAGAGATCAGTCACATTTCTATACGCCATATAGTGCACTATATCAGTGCACAGAAATCAGTCGCATTTCTATACGCCAACAGCAAGACAGAAGAAATAGAAATTAAGGGGTCAATCCCATTTATAATTGCACCCAAAGCCACAAGATACCTGGGAATAAACCTAACCAAAGAGGCCAAGGATCTGTACTCAGAAAACTATAAAGTACTCATGAAAGAAATTGTGTAAGACACAAAGAAATGGAAAAATGTTCCATGCTCATGGATTGGAAGAACAAACATTGTGAAAATTTCTATGCCAGCTAGAGCAATCTACACATTTAACACAATCCCTATCAAAATACCATCAGATTTTTTCAAGGAAATGTAACAATGAATCCTAAAAATTATGGAACCAGAAAAGACCCCCAAAAGCCAGAGGAATGTTGAAAAAGAAAGGCAAAGCTAGTGCCATCACAAGCCCTGACTTCAAGCTCTATTACAAAGCTGCAATCATCAGTATAGTATGGTACTAACACAAAAACAAACACATAGATCAATGGAACAGAATAGAGAGCCCAGAAATAGATCCTCAACTCTATGATCAACTAATCTTCGACAAAGCAGGAAAAAATGTCCAATAGAAAAAAAATAGTCTCTTCAACAAATGTTGTTGGGAAAATTGGACAGCCACATGCAGGAGAGTGAAACTGGACCAGTTTCATTACACAACACACAAACATGGACTCAAAATGAATGAAAGATCTCAATGTGAGACAAGAATCCATCAAAATCCTTGAGGAGAACACAGGCAGGAAACTCTTTGACCTCAGCCACAGCAACTTCTTCCTAGAAACATCACCAAAGGCAAGGGAAGTAAGGGCAAAAATAAACTATTGGGACTTCATCAAGATCAAAAGCTTTTGTACAGCAAAGGAAACAGTCAACAAAACCAAAAGACAACTGGGAGAATGGGAACAGATTCACAAATGACATGTCAGATAAAGGGCTAGTACCCAAAATTATAGAGCTTATCAAATTCAACACCCAAAGAACAAATAATCCAATCAAGAAATGGGCAAGGGACATGAACAGACATTTCTCCAATGAAGACATCCAGATGGCCAACAGGCACATGAAAATATGCTCCACATCTCTCAGCATTAGGGAAATACAAATCTAAACTACAATGAGATACCACCTCACACGAGTCAGAATGGCTAAAATTAATAAGTCAGGAAATGATGGATGTTGGAGAGGATGCAGAGAAAGGGGAACCCTCCTGCACTGTTGGTAAGAATGCATGCTGGTGCAGCCACTCAGGAAAACAGCATGGAGGTTCCTTGAAAATTTAAAAATAGAGCTACCCTACAACCCAGCAATCGCACTACTGGGTATTTACCATAAAGATGTAAATGTAGTGTTCGGAAGGGGCATGTGCACCATAATGTTTGTAGCAGCAATGTCCACAATAGCCAAACTATGGAAAGATGTCCATCAATGGATGAATGGATAAAGAAGATATGGTACGTATACACAATGGAATACTATGCAGCCATCAAAACAAATGATATCTTGCCATTTGCAAAGACATGGATTGGACTAGAGTGTATTATGCTGAGTGATATACGTCAATCAGAGAAAGACAATTATTATATGATCTCCCTGATATGAGGAATTTGAGAGGCAGAGTGGGGGGTTTGGGAGGTAGAGAAGGAAAAAATTAAACAAGTTGGGATTGGGAGGGAGACAAATTATGAGACTCTTAATCTTACAAAACAAACTAAGGATTGTTGGGAGGAGGGATAGGTGATTGGGTTATGGACAATGGAAAAGTGATATGGTGAGTGCTATGAAGTGTGTAAGCCTGACGATTCACAAACCTGTACACGTGGGCCAAATAATAAATTATATGTTAATAAAAATGTAATTAATAATTTTATGGCGACAACTTAATTGATTGATAAAATGGATACATTTCTTGAAAAACATAACTAACCCATGGGGCACCTGGGTGGCTCAGTGGGTTAAAACCTCTGCCTTCAGCTCGGGTCATGATCTCAGGGTCCTGGGATCAAGCCCTGCATCAGGCTCTCTGCTCAGCAGGGAGCCTGCTTCCCCCTCTTTCTGCCTGCCTTTCTGCCTACTTGTGATGTCTCTCTCTGTCAAATAAATAAATAAAATCTTAAAAAAAAAAACGAAAAACATAACTAACCCAAAGACTTCTGAAGAAATAGAAAATATAAATAGCTCAAACTTAAGGAAGAAGTTGAATTTGTAATGAAACCCTATCCACAAAGAGAATCAGTCTTAGGTAGATTCACTGGTGTGTTCTATTAAGAAAGAATGAACTTGGCACATTTAAACTTCTGACTCTTAAAAGTTAGTTAGGAATAAGATCTTAAATGTTGCAATCAGAGAAGTTTAGAACTGAAATGGACTTTAAGAATAAATTGAAAAATTTTAAAAAAGAGAAATAACTCAAATCCTACACACACTCTTTTAGAAAATAAAGGAGAAAGAAAAAGCCTCCAAATTTGTTTTATGAGGCCTTTCCCTGAATATACCAACCTGACAAATGCTCAATGAAAATTTACAAACCAATTTCCTTCATGAACGTAGATATAATTTTAGTGAATCAAATCCAGCAATATACAGAAAAGAATATATTATGACAAGTGGGATTTATTCAGGAAGGTAAAATTGATTTAACACATGAAAATCAGTAAGCGTAGTTCACCACTTACTATCCATATGAGTATTTCAACAGAGTCAGAAAAAGTAGCTGAAAAAATTTAACATCTCTTCAGGAGAAAAACTCTCAGTGAACTGGAATTGGAAAGGAATATCTTCAATCTTATACGAGGCTACTGTGAAAATGTCACACCTACCTTCTTAATTAATAATGAAGCATTAAATTACTTCTCCCTGTGATTAGAACCACAGCAAGGATGTCTACTCTTGTTGTTCTTATTCAACTGAGAGTCCTAGTCAAAGAAACAAGGAAAAGAAATGTCACAAAATTCTGAAAAAGGCAACATGATTTTGCATGTAGAAAAGACTATAAAATGAATTTAGAACTTTCACAGAGTAAAAGGTCACAAAGATAAAAACAGTTGCATTTTACAGACTAGCAATGAATTTTTATAGATTAGTATTTTGAAATTAACATTCACTTTACAAAAGAATAAAAAATCAAATATTAGAAATATATCTAACTAAAGAAGCGTGAGACCTTTATTCTTCAAATTATAAAACATTGCCAAAAGAAAGTAAAAGTTTAAACTAATAAAAAGATATATAACTGTATTTATGATTAGAAGTTTCAATATTACTAATATGTCCATGCTTCCCAATTAACTTATAGAGTCAAACCAATCCCAATAAAATCACAAAAGCAGGCATTTATGAGGAAATTTGGAAGCTCATGCTTGCATTTTTATGTAAATGCAAAAGCAGCCAAAATAATTCCAAAAAAAGAAAAATTTGAAGGACATTTACTACATGATTTCAAAATTTTCCTTGAAGCTACAATAATCAGAAGTGTATAGTATTGGCATAGGAATACACATACAGTTCAACAGAACATAGTAGAAAGCTAATAGGCAGACCCAGTGTATGGTCCTTCATTTTTCAGTCAATCTATTTTAATCCAATTCAAATGATGCTGGAAAAACTGGATATTCTTATAAAAAAATATGAACCTTGATCTCTATCCATATGGAAATATTAATTTGAGATGTATCATAGGCCCAAATACAGAATCCAAACAAATCTAAAACCTGGATATAAAGATAAGGTTGCTGGAGTAGAATATAAAGGGTATTCCTAGATAGGTTGATTTCTCAATCAGGACACCTAAAATGCTAACCATAAGCAAAAGTTGACAGACTGAGTCAACAAAATTTTTTTCCAATAAGAATATACTGGGTGTGGTGCAAAAATAATGAATACTGTTATGCTAAAAATAAAAAATAAATTAAAAAAGAAAATATAACCAAAAAAGAATACACTATTAAGAAATACACTATATAAGAAAATAAATATGTAATTTTCAAAAGATATATGTGAGAAAAAACTCAAATTCAGCATGTGTAAAGTTTCTATTCTCTAAAAGAAAAAAGATGAAAAACTCAATTTTAAAAAGTAGGCAAAAGATTGGAAGAGATACTTCCCAAAAGAAAATATATAAATGTCCTACAGGGGCATGGAAAAGTGCTCAACATAATTAGTTATCAGAGAATTATAAAGTAAAACCACAATGAGATACAATTCCATACTAGCTAAATCAGCTGATTTCAAAAAGAATGATGCCACCCAGTTGTTGACCCAGGGGAGTAGTGGGTATTCTCAGAAGTTGCTGATGGAATATAAAAAGGCTCAAATACTTTCAAGAATGGTTTGTAACATTTTTGTATGAAATTAATCATAATCTATGGTATGACCCAGCAATTTTAATAATAATTATTTGCTCAAGAGCCATACACATTCATGTGCACAACAAACTTGAGGTAATGCTCACAGCAGCCTTTTTTTATAGTATTCTCAAAATGGAAACAAACCAAATATCTATTAATAGAATAATAGACAAATTGAGGTATAGTTATATAATGGAACAGTACTCAGCAATAAAGCCTGAGAGGTACTGACACAGGCACAAAATTTGGTAAGATAATATGTCAATAAGATATCAATATATGTTATAAATCAATAAGATAATACTTATTGATGGAGAAAGGTTCCCAGTTATTATTCTTAGGCAAAGTGTGAATCGTTATAATATTTATTTTTACTTTATTATTTTTTAAAAAAATTATTAAAATTCCAGTTAGTTAACATACAGTGTTATATTAATTTCAAGTGTACAATATAGTGATTCAGCACTTCAATACATCTCCTAGTGCTCATCACAAGTGCATTGTTTAATTCCCATCACCTATTTCACCCATCTTCCCACCCATCTCCCCTCTGGAGCCCATCATTTCATTCTCTATAGTTGAGTCTGTTTCTTGGTTTATCTCCTCTCCTTTCCCCCCCTTTGCTTGTTTTGTTTCTTAAATGTTGCAAAAGAGTGAAATCATATAGTGTTTCTTCTTTCTTTGACTGGCTAATTTTGCTTAACCTTACACTCTCTAGCCTCACCCATTTCAATGCAAATGGCAAGATTTCATTCTTTTATGCAGCTGAATAATATTACATTGTATATATACACCCATCTTTATCCAATGTTCAGTTGATGGATACTTAGTCTGTCTCCATAATTTGTCTATTGTAAATAGTGCTGCTATAAAGGTATCAATATATATTAACCAACATATACATACCCCAGAAATTCATTTCTAATGAATATTTCCCATCAAAATAAAGACATAAGTATATAAGAATACATAGTCAAGATATTTATCGCATTTTAATTATATTAGCAAAAGAATATAAAGAAACCATGTCCATCAGAAGGGTTTATGAAACATAAAATTCTTGTATTCACAGAACTTTATGCGGTCTTTGAAAATAATGACTTCAAACTTGGTAATCTGATTTGGATATATTGAAGACAGGATTGGTATGGTTAAATGGGAAATGCAAATATGCAAAGAAGAATGAATAATGCAATTTTTTAAATGAAAAAGAACACAACCTTTATGTGTTTGAATATAACTATATAAATAAAGAGAAAATTTGGAAGGATGCACTCTGGGTTAATACTAGGAGCTTTACTGGGAGTAGTGGTGATGATGCAGTCAGTGGTGAACGGAAGAAGAGGGAGAAAAGAAAAGAATGATTCAACCAAACAAAATATGAGATTCCATGTATGCCTTCAGGTAAGTTCTTCCCCCATTCTCCTCACTTCTTCGAGCTGGGGAGCCTCTTTGTTGCTTTCCTGACATACCAAATATGCCCCTGACTCCCAGGGGAGTGCACTTGCCACTCATGCTGTCTGGAACCTACTCCTTTCATGATTCTGTTCATGTCTTACCTTTGCTTCTCACCCCTCTCTGCTCAGTGCTGCCTGTCCTGGAGGCCTTCCTTGGCTACTCTCTATAAAGTAGCAACACAACTTTCTCAACTCTTCTCCTTACCCTGCTTTGTCTTTCTCCATTGAGCTTATTTCTGTCCACATGTTCTGTTCTTATGCATTTGTTTTTGTCCTCACTGTCTATATTCCAAGAACGGCAGCATCGTGGAGTAGAAGTCATTTTATCCTTTTATGTAACTCTGGAAACAAAAATAGTGTCCGGTGAAGACCAGTCACTTACTACATACTTGCTGAATGAATGAATGAATATATCTCTGTGGGTGAACAAAGTATACATATGTGGGAAAACTGAGCAGTCTGTCTACATATAAATGAGAATTCTCCTCTTAATGCTTAACTTGGAAAATCAGTTACTGATTCTCTCAAGGGAGAAAGCAATTTCCTCATGTGAATTAGAATGTATCTTTACAGCTGAATTTGATTTGATTTTTACGTTTGACCAAGAAGGAGCATCAGAACAGTGAATTGGGATCCCTCTTCTGCTGGGATTCAACAGGTAATCCATTTTGGTCTTTATTTTAATCTGTGGCTAATCTATGAACATTGTCGTAAAGTGTTGGCCAAAATCTATTTGTGAAAGTACTTTGTGTTACCGAGGTGCATTTCCTCCAGATTTCAAGTTTTTCAGGCTAATAAATACTACTACCTTTATTGTAAAAATTCTAATTGCATACTTGGTATCTGCCATGTACACTCCATTAGCCAAGCACTGAAAGCCAATTGTCATTTAGAAAATTAGCAGATACCTTTCTTATCTGAGCCTGTTCTTATAAGATGATTGGTGGAAAGTCTGTTCACACAGTTGGATGAAATAGGATTAGGTCATTGTCTTTCAGTTTTGGCTTTGAATCAACTTTGTAATGCTTTCCACATTGTTCTGTGCACACGTGGATGCTTTGCAAAGTGCTTTGAGGTGCTTTTGACCTAGATTTGTTGGTTTCTGTTTTGTGTATAATAGCTTAGAAATGAACAGGCATAATGTGGTCTATGGCCTTTTAAAACCTAGACATTTTGGACTCTACTGCTGAACAGGAAGTGAAAACCTGTAGTCAGTCATCTCATTACTTAATCAGATTGAAATATATATTTAAAACTTGCTGTGAAGACTAGAACTGTTCATATATATATCAGATTTTTATCATAGATATATCACATAATACATATAATCACATTTTTTTATTCATTCATTCATTGCTGGACACTTAGGTTGTCTCTATGTCTTTGCTATTATAAATAATGCTGCAATAAACATGGAGATGAAATCTTTTCATGATAGTTATTTCATTTCCTTCAGATAAATATACCAAAGTGGAGTGACTGGATCATATGGTAGCTCTATTTTTAATTTTATAAGGGGCTTCCATATGTTTTCCAGAGTGGCTGCACTAATTTATATTCCCACCACAGTGTAAGAGGGTTCCATTTTCTCCATATCTTTACCAACATTTATTTTTGATGTTTTTGATACTAGCCATACTAACAGGTGTGAGGTAATATCCCATTGTTAACTTATCTTTAGAACATGAGACACAGCCTCTGTGATGGAGTTTATGGTTAAGGGGCAAAGGTGTCTGGGTCTTATTGGACAACTTCTTCCCCCTTAGAGTAAGGAGAGTCACTAAGAAGCAGTTTTATAAATGAAGGACCACATTTGCTCATTTGTCAAAGACTTGAGCCTCAAAAGCCTTAAATTGCAGTTTTAAAAGTGTAAACTTCAATTTCAATTTCAGTGTATCTCATATGTATTCTATTCTTAAAGCTTCTTACTGATGTCTCACTTGAAAGAATGGCAGTGGTCTGTATATACACATGGATGACTATTCAATTTCAAAATCTTTTTCACATCAGTAATGCTAGTCCTGTGAGAGCAAAGAGGAAGGTTGATTAGTTTTAGGAAGGAAAGGGAATGGTGGGCAGGTCAACAACAACAGCTCCATCATTACTTTATGTATTCCTGCTAACAGCATGTATTTCTAGTAAGTCCATATACAAATTGATGCATCTGTCAGGCAGAGATAATCATCATTTAAAATACATTAATCTGCAAGATCCAGTTCCAAAATTTCCTGGAAACTCTAAAGGACGTCTCAAATGCCTTTTTTCAGACAGTAAAATGATGGGTCATCTGTGGCTAAAATGCTTCTCCATGTACCATTATATCTTTGCCATTATTTTCAAGTGTAAAATTGCATCTTGTGTTGACTGTGAAATTGGAATGCCCTCCTTTTGAAGGCCAAACCTGATAATTGAAAGGAATGATTGCCAAAGTTAACAGAGCCTTTTCTAAAGGAACGGTGATTACACTTTTAAAAACATTTGTAACTGAATTAAATGGAAGATAAGAAGTAAAATAGACCAAGGTTGCATAGACTGGTCCATTGCTGCCTGGCTGAATAGCATTGTTCTTGGAGATTTGGTATTCTTAGCTGAAGTCAAGGACTTTGATCCTAGGGCCAGTTAGTTTTCAGTTTTTCATTGGTGACAAGTTAAAACCTGACCCAGGTCAGCTGTCTGGAAAATTCATGTCCCTTAATTATAAAAAGACTTAGTAGAGTGAATATATTAGCACAAATTCTTCTTTGTCCCTGGAAGCACAACTCAGAACATTTAGCAGCCTGGTGGTAGTAGTGCTGTGTATGCACAAGAAGCCTGTGTTCAGACACACACAGACACACACACGCACACACACACACACACACACACATACACATTAATGCCCACATCAAAGAACAGTTAATAGATCATTAAAAAGCCTATTTACTCTCTCATTGCTAATAATATTCATATTTAATAAATGTGAGTAATAGACATCATTATACAAAACTATGAACTGACATAGAATGTCTGATATAAAATACCCTGAATATTGAAGCATAACAGTGGACATTCAAGCCCATTCTTACTTACATACAATCACTAATAACAGTAGACAAGCAAGCTGTCTCTGTAAACCTGTTTTATTTATTTTTAATTTTTAATTTTTATTGGAGTATAGTTGACACCCAATGTTACCTGAGTTTTAGGTGTATAACAGAGTGATTCAACAACTCTGTATGTCATACTGTGCTCACTACAAGTATAGCTACAACACTATCACCATACCATTGACTATATTCCCTGTGCTGTACCTATTATTCCCAAGACTTATTCATTCCATAAATGGAAGTGGAATTCTGTATCTACCACTCCTCTTCATTCGTATTGCCCATTCTCCCATTCTCTTCCCCCTGGGAACCAACAGTTTGTTCTCAGTACTTACAGGTCTGATTCTGGTTGTAAAAAATTTTAAATGGGAGGTTTCAGCCATAGTTAATTCTTATTTTTTTACTATGCTGTGAGTATGAACTAACTCTGATTATTAAGGGGCTATGAGGGGGCATCAACCATTTCCATGTAGAAAATAACAAGAGTTAGACTATCTCTATGCCAATGAAAAAGTGTTCTACAGGATGTCCTTGCTGTCCATCTAGTTCACTGTGGGTATGTCTTTGATTTGTCTGAAGCACAGTTGTGCAAGCAATGCTGTGGTCTACGTTGATGGCAAAGATGATCTCAGGTAAAATCCAACCTTTGGCAAAGTATTCATTATTTGCAATAGGTACACTTCAGAGATATAAGGGTGTAAAAATCTCATGATATTTGTAACCAAAGAATATACTCTGTGTACAAACAGCAATTGTTTTAACGCATAAGATGAAAAATGATAAACATCCTGAGAGAGGTGAAGACAGTGCTGTGGGCATTCAGAAAAGGGTGTGGTTATTAATGACACTTGTAAATGGTGATATGCTATTAATACACAAGACTTGATCTAATATTTTATACTTTTCAAAGCATGTTCAAATACATTATCAAGTGTTTTCCTGAACCAACATGTTGACAGGCTAAGGAAGCCACAGCATCATCATGTAATCAGTGAGAAAGATGAATACAGGACTAACATTTGAGTTATTGAGCTATTTTGAGACAGAGCTAAAATGAGTAGCAGGAAGACAGTCCTATTCTAACTCACTGATGTTTCTAATATGTCAGAGTCAGGAGTGAAAAGGACAGGAAGCTTTTTATTCTCCTTTTACTAACTGAGTGTTTGAAACAACTTAGCTCCAGATAATGCGTTTAGAAAACAGAGCATGGTGTCTGGAAAAGAGTCCTGGCTTGAGTGCCAGAATATCTGATATTTGCCACATTGATTAATATTACGACACAAGGTCAGGCTTTTAATTATTTTTGGGCCTCATTTTTTAACCCGGAAGATGAGCATAATTGTGTTTTCTTCCTTTCAATGACAGAGATAACATGAGGCTGAATGAATAACACTATTAACTCTTTATACCATTGATATAGAAGAGGAAGAACATAATTTGCATGTAGTCCAGGAGCTGATTAAGCCGCATCTTATCTTTTCCATTTGCAGTTAATAGAGGAGACACCTGATTTGATCTGTGCTATATTAGAATCTTATCCTTGTGAGATGCTTCGGAAGAAAGGGTGTCAGCCTTGTGTTACAAATGTGCCTCTTATTTTGGTGGGGGGGGAGAAAAAGAGTAAGGGAAGATTATATCAAGGCGATACTCTAAATTTAAGTCATCTTTATTTCCTGTCATATATTTGGACAATCTTACAATGTGTAAAATGCTTCTTTGAATTTTCACGTGTAAAACTAAGAGGGATAAAATATAATGACCTGGTAATAAACTAGTCCTTTCATTTTCTATTGAAGCCCAATAGTATTTTAGCAAACACTGCTATCAGCTCTTTTTGGGGGGTTTCCTACACTGAGTTTACTTAGGTCCTTTTTATGTTTCAGATAGAGGATCATTCACTAAGTCATGTGACCTGGTCCAATAGAATGTAAAAAAGGTATGTGTAGTTTTATCTATTCTGTCGATTGTTTCTGCAAGTACCAATCAATCAGGCAACTTTAATCTGCCTCCTTTAGCAACACTGCCATTGAATGGAAAATTAGAACAGGAGCTTGATAAATTGATCAATTTATCAATATCCTATGAATAACACATAGAGTATTATTCATTTGACACAAACTTGCTCATTGTGACAAAACCCAAAACTGGGTGCTGGCAGGACTGGCCTAATCCCTTGAACCCAAAGATAGAAATTTTGGTACAAGATTCTTTCCTTTTTCACCAAGAAGTAGAAAATCTCCAAAGATATTTTAATGCAGAAAATATTTTAATTCTGATGAAGAGAAATGTAAAATTTTTCACCTGGGCACTATTGTTGATCACAAAACCATATAAAAACCATAGAATTAGATAAAAACATATAAAAACCAAATAATCATGCATATAAAATATTTATTCTTGCTACTATTCAAACATGTCTTGTAATCGCTTTCCTTCTGCAACCTTTCTATCTAGTCAGTGTCATATTTTTATTGTATAATTACACTGCAACTTGATGTGTCTTCTGTGGATATTTAATGCTTTCCAGATTTAAAATATTTCATAACTCCTCTTGACGGGACTTTAAGCACGATTGTCATTATCTTTATTTCTGTAATGCTACCCCACATCCCTAAATACCATCCTAGTTGCACCATGATTCTTATTACTATCAATGAGTCCTTTCAGATTTGAGTCTCACTTCCCAAATACCTGCAGTGAGTGGTTTGGTCACTGTGATAAATGATTCAAACTCTGTGATATTTCATTCTGATAGGAGGAGAAACAGGGTATGAAGTATTTATGCCGTTCTCCCATAATCATATGTATAATAAGCAACAAGGTTTAGACAGATAAAATAGATTGAAAGTATAATTTTTTAAAAAAGTTCAGTGGACAAATGGATAAAGAAGATGTGGTCCATATACACTATGGAGTACTATGCCTCCATCAGAAAGGATGAATACCCAAGTTTTGTAGCAACATGCATGGGACTAGAAGAGATTATGCTGAGTGAAATAGATCAAGCAGAGACAGTCAATTATCATATGGTTTTGCTCATTTGTGGAGTATAAAGAATAACACGAGGACATGGGGAGCTGGAGAGGAGAAGGGAGTTGGGGAAAAAGAGCCTGAAATCACCTCCTGAGCCAGAACCCAGAGTTGGGCACTTCACTGAGGGTGCCGCTCCTCAGCTGTTGTTGACCCGTTTCTGGAGAGGGGAGCTTTCGTGCCTCGCTTAGTTCAGCGACAGCCTTGGGCTCAGGTCTCGACCCCGGACTGGCAAGATCTCGTCCCGCCTTGGGCTCCCAGCTCATTGGGGAGTTGGCTTCTCCCACTGACCTTCTGCTCTCTCGTGCTCTCTCTCACTCATTCTTTCTCCATGAAAGAACACTCATTCTTTCTCCATGAAAGAAAGACAAGCTTTCCAAAAAGTGTCTGGAGCCTTGTTGGATGGGCTTGAATGTGGTGGATCTCAGTGAGTTTTCTCATCGCATGCGGACACCTTGAGGATAGCCATGTCTTTCTAAGAGGATCCCTTGTTGTTCTGAAATGGTTTCTTTCTCTGTTCACGGATCGGGTGTCTTTCTATTGTCTTTTCTCAAGGCCTCAGAAAAGCAGCCTTAGAGGATTCATTTGAGTACGGTCTAGCCCTTTTCATCCTTTCTCTTTCCACAAAATCTATACTAGCCTCTGCATCCTCCAATTAGAGTTTATTTTTCACTCACCCATCCAGGTCTTTTCTTTCAATAGAATTTCAGTCGTGCATTCTGAAGGTCATTGTTGAAATGTTAAAGGGGAAGTCTACTAACTCGCTAGGCATATTTTCTTTTTCCCATCTATTCCTTCCTCCCTTTCTATCTATACCCATAGATATATAGAGAGGAATACATGTACACACACACGTGTGTGTGTGTATGTGTGTGTGTGTTTATGCATACAAGCTATCCCAGTCCTAAACCCCAGCACCTGGGAGCATGACCTTATTTGGAAATAGGGTCCCTGGAGATGTAACTAGCTAGGATGAGGTCATATTTGAGTAGACTGGGCCCCTAATTCAGGAGGACTTGTGTGCTTCTAAGAAGGGAGACGGATACACAGATATTCACTGAGGGAGAATGCCATGTGAAGAAGTCCAAAGCCAGGGCAATACTTCAAGCTGGGAAAGGGGCCTGGAACAGATCCATCCACAATACCTACCAAAGGAGCATGTCCTACCAACATTGTAGCCTCTAGAAATGTGACACTGTCCATTTCTGTGGTTTCAGCCTCCAGGCTTCTTCTGGTATGTTGTAATAGCAACTCTAGAGAACTAATATATATATATATATATATATATATATATATATATATACACATATATGTATGTATATATATATATTTTATATATACTTTTACCTAATAAAACATTTTTGTTCAGAATCTCAGTCTTCTTTCCTTTCAATAGAATGTTATTCGCATTCTTTTGGTGCCTCCTGAACAATTCGACCATGTCTACCTCTTCAATTTGCATGAAAGTTATTCTTACCTAAAGTCCGCAGCCATTTCTTTAAAAGCAGTTGGCATCTTTTTGCAGTTTCCAGTGTTTTTGGTTTGAGTATCTGTTTATAGGCTGATAAAGATAACTTTCATCCTACCCTTTCCTTCTGAGTTTGTTTCTTTCTGGGAAAGTATATTATCTACTCTTAAAGAAGAAGGACCTAGAAAAGCGAAATGGTTCTTCTTTGTAAGTTTACATTCCCTTTCCCCATTTTTTGTGCACTTTATGGGAGCACAGACTTGGGGGCTGACAGCATGTATCAGCCTTTAAAAGAAAAAAAAATTAAATTTAATTTAAATGAAGTTAAATGAAATATATTTAATTCAATTGAAACTTGAAAATACAAATGACAGTTTAAAATTAACAATGTAAATTAAATACATTGGAAGGGGAGGTGAAACATGAGAGACTAAGGACTCTGAACATCAATCTGAGGGGTTTGAAGGGGCGAGGGCTGGGAGGATGGGGGAACCAGGTGGTGGGTATTAGAGAGGACCCGGATTGCATGGAGCACTGGGTGTGGTGTAAAAACAAGCAACACTGGTATGCTGAAATAAAAATTAAAAACAAAGGAAAAAAATGAAAAAAACATAAATAAAAACATCTAAAGAAAAAAACAGGGATTTTAAAAAAGGGATCTATGAGGGCTCTGAGTTGTGTAAACCTGTTGAATCGCAGACCTGTACCCCTGGGGATAAAAATACACTCTATGTTTATTTGAAAAAAATAATTGATATAGAATAATAAATAAGTAAATGGGGATATAAAAAGGGATGAAGCAATGAAAATGCAAGACAATGGGCATCATTTGAGGGGCTCAGTCATTTCATGAAATGTCAATGGTTTCTCTACTCTAATGAAAAGATGAAATTGGTTAGATCGCATCAATACCCACATCCACACAGAACTATGTGCTGCTTCGAGGAGGTACAGAACCAGCTCACGAAGGCAGAAACAAAATTCGGTAGTATTGAACACCTAAAATTGAGCAAGACTTCTACCAACCTAGAAGGGGACATCATAGCGAGTATAAGAAGGGACGGAGGAAACACTGAAGGTACAACAACTGGATAAAAAAAAAAAAAAAGAGTGAAATGTGTATAGAAAGATATTCTAAGAGAATGGACGACAAAGTATGAGAATCAGAAAGTAAATGCCTCCAAGTCATCAGATAGAAGTTAAAAATTCAGGAAAATCCATTGGACTCCTGGGACATACGAACAAAGCTTGAAAATCCTATTGATGAGAATGCCAAAAGGAGGACTTTGTCTCTCCAAAGATTTTATACTGTCTCTACCCAGCAAGGCTCCACCCAGAATACCATCCAAGATGACTGAGGGGAATTTAGGATCTCAATCCATGGGATGTCCAATAGATTCATAGGTTATCTAGGTGAAGAGAACATGTACAGAGATTGGATGAACAGTAGTGTACAGTTTCAATGGACCCCAACTGGATGGAGGGATTCAATGCAATCCAGTTTCTTATCTAGCAAGTGCCTGTGTCCGTGGATAAGCCAGTTCTCCTATTGCCATGCACACAAAAAGGACTCGTCATTCCCCGGCAAATCTGAAGAAAGAAGCGAGAGCAAGAGTGAGGGAGAAAGAGAGCAAGAGGAGAATCTGATGGGATAGGCTTTCTTACAAAAGGACTCTTGAAATGACCCGAGGAAACAGACCAACACGAAAGGGCAGACTTGGACCAAGCGGTGCTAAATGACGTGAATATCCGCATGGAACATAAGAGGTCTGAACGCTATTCCAGACTGATGGAGCCTACATACGAAAGAAGACATCAGAAGTTGTCTGGAAGATACAATAGGAAAGCCTTTTGAGGATCTGGGGGAGGTGGCAGAGATGAGAGACTGTGGATTCTGAGGAACTAACTGAGGGTTTTGGAGGGGAGTGGGGTGGGAGGTTGGGTGAGCCTGGTGGTAGGTATTGCAGAAGGCATGTATTGCATGGAGCACTGTGTGTGGTGCAAAAACAATGAATTCTGGAACACTGAAAAGAAATTAAGAAAATAAATAAAAATTTAAAAAAAGTTTAATGAAACAACAAAAAGACTAACAATCCAATTAAAAGAGGAGAAAAATTTAAATAGATGTTCCCCCCGACACCAAAAAGAGTTATACAAATGGTCAATAAGCACATGAAAAGATGTTCAGCATCATTAATCATTAGGGAGATACAGATAGAAATCATGAGATACTACTATCTATCCAGTAGAAGGGCTGGAAGCAAACAGCCACTTACAAGTCTACAATCAGCAAGTGTTGGTGAGGATGTAGAGAAATAGGAACACTTACATATTGCTGGTGGAATGTAAAGTGGTACAGCCCCTGTGGAAATGAGTTTGATAATTTTCCAAAAGTTAAATATAAAATTACCATATAACCAGTATTTCTACTCCTAGATATATACCCAGAAGAATCAAATGCATATGTCCACACAAAGACTTATACACAAATGGCAGCATTATTCGTAAAAACCAAAAAGGGGAAACAATCCCAATGTTCACCAACTGATGAGTGGATAAGCAAAATGTGCTATATCCAAGCAATGGAATGTTGCTGTTATTAAAATATTGCCTATTATTATTCAGTAATAAAAAGAAATGAAATACTAACATACTACAACATGGGTGGACCTTGAAACCATTACGCCAAGTGGAAAAAGTCACAAGGGATCACATATTGTATGATTACATTTTTAAAATGTTCAGAATAGGGAAATCATTCACAGAAATAGTAGATTAGTGACTGCAGGGGATGCAGATTAGGAAACAGGACATGAATTTTGGGAGGTTATGAAATGTTTTAAAATTGATCTTAAATCAATTTTAAATTGATCGCATGATTCTGTGAATACACTAAAGCCATTGAGTTGTAAACTTTAAAGGGATGACTTTGATGGTATGTGACTCGTATCCTAATAAAAACATTTTAAAAATGAATAGGAGACCCTCAATCATATTCTATGAGCAAAACTTGAAGTGTTTGGAGTGCCTTTACCCTAGGATAGTGAAGCTTAATATCCTCCATTATTAGAAGATTATTTTTGGCTTAGTGTCACTGTGAATTTAGCAGTATTGCAGCTTCTCCTTTTGTAGTGGTAGGGTGACTATAAACTAGCTGTTCCAGAGAACTCCAGTTCAAGTGGGAAGAGTTAGGGTTCTTGGGAACTTTGGAGTACCAGGCAATCCTGAGCTGCAGGGTGTTGAGCCAGCTGCTGGAATTACTCAGGTATGGTCTTTGACCAGCATTCTAGAACAGAAGGAGGGGCAATTGGGAGTCCCCAATAAAGTGGGTTTAAATCCAGGATCCACCTCTGTGAGATCTATGATTTTAGGCAAGTTATGTGACTTCCTTGACCCATTATGTTTTTATTTATTAATAAAAGAGACAGTAATAATATCCATTTAGTTTTAGGGGATTTTTATGAGATAGTAGTTGTAAAAATGATTAATGCAGTGGCTTATTATTTAATTATATACTTGTTATACATTTATTCGATAATTCAATTATATTATATATACTATATTATATAATGTTATTATATGATTACACAATAGCACTGTGTAATATAATTGTATAATCATATATAATCATAGATAAAAGATTATTTAATATGATATAGTATGTATATTTGATATTTATTAGATTTAATAGCTTCTTTTTTCCTCAATTTTGTCCCTTCTTTTTTTATTTAGCAGATTTTTTTCCTTCCTCAACTTAATATTTTGAATAATTTTAAAGCTTAAAAATTTAAAATACCAGCAATGAACACCTGCATTCCTTTCATTTACAAATTCAATTTGTTACAAATTGCTATATTTATCTATTTCAGTATATACTTATATACTTTTATAAGTATATATATACTTTTATCTTCTGAACATATACTTTTATATATACATATATATATATACTTTTATCTTCTGAACTATCTGATATAAACTACATATATCATGGTGCTTCATTTCATGCTTTAGCAAAAACATTCTCATGACACCAGTTTCACACTTAGGCAACTTATCACTGATTCTATAATATTATTTATTATGTGAACCATACTAGCATTCTCTAAATTGTTCCAAGAGATTTCATGGTGGTTTTTTTTTTTTTTTTGTCAGTATTCTTATTTAATAATAGGATCCAAGTAAAGTAAATTCACTGCATTTTGGCACCATGTCTCTTTGGTCTCTCCTCCTCTTCTTAATTAACATTCTTCTGGAAAAAAACCCTCTCCTCTCCCTTTGTCGTGATCATTTTGAACCTATGAATTCTCACCTTTCTCTCTTTTATTTACTTTTCATTTTTATTTTTAAAATATTTTATTTATTTATTTATTTGACAGAGAGAGAGAAGGCAAGCACAAGCGTGGGGGAGGGTCAGAGGTAGAGGAAGAAGCAGACTCCCTGCTGAGCAGAGCCTGATGTGGTGCAGGCCTTGATCCCAGGACCCTGAGATTCTGATGAAGGCAGATGCTTAACTGACTGAACCACGAAGACTTACCCTCTCTCTCTTTTTAAATAATCATTTTATTTTGGAATAATTTTACTTTTACAGAAAAGTTGTAAAAACAATACAGAAAGTTTCCATATATCTCATGAGATTGCCCTATTGCTAACATCCTACATTATCAATGTCCATTTGTCAAAGAACCTGCCAGGGGTATGCTACTCTTAACTAAACCTATGGATCTTTAAAAAATTCAATGTGTGATAATCCCCTACCCTCCTTTTTCCTTTTGATGCTAAAATTGTCCAAAATTTGGCCAATCAGGGTCCAAATAGGTCAGCTCTGTGTCATTTTAAAATGTTGCCACTGGTCCTTGAATATTTATCGATTTCTGTTGCAATGAAATATTCCAGACTCACTATATACTTTCTCTGCCTAGATGTGGAACCAGTCATTTCTTTATAAATGTATGCAGTCAAACTTACGAGTCATCTGTTTTTAAATTTGTTTCTGGATTTTGGGTCAAAATTAGAGAAATTCCCCACTACTTGGCTTATGAAGGAATGTATCTATGTTTTGTTCTTTTATGTGGCTTCATGTTTATTGTGACCATTTGAAGTTTATTCTGCTGTGAGGTGTGGACTCAATGTTATTTTTCAAAAAGACAATCCTGGTGTACCAGTACTACTCATTAAAAGGACCACTTTTTCATAAGTGAATTGTGATTCCAGTTTTTATCACATTTACATTTTCTTATGACTATTTCTGCATTTTCTATTCTATTCATTGGCCAGTTTGTTTCTTCTTGTGCCAGCACCACACTTTTAATTATAGGGGATATTATTTTATCATATGCTCTTCATTTCTATTCACTTATGAGGCTTTCCTAGCTATTCTTGCATGTTTATTTTCACTGAAGTTGGAATTTAACTTGATTGGCTCCAGAACAACTTTGTTGGTATTTGTATTGAAATTATGTTGAATTTAAATACTAACTCAGGATAATTTGGCAGCTTCATAATGTTGGCACAGCCGATCCAAGAACAGGGATATTGTTACATTTGCTCAAGTCTATTCTCGGTCTTTCAAGAGTGTTTTAAAAATTCCTTTCTGTGGATTTTACAAATTTCTTGTTATGTTTATTCCTAAATATTTTATCTTTTTATTGTTATTGTGGGTGGGAATTTTCTTAACCATTATATACTTCAGGAGGTTTTGACTTGTATCTATGGAATTCACTATTTTTAAATAATTTGTTTGTTTATATTTTATGTTAATTGAAAGTCTTATACCTAACTAAATTCTTTTAATATTTATGTTATTTCTAACATGGATGCTCTTGAAATTTTCAGAAACAATCTCCTATCCTATCATCTGAAAATAGAGGTAGCTTCGCCTTTCCCCCCCCAAATTTTTATGCCTTTAATTTTTCTTTTCTGATTGTATTGGTTAATGCCTCTAAATAATGATAACTAACAGAAGATACAGTGGGTGTCCTTGCCATATTCCTGAGCATTGTGGGGAAAGTGTATCTCCACTGAATAAGGAACTGGGTTCCTGGTGTATATTTTTGTCACGTGAAGCAGGTATCCATTCATATTTTATTGCTTGTAAAA
This sequence comes from Mustela nivalis, assembly GCF_964662115.1. NCBI lineage: Eukaryota > Metazoa > Chordata > Mammalia > Carnivora > Mustelidae > Mustela > Mustela nivalis. Next base: position 84,747,940 of record NC_139021.1, read on the forward strand.
TGAACAGATGTTCAATTCTGCTTAAGATCTTTTCTGGATCTATGAAGGTTACCACATGATATGATCTTTTTTTCTATATCTATTAGTATAGTAAATAGTAATAAGAGTTTTTCTAATACCGAGTTATCCTTGCAGTCTTGTAAATCCCACTTAGGTGATGATGTAGAATGAATTGTGACCTTCAAAGATGTTCACACTCCTATTTCTGAACCTGTGAGTAGGTTAACTTCCACGGCGACAGAACCTTTTCAGATATGATTGGTTAAAGGTCTTACGATGGGGAGATTATCCTGGATTATCCATGTGAGCCCAGTGTAATGCCAGGACCTTTATAAGAGAGGGACTGGAAGATCAGAAGCAGAGACAAAGGAAATAAGTGTGAAAACTGAGATGAGATGAGAGAAGATGCTCAGCTATGGCTGTGAAGATGGATGAAAGACCCTGAGCTAAGGAACATGGGCAGCCTCTGGAAGCTGGAAAGGCAAAGACATGAATTGTTTCCTTGCAAACACAGCCTGCTGACATGATTCTAGCCTAGGGATACCCATTTCACACTTATGACATCCAGAAGTGTAAAATAATAAATTTTTGTTGTTCTAAGCTACTGAATTATAGCAGTTTGTTAGAGCAGGAATAGGAAATGCATACAATTTAGGATTTTTTTTTTTTTTTTGTAACATGCTATGGCGTGCTATTTGCTATTATTTCATTTGGAGTTCTTACTTTATATTCTTCAGTGAAATTGGTTTGTATTTTGCTTTTTTCATGCTAGTTGACAAGCTAGGTGTTGAGGTTATATTTACTTTCAGAAAAATAACTTGATGGATTCCTGTATCACATTGAGGCCTTTCATCCATTTTGAGTTTATCTTTGTGTATAGTTTAAGGGAATAGTCAAGTTTCATTCAGCACATAGCTGTCCAATTTTCCCAGCACCATTTATTGAAGAGACTGTCTTTTTTCCACTGGATATCTTTTCCTGCTTTGTTGAAGATTATTTGACCATAGAGTTGAGGGTCCATATATGGGCTCTCTACTCTTTTCCATTGGTCTATGTGTCTGTGACTCCATAAAGATAAAAAGCTTTTGCACAGCAAAGGAAACAGTCAACAAAATGAAGAGGCAACCCATGGAATAGGAGAAGATATTTGCAAATGACAGTACAGACAAAAGGCTGATATCCAAGATCTATAACGTTCAAACTCAACACCTAAAAAACCAGAAAATCAACTCCAAAAATGGGCAGAAGACATGAACAGACACTTCTTCAAAGAATACATACAAATGGCTAACAGACACATGAAAAAATGTTCATCATGATTAGCCATAAGGGAGATTCAAATCAAAACCACAATGAGATACCCCTTTATACCAGTTAGAATGGCCAAAATCAACAAGACAGTAAACTACAAGTGTTGGAGAGGATGTGGAGAAAGGGGAGCCCTCTTCCATTGTTGGTGGGAATGCAAGTTGGTGCAGCCATTTTGGAAAATAGTGTGGAGGTTCCTCAAAAAATTAAAGATAGTGCTGCCTTATGACCTGGAAATTGCCTACTGGTTATTTACCCCAAAGATACAGATGCAGTAAAAAGAAGGGGCATCTGTACCCTAATATTCATAGCAGCAAAGTCCACAATAGCCAAACTGTGGAAAGAGCCAAGATGCCCTTCAACAGACGAATGGATAAAAAAGATATGGTTCATATATACAATGAAGTACTATGCTCCATTAGAAAGGATGAATACCCAACTTTTGCATCGACATGGATGGTACTGGAGGAGATTATGCTGAGTGAAATAAGTCAACTGGAGAGAGTCAATTATCGTATTGTTTCACTCACTTGTTGGAGCATAAGGAATAACATGGAGTCCATTAGGAGAAGGACGGGAAAAGTGAAGGGGGGGAATCAGAAGGGGAGATGAACTGGAGAGACTATGGACTCTGAGAAACAAATTGAGGGTTTTGGGGGGGGGGGAGGGAGGATGGGTGAGCTTGGTGGTGGGTATTAAGGAAGGCATGTATTGCATGGAGCACTGGGTGTTATATGCAAACAATGAATTTTGGAACACTACATCAAAAACTACTGATGCATTGTATGGTGACTAACATAACACAATAAAAAATGGGAAAAAAAAGAAAAAGAACTTGAAAGCTTTTCCTTGTTTTCATATTCTGCAATTTAAGTAGCAATGGAATTACCTGGTTCTTGAAGATTTGGTTGGTATCACCCAAAACCATTAGGGCTTTATAGTTTTTTGTATTATTTGTATTTTGCAGGTTCTTAACCTCTCAGCCAGGCTCTTTCAATTACCACTTGAATGATTCAGTCCTGCCTCTTACAGTGAAAACAATGTTTCCTTTAGTCCAGGGGACTCCATAGAAAACAGAAAGATAGATTTTTTTGGCTCACCATTGAGAATGGTCTGATCTAAGTAGCCATCTTCCAGTAAATGTTTTTTTCTATTGTTCTCTGTTTTTTTGACTGAATTCCTTTCCTGGACCTTAACACCCCAGTAAAAGGAATTCCCAATCCCTGCTCCAAGACTGCTTAGTTCTTTCTTATGATACCCTTCAATTGACTTAATGCCCCTACAAGCATGTCATTTTATGCCTGATGTCTGAGTCCTTACATTGGATTCATCTTTAATCTTTGCTGCTCTATTGTTTACTGCTTGGATATTCACCTTGCCCCTGAACTCTGTTTGGAAAAGTGTCTTGGGTTTTAGAGTCACGTGTTTTACCTCATTAATCAATCTGATCTCAGGCATGAGATTGGAATTTGTACATACATTCCATGTGTGTACCTCGAGGATAACTCATTTTCGCTTTATATCCATTTCTAACTTCTGAGCAACACTATGAACTTCTTTTATCCTGAGGTTCCAAAGATTCAAAGGCATCCTGATGGCACTGAAGTGTTAATCCTGACAAAACCCTTTGAATTTCAATGGCTGTATACTTTGCTTTGCACACTGTAATTAATTTTATAAAATATTATTTCTGATTGATTACTTTCTTTAAAAGGTTTAATCTGAATATAACATGCTATTCTAAAAGCGGAAAAAAACTACTAACAATCTTATCTGAAGTCTTGTATCTCTTTGTAGCCATAGATTTCTATCCATCAGTCAGTTTATTATGCTCTCTTGTATAACTGTTTAGAATATTACCAATCTATTTCATTATTATGTTGGATCAGTTCAGCTTCTTCATAAGTAATTGGAAGTTATTAATATCTATATATGTGAAATGTGTGGTGGTTGACCATATTTTTAAAAATTTTAATTCCAGTGTAGTTAACATACAGTGTTATATTAGTTTCAAGTGTACAATATAGTGATTCAACAATTTCATGTATTATTCAGTACTCAACAAGATAAGTGTATTTTTAATCTCCTTCATCTATGTCTCCCATCCTTCCCACACTCTTTCCTCATAGTTGTCTGTTTTCTATAGTTAAGGGTCTGTTTTATGGTTTGTATCCCCTTTCTTCCCCTTGTTCATTTTTTCCCCTTAAATTCCATGTATGAATAAAATCATATGGTATTTGTTTCTCTCTTATTGGCTTATTTCACTTAGCATTATACTTTCTAACTCTACCCATGTTTTTGCAAATGGCAAGATTTCATTATTTTATATGGTTGAATAATATTCCATTGTATATATATACCACTTCTCCTTTATTCACCCATCTATTAATGGACACTTGGGCTGCTTCCATAATTGAGCTATTATAGATATGCTGCAATAAACATAGGATTCAGTTGATTCAAAATTACTTCAAACAATTCTCAATTTTACTAATAAATACTAAATTTGGGGGTTATATGAGTAAAATTTTTCAGAAAGTGCATTTTATTGAATTTCTTTCAATTTACAGCTTATGGAGTTGAAAACATAGCAAATTTTTTTTTGCCAAAATATTTCATCAAACGTATAGAATAATTTACTCATTCTTTGTCAGATACTTATTGAATGCCTACCATGTACCCAAATATTATTCCATATGGTTGGATAATACTAGTGAACAAACTAACTTCTCTCAGGGAGCTAACATTCCAGTGGCAGAGAGAAAGATAACAGAAGGGAAGTATAATATACTGAATAAATTATATGTGTCACTTTAGAAAGTGAAAAGAATTATGGAATAAAACAAAAAATATAGGAATATGGAGACTGGGGATGCTACAGATGGAGGGAGGCCAGGATGCAGTTTTAGAAAGAGTGGTCCCTTGGGTCCTCACTGAGAAGGTAAACTATGAAGACCTCAAGTCAAGGAGACTGGGTATTCAGATATCTGAAAGAAGAACAGTCAGAGTTAAGAGCCAGTGAAAATGCCCTAAGGTAGGATTTGTCTGACTTGTTCTCGGAATAGCAAGGAGACAGTGTGGTTGAACTGAAATGATTCAGAGGGCAATAGTAGTTGAGATCAGAGAGGTGATTTTAGACTTGAAACTGTAGGGCTTTGTAGACAATCATGAAAACTCTATCTTGTATTCTAAAGGAAATTGGGGGATTTTGAGCAGGGAAGCATTGTGAAATAATATACTGTAAAGAGATTTTTCTGGATGATGTGTAGGGGAGACAAGGTAAAATTAGAGAGTAGTAATGGCAGCATTCTATATGAGTACACAGAAAACTACTGAACTGTGAACTTTCCATGAGGAAATTTTATGCAACATGCATTATAAACCCGTTAAAAAACAATCTTAGGATAGAATAGAGAAGGCCATGTATGTTTGATTGAAAATTTAGAGCAAGATATGAGACTACGTGATTTGCTTAGTTCAGCTGGCAGCACATTACAGGTCATTAATCTGTGATTTCCAACTCTATTCTTTTAATTCTGGGCAAGTGGATTGTCATAAATAAACATCGGCAACAGCTGTTTTTCACTGAGCACCCTTTATGTGCCAAGCATTCTACTGCACACTTCACTTAACTAAATCATCACAAGGGTTCCAAAGACACAGGAATTATTAATTCATTCTTGTAACCAATATTTGTGAAGCATTGTATATGCCTGAAAATATAGTTATAAATAGGACAGACCAGTCCCAGACTCTAGTATTTGCATATTTAAGAGTTTGTTTAGGGTCATACACCTAATGCAGATTAGAAACTGGACTCCACTGTTCATTCTTCTCTTCACACAAGCTCTGGACCTGGCCATCTAGATAAGATGTAGTTGATTCATTCTGTTTTAAAGATGAAATGGAGACCAAAGAAAAGGGAGAGTAAAAATAGAATGGAAAGAGGGAGAGATTTTATAAAATTTATTATTGGATATTAAAACACTGATTAGGCTTATCCTTTAATTTGATGTCCCCAAATCTATAATGTAGGTAGGACAGTTCTAGCTATAAGTTTCACTAGAGACTTGTGTTATTCAATGTGACTATTTTGGCTCATATATGGTGTCCAATGGTGGCTATTTTAATACTACTAAATACTAGTATTACAACTAAAGTGTCCATTTTAATACTCTATGAACATGGCTTTTTTAGCTCTAAGGCCTTCCAGCTGTCACAAACTAATAATTTAATCAGTCCACTCAGAAAATATAATAAAATAATTTTTATATTACATAAGTAAAACATGAGCTTGACACTTTTAATCAATACATTTTCTTATTGTGTACTTGTTGGCCTGACCTGGCTAATTTTTCAGATTGAACTATTTGTCTTTTCTTCTTGTACTTATTCTAATTATTGATGATATTTGGAAAGTTAATTCTATGTGACACAGATATAGCCTGGGTTTTAACTTCTAATGTGTGGTTAGACAACTCAATAGGGTAGGTAAACATGCAACAAAATTGAGTGTCTAAGGATGCTGGAAAGGTTTATATAGTAATGTATCCATAGAACTTCAAAGCAATGGAAAAATGATAGAATTTATAAAAAAGAAGAGGGCACAATTTCATTTGTTTTTAAACATCCAGTGATTTTGTTTAACTTTTACTTTTTGATCTAGGTAAGATCACAATAGACTATGAAATGATGCTAGTATCACTGCTACTACAGGTTTTTGTTTGTGTGTTTGTTTTTTCAATTACATCATATTTATTACCATTTCACAATAGATTATAAGGTACAGCAGCAGTCCTTTCAAGATTTCAATAATGTTTTCTTGGGGTTTAAAGAGAGCTTCATTTTTTTAAAAGCACACTTTTTAAGAAAAATTCCATTTATTTATTTATTTAGGGAGAACATGATCCAGAGAGAGAGAGAGAGAGAGAGAGAGAGCGAGCGCACAAGCAGGGAGAGACAGAGGAGCAAAAGAAGAGGAAGAGGTAGATACCCTGCTGAGCAGGAAAGCCCATACAGGGCTCAATCCCAGGAAACCCTGAATCATGACCTGAACTGAAGGCAGATGCCTAACTGACTCAGCCACCCAGGCGCCCTGCTATTATAACTGTTTTTCCCTTAATAGAGAAATATAATATACTCTTCAGGGTATGGAATGAATGAATCCACAGCATATTTGAATTTTGATTTAGAGATTTTTGTCTTTGTTATGTATCCCAACATATCATATGTGTGATATATGATATATCAGTATATTATATACCAATATATCTATATCTATATAGTCATCCAGTGAGATTTGGGGCCAATATTTATTGGTAGTCAGTGTGGCCAGAGCAGTAAATATACATTTTTCTCATTGACTTTTCCAAACTTCCCCAAGAAGTTTATTACACTCTTTCTGTAGATGAAGACAGGCTGGAAAGTTTGTCCAAAGTCACATAGCCAAGATGCAGCTGATAGAGCTAAGATTTGGGCATGACCTGTCTGATTCCAATCCCACATTGTCCTAGGACTGTGTTTCTGCTTATTGTGTTGACAACTTGCCATTCCTTTTCATTTAACAGTCACCTGTTCTTCACCAAACACGGAGCTTGGCACAGCGATTGTCCATTTTCTTGCTATTTTGCACAATTATGTGTCATAATATGTGAAAAGTGTAGACTAACAAAATATAAAAGTAAATCATTAGAAGAAACTTGAGAATGACTTTTAAACAGTTGTTTCCTTCTTTTACTATGCAGAAATATTTTCCAAAATAGTTTTTGTTTTTTAAAGATTTTATTTATTTATTTGACAGACAGAGATCACAAGTAGGCAGAAAAGCAGGCAGAGAGAGAGGAGGAAGCAGGCTCCCTGCTGAGCAGAGAGCCCGATGCGGGGCTCGATCCCAGAACCCTGAGATCATGACCAGAGCCCAAGGCAGAGGCTTAACCCACTGAGCCACCCAGGTGCCCCTCCCAAATAGTTTTTGTAAAGGAATTACCTTTCAACTTCCAGCTAAAATGCCATATTGAAGGCATTATCTGTCTCCTCTCCCCCATCAGCTACATTGCAGAGGAAGTACCTGGAGAGAGGACGTGAGATCTCTGAGGAGAGTTTTCAGGATCAGTGAGAGAGCCCACCAGGCTTCTGGAAGAGGAAGCGAAGTTGGTGAGAGGTAACTGCTGAAGCGGGCTGCATGGAACCAGTCTGGAGCACTGGTTAGGCATGGAGAGAGGGAATGGATATGGTGATGTGGTGGAGGCTGCAGGCAGGGGCATTCACTGGAAATCTGATCTGATTATATCGTCTTTTCTCCACTATCTTGTGCAGAGTATGGGTGGCCAAGCATTTATCTCTCAGGCAAAATAGCTGGAGGCTTTTATTCAGAAAATTGAAAGGCTTCAGGGAAAATGTCAAACTCTTGCATTAGAAACTCTCCAACAAAATGATAGCCATTTTCTCACATATGCCAAAGCAGATCCTGCTCAACAACAAGCCCCACTTGTGTGCATGGACCTCACAAATTAGGGCCTTCCACTTGAGGAAGAATAAGTACCCTAGAATGACCAGATGTGTGAGGCAAATCTCCTGCATGAAATCTTTTCTAGCATTTACATAGCTCTGACTGATGGTTACTGTTAGAGTCCTTTTCATATATTCACCCATTCAGCTCTTACAACAACCTCATGAAGTGAGTGGTGTTATTCCATCTTTAAATTCGGGGAAACTCCTCTGTCACTGGTCTATAGATACTTTGGAATGCAAATACAAATAATTTTCTTAAAAGTAGGACAAAAATACAAAGAGAGTATCTCAGAGAAAAAAGGGCTAGAGACATAATCCAGGAGATTTTATGTCTTATAAGAGAGGGAGGAGAAGAAAGGAGAGTGTAAATACTCAACACAATGAATTAGTAAATAACTGATACATACATAATCTTACTATAATTTCATAGCACCTTGGGTTAAAAAAAAAAAAGCTACCCCAAATTCCAGAGACCAAAGTACAACATACACACTCATGGACATACACACACACATACATACATACAAGCCTGCATGGTGAACAATAGCACTCTTGAAGAAAAGGAGGTAAAAGAGATCAGTTTTCTGAGAAGCACTGTTGGATGCTGGCACACAGTGGAGCAAATTTTAAAGGGAGATTCTCTTTGATCCAGAATTCTTTTCTGGCTAGTTCTAGCTAAATTGTCTATAAAATTTGAATATAGAATAAGATATTTTCAGAAATGCAAGGATTCAGACCTTTTACTCTTTTTATTATTTCTTAGACATCTACTTCAGAATGTATGTGCCATAGACCAAAAAGCGAACTGAGATAGAATAAAACCATGGATCTAGAAACCATGACACCAACACTGGAAATAAGCAGATTCAGAAACACTAACAAATATGGAGATACCATGTGGGAGGGAAAAAAGTTAAAAGCATCAAAAATGGTTGTCTTTGAAAAATGAAGTGACTCATCTGTTTGTCACAAGTAACCATGTTCATACATTTCTTTGAGAAAATTGTTTTTGTGTTATTATTAACGAAATTGCCATCTCTAAATTCAAAAGTCCACAATAGGCTTTCTTCTGCAGGTTACCAAAGTTAGGAACCATGAAGATCTTGTAAATTTGTTCTATAAAGATTCTATCAGCATTCTGAAAATGGAACAAATTTAAAAGATAGGTATCAAGCCAAGAATTCTGAAATATATATATATATATAATATAATATATATGAGGTATATATGTAATATTAACTTTATTTCTGTATATATAGAAATATATACAGAAATAAAGTTAATATTTTTGTTATTTAAAGGCTGCTTCTAAATCAAGCTAACAAAATTAAATTTCCCATAGAAAAAAGAGTTAAGGACAAAAATTACACAATTACAGAAGTTGTACTGTTCAGTCTTCTGAAGAAGAAAATACTGCTTATTTAAATTGGTAAAGATTAGAAAAGAATGCATTAAAAACATGAGAAAATGGTCACTGTCATACCCCTGATGGAGGTACAAACTGTACAACCTTTCTGGGTTGCCATATGGATGGAAGCCCTCTAACATACTTTGATGCATCTGTTCCACTCTTGAGATTTATTCTAAGAAAATAACTGGACAAGTTCAAAAGACTGTATGTATGAGTGTGTTCACTACCGCATTTTTCTAATATTGAAAAATTTAGTATATGTGCTGCTGAAGTGAGTACTAATATTGAAAAATTTAAAGTAATTATGCAATAAAATGCAATTGGTGAGGGATACCCTGATATACTCATTCCATTCATTTTTAAAATTAATTTTTAAAATTTCAACTCAATTTCATTAACATGTTGTATTATTAGTTTCATAGGTAGAATTTAGTGATTCATCAATTGCATAGAACACCCAGTGCTCATTCCATCACGTGCCCTTCTTAATGCCCATCACACAGTTACCCCATCCCCCCACCACATCACCTCCAGCAACTCTTAGTTTGTTTCCTATGATTAGGAGTCACTTATGCTTTGTCTCCATCTCTGATTTTATCTTATTTTATTTTTCCTTCTCTTCCTCTATGTTCATCTGTTTGTTTCTTAAATTCCACATGAGTGAAATCAAATGGTATTTTTCTTTCTCTGATTGAGTTATTTTGTTTAACATAATACACTCTAGCTCCATCCACATCATTGCAAATGACAAGATTTCATTCTTTTAATGGCTGAATAATACTCCCTTGTATATACATATATATATACACCATATCTTCTTTATCCATTCATCTATGGATAGACCGATGCCATTCAATCTGCGACCATGGACATGCTAAGGAGGATCCATATTAATGAACAAGGACTGGACAATCCCTGAACCTTAAGTGAAAGCATGGTTAGTGAAAGCCCACAAATGCCTATTTTACCTGTGGTCTCAGGGTCTCTTGGATGGCCCCCATACCAGGCTAAGCCACAGTCATCTCTTACTTGGGTGGTTACCATATAATAGAATACTTTCTCTACATTTGTCCTTCTAAGATTAGGTCCTAGAAATCACCACACTATAGTCAGAATAAATAAAAACATGTGTGTTTTTAAAATACACACATGACACTATCACTCCCTTACCTAAACATTTCAATGCTTCTTTTTAGCGTTCATAGGCTCAAGTCTAAAATCCTCCGCGTGACCAGCAAGGTCCTGCATGACCCGCACCTGTTCTCTAGCTTCGTCATCGACCCTTCTCCCTTTTGTCCTTCTTGCTGCAGCCAAACCAGCATCCTTTCAGATCACCAAATATTTCCTAAAGAAACTGAGCTCTTGTAAATATTTCCTTATAACACTTACCATGTATTTCACAATGGTTTATTTATTGCGTATCTTTCCATGAAAAGAGAGGTCACATTTACCTTCTTTCCCACTGTACATAGAAGACTAGCACAATGCCTGGTTGCAGAAGAATCCTCAATAAGTATTTGTTGAGGGGTGCCTGGGTGGCTTAGTGGGTTAAAGCCTTTGCCTTTAGCTCAGGTCATGATCTCAGGGTCCTGGGATCCAGCTCCACATCGGTCTCTCTGCTCAGCAGGGAGCCTGCTTCCCCCTCTCTCTCTGCCTGCCTCTCTGCCTGCTTGTGATCTCTGTCTGTCAAATAAATAAATAAAATCTTTTTTTTTTAAAGATTTTATTTATTTATTTGAGAGAGAGACAGTGAGAGAGAGCATGAGAGGCGAGAAGGTCAGAGGGAGAAGCAGACTCCCCATGGACTCGATCCTGGGACTCCAGGACCGTGACCTGAGCTGAAAGCAGCCGCTTAACCAACTGAGCCACTCAGGCGCCCAATAAATAAAATCTTAAAAAAAAAAAAGAAGTATTTGTTGAATGAATACATGAATGGATTAATGAACTAATGAATAAATGAGCGTACATGGGTAAAGGGATGCATAAATTGCTCTACATTTGTACATCTATGTACAAATTTGCATGGGAAAAGTTCTAGATGAATGCACTTTGGACATTGATTATAAACCCTGAGTGGTATCATTTGGGTATTTTTAAATTTTTTATTTAGTTAAAATTCAAATTTTCTTAACAATTATTTCTTGGATATATTAAAAATTCCTTAACAATAACATTGTTTCACCATTGCCTTCAGTGCAGCTAGTTCCTCAAGGAAAAAAAAATCAACAAAATTATACAGCCAGAATAAAATATGTGGAATTATAGCCAAATGGATAAATGTAAGCATAAAGCATGAGCATAAACTGCTAGGCATATAATTGAGACAAATTATTTTACTGTGCTGAACCATGGTTAATTTAACTATGAAATGGGGATAATAATGCTGGCTTCAAAGAATTATTTATTTATTTTTAAGATTTTATATATTTATTTGACATACAGAGATCACAAGTAGGCAGAGAAGCAGGCAGAGAGAGAGGAGGAAGCAGGTTCCCCGCACAGCAGAGAGCCCAATGTGGGGCTCGATCCCAGGACCCTGGGATCATGACCTGAGCTGAAGGCAGAGGCTTTAATCCACTGAGCCACCGAGGCTCCCCCAAGAATTATTATAAAGTGCAGATATAATGTACATTCAATGCCTGGGTAATAGCAGGTGTTCAGTGAGTTTAACCATTATTATCAAAACAATCTACATAAAGAATTTTAGAAAAAAACCAAGAAAATGATTATATTACTTTCAAACACCTTTATTGGAGGAAAAATGAAAATATCCATAAAATTTAATAATATTCACTTTGGATACTAGAGACCTTTAAATTTAAAATAATAAGTTTAGAAAACAGCATGGTAAATTTAAACTACTCACAAATTATCAAAAAATCTTTAAAAGTAACAACAACTCCTCACCCTGTTTTCTTTTCCAGAGGAAAAAAAATAATCTCAAACTCAATTTTTGAGCATTCAATTACCTAGCTCAAGGATAACTTTTTTACATCTTTAATCTTGCTCTGTTTTTACTTGCTTTAAGATACATTCTTGTAAAAGAGGAAAAGGGGAGAGGCAATTTATAATCTATTTGTGTTAAATATTAACAATAGTTCTGTGACTTGCACATGCTTATTAAGATTGTTTAAAATCTTTATATTTTCACGAGCTGTTCTATGTTTTAAGCTGATAAATAAGCACAGTAATTTCCTCTCAATGATATTATCCTTTGATTGTTTCAGTTTGAGCATTCCTGGGGGCTTTATTTTACCCTGAATTAAATAACCTTCCATTTCTAGAAGACTTTTCATCATGAATTGGACTTGTTACTAAAGTGGAATGCTTAATAGACACACACACACATACATACACAAACACACAAGGAACATGGGGTTGAGTTCAGTTGATCTACACAGAAAAGCTGCTGAAAGAAAAGAAAAGAATGAATAAAGTTCTAAATGAAAAGTCAAATAAATGTGCTTTGACTTTGCCTTTGACACAGTATCTGGGGAAACTATTTATGGTATAGATTTCATAAAGCCTCTAGATTTGAGAAGAGATACATAGTGGGCACAGTTTCAATGGTCAGATAACTTTATCTCTCTCTGTGCCTATGATGATCCTGTTGGGTTTTACATTTGTTTGGAATTCTTCAGTTCAGTTGAATTTCTTCTCTCTGTTCTTCTCATATTGCTGATATAGGGGAAATATCCAGGGCTACTCAGTTTTCAGTTGCATTCATATCACCTGGGATCTTGCAAAGATGCATATGCTGGTTCAGTAGGTCTGAGTGGGACCTGAGTTTCTGCATTTCTAGCAAGCACCTAGGTGATGCTGCTGCTGCTGATTACACGGACCTTTGAACCACTGGGAAATCAATGATGATGCTTCTTTGACAGCTACTTGAGGTACCTGACTAATAGGAACCAAGAACACTTGGCCACCATTTGTTGGGATCAGTGGAAACCATGGGAAATGATAAGGTAATTGTATATGAGATATGCCTGGGACATAGAGACTGAACAGCCTTAAATACTCTGAATAATGCTACATACACTTACCATGTGATGTAAATATACAGTTTCTTTAATTGCTTAGTAGTGCTTTTTAAAATTATTTTTGAGTTTCTTGGGTGGCACAGGTGGTGAAGCATCCAACTCTTGGTTTTGGCTTCAGGTGACAATCTCAGGGACACAAGATTAAGCCCCACTTCTGGGTCTGTGCTCAATGTAAAGTCCCCTTGAGATTTTCTCTCCCTCCACCCCTGCCCCTTCCCTCCCCCACACTCCCTCCCTCTTTTTCTCTGTCAAATAAATAAATAAAAACTTTAAAAAAAGATTTTATTTATTTATTCGACAGAAAGAAACACAGTGAGAGAGGAAACACAAGCAGGGGGAGTGGGAGAAGGAGAAGCAGGCATCTTGCAGAGCAGGGAGCCCGATGTGGGACTTGATCCCAAGACCCTGAGATCATGACCTGAGCCAAAGGCGACACTTAATGACAGCCACCCAAGCACACCATTAAACCTTCAAAAAATATTTTTAAGTAAGCCCTTTTGATAGTTATGAGCTAAAAATGAAAATCCATGTTCAAAGAAAAATAGAACAAATAAATATAGAAGGTAGTGAGAAAAGTGCTATATTCAGATTATGTGACTCGTTTAACTTTCCCTACAGTGAGAGGTTGTCACTGACCACATGGTAATCAGAAGATACATATCACTGAAGAGGCTTCAGTCCCAGAATCGAGGGGTCAGTTAAGAAGGAGGCTAATATTCACAGCTACAGAAGATGTGCTGACACAGCACTCTATAAAGTAAGAGTCATTATTTAGATCCAATGAATGTTCTAAGTAAATTTCAGTTTAAAACAAAAAAACATTTTATTTATTTGTTTGAAAGAGAGAGAGAGAACAAGCAGAGGGGGAGCAGCAGAGAGAAAGAGAGAGAGAAGCAGGATCTCCACTGTGCAAGGACCCTGATGTGGGACTAGATCCCAGAACCCCAGGATTATGACCTGAGCTGAAGGCAGAGCCTTAACCAACTGAGTCACCCAGACAGATGCCCCCTAAGGAAATTTAATTTATCATCAACTTCAAGCATTTTTAAAGAATGTGAAAATGTGAAACAAAACCATTAGCAGAAGAAATTTGCAAGAATTAAGTGAAGCTGGTTTTGTATCAGTGTTATGTTTCACAAAGGAAGCCAGTTGAGTCTGGTTTAAGTTTGACTTATCTTATCCAATTAATAAAATCAGAGTAGAGGACTAGGAAGTTCATCCTGTTGAAGGTAAAAACATGACTTCTGTGAGAACTATTATAAATTCAGTTCAATAGTTCAATGCTGAAGACAAAATCATTTGTTTTTGTCATGATAAGATAAACTCAGATTCTGGTGAAGCACATTATTGTATAAACAACATTCCTACCAGATGACAAAAACTGCAGAGCAGAAAATAGAATTGGTATCAATGAACAAATAATGTATAATTACACTCTGAAAAGGTGAGACACTCCTCTTATTATAAAAGATATTATACGTATCCAAGTTTATAAGTATTTTGTATGAGTAATGGTAAGTAATCTAACTACACAACTGTGATGACAACTGATGTTGGATGCAGCTAATGTTCAGTTGGTGGTGTGGGCTTTCCCTCTTTGCTGTTCCTAATCAAGCATAGTTTCAGGAAATTTGAGCCACTGAAAAACTACTTTGTGAATTTATGTGTGTCCTGCCACCTGTACTGCAAAGAAAGTGAACTTACTGTGAATGAGTCCTCTCAATTATGGTTACAATATTTTTCAAAGCAGTAGGAAATTTTTAACCAACATATTCATCTCATGGAGCACAAAAACTTAGCTTTTGAGGCTTTTAGCTATTTGCAATTATTGAAAGCAAAACTTGCAAATAGGAAGAAATTGAAAATTTTCTGTATACATGCAAAGGAAGAAGTAAATTAAATAGTGAGAGCTCAGGGCAGAGTCAAGATGGCGGAGAAGTAGCAGGCTGAGACTACTTCAGCTGGCCGGAGATCAGCTAGATAGCTTATCTAAAGATTGCAAACACCTGAAAATCCATCGGCAGATCAAAGAGAAGAACAGCAATTCTGGAAACAGAAAAACAACCACTTTCTGAAAGGTAGGACCAGTGGAGAAGTGAATGCAAAGCGACGGGAAGATAGACCACGGGGGAGGGGCCGGCTCCCGGCAAGCGGCGGAGCAGCGGCGCACAAAATCAGGACTTTTAAAAGTCTGTTCCGCTGAGGGACATCGCTCCAGAGGCTAAACTGGGGTGAAGCCCACGCGGGGTCAGCGTGGCCTCAGGTCCCGCAGGGTCACAGAAGGATCGGGGTGTCTGAGTGTCGCAGAACTTGCGGGTACTGGAACAGGAAAGCCGGCTACAGAGACAGAGTCGACAGTAAACTCACAGCTCGGTGTTACCTTGAACCGGTCGCAGGCTCGGGGAGCTCAGAGCACGGCCGGAGGTCAGGCAGACGGGAGTAACTGGGCGCTGTTCTCTGAGGGCGCACTGAGGAGTGGGGCCCTGGGCTCTTGGCTCCTCTAGGCGGGAGACCAGGAGGCCGCCATTTGTATTCCCGTCCTCCGGAACTCTATGGAAAGCGCTCAGGGAACAAAAGCTCCTGAAAGCAAACCTGAGCGGATTACTCATCCCGGCCCCGGGTAAGGGCGGAGTAATTCCGCCTGGGGCAAAACACTTGAGAATCACTACAACAGGCCCCTCCCCCAGAAGATCAACAAGAAATCCAGCCGAGACCAAGTTCACCTAGCAAGGAGTGCGGTTTCAATACCAAGGAGAGCAGCAGAATTCCAGAGGAGGAGAAAGCAAAGCACAGAACTCATGGCTTTTTCCCTGTGATTTTTCTTAGTCTTGCAGTTAATTTGATTTTTTCTTTTTCATTTTTTGTTTTTTTTTCTTGCCTTCTGGTAAATTTCTTTAACTTTTACCTTTTTCTTTTTTAACGTTTTTTAACAAGTTTATCCAATATATATATTTTTTCTTTTTTATATTTTTCTTATTTGTTTTCTTTTTTTAAATTCTTTTCTTTTCTTTTTTTTCTCTTTTTTCTTTTTTTTTTCTTTCTCCTTTTTTGAACCTCTTTTTATCCCCTTTCTACCCCCTCACGATTTGGGATCTCTTCTAATTTGGTTAAAGCATATTTTCCTGGGGTTGTTGCCACCCTTTTAGTATTTTCCTTGCTCCTTCATATACTCTTATCTGGACAAAATGACAAGACGGAAAAATTCAACACAAAAAAAAGAACAAGAGGCAGTACCGAAGGCTAGGGACCTAATCAATACAGACATTGGTAATATGTCAGATCTAGAGTTCAGAATGACAATTCTCAAGGTTCTAGCCGGGCTCGAAAAAGGCATCGAAGATATTAGAGAAACCCTCTTGAGAGACATAAAAGCCCTTTCTGGAGAAATAAAAAAACTAAAATCTAACCAAGTTGAAATCAAAAAAGCTATTAATGAGGTGCAATAAAAAATGGAGGCTCTCACTACTAGGATAAATGAGGCAGAAGAAAGAATTAGTGATAAAGAAGACCAAATGACAGAGAATATAGAAGCTGAGCAAAAGTGGGACAAACAGCTACTGGACCATGAGGGGAGAATTCGAGAGATAAGTGACACCATAAGACGAAACAACATTAGAATAATTGGGATTCCAGAAGAAGAAGAAAGAGAGAGGGGAGCAGAAGGTATACTAGAGAGAATTATTGGGGAGAATTTCCCCAATATGGCAAAGGGAACGAGCATCAAATTCAGGAGGTTCAGAGAACGCCCCTCAAAATCAATTAGAATAGGTCCACACCCCGTCAACTAATAGTAAAATTTACAAGTCTCAGTGACAAAGAGAAAATCCTGAATGCAGCCCGGGAAAAGAAGTCTGTAACATACAATGGTAAAAATATTAGATTGGCAGCTAACTTATTCACACAGACCTGGCAGGCCAGAAAGAGCTGGCATGATATTTTCAGAGCACTAAACGAGAAAAACAATGCACCCAAGAATACTATATCCAGCTAGGCTATCATTGAAAATAGAAGGAGAGATTAAAAGCTTCCAGGACAAACAAAAACTGAAAGAATTTGCAAACACCAAACCAGCTCTACAGGAAATCTTGAAAGGGGTCCTCTAAGCAAAGAGTGAGCCTACAAGTGGTAGATCAGAAAGGAACAGAGACCATATACAGTAACAGTCACATTACAGGCAATACAATGGCACTAAATTCATATCTCTCAATAGTTACCCTGAATGTGAATGGGCTAAATGCCCCTGTCAAAAGACACAGGGTATCAGAATGGATAAAAAAACAAAACCCATCTATATGTTGCCTCCAAGAAACTCATTTTAAGCCCGAAGACACCTCCAGATTTAAAGTGAGGGGGTGGAAAAGAATTTACCATGCTAATGGACATCAGAAGAAAGCAAGAGTGGCAATCCTTATATCAGATCAATTAGATTTTAAGCCAAAGACTATAATAAGAGATGAGGAAGGGCACTATATCATACTCAAAGGGTCTGTCCAACAAGAAGATTTAACAATTTTAAATATCTATGCCCCCAACGTGGGAGCAGCCAACTATATAAACCAATTAATAACAAAATCAAAGAAACACATCAACAATAATACAATAATAGTAGGGGACTTAAACACTGCCCTCACTGAAATGGACAGATCATCCAAGCAAAAGATCAGCAAGGAAATAAAGGCCTTAAATGACACACTGGAGCAGATGGACATCACAGATATATTCAGAACATTTCATTCCAAAGCAACAGAATACACATTCTTCTCTAGCGCACATGGAACATTCTCCAGAATAGATCACATCCTCGGTCCTAAATCAGGACTCAACCGGTATCAAAAGATGGGATCATTCCCTGCATATTTTCAGACCACAATGCTCTAAAGCCAGAACTCAACCACAAAAGGAAGTTTGGAAAGAAGCCAAATACAGGGAGACTAAACAGCATCCTTCTAAAGAATGAATGTGTCAACCGGGAAATTAAAGAAGATTTGAAAAAAAATCATGGAAACAAATGATAATGAAAATACAACGGTTCAAAATCTGTGGGACACAACAAAGGCAGTCCTGAGTGGAAAATATATAGCGGTACAAGCCTTTCTCAAGAAACAAGAAAGGTCTCAGGTACACAACCTAACCCTACACCTAAAGGAGCTGGAGAAAGAACAAGAAAGAAACCCTAAGCCAAGAAGGAGAAGAGAAATCATAAAGATCAGAGCAGAAATCAATGAAATAGAAACCAAAAAGACAATAGAGCAAATCAACGAAACTAGGAGCTGGTTCTTTGAAAGAATTAATAAAATTGATAAACCCCTCGCCCGACTTATCAAAAAGAAAAGAGAAAGGACCCAAATAAATAAAATCATGAATGAAATAGGAGAGATCACAACTAACACCAAAAGAAATACAAACTATTATAAGAACATACTATGAGCAACTCTACGGCAACAAATTTGACAATCTGGAAGAAATGGATGCATTCCTAGAAACATATAAACTACCACAACTGAACCAGGAAGAAGTAGAAAGCCTGAACAGACCCATAACAAGTAAGAAGATTGAAACAGTCATGAAAAATCTCCAAACAAACAAAAGCCCAGGGCCAGACAGCTTCCCGGGGGAATTCTACCAAACATTTAAAGAAGAACTAATTCCTATTCTCCTGATACTTTTCCAAAAAATAGAAATGGAAGGAAAACTTCCAAACTCATTTTATGAGGCCAGCATCACCTTGATCCCAAAACCAGACAAGGATCCCACCAAAAAAGAGAGCTATAGACCGATATCCTTGATGAACACAGATGCGAAAATACTCAACAAAATACTAGCCAATAGGATTCAACAGTACATTAAAAGGATTATTCACCACGACCAAGTGGGATTTATTCCAGGGCTGCAAGGTTGGTTCAACATCTGCAAATCAGTCAATGTGATACAACACATCAATAAAAGAAAGAACAAGAACCATATGATACTCTCCATAGATGCTGAAAAAGCATTTGACAAAGTACAGCATCCCTTCCTGATCAAAACTCTTCAAAGTGTAGGGATAGAGGGCACATACCTCAATATCATCAAAGCCATCTATGAAAAACCCACCGCAAATATCATTCTCAATGGAGAAAAACTGAAAGCTTTTCCGCTAAGGTCAGGAACAAGGCAGGGATATCCATTATCACCACTGCTATTCAACATAGTAATAGAGGTCCTAGCCTCAGCAATCAGACAACAAAAGGAAATTAATGGCATCCAAATCAGCAAAGAAGTCAAATTATCACTCTTCACAGATGATATGATACTATATGTGAAAAACCCAAAGGACTCCACTACAAAACTGCTAGAACTTATACAGGAATTCAGTAAAGTGTCAGGATATAAAATCAATGCACAGAAATCAGTTGCATTTGTCTACACCAACAGCAAGACAGAAGAAAGAGAAATTAAGGAGTCAATCCCATTTACAATTGCACCCAAAACCATAAGATACATAGGAATAAACCTAACCAAAGAGGCACAGAATCTATACTCAGAAAACTATAAAGTACTAATGAAAGAAATTGAGGAAGACACAAAGAAATGGAAAAATGTTCCATGCTCCTGGATTGGAAGAATAAATATTGTGAAAATGTCTATTCTACCTAAAGCAATCTATACATTTAATGCAATTCCTATCAAAGTACCATCCAACTTTTTCAAAGAAATGGAACAAATAATTCTAAAATTTATATGGAACAAGAAAAGACCTCGAATACCCAAAGGGATATTGAAAAAGAAAGCCAACGTTGGTGACATCACAATTCCGGATTTCAAGCTCTATTACAAAGCTGTCATCATCAAGACAGCATGGTACTGGCACAAAAACAGACACATAGGTCAATGGAACAGAATAGAGAGCCCAGAAATAGACCCTCAACTCTACAGTCAACTAATCTTCAACAAAGCAGGAAAGAATGTCCAATGGAAAAAAGACAGCCTCTTCAATAAATGGTGCTGGGAAAATTGGACAGCCATATGCAGAAAAATGAAATTGGACCATTTCCTTACACCACACACAAAAATAGACTCAAAATGGATGAAGGACCTCAATGTGCAAAAGGAATCCATCAAAATCCTTGAAGAGAACACAGGCAGCAACCTCTTCAACCTCAGCCGCAGCAACATCTTCCTAGGAACGACGCCAAAGGCAAGGGAAGCAAGGGCAAAAATGAACTATTGGGATTTCATCAAGATCAAAAGCTTTTGCACAGCAAAGGAAACAGTTAACAAAATCAAAAGACAACTGACAGAATGGGAGAAGATATTTGCAAACGACATATCAGGTAAAGGACTAGTGTCCAGAATCTATAAAGAACTTAGCAAACTCAACACCCAAAGAACAAATAATCCAATCAAGAAATGGGCAGAGGACATGAACAGACATTTCTGCAAAGAAGACATCCAGATGGCCTACAGATACATGAAAAAGTGCTCCATATCCCTCGGCATCAGGGAAATACAAATCAAAACCACAATGAGATATCACCTCACACCAGTCAGAATGGCTAAAATCAACAAGTCAGGAAATGACAGATGCTGGCGAGGATGCGGAGAAAGGGGAACCCTCCTCTACTGTTGGTGGGAATGCAAGCTGGTGCAGCCACTCTGGAAAACAGCATGGAGGCTCCTCAAAATGTTGAAAATAGAACTGCCCTATGACCCAGCAATTGCACTATTGGGTATTTACCATAAAGATACAAACGTAGTGATCCAAAGGGGCACGTGCACCCGAATGTTTATAGCAGCAATGTCCACAATAGCCAAAGTATGGAAAGAACCTAGATGTCCATCAACAGATGAATTGATCAAGAAGATGTGGTATATATACACAATGGAATACTATGCAGCCATCAAAAGAAATGAAATCTTTCCATTTGCGACAACATGGATGGAACTAGAGCGTATCATGCTTAGTGAAATAAGTCAAGCAGAGAAAGACAACTATCATATGATCTCCCTGATATGAGGAAGTGGTGATTCAACATGGGGGCTTAAGTGGGTAGGAGAAGAATTAATGAAACAAGATGGGATTGGGAGGGAGACAACCCATAAGTGACTCTTAAAATCTCACAAAACAAACTGAGGGTTGTTGGGGGGAGGGGGTTTGGGGGAAGGGGGTGGGATTATGGACATTGGGGAGGGTATGTGCTTTGGTGAATGCTGTGAAGTGTGTAAACCTGGTGATTCACAGACCTGTACCCCTGGGGATAAAAATATATGTTTATAAAAAAAATAAAAATTTTAATAAAAAAAATAGTGAGAGCTCAAATGTCTACAAAATTAATTTGGAGGTCTATAATTTGTGTTGATGTCTTAACATGTGACAAGAAAGAAATTTTGATTGAACGTCTATTTCTAATTGTTGAGCTCATACACTCCACTGGAGAAATGAAATGGAGAAGCCCTATAATTTTGCAGAATCCAAAATTGTCAGAATATTCAAAAGAATAAATATATACATAGATATAATTTACATAAATTTATATAAATAGATATGATTTCTAGAATTAGAGAAATACATAAATAGAGAAAACTACTTGAAATGCTTTGTGCCATAAATTTTCCTTTTGTCAAATACGGTACCTGAATGGAAGCAAAAAGACATTACTGTGAAAATAATTGGGCTGAAGCAGCCACTTTGGAAAACAGTGTGGAGATTCCTTAAGAAATTAATTTCTTAATTAAGAAATTAAGAGATACCATATGATCCTGTAATTGCATTACTGAGTATTTACCCCAAAGATACAGAGGTAGTGAAAAGAAGGGATATCTGTACCACAATAGTAATGGCCACAATAGCCAAACTGTGGAAAAAGCTCTTCAACAGATGAATGGATAAAGAAGATATGGTTCATATATACAATGGAATATTACTCCTCTATCAGAAAGAATGAATACCCAACTTTTGTATCAACATGGACAGAACTGGAAGAGATTATGCTCAGTGAAATAAGTCAAGCAGAGAGTCAATTACATGGTTTCACTTACTTGTGGAACATAAAGAATAACATGGAGGACATTAGGAGAAGGAAAGTATAAGTAAATTAGGGGAAATCGGATGGGGAGATGAAGCATGAGAGATGGTGAACTCTGAGAAATGAACTGAGGGTTTTGGAGGGGTTGGGAAGAGGTGAGCCTGGTGGTGAGTATTAAGGAGGGCACGTCTTGCATGGAGCACTGGGTGTGGTGCATAAACAATGAATCTAAGAACAATGAAAAAATAAATTAAATTTAAAAAAGGTTTTTGTCTTTCAACAAAAAATAAATGAAATCAGGAACATATTTTTTAGCTTTTAGCAGAATATGCTCTGATGCTACCATGTACCTTTGCTCCTTTATATTCTCCCACTTAAAAATAATATTCTTCCACTTAAAAACATTCTGATCTGCATACAGAGGAGAAACAGTTGATGGTGTCAATGATGCCAAATTCATTCATCATGAAAGGTAACTTGGAGGACTCACAGATAATTTTCAGAAGAAGTTTAAGTCATTAAGAGTGTGCTGAAAAATACCAGTGACACAGTGTTAGAGGCAGATAATACCAAGAAACTGACTAATGCACCTGAGCATCACACAGGAGTAAATATTTTGCCTATATCAATTTTTGATATTTAGTTAATCAATATAAAGCATTTGAAAATTTTCTTTATTGCATACAGATATTATATTTTCTAGAATTTTATTTTTGAAAATAGTTTTGGAATAGAATCATTTATAGGTCTACTAATAAATGAGTCTATTTTTTGAACTGCATGTGTATATCTAATATATATTTGTGTTTGCATGTATATTTGTATAATGTGTATATATATGTATATACACACACACACACACACACACACACACACACAAATACACACAGAGACACAATTTTAATGATTTTTGTGTCTCCTTCCATACTTAAAAGAGGCCTGGTTTAGATGATAAATTATACTGTTACTTTGTACCTTTATCTTTTATATAAGCACATGAAGAGAAGTTCCTTCCATTATTTGGCTTAAATTTGAATTGTTCCTTTACTTATTTTTAATCTATATAAATGAAACCAGGTTCCTGCTGGGAAGGAGTTTGTTTCTCTGGAGAGAGTCTGCACTCTCTCCTATTCATTTCCCCCTTTCTCCTTTCCTAGAGAGGTAATGATTTTCTGCCATTCTCTGTCCTGTCCCCACACACCCCCTGGGTGAACTGACTGGTCTCATAGAATCCCATTTCTCCAGCAGGGATTTGGGTCAGAATGGGTATGGACCCAGTTCTGGTTAAGAGTAAGTAAGGCAGTCTTCACCGAAGCTCCAGAAAAAAGCTTTTCTTTCTTTTATGAGGAAACTATGACAGGTAGCTGTCTGTCTCCTGCTAGATGTGGCTGTTAAAGGCTGTTAAAGGATGAAGTATATACCTGCTGTTGCTACCAGCAGCATCCTGGGATTATCTGGGGAGGCTGCCTTGGCAGAGACTGATGTTCTGGATGACAGAGCAAAGAGGCAGAAAGAATCCAATCTTTGGTGATGATATCTTTTTTTAAAATTTATTTTTTATTTTCAGCATAATAGTATTCATTATTTTTGCACCACACTTATTACTCCATGCAATCCATGCCCTCTATAATACCCACCACCTGGTACCCCGACCTCACACCCCCCGCCCCTTCAAAACCCTCAGATTGTTTTTCAGAGTCCATAGTCTCTCATGGTTCACCTCCCCTTCCAATTTCCCCCAACTCCCTTCTCCTCTCTATCTCCCCATGTCCTCCATGCTATTTGTTATGCTCCACAAATAAGTGAAACCCTATGCTAATTGACTCTCTCTGCTTGACTTATTTCACTCAGCATAATCTCTTCCAGTCCTGTCCGTGTTGCTACAAAACTTGGGTATTCATCCTTTCTGATGGAGGCATAATACTCCATATGTTTATGGACCACATCTTCCTTATCCATTCATCCGTTGAAGGGCATCTTGGTTCTTTCCACATTTTGGCAACCATGGCCATTGCTGCTATAAACATTGACTAGGAGGAAGAATGCCCAACAGAAGAAAAATACAGAGGATGGACCTTCTGCAACAGAGCTAATGGCTATCAACATAGTATGTCAAAAAGAGAATTCAGGCTAACAATTATCCAAGCAATACCTAGGTTGGAGAAAGCCATGGATGACCAAACGGTGATGATATCTTTGAACTTCTGACTTCACATCTTCCTATTTTGTGAGCCAATGAATAGCCTCATTATATGTGTTTTCCCTGCATTGACTCATCTCTCACTCTCAGATAAGGGTGGCTGAAAGGAAATATTTTCCCAGAAGAAGCAGCAGTAAACTCTCTCCTCACTCACATTTCTCATTTGCCACTTTGTTTGTGATATATATGTATGTATATTATGTGATCAAAATGTGATGGTAAGATCCTTGAAGGCAGAGAGTATATGGATGTACATATATAAAATATGTATATGAATAATACTCTAAAAACAATATGTATTTAATTCATTAATGACTACTTACCACATCCTCGGTACTGTTAGTGGCATTTAGGAGATAGAAAACTAAAATAGTGTTTCTGCCCTCCTGAAATTTCAGAAAGGACTTTACCAACTTGTCTTACTGTGGTCACATGACACATTTACTTAGTTAAATTGTATCTATTTTAATAGAAAAGACAGGGCCTTTATTATAGCAAAGAAGCAGTCAGACCCTCTATACTTGAGACAAGGGATCAAGCAAAGACTTGAAAACCCTTCATGAACATTTTACTTCCATATGCCACCTTTGCAATAATTACCTGTGTATTCAAAGAGTTTGTGTCTAAATGGTTTGATTTGATACCTGAGTTCTACATCAGCTACTGTGCATGAATATTACCTTAGCATAAAGATTTTTCCTTGTCATCTCAGTAGGGAGTGTGCTGAAAGTCTCTCGACTGACCTTTCTGTGACCACTTTCTTCATATTTTAAACTATTCTCTTCTCTGTGGCCAAAATGATTATTCTCCAAACATAAATATGACTATGCCTCCCATTGCTTATAACAGCCCTGGATTTTTAGGATGATTGAGACAACCAAGTGTTACTTAAAAGCCACAGGTGATTTCAATGAGATGGGCAGTAAGATTACCAGTGATTATGCCCAACTCTTGATTTAAATAACATTTGGAATAGCAGGAGAGACAGATTTATAAGCTGTTAACTCCATGTCCAATGAAAGTGGTATGTATAAGGTGCTGAAGCTGTGTACAGGGCTGGATGATCAGCGCATCAGGAGTGACAGGGGAAAGGGGACATTCTAGCAGGTTTTCATTTTGGGGAACATTCTTTGGCTTTGTGGAGGATGGATTTGAGGGGCCAGAAGAGTCAGACTGACAGGGGAATGGAGAGGAAGGAACACAGGGAAAATGAGAGATGGGTGGCAATCTGGCCCCACAGGGAGCCGGCAGGGAGTCCTTGGTTACTGAGCCAGATGTCAGTGCAGGTCTCATCCCTGGGTGGCTCAGCTTTACTTCTGTCCTTTCCCTAAGAAACCACGCTTCTGTTTGAGTGGGCTCCATATAACCCAAAAACAAAAACCAAATCAAACAAACAACTTCTTCAGAAAGAATGCATGCAAGAAATGCCTTGTGGAGCATAGAATATCAAGCAGCACTAACACTTACTGAGTTGTGTAGCTCAGAGCCTCCAGATCTGTTTGGTGGCTGCCATTATGACCCTGGGCTTTAGATGAATGAACTGAAGCACAGAGATGACCTGTAAGTTAGAGATGGTGTTAGGACTTGCATCCCAGTCATCCTGGCAGCAGAGCTGTGCTCACTACCATCCTCTTCCTTGCCTCTTATCATACCCCTTTGCCTTCCTGGTGCAGATAAATTACTACCTAGCTTTGCTCATTCTGAGAACCTGCCATCCCTGCTCTGTCCCCCTGCAGTTCTTCTGAATTTCTACTGGAAAAGTACTCTCATCCTTTCAGATGTAACCTGAGTACCCATTCCTCTGTCAGGGCCCCTGTGTCCCTGGCCCTCCTCCCACCCCACTCCTAGCGGGAAGAATGGATTACTCCTCTTAAGGCCCAGGGACATATGCCTGCATCATGTCAGTGCACTGTCTTCATTAGTTAGCATGCTTCTTTCCCCATTCCATTTTGATCTTTTGCCAGAATGCAGTTTAGCATCTGGCATGTAGGAGGTGGGTGCTTGGGATCAATAATCTTGCAAATAAATAATGAAGAATGTGAATCTATAATGCTGGTGAATATTGGAAGTGTCAACATGGACTAACACTTTCCTGAAGCAGTGGGGAGTGTCTTTCAGATACTCAGTGGACCATCCGATCTCAGGAAGGAAGGAACTTCAGAAGTTTAAGCAACGATGATTTGAAGACATTTCTTTTATCCCATACCCCCTATTTCCCATACTTTTATTCCACTGCAATGGCTGAGCTAAGACAATCTATTTATGATTTCTTACAAGTCAGAGATGCCTTTGTGCTCTTCCAATTTGCTTTAAAAGACTCACGGGGGACAGATTTTTGCCTGCCACCCCGACTGGTTGTTCGGTTTCTCGGTTGCTTGGAAGTTTTTGTTTGCATCCAAAGCCCTCCAGCCTCTCCTCTGTTCACAGTGGTGCTCATCTCCATGTCTCTCTTGCAGTGAGCGGCTGCATGACGTCTGTGCCCAACGCTTGTCTCCTCAATCTCGTTGCCTTGGCATCGTGAGCCCTTCAACACACTATTGTTAAAGGAGGCAATGTATCACTCCCTAGGCTGTGTCCTCCTTTAAACCCTGACTTCTGCTGGACTGAGAAATTTGCTGTGAGGCACAGAAGCATATATTAAACGTTTCCAACCGCAATACTGTGAATAAGTCGGTATTCTTGAATATCTGTGTGTGCAAGTGTATTCAGAGCTCTGAATATGCCTTTTGTTTTGCAACCTTAAATTACATTTCTTCTTTCCTGGTAATTAGTGAACGATGAGATAGTTATGGTTACTAAGAGAGTGATGGCAATGCCTTCTGTTCTGGTGCTTTACGTAATAAGTACTGTCATTAAATAAAATGAATCTGATTTTCAATTTGTCTTAAGCTGTCATTTCAGCATCTTGCCATCATTTTTGCCACATACCTTCCATGGTCCAATTCTTGTTTACACAATAAAGACTTGAGGGGCGCCTGGGTGGCTAAGTCAGTAAAGCATCTGCCTTTGGCTCAGGTCATGATCCTGGGATCCTGGGATTGAGTCCCACATTGGGCTCCTTGCTCAGCGGGGAGCCTGCTGCTCCCTCTGCCCCCCCTCCACCTGCTTGTGCTCTCTCTCCTCCCTCTCAATCTCTGTCTCTCTCAAATAAATAGATAAATAAAATATTAAAAAAAAAAGACTTGAGTTTTACTCATCGATGTGTCAGTGAGGCCAGGCCAGGCCTGATACTCACAGGATTAAGAGATTTCAAGAGACTGTAGTTTTTGTACACAGTAGTGGTTGATAAATGTCTGAAAAACAAAACAAGCTTGAAAAAACCAAAGAAAACAATTGAGGGAATTTAGGGGAATCCTGAAAGAGCCAAGATATCTGTGTGATAGATGAGAGGATATATTGACTTCCTAATAAAATCTAAGGCTCATGTCCTTGTAAGTACGTTCTCCTACAGGACAAAGTGAGACCTGACTTAGTTCCCTGGGATCATTAACTAGCAGAACACTGGGTCAGCAGGCAGGGGAGGAAGTAGATGAGACAATCTCACCATCCTTTTATGAGTTTTTCACATTAAATCTTGCTATTTTTACATGTACAAAACACCTGGTGCCTTTAAAATAATTCATACTGTAACATGACCTGTAGATATGTCTGTGTAAACTGTTGGAATTAGCTGCGACATGAATGGTCTAGGAACACCTGTGTTCCTAGATGCACTCCCGATCTTGAAAAGTAGAAAAGGGATTTTTTTAATGCATTAGTTTTGCTTAATTGGGAGATTCCAGTAGGAATCACAAATGGGTCCAGAAGATGAAGGAAGATATGATTTCTTTCATGGGGGCCATACTACATTAGTGAGGAAAAACACTTTGTAAGGTGTCCTAAATAATCGGACTTCACAGTCTAGAATAAAGGTGAAGGTTTTAGTTGCCTTAATTCTACTAGCTATTGTCTGGTTGCTTTTAACTGTCAAAGCTTTGTGTTGGTTGCATTATAGGAGTTCTTGAGGCATTTAAAACACAAACAGCTCGCAGAGACTTAGATAAAATACTTATTTCTTCTACACACTAAAATTGGCAAAGGATTTTTAAAGTACTGTGTTCATTTACTAGGGAGCATGTGAACATATGAGAACTTGAGTAGGTGGTGAGCAGAAATCCAGGTTGGACAGTCGCAGATGGGACAGATCTACTGAGAAGAGGTCAATAGAACATCGAGATGATGGTCTTTCTTTTGATAGAGTAATAGAGCTTCTTGAACAAATAATCTCTTGCTTACATTTTTCAGGAAATGATACAAGAAAGCTTATTTTACTTGGGTGATATAGATCATCTTCCTTTTCTCTACTTCATTTGTTTCAATAGATTATACCCCAGGAATTCAAGTGGAGATTTTATGCTAGAAAGGGAAAGTGGATTTAAAAGCAGCTTTTAAACGTTAAAAGAACTGTTCAACTATAAAGCGCTGGCATTGCCTTGTCTTCAAGAACAACTCTGCTGCCATCTAATATGGGATTGTACCCAAGGGCTAAGCAAACTCTAAAAGGAATCATTCTTAAATGATCTGGCCCAAATGACCCTATCCCAGCTTCAGACTCCCTATTGATGTTTTCTGGGACGGTGGTCAAAAGGGTGAGGATTACCACCACACTGAGCAACACTGACCTTTCCGTGAAGGCTTCCCATGTTCACGGTTGTCTCTTTGATCATGTTATTTTGAGCTCCCCTTTTTTGGCCTGCAGGCTTCTTTCTAGGTCCATCTCAAATATCACTTAGTCTCTAAGCCTTCCTTGAATACCATAGTAGATTGGATCACCCTCTTTTGTGTACCCATTACCTTTTGTTCACATGCTCAAAAACAGACCAAAATACATCCAGGATCTAGTATTACTTGGTTCTGTCCATCTGTTTGATTATATAACTAAGAGTCTTATGATTTGCCTCCCTCTCTTTGCAGACGACATGATACTGTATGTAGAAAACCCTAAAGAGGGATGCCTGGGTGGTTCAGTCAGGTAAGCTTCTGCCTTTGAATCAGGTCATGATCCCAGGGTCCTGGGATCAAGACCCACATCAGGCTCCTTGCTTAGCGCAGGGAACCTGTGCCTGCTGCCCCCCAACCCCCCACCGTCCCCGCTAGTGCTTACTCTCACTATCTTTGACAAATAAATAAATAATTTCTTTAAAAAAGAAATTTTTAATTTTTAATTTTTTTAAAGAAATTTTTTTTTTCTTTAAAAAAAAAAAAAGAAAAAAATAAAGCCCTGAAGACTACCAAAAGATTGCTAGAAGTGATACAGGAACAAATTCACAGGATAGAAAATCAACACAAAAGTCTTTTGCCTTTTATACACCAATTTGAAGTCTTTTGCCTTTTTATACACCAATTTGAAGGCATAAGCAAGCATTTCTCCAACGTGTACTCTTTTATCCCCACCCCTTATTTTCTCCTATCCCCCCACTGCCTCTCCTCTGGTAACCATCAGTTTGTTCTCTATAATTAAGAGTCTCTGCATTTCTTTTCCCCCCTTTTTTTATTTCTTAAATTCCACATATGAGTGAGATCATATGCCAACATTGGTGGCATCACAATTCCGGATTTCAAGCTCTATTACAAAGCTGTCATCATCAAGACAGCATGGTACTGGCACAAAAACAGACACATAGATCAATGGAACAGAATAGAGAGCCCAGAAATAGACCCTCAACTCTATAGTCAACTAATCTTCGACAAAGCAGGAAAGAATGTCCAATGGAAAAAAGACAGCCTCTTCAATAAATGGTGCTGGGAAAATTGGACAGCCACATGCAGAAAAATGAAATTGGACCATTTCCTTACACCACACACAAAAATAGACTCAAAATGGATGAAGGACCTCAATGTGCAAAAGGAATCCATCAAAATCCTTGAGGAGAACACAGGCAGCAACCTCTTCGACCTCTGCCGCAGCAACATCTTCCTAGGAACGACGCCAAAGGCAAGGGAAGCAAGGGCAAAAATGAACTATTGGGATTTCATCAAGATCAAAAGCTTTTGCACAGCAAAGGAAACAGTTAACAAAATCAAAAGACAACTGACAGAATGGGAGAAGATATTTGCAAACGACATATCAGATAAAGGACTAGTGTCCAGAATCTATAAAGAACTTAGCAAACTCAACACCCAAAGAACAAATAATCCAATCAAGAAATGGGCAGAGGACATGAACAGACATTTCTGCAAAGAAGACATCCAGATGGGCAACAGACACATGAAAAAGTGCTCCATATCACTGGGCATCAGGGAAATACAAATCCAAACCACAATGAGATATCACCTCACACCAGTCAGAATGGCTAAAATCAACAAGTCAGGAAATGACAGATGCTGGCGAGGATGCGGAGAAAGGGGAACCCTCCTCCACTGTTGGTGGGAATGCAAGCTTGTGCAGCCACTCTGGAAAACAGCATGGAGGCTCCTCAAAATGTTGAAAATAGAACTGCCCTATGACCCAGTAATTGCACTATTGGGTATTTACCCTAAAGATACAAACGTAGTGATCCAAAGGGGCACGTGCACCCGAATGTTTATAGCAGCAATGTCCACAATAGCCAAAGTATGGAAAGAACCTAGATGTCCATCAACAGATGAATTGATCAAGAAGATGTGGTATATATACACAATGGAATACTATGCAGCCATCAAAAGAAATGAAATCTTGCCATTTGCGACAACATGGATGGAACTAGAGCGTATCATGCTTAGCGAAATAAGTCAAGCAGAGAAAGACAACTATCATATGATCTCCCTGATATGAGGAAGTGGTGATTCAACATGGGGGCTTAAGTGGGTAGGAGAAGAATAAATGAAACAAGATGGGATTGGGAGGGAGACAAACCATAAGTGACTCTTAATCTTACAAAACAAACTGAGGGTTGTTGGGGGGAGGGGGTTTGGGAGAAGGGGGTGGGATTATGGACATTGGGGAGGGTATGTGCTTTGGTGAGTGCAGTGAAGTGTGTAAACCTGGTGATTCACAGACCTGTACCCCTGGGGATAAAAATATATGTTTATAAAAAATAAAATATTAAAAAAAAAATAGAATCTATATGCAAGCAGAGCCATTGAGTTATAGTATTCTAAAAAATGAAGTTATGAAAAAGCAAATCATAAAATATTTACTTTTTATCATTATTATGCTCCACATACCTCTAGTAATCCCCATTGTAGCTAAAGCTGTTATTTTCATCTTTTTGAAGATAACTTGGAACTAAAAACTTTGAACTCTTTGTCCTTTGAGAAGACCCATCTTCTCCCTGTCTGGGACCTCTCGCTTTCCCATCAATACATGTGTATCCATCTATACACACACACAGACACATGTTGACACAGGACTTGGGTATAGGT
Source organism: Mustela nivalis (assembly GCF_964662115.1). Taxonomy (NCBI): domain Eukaryota; kingdom Metazoa; phylum Chordata; class Mammalia; order Carnivora; family Mustelidae; genus Mustela; species Mustela nivalis. The sequence continues at coordinate 84,779,800 of NC_139021.1, forward strand.
TTTCAGTTTTATTTCAGGGTAGATTATTTTGAAACTTCTTAGAGAAGTTCGCACATCCACACATCACAGCTCTCTTATTCTGGTGTCACAGCTTACACAAATTAGGCTAAAGTTGGTAGCTCATTTTATATTCACAGACTTTTCAGTCTTGGTCAAAAATGCAAGAGAGGGGCGCCTGGGTGGCTCAGTGGGTTAAGCCGCTACCTTCAGCTCAGGTCATGATCTCAGGGTCCTGGGATCGAGTCCCGCATCGGGCTCTCTGCTTGGCAGGGAGCCTGCTTCCCTCTCTCTCTCTCTCTGCCTGCCTCTCCATCTACTTGTGATTTCTCTCTGTCAAATAAATAAATAAAATCTTAAAAAAAAATGCAAGAGGACCTGAGTGGATGGGATGGGCCCCACCTCAGTGTGTCTTTCCCATCTCCTTCAGTTGAGGTCACATTTACCCTTCTCTTCCCCTCACCCCTCTTTGCAAGTAGGACAGATATACCAATTAATTTTATTTGGTCATACCAGAAATTAGTTAATTAAAAGTACACTTGCTGCTTCTGGACCTGGTTGTTTTGTACCAGATGGACATACTTTTTAGTTATTAAAAGCAAATTGTACTTGTAACTGCTGTTTCTATATCACTAATGTCACATGTCATTACATTTTTCGATTTACTTGTTTACTTGTTTCCATCAAATTCATTTCTTTTTTTTAAATTTTATGCTATTTTCTCAGTGTTCCAAGATTCATTGTTTATGCACCACACCCAGTGCTTCATGCAATACGTGCCCTCTGTAATACCCACCACCAGGCTCACCCATCCCCCCATCCCACTTCTTCCAAAATCCTCAGTTTGTTTCTCAGAGTCCACAGTCTCTCATGGTTCATTTCTAAAAGTAGAAGCAAACCATTGAGACATTGTCTTTGCATTCATGTGGCACAGTGCCATTTGACATAATTCTACAAGATTTACGTTTTTTATGGCTTTTGGTGTCTCAGCTCTAGAAAGTCATTTGGTCTTCATTACCTTGAGACTGTTTCAACTTTAACAAAATGTTCTTTGTAGGGGCTATAAAAGTCAACATGATAAGCAGTTGAATCACTGAGGTAAAAAGTTGTAAATAAAAGCTAGATTACACTGACTCTTAGAAGATGTGTATGGATGTGGGAGAAGTGTTTAGAATTGAGACTCTTTGAAAGTAGTAATAAAGAAAAATGGAAGCTCCCTTTGGCTTTATACCAACTTTACCTCAACTGGCTACCACTTATGTAAATGAACAGTGCTATAAAAGGACTTAGAGATTTAATAAATTTGGGCAAAAATAAGAGACAGTAAAAATAAAACTGATAAAGAGAACACGCTGGAAACCTGTCTGGGGACTGTCAATTTGTAAAAATGTTGGGTTATTTAAAAACCAAAAGAAAACTGAGAAAAGTATGTGGGAGAAAAATTTCGGAAAAAAAAGTAATTGTGCGTGTGTGTGTGTGTGTGTGTGTGTGTACTGAGGCACATTTTAATGCTTTTCTATGAACTTTTTATATACTGCTCAGTTCACACTGTGTGGACCAACTGTGTGTAGGTTATTCAACTCTCTGCTGTGTGTGAATATCTAAGTTATTTCTAAGATTTTTGCAATTGCCAACAATGCTGCAATTCATAAATACCCTTGTGCATACACATTTTCATATTGATACATGTATAACTTTAGGATAAACTCCTAAAGAGTAGGATTTACTGAGAAATAAAGTAAATACATATATGTAGTTTTGTTTGGCATTGCCAGATTCTCCGCAAAGACTGTCAATTTGCATTCCCATCAGTAATGTGTGAGTGTCCTGTTTTCCAGTCTCACTAACTGAATGTGTTGTTATGCTTTTTAATTTTCACCAAATTGTTAGACAAGGAATTGCATCTCAGGACACTTTTAATTTGTATTTTGTTAATGGGGAATGAGTTTGAATATATTAACATTGTTTAGGGTCTAAAAATTATGTTTTAATGACTGATCTATCTTTTGCCCATTTTCTTATTAAAGTTTTGGCCTTTTCTAAACTCTAGTTTCAGAGTTTATTATATATTAGGGACATTATCTAATGTCCCTAATATGTAATAAGATAAAGATAACCTTTATCTGTGATATATGTTGCAAATATTTCCTTCCAGTTTCAAAGTTGTCTTTTTGACTTTTTATGTTTTTGAAATTTAAAAATTAAAAAAAATTTAGGTTCTCAAGTATATCTGTATTTTCTTTTATTACAACAGGGTTTTGAATCATTGCTAGAAAGTCTTTCCTCAATCCAGGTTATAAAATCTTGGGGTGCCTGGGTGGCTCAGTGGGTTAAGCCTCTGCCTTCAGCTTGGGTCATGATCTCAGCTCAGGTCATGGTCTCAGGGTCCTGAGATCAAGCTCCACATTGGGCTCTCTGCTCAGGGAGCCTGCTTCCTCCTCTCTCTCTGCCTGCCTCTCTGCCTACTTGTGATTTCTCTCTCTGTCAAATAAATAAATAAAATCTTAGAAAAAAAAAACCCTTTATGGTTACTTCTAGTACATATATGGTTTCATTATCATATATAGATCTCTGACCAATCCAGAGCTTATTCTTGCACATGATGTATGTTATGGATATATTATTCTTGACATTTTACATTGATCCACTTTGCATTCTTGGAGAGTTATCACTTAGTCATTGTTATTTTCCTGTTATGGTGTGGGATTCTGTTTGCTAATACTTTAATATTTTTGCATTAATATTAGAATGATACTTGTAATTTCCTTCACTGTGTATGCAATCTCTTTACCAGATTTAGTTATTAATGCCACACTTGCTTCATAAAAACATTAGAAACTTCTTAACGATCGATACTCTGGAATGGTTTACAGAGTGCTGGTAGAATCTAAGGTTCATAGAATTCCTCTGTGAGATAGTCTGGGCTGTGTCTCTTTTATAGCTTAGTTCTTTGATATCTTTCTATTTTATGGTAAACTGGTTTAAGCTTTCTATTTTTGCTTGAACTAATTTTGTTAAACTGTGCTTCCTAGTGTAATTGTTTCAATATTTTCACAATTATTTTCCCCCTGTCATTTCTTGTTTTGCTTTGTGTGCATCCTCTCTTGTTTCTTATGCTAATTAGTGTTTGTCTGTTTAATAAAAAGAAAACTCAATTTTTATTTTGACTTACTAATTAGATGTATTATGTGTTTCTTTTCTACCTCATTGCTTTTATCTTTACTATTATTTTTATGGGTTTTTTTGTTTGTTTATTTGGTTTCTTCATTTGGGTTGGGAATTGGGGTCATTTTTCCTTTTTTTTTTCCTTTATTTTTTTAAAATAGGAGTTTTTTTTTTTTACTTATTTTCAGCATAACAGTATTTATTATTTTTTCACCACACCCAGTACTCCATGCAATCCGTGCCCTCTCTAATACCCACCACCTGGTTCCCCCAACATCCCACGCCCCGCCACTTCAAACCCCTCAGATTGTTTTTCAGAGTCCATAGTCTCACATGGTTAACTTCCCCTTCCAATTTCCCCCAACTCCCTTCTCTTCTCTATCTCCCCATGTCTTCCATGCTATTTGTTATGCTCCACAAATAAGTGAAACCCCATGATAATTGACTCTCTCTGCTTGACTTATTTCACTCAGCATAATCTCTTCCAGTCCTGTCCATGTAGCTACAAAAGTTGGGTATTCATCCTTTCTGATGGAGAAATAATACTCCATAGTGTATATGGACCACATCTTCCTTATCCATTCGTATGTTGAAGGGCATCTTGGTTCTTTCCACAGTTTGGCGACTGTGGCCATTGCTGCTATAAACATTGGGGTACAGATGGCCCTTCTTTTCACTACATCTGTATCTTTGGGGTAAATACCCAGGAGTGCAATGGCAGGGTCATAGGGAAGTTCTATTTGTAATTTCTTGAGGAATCTCCACACTGTTCTCCAAAGTGGTTGCACCAACTTGCATTCCCACCAATAGTGTAAGAGGGTTCTCTTTTCTTCACATCCCCTCCAACACATGTTGTTTCCTGTCTTGCTAATTTTGGCCACTCTAACTGGTGTAAGGTGATATCTCAATGTGGTTTTAATTTGAATCTCCCTGATGGCTAGTGATGATGAACATTTTTTCATGTGTCTGATAGCCATTTGTATGTCTTCATTGGAGAAGTGTCTGTTCATATCTTCTGCCCATTTTTTGATATGATTGTCTGTTTTGTGTGTGTTGAGCTTGAGGAGTTCTTTATAGGTCCTAGATATCAACCTTTTGTCTGTACTGTCATTTGCAAATATCTTCTCCCATTCCGTGGGTGGCCTCTTCGTTTTCTTGACTGTTTCCTTTGCTGTGCAGAAGCTTTTGATTTTGATGAAGTTCCAAAAGTTTATTTTCGCTTTTGTTTCCATTGCCTTTGGAGACCTATCTTGAAAGAAGTTGCTGTGGCTGATATCGAAGGGATTACTGCCTATGTTCTCCTCTAGGATTCTGATGGATTCGTGTCTCACATTGAGGTCTTTTATCCATTTTGAGTTTATCTTTGTGTACGGTGTAAGAGAATGGTTGTTTCATATAGCTACATATAGCTGTCCAGTTTTCCCAGCACCATTTATTGAAGAGACTGTCTTTTTTCCACTGTATATTTTCACTGTATATTTTTCACTGTATATTTCCACTGTATATTCCACTGTATTTGACCATAGAGTTGAGGGTCCATATCTGGGCTCTTTATTCTGTTCCACTGGTCTATGTGTCTGTTTTTATGCCAGTACCATGCTGTGTTGGTGATCACAGCTTTGTAGTAAAGCTTGAAGTCAGGTAACGTAATGCCCCCAGTTTAATTTTTGTTTTTCAACATTTCCTTTTGATTCCATACAAATCTTAGGATTATTTGCTCCAGCTCTTTGAAAAATACTGGTGGAATTTTGATCGGAATGGCATTAAAAGTATAGATTGCTCTAGGCAGTATAGACATTTTAACAATGTTTATTCTTCCTATCCAAGAGCATGGAATGGTCTTCCAACTTTTTGTGTCTTCTTCAATTTCTTTCATGAGTGTTCTGTAGTTCCTGAACTTCATCAAATCTATCTATGAAAGACCCACAGCAAATATCATCCTCAATGGGAAAAAGCTTACAACCTTCCCTTTGAAATTAGGAACATGACAAGGATGCCCACGGTCACTACTCTTGTTCAACATAGTATTAGAAGTCCTAGCAACAGCAATCAGACAACAAAGAGAAATAAAAGATATCCAAATTGGCAATGAAGACGTCAAAATCTCTCTCTTCGCAGATAACTTGATTCTTTATATGGAAAACCCAAAAGACTCCACCCCTAAACTACTAGAACTCATACAGCAATTCAGTAGCATGGCAGGATACAAAGTCAATGTACAGAAATCAACGGCTTTCTTATACACTAACAATGAAAATACAGAAAGGGAAATTAGAGAATTGATTCCATTTACTATAGCACCAAGAACTATAAGATACCTGGGAATAAACCTAACCAAAGAGGCAAAGGATCTATACTCGAGGAACTACAGAACACTCATGAAAATAGGAGTGTTTGTTCTGAGAGTTCCTGATCACTACTTTCATGGATCATATGTTCTGATATATATTTTTTCATTATTATTATTTCAAAAAATTCTTTTATTTCTGACTTTATTTCTCCTCTTACCCAAGAATTATGTAATGGACAGATTTCTAGGTTGAAGGTCTTTTTAGAATTTTTAATTTTGTTAATAATGATGAATTATATTGCACTGTAATCCAAGCATGCTTATACTGTGACTACTGCTCCAAACTTAAAATGTTTCCTTTGTAACCAAATGTATGATTAAATATTTTGTGAATATTCTATATGCACTTGAGGAAAGGTGCTTTTCCTATTAGCAGGATGTGAAGTTTAAGGGCTGCTGCATTGATTATGCTGCTTATATTTACTACAGTCTTACTTGTTTCTGTACTTGATTGGGTGTATTAAAGTATCCTACCATTAGCATATTTTAACCTATTATCTTTTTGCTTCTCTTGTTCCTACTTTTACAGGTGACTAATGTTTTATTCAGTGATAAACATTTATGACTCTTCTATCTTCATTGCAAATAATAGCTTTTGGCATGGAAACTTGTATTTTGTCTCCTTTAATGTGTTTTTGTTTGAATTCTATTTTTGTCTAATACTAGGATCACCAACCTGACTTCAAAGTGTTTCTATTTGCCTACTACAGATTTGCTCATTCTGTTAGACATTAGTTGGACACTTAGGTAGTCAGGGCCAGGGTTCCCAACAAGAAAACAGGGAGCTAGGACAGCTAGGATAGAAGTGCACTAGCATCCTGGTTTACAGCTTAGACATCCTGTCTAGCAGCCTCTGTAGAAGTGTCTTTTGCAAAACATCTTGAGACAAAAAAAATTGACCATAAGACATTGGTCACTAACACAAGTTGCAGCAGTTGGTCTTCAAATATCAGTCCCAAAGACCATCAACATGGGAACAATAACCCAATAACCCAATAGGTAGACAAGTGCGAGATCAAAGCCCTGACTGGCACACGTTAGTTAGCAGCCAATCCTCAGGGAGGCCACACTAAGGATGCTCAAGATAGTTCCACTGAAGAGCTTACAAAGTCCCTGGATGTGGGATGCCTGCGTGACTCAGTTGGTTAAGTGTCTGCCTTCAGCTCATTTCATGATCCCAGGGTCCTGGGATTGAGTCCTACATATGGTTACTTGCTCAGCCAGGAGTCTGCTTCTCTGTCAGCCCCTCCACCTGCTTGTGCACTCATTCTCTCTCTCTCCCTCTGACAAATAAATTAATAAAATCTTAAAAAAGAAAAAGAAGAAAAAAACCCTGGATGTGATTGCCAAAAGGGCAGCCCTCTGATAGCCCTCAATAGGAAGGGGTTCCTATTCAGGAGCTTTGTAGTAGGATCAATAAACTTTACCTTGTTGCCCACCACTCTTTGTCTGGTCTACCTCTTCATTCTTTGAAGTGATGTGACCAAGAACCTCCAGCACCAAAGAAATAGAAATCCTGTAACATTTCCTTTTATTTATTTATTTATTTTAAAGGCTTTCAAAATCCTGCCATTTTCCATAACTCTCTTACACTTGTATTTCCTGGGATTTTGATCTGTGAGCCAAATTTAAAAAAACTTTTTTCTTCAGGCAGGTGAATTTTTATTAACATTCACATTCACATGTTAACATTAAGCCTTACTAACATATGATACATGTTTGATCCTATATTTGTCATATATTTTATATTGTAATGTTAATGAGTACTATTAAACTTGCCATATTTATTTACATGCATTAGGGGTTTACTTTGCTCCTTATTTAAAGATTTCTTTTGAAGGGGCTCCTGGGTGGCTTAGTCTGTTAAAAATTTCTTTTGGCATTTAGAAGCATTTTAATTTTTGTTCTATCAAGTCTCTTATCTTTATTCTTTTTGATGTATTATTTCCCTATTTTCTTATTTAGCCTTTAATTATCTGGCTTGTTGATTTAGCTTGCTGGTATTTGGTTGGTGTTACTGGCTTGTTGATGTTAGCTCCTAACTATTGCCTCTGTAACAAGAAATAAGCTTATTCTTTCTTTTTTCACCTCTTGATTTTAGTTGAATTATTGCTTCTCTGTAAGAATGTATTAACATAAAACATAACCCATACTACACAACTCATAGCATATTCTTCTTCTATCCATTTCCCCACTTTTGTTTTACATCTGCAGTTAAGAATTAACTGCTCACCTCCAGTCTTCTGTTGAGGTTTGTCCAGTAATCCCTTGGTTGGGTAAAACTCATCTTCTATTACATTGCTCAAAAACAGCTCTTGGGTACAGAATCCCCTATGTCATGCACATTTAAAGCTCTCTTTCTATAGCCTTGTTACTTGAGAGAGAGTTTGAATGTTGATTTTGAAAAGTCTGATGCCAGTCTAATCCCTCTGCCCTTATGAGTTATTTAAGCTTTTTGTCTGAAGGCCCTGTGGGATTTTTCTTTTTAAATTTGAGCATATTTCAATCCCTGATATGAGGAAGTGGTGATGCAACATGGGGGCTTAAGTGGGTAGGAGAAGAATAAATGAAACAAGATGGGATTGGGAGGGAGACAAACCATAAGTGACTCTTAATCTCACAAAACAAACTGAGGGTTGCTGGGGGGAGGGGGTTCTGGAGAAGGGGGTGGGATTATGGACATTGGGGAGGGTATGTGCTTTGGTGAGTGCTGTGAAGTGTGTAAACCTGGTGATTCACAGACCTGTACCCCTGGGGATAAAAATATATGTTTATAAAAAATAAAAAATTAATTAAAAATTAAAAAAAAAATTGAGCATATTTCTAAGGTATGTCTCAGCATGGACTGCTGTAAGTCTGTTTTTCCTGCTTCATAGTCAGCCCTTTCAATATATGAAATGTTTTCTTTTATTTCTAGAAAGTTTGGGGGGTTATACTTTTATATGTTATATTTTAAGCCATAATTTCTGTTCCATTGTCTTGTTCCTCTTCTGCAGGGACCCTAATTATGCATAAATTATGTCTTCAGGTTAAGCACTTTCTCTCAGACACGTTTTACTTATTTTGTCTCATTTTCATTTTTTTGGAATAAGTTCCTTCTTATTTTTAGCCCTCTGTATTAAGTTTTCAACTAGAGTTATTATTTTTGGTCACCTCATTTGGCCTTCATAACTGATAGGATTTTACCTTTTCCTTCTTTTTTGTTCTGCGTTCAATTAACTCTCATTGCTTTTCTTTTTACATCTTTTCCATTTCAATGCTTGCTCTTTTGAATTTCATATTCAAGATGTTTTCACATGCCCCAGTTCTCCTATGAGATTACTTAACTGAGTTTGGAGCAGATAGTTATAGTGTTTTTCCTGATACTGTTTGGGGAATGGACAGATCATTTCCATTGAACAAATTATTTTAAAATATCTTTCTCTGTTTTATTTTTATAATCAGTTTGAATATATGATGCTTGCTTTCATCTCTACCTTTCTGGTAAGTAGATGGGGTTGCTTAAGGGTGGTTTGTAAGATTTTAAATTTAAGAATGTTCTCTTTTTGTCAGTGTAGCAAAGTATGATTTCTTTATTTGATGGCTTTTGGGAAAGACAGAGTGGTGGAAGGAATTGTGTGTCTTTAACTAAAGATGTTTTTCCTCTGGTGCCTTAATGTCTTGTTACCACACAGTCCAAAGGTGCTTCTCTTTTCTTTTTTACATTCTTTCTGAACTTTTTACTCCCTGAAAGTGTTCCTTTTTCAAAAATTCTTTATCAAGTCCTGTATGCATGTTTTTTTAAAGATTTATTTATTTATTTATCATATATATATATATATATATATATATAGAGAGAGAGAGAGAGAGAGAGCGCGCCAGAGGAGGGGAGGGGCAGAGGGAAAGGGAGAGAGAGAAGAGAATCTCAAGCCTATTCCCCGCTGAGCATGGATCTCAAGACTCAGAACATGACCTGAGCCAAAGTCAACAGTCAGCCACTTCACCGACTCTGCGACCCAGGCATCATTTTGTGTGTGCAATCCTTTCTCCATGGTGGGTTCTACCCTATTAGAATTCTTCTTCGGCACTTTCACAATGAGTATTGCCTCTGTCTGTCTGGTGTGGATTTGAGGATCAATCTTAGACTTGTCACTAACCTTCATTTTTGTCTTTTTCTCACGGATGTTCCCAGACTACTCTTGCTCTCTGAGTGTGGTAGGAGCAGTAGAGATAAACTACTGGATTTGGGGTTGATTTCTCTGCTTTCAGGTAATTGGAATTTTGGATATTCTTCAAGTTCAACTGAATGTAGGTTGTAGCTTTACTGGTATTTCTTGTCATTGTCATTGTTGTTGTTCTTCTGGCCATATTGGGATATTTTAATTTAAGAAGTGCTATTTCTTTGGCTACTATTTATTACCTTCCTTTTTTAAATTAAAAAGTATTCATCAGCTCATAACTTGTAGCATTCAGATATATAGGAATATATATGGGAATATATATAGGAATATAGCACCATTTTTTTTTTCCCCTGTAAGAGTTTCCATAGAGCCGAGAGCCAAGTTTGGCAAACTTTTTCTATAAAGAACAATATGATAAATAGTTTTCACTTCACAGGTCATGTGACCTTCATAATAATTCTTCAAACCCCAAAGTGTGATGTGAAATCAGCGACAAGGTAGCACTCTTAACTGACCTGCAGATGTGTAACTGTAGATGGTTTCCACCAACCACAGATGAATGATGTGTTATACTAAACAATTTTTGTATTAAGTTACTTAGTTTGTGGGTGATTCGTTTAAAGTAATAGATAACTGGATATAGCCCATTAGAATAGATATACTCATAATGTATTTATATTTACACAGTAGGCCTTTGAATAGATATATTCATAATATATTTATACTTACACAGTAGATCTTTGAGCAACACAGCTTTAAATAATGCAGGTCCACTTATATGAGGATTTTTAAAAATTAGTACAATATTGTAAATGTATTTTCTTTTCCTTATGATTTTTTAAAAAAGATTTTATTTATTTATTTACTTGACAGAGAGACACACAGGGAGAGAGGGAACACAAGCAGGGGGAGTGGGAGAGGGAGAAGCAGGCTCCCTGCTGAGCAGGAAGCCCAATGAAGGGCTCTATCCCAGGACCCAGAGTCATGACCTGAGCCAAAGGCAGATGTTTAACTGACTGAGCTACCCAGGTACCCCTCTTTATTATTTTCTTAATAACATATTTTCTCTAGTTATTGTAAGAATGCACTGCATATTGCATAGAATATATAAACTGTATTTATTGATGATCTATGTTACCAGTAAGGCTTCTAATCAACACTAGGATATTAGCTAAGTTTTGGGAGAGTTGAAAGTTATACACAGATTTTCAGCTGTGCAGGGAGTGGGTGCCCCTAACTCTTGGTTTGTTTAAGGGTAAACTGTATACAACATACCACTGTTGGTGTTAGGGGAGAGAATGGCATTTACTCATTTTTTTTTAAATTGAGCAATTCATTCATTTCTTATTAGAGCTTTTTGTATATTAAGGATTGGCTTTGCTTTTTTTTTTTTTAAATAATAGCAAATAATCTCAAATGATACAGAATTCATATGTCAAAAGAGTTTCCATTTATTTTTAAGTTGAATAATGTATTATTCCAATAAAACATTTACACAAAAGTTAGTTATTTCCATGGTCATATTCACTTTGCATGACTTTCTGAAATGATGACAGAAATTTCAGTATTAGAAGGGAATTGGAGGGATTTTCTAGGTCAGTATTGATGAATACTTCCTTAGTTCTTTTGATAATTTAATGAATTTGTTTTTCCAGAAAGAAAAGACTGAAATTATTTTGTACACATAGTAACACAGAGCTCCTTTTTACAGATGGATTCAACATTTGTGGAAGGTAAGGGGAGTACATGGATGTCCAAACAAGCAAAAAACCCATAATAGGTGATGATCATTTGAGTTAAACTCTTAGTCTGAACCAAACACAATTTCTTCAGCTCTCTGCTGAACTGTGGTGGCATAGATAAAGTTAGAGAGCTACTTTAAGGTTCATTTAATTCCCTCGGCGAAGAGCCAGCTCATAAAATCGAGTGATTCTTCACTTTCTTCAGAACACTTTCTCTGGCTTACATTTTTCTTCCTGACAATTTCCTGGGAAGTAACTTCATGAACACAGAGAGTACTGCAAACGTGAATGTGGGTGAGAATCTATGTGTGGAAATCCCAAATGAAAATCCCAAAACATTGTTTGTAGCCAGAGGAACAAATTCTAGAGGACTTGGCACCATCCAGACATATATTACCAGATTTTGTTTAGTCACACCTAACATAATAAAATATCAAAAGTTTGTTATTTGAATAAAACATTTTACTTTATGATCTTTGTTAATATTGCCTTGGATATCTTTTGTCTTCTTTTTTATATTTTTGATATATTGTGGAAAGAGGAAGAACATGTATAAATAGAGATTTTTTTTTCTTGGAGGAAAAAATGGAAATCTATGATAATCATTTTCCAAGGCCATAGCAGTATTTCACAGATTTTATGTAATTCTTCTCAACATTAGACTCACTTGGGAAAGTTTAGCAATATATTCATACTCAGTTCTATATAGACTCAGTTCTTACTAGGTATGAGACATTATGCTAAACTCAAAGATAAAAAAACAAGACCTTGAAACTCTTTTCAGAACATCATCTTCTAGGTCAGAGGTCATAAAATTAGCACCAATTTGGTCTGAATATGTCCATTATGTTAGCCAATACAGAGTTAGACTCCCAAATTTTAAATTAGTGGCAAATTTAATTCACATTACACTATTATATTTGGCCTTAAAAATCAGAAGATGTAACAACACTAAGCACATGTTACACATGACAGTTATCAGCTGGGGTAGTGCGGCTCCTTTAGAAGGTATGAACTCTGGCTTAATTCTACCTGATCTATACATTCATGCTGTTTGTGGGACCTTGTAAGCACTTGAGTCTGAGACATGGTCAAATCAATATAGAAAAAAAATATAGACTCATTGATAATTACATTTTATGAGAAAGGCTGAATAGAGGCATTTAAATGAAGCAATGGCATATGGTATGTATGTGTGGGGGGTGGTGGATATTTTGGAGGAATATTTCTGGAAATATTTTATTGACATCTTATGTTAAGTTGCATTTGTTTGTGAGATTGATTTCCTGGTTGTCTAACAATGTTTTAAGGAAAAAAACCTCATAGTGAACTGTGAACTCCATCAAGCATAATTTAGGCACCCACTCCTTTATGTTGTCAATCTAGAGTTCCATTCATTGTCACATGAGTATGTACGATGCTCCATCCACTCATTTATACACTGGATTTTGAGGTCTCCCTGGGGATTGGCTTCAGTGCCATTCTCCTCTCTGCCTAAGTATGTCTCCAGTTCTCTTCTCCATGGTCTTACTCAGGTAGGATCGTTTTTTAAGTGATGGTAATGATTTTACCTCTTGTTACTATCACAGAGGTCTATGAATTTTTACTAGGGGGTATTTCAAATCTGAAATACCTACACAACTGAGAAGATTTGATTTCTAAGAGTAAAATGCTCTTCATTATAACAAGCCAACATTTGGAAGCAGGTGCCCATCAAATTAGTCATATAGACTTAGATGTTCATCTTACTTTTGAGATAAGCCTTGACTGAGTACTTGGAAAGCATGATAGATGAACTGAGGGAGAGAGAAAGGAAAGCAAAAGAGTACTAGACTACACAATGCTCTAGGATGCTCTGGGCTACCCTGGGGTAGGGGGACAATAAGACGCATGTGGCTGTGCAGCTGTGACTATGAGGGAAGGACCATGTGGAAAGAAGGAAATCACAACTTAGATTGGTACTTCACCTGCATCTGAACTTATTCTGCTGTACTTGACATTTAACAACAGCAATCATCTGCACATTTGAGAAATACAGTGACAAGTAAAATGTTTGCTTGCCAATAAGCTCTATGTGTGTTTATGTCCTCAAAAAACCTAAGTAGTTAACTCTGAGGTTTCAATCCAGACGAATCATTTAAATGATGTGATATTCATGACTACAGAATGGGATCTTGGTGCTTCATATGAAATATAAAAGACCCCAGGAAAATAAAACCAAAGCATTTTCTTGCTTTCCTTTAATACCAACCAGATTAATGTAAGCAAAATAAATGAATAATGGAAATAATGAATTATACTGTTTAAATTTATTTCCATTAAAAAAATGCATTGCCTCAGAAACCCGAGTCCTCTAGATGGATTTTTCATATTGGTACAAATCACTACATTATTACTTAATCCTTCACTTCATCATACCCGGTTGAAAAAAGCCATGTCATGAACAGCCACATAGTTAGTCCTGTTTCCCTTTTCTTTGTGCTTTATAATTTCTCTGCAATTAGTCTATTTTATACTGTCATTAAACACACAAAAAAAATTACAAAAAAAGGCAGTACTTAATTTCCTGCATAGGCAGGTGGTATTGATTGCCAAAGATGAAAGGCCCTATAGGAATCAGCTTTAGACTTGAAATTTAATATCTCTATCAATTTATTAATTACCTTGAAAAAGTAGTATATTGCCTCCTAATTTCCAAATTGCAATTACAAAGGATAATCAATTTGCAATGGAACAACCGAGTTGAGAGCAGCTAAAATGTAAAAAGGGCAAGAATTTGTAGGCATATCCAGAGGGAAAAAAAAGTTTATACAGCACAAAAAGGTGAAAAGTAATTTTAGATCTACACTGCTTAGAAAATTAAAGAAAAAATATGAACTTACAACTTTATTCATTGCAATGTCTCCAAATAATGATAAACAAATGGAATTTTCCAATAAGACAGGGGGGATAAAACATCCTGAGATACATTTCTTTCAACTGTCCCTAATCTACTCAATGATTAATTGGGATGTTTTAGTTTTCAGCCCTGAATTTCATTTTAAAAAAGTAATTACTTTCTGGGTGCCTGGCTTACTCAGTCAGTAGAGCATGGGGCTCTTGATGGCAGGGTTGTGAGTTTCAACCCCATGTGAGGCATAGAACTTACTTAAAAAAAAATAGAGGATCCTTTTAAAAGGAAAAGTAATTACCCTTTCCTTTGTTATGACAATTCCTGTGCCGGAGATACTGTAATTAAAACCATAAGATGTCCTTGAAAAGTAAATGATCACCTAACCCCCCAAAACACACCCACATACACTCAGGATAAGGGGACAAGAAGGGAAGAGAGAAAGAATTCACGGCACCTGCCTTAGCTTGGGTTACATCCCCCAAACAAATCCTTGTATCTTTGGGAACTTGGAAACAGGGCCTGAGGTATAGATTTGTGCTGAGCGGGTTTTCCAGATCAACATGTATGAGGAAGTAGGAGAAGTGGATTTGACAAATGGGGAAATTGAATGGTGATGTCCTGCCAACAGAGGCCTCAGCCAATTCCACAGAGGGCTCTGAATCTGAGATGGCCTTGCAGAGTTGTTCCCAACTAGGGAAGAGGTCTAGGCCTTTGTACTGCAATACTGACCTGTCCTTAGATGTTAACTCACCCTAGAAAAGTCAGATGGCCTTGAGTAATGCAGCTCTTTCATTGAACAGCAATTCTCAGAGAGCCATCAACAAACAATACTTTCAGGACCTTTGACTTGAGGGCCTTTGATCTCATAGGAGGGCAGCAGCAGAGCACTTCATCAGCCAGTGCAGTTTGCCTGAGGGTAGATTGTTTTGAAAAGTGATCACAAGGAAGAAGATGGGGGTGTGGGGCTGTGAAGAATAAAACGGAGAGGTGGCATGTGTTCCTTATTGAGTGAACTGGTCACAGATGTGGACAACTGGGGCTCCTGCTGGGAAGACTCCAAAGAATTTTGTGGAATGCACAGAAACATCTATCTGAGACAGAAAATGGGAATTTTTGTTGATTGGCTTCATTCTCCAGTGTGCAAGTGTTGTTCCAGGGCTGTTAACTGTCCTACACTTCTAGACTTGTGCTTGTACCAGAATAACTGAGCAGTCTCCTGCAGGAATCTCACATAATCATAGCTAAAACATGGCAGAAGGCAAGAGCCACGTGGTGTAATTGAGGTAAGGTTCTCTCAGGCTATACCTGATGGTGACTGGTTGCCATAATAGGGGCCAAAGCAAAAGGGTGGGCTGAGGTGGTATCTAATAGAGAGTAAATGATAGTAGCTTTGCTTTATCTATTCTTAATAGCTACCTGGCATAGGATCTTCTGTCTCTCTTGCTTATTTGTCAAACTCATAACTGGGAATCAATATTTATTGGCTTTATGTCCAGTTGCATTTTGCCACATACATTACCACCAGGAATATTAAGAAAAGCGTGATGAAAATCTTTAGAACTATGTTGGACTCCAATTGAAGAGCTCTAACCTTTTTTTCTCTTTAGATCAAGGCAAAAATATCAAGCTTTTTATATTGCTTTTATTATAATAATGAGTTTGGTAGTATGTGTTTTCTCATTTATTCAGCAGCCTCAAGGAAGTATGCAATACACATGATGAAGTTCTAGAACCTAGGTGAGGTTTGGTGGGCTGAGGTCCGGAGCCGATGACCAAGAAAAAATTCTTGAGACATCTTTGGTGCAAAATGGTGGTTTATTAAAGCACGGGGGCAGGACCTGTGGGCAGGAAGAGCTGCTGCTGCCCCGGGTTGTGAGGGATGGCAGGTTCTGTACCCTGCAGTTGGGGGAAGGTGAAGGGAAGGGAGGTTTCAGTGGAGTTTTCATATGCTAAAGAGGACCTACAAGGTGCCAGGATGTCCCAGGCCTGCCTGAGACCTTGCCCTTGCGGCTGGATCAATGTTGTCTTTAGACCAGCCATTAACATTAAGATAGTTGGGACACTTTTTGGTGGGGTGTCACAATCCTGGTATCAATGGTCTTTGTTAGTGAGATTTAGAACATTTGTAAGCCAAGGGAGACTCCTGTCTAGCAGGATTGTGAGCTCTGCAAATTAACTATTTGCTTATTGTTCATGGCAGTCAGGGCTGCCTGAGGGATGCTACACATAGGGTGGAGGGGGAGCGGATGGAGGGGGGGTACAAGGCGCCAGCTTTTGTTTTGTCTTCAGCCAGCCTCGTGCTCCCTCATCACACACACATGAATTTTTCAAGTAATATCTAGAATCCTAGAAAGGGAGATCATATTGGAGAACAGCTAGTGAAATTCACCTTGTTTACAGTAGAGTGAACTAAGGCCAAAACAGAGTTAGTCACCTTGATGATAGCACACTGTTCATTAGTGCCTGGACTGAGTAGGGCCCAAGTTCATGAATGCAGTCCAGCACCTCTTCCATCCAATACTTCATTTCCTCCCATACTACATTCCCACTTTTTCACTCCTAACCATGACTAAGCACACTTCCTGGTTCCTACACTTTTTTAGCAGAATACACCGAGCATAATCTATTATGTAAAATGTTAATTTTGTTGCAAGATGGTGAATTAGGTATAAGTTCCTCTCTTCTAGCTAAACCAAATCAGAGAAACCATGCTTGTTTGGTAGAAAGTAAATACAAAGCTTTGCTCAGAAATAGGAGTTTTTATCTGAAAGACAGGAGACTTTCATCTCTGAAAGAGCAGCATGGGTAGGGTTGGGCTGCCGAAGAAGTCAGGGGCCAACGACACGTAAGAGAGCAGAACATAGCTGGAAGTGTGGGAGTGACATCAGGGGAGAGGCAGATCTGGGGGCCATAGAACAGAGAGCGGAGGAGGGTCAATGACACGATGAAGTAGGCGATTAGTTGGGACACCAAAGCCAAAGAGCATGGTTATGCCCACTGCCCACTCACTTAGCCCTGCTCCCCAATTGGTTGCAACAGAATTGTTGCCTCCAGGAAGCAGAACTCAGGGCAGAGGGACAGGGCAGTGCCTTGGGCCAGAAGAAACCTGACAGCAGGCGAAAAGAACCAACAGAATAACTTGCCTGTTTTGTCCATAGCTCTAGGTTGAAAAATACTTTTTTCTCTGGAGAATTTGTAACCCTGAAAATGCACTTATATATTTTTGAAATTTAAATTATGTTACCTTTCTGATTCAGACAATTATAAGCAAAGGGTTAAATGAAAACATGCTTAGAATGACAGTATCCTGGATACTTATAGAAGAAAACAATTGTATGGTGAAAATATTCTCCATTCAGCCTCCTTCAGGATTCCTCTCAGTTAAGTTCTTTTGGGTCCCCACAGTACAATTACTGGACACTGGAGAAGAGACAACAGTGGTAGAGGAATAATCTCGGAAGCACAGACACTGGGATTGTTAGGTGGGGAGAACTAAAACAAAGGAGCACTAAAATTGCTTAATTGAAATGAAGGAGGAAATACAAATATCAGCAAGAAATGATATTGTCAAGTATGAAAAAGGAGTGGTCCCTGGGTCATGCAGTTGAGCGTCCATCTCTTGGTTTTGGCTCAGGTCATGATCTCATGGTCTTGAGATTGAGTCCTACATTGGTCTCTGAACTCATCAGGGAGTCTGCTTGAGATTATCTCCCCCTTTCCCTCTGCCCTTCCCACTTGTACTCTCTCTCTCTCCAAAAATAAATAAAATCTTAAGAAAAATAAGAAAGGATATTATATGTTTATAAAAAATAAAAAATTTAAAGAAAGTAAAATAAGAAAGGGCAGATTTGAAAAATGACAATAAAAACATTATGAATGAAAAACAGATCTTGAAATTAAATATTCTGCTTTTCAAACAGCAGATTAGATATAATTTAGAGGGAACTATCAAACTATGAAAGTGGTTTGAATGTAATTATAGGAAGAAAGTACTTATAATAAGAGATGAAGAAAATGTGCCTGAGAAGTTACGAGACAGAATAGGAAAAGATGTCCTAACAGACGTTCAACATTCCAGGAAGAGAAAATAGAGAAAGTGAAGAGGGAATATTTATGGCTGAAAAGTTTAAAAAAATCAATGGAGGGTCTACAGACTTATAATCAAGAGAAACATGGAATATTCTCAGCAAGGTAAATTGTTTTTTCTCAAATAAAAGCCTCAGATTGTTCTTGTGACAGAACTGGAAGAGGAAAGACAAAGATCTTATAAATTGGTGAAAAGGAAAAACATTTCAACAGAGGAGTGATGTTTAGACCAAGATGATGGAACCAGGAACAAGAATAATGCTATCTACAAGGGGCTCAGGGAAGTTAACTATGACTCTATAATTATGTGGTCAGCCTAATTTTTGTTGCTGAATTAGCACAAAATAAAGGTATTTCAAACAAGCAAAAATTGAAGGCATTCACAACCAGTAGTCTCAGTGAAAGAACTTTTGAAGGAATTTGAGGAAGAAAAACAATGGTCCACAATAGAAGGTCTGTGGTACAAAAAGATTCCTCCCACTCTAGATAATATAGTCAATAATATCACAATAATTCTACATGGTTACAGATAGTAAATAAACTTGGCAAGGGGGTTATTTCATAAGGTATAAAATATCAAATCGCTATGATGTACAACCAAAACCGGTAGGATATTGTATGCCAGTTATACTTCAATTAAACCCAAAATCCTTTGAAGCCAATACATGGTTAAGAAAGAAAGTAATGATGTTTATTTGGGGTGATTATAATACAACTAAATTGCTGACAGTAATATTACACAAGTTACAATGGAGTCGTATTGAATGTGCTTTAGTTTGTTTCCATATCTTACCTGAGATAAAGAGGTGGATTTACTCTAGAATTCAAACATGCAGCCCTCTCTCCATCATCTTGCTCTGTGCCTGGGAAGGGGACCCTTGTGGACTTCTGCATGGGCCCCCTTTGCCCTTAGATTTCAGTTGGTTTGGAGGTGACAGAAGAATGAAGTGGAGATATTTGTTTGCCTGGCTCCATCCCAACAGGGTCACAGGTGGGTTGCATCCCTCTTTGAAAAACAGAGTCTGTTAGACAGGCCTCTTTTAAAACTCTTAAAGCTGCATCTGCTTTTCTTGGGCTTGGAAATCACTCTACCTCCCCTGTCCTTTGACGCCTCCATGCATGTGCTAATGATCACTTATGATTAGTCACAAAACACTGTTATACCCTATTATACCTCAGGAAAAATCCTTTATTAAAACATTCTCATTTAAGTGCTTAGTGCCTTGAAAGTACCCTGACTTATATAGCATGCTAACAATATAAGGAGAATTGCTGAGTAAATAAGAAAACAGTGTATAACTTGTGAAAGAGTAGAGGTTGAAAAATAAAATAACCAAGTCAATCAGAAAGAAGAAACAAAACAGATGAAAGTATTTAAAAATATGGAATATATATAGAAAGACAAAATGATAGCACTAAATTCAAATACATCAATAATTACAAAACTATAAATGGACTAACCTTAAAAATGAGAAGATACTGAATGTCATATTGGGTCGAAAAACAAATATATTTTATTTTTTTTATTTGAATATATTTTTATTTGTAAGATATATTCTTACAGGGCATACACCTATAACTTCTCAAAAAAATTTTAAGTGAAAGAAAAAAAACCGGAAAGCTGGCATTGCTATATTAATAAAAGATAAACTAGAATTTTCGTTGCAAATATTAAGGATACAAAGGATTCAATAAGTAATGATAAGTAAAAGATCAAATATATGGAATACAAAAAATAATTCTGAACTTGAATTTATAATATTACCTCAAAAGACCTAAACTGAAAATGAGTAGAGGGGCATTTGGGTGGCTCAGTTGGTTCAGCAGCTGACTTGAGTTCAGGTTATGATCTCAGGGTCCTGGGATTAAGCCCTGAGTCAGGCTCCCTGCTCAGTGGAGAGCCTGCTTCTCCCTCTCACTTTACCTCCCCTCTCCTCTTCTGTTCTTTCTCTCTCTCTCAAATAAATGAAAAAATCTTAAAAAAAGAAAATGAATTGAAGCTAAGGAGAAACTGACAAATTTAACATGCCTCTATTCAGTAATTGATAGATTAGGTAAACAAAAGTAATTGCAATAGTATCAATGATGTGAACAATACAATTTGTAAGTTTAATATAATGGGTGCATGTAGAATCTTATATTCACTTGTTAAGAATACATCTTTTATAGAACACCTGGGGTATTCATATAGAAATGGACTGTGTACTAAACCTTAAAAAAACTGTCAGCAAATTTCAAAGTCTTGAAATTAGAAAGAGCACATTCTGAAATCAAAATTAAGTTGGAAATAAATTATAAACATATAACATGTTAATTATAACATATAAACATATAACTTTGGGGGGCATTGAAGAAACCAGGTACTTGCCTTCATACCCATATCCCAGGTTTTGCTAACTAACTGCATCTGTGGTGATAACACAGTCCTCTGTTTCGTTTTAGGAAAGTCTGCAATGTTGCTATTCATAAAAGTGCAGGTAAAATCAGATTTATATCCTCTCCTAAACAACTATAACATCTGGAAAAATATATTAAAATAAAACAACAGCCACTTTCAGGCATTGGAAAGCAACTAATGCAGGCCTGTAATGCTGAAAACTCAGGGGTACACAGGGTGAACCACAGATTCACCCAGGCTTGCATCTTGAGGACATACTTCCAGGCCATGATTCAAGGAAAATGAGCCCAAAAAGGAAGCAGTGGTCTTGCTGGTAGAAGCGACAGAGAAGAGTTCAAAGCACTAAGTTGACTGAGATTTTGGTGGTAGATTGACTGAGGGTGGACCACAGAGAAGGAGCTGCAAAATATGAGTGGAAACTCATCTTAGGTCCTTGGAGGACTTGTGGTTATGTGAGAACATGGGAGAAAGCAGCCGCTGGGAGGCCGAGAAGTCAGTGAAAGTTCTGAAGAGCATACATTTCTGGGAAGACATTAGAAGTCAAGCTTAGAGTGGAGAGATTTGGAGGGACAAATATCCCAGACCATACCTTTTGAGAAAGGATAATACACCAGGCATAAGGCTATACCTTAGGAATTAACACAGAACTACATTAATAAAAATCTTTTAAATTTGAGTACAGTTGATATAATGTTAAATTAGTTTCAGGTGTACAATTTAGTGATTTGACAAATTTATACATCACGCTATGTTCACCACCAGTGTAGCTACCATTTGTCCCATTACATTACTATTATGATATCACTGACAATATTCTTTATCCTGTGCCTTTTATTCCTGTGACTTATTTATTCCATAAATGGAGGCCTGTATCTCCCATTTCCCTTCACCCTTTTTTGACCATCCCTCATCCCCTCCCCTCTGGCAATCATCAGTTTGTGTTCTGTATTTATAGTTCTCATTATGCTTTTTGTTTTATTCCTTCTTTTTAAGAATCCATTTATAAGTAGAATCATATGGGATTTGTCTTCTCAGTCTGACTTATTTAAGTTAAGTATAATACCCTGATCATAAAGTTATTCACTGGGCTGGAGAAAAGAGTGGAAGAACTCAGTGAGACCTTCAACCCAAAATGACATTTGAAGTGTCTTAGCCTGACAGGATATAGATAATCTACCAGCAGTTTATCTACCTGTCAGAACAAAACCCAGACTCTTTAGAAGGGGATAGTATAATCCCCAGCTTTTATAATGTTCATCTACAATGTCCAGCATTCCATTACTAGGTTCTTAGATACTTAAATATGCAGGAAAAGGAACTGATAAAAGATAATTCTGTCAGTAAAAGGACACCAAAAATGATGTAGATTTTTGAAATAATAGATGAAGCTCTAGTATAATTATTATTACTATGTTAAAGAAAAAAGATTAAAAAAACTGGACCAAAAAATGGATGAAAGAGGAGTGTTTCAACAAAAAATTAAAATTTATAAATAAATCAAATGAGCATTACAGAACTGAAGATATAATATCCTAGGCAAGAACTCACTCAATAGGGTTAACAGCAGACTAGATGCAGCAGAAGATAGTGTCAGTAAATAGGAAGGCAGGTATTGAATATACCCAAAAAGAAGAAAAAGAGAAAGCAAACAAACAAACAAAAAAAAACAGGACAGAGTATGCCAAAAATACAGTGGGGTATGATCTAAAGGTGTAACATATTTGTAATTGGAATCCTAGAAGGAGAGGCAGGAAAAATGGAGGAGAAGAAAATTTGAAGAAATAATTGTTGGGAATTTTCTAAAATCTCATTAAAAGTACAGAGAAACACAAAGTCCTGAAAATAGAACAGGAAGCAGGGAGCAAGCAGCAAGTTTCTAGTGTAGTTTTTCATGCGACAAATGCTTAATGTCCCTTTAATTAGTGTTCTGCAGTGCACCCATAGGAAGGAGTTCAGACATGGGAATATCTATTCCAAAATGTTCTCCATGAATCCCCCAACAAAAGGATTTTATGTTGAATTTTTCCTATAAGCCAATGAAGCTCCTGCCAGAGTGACACAAGCCCTAGGGGGGCTTGGGGTATCTTTTGTCTAATCCTATGGCTCTGTACTACCATTTAAATGTCAATGACCCCTAAGTGTATCTCCATAATTGGATTCCCTTCAGTGATTAATAGAATTATTTCCAACTGAGTAAAATACTTTCATTTGGATGCTGAAGAATGATCCATAATTAGCATGTGCAAAGCATCATTAATGACAGACAGTTCAACTCTGAAACTCCCCACATTAGTAAACTGGCACAGTTATTAAAAAAATAAAAAATCTAGAAACTACTCTTGATTTCTTCCTTTCTTTCATCTCCTACATTCATTCCACTAGGATTTTTGGTTAAGTTCTACATAATCTTCAAATTCATTCATTTCTATCTATTTCCACCACTAGCCCATAGTCCCTACCACTATCATCTCTGCCTAGACTACTAAAATATCTTTGTTTGCCTTCCTGTGTTCACTCTTGTTTCCTCATCGCTGTAATATTTTGCAAATACAGCAGTATAAGTAATGTTTTTGGAATTAAAAAAAATAAGATCATGCCACTGTTTGGTTTAAATTGTCTACAGACAATTAAAGGTTTAAATTTTCATTGTACTTGGGATAAGTTTCCTTAGTCAGGCCTCTGAGACTCTGCATCATCAGGCACCTGATTTTTCTTCAGCTTCATCTCTCATCCTTCTTCCTTTGTCATTATAATGACTCCAGCTACTGCTTTCTTTCTGTTCCTTGGAACAATTGAGCTGCCAGGCTGTCCCTGATGGCTAGCTCCTGGCTGTTTTTCAGACCCTGGTTCAAGTATGGAGACCTCACAGGTGCCTTTGCTGAACAGTCTCTCTCTTTCACAACTCTGTTTTATGTTTATTTATGCATTTACTTGTTTACTGCCTTCCTTCCTCATTAGTAAGTTTCCTGAGGCAGGGGATGTTCTTCTTTCCAGAGACTAAAATAGTGCCCACATGTAGTATGTGCTCAATTATCCGTGGACGAGTGAAGAGACATACAGAAATGTTGATGTCCGAAGCAGTCTTATTTTCAAAGTTCCATACTAGGGACATTGAGCACACATGTACTAGTTTGCTCTCAGGTACATTCCACACTTGACCTTTTCTCTGTATTGCAAGGAATGCATTTCCATGCTTTGTCATGTTCTGGCTTCCCAGCAGTTTAACCAACAGGGGATCCAGGAGAAATTTGGGTTTGAGAGGAGCTAAGAGGCCAGAATGTTTTGTCCCCAGTGTCCCTGTTTCAAGTAGCATCTCTAACAGTACTACACTACCTTGTGGCTCTAGCTGTGGAATCTGGAACAATGGGGTCTGAGCTCCCCCTGGGAAGCCCCTTGTGTTATTTTATCTCTTGCCTTCAATACACCCCCAGATCCTGTCTGGGCTCTATGAACACCATTTCCTCAAGTCCCTCAGTCTTGAGCTGGTACACTTTCTTGCTGTTCACTGGTCCCCTGTCTCCTGTTTGTCTCTTTCGCTATGAAACCAGTTCCCAGGACTAAATATTCTTGTTTGCAATACGTGCAGTAGTTTCTGTTTTTTTGAGTGGACTTATACTGATCCAAGCACATATTTCCAAAATGCTGTCATTGCTAAGAACGCTTCGGTGCTCCTCTTATACAACAGTTATCATATCATGTTTTATGAACCATCGAAAACAATAGTCTGATTAGTTTGATTCACTCTACAAATCTACAAGTCATTTTTACTATTACAAAATACCTTAAAAATATATGTTTATAAAAAATAAAAAATTAAAAAAAAAAAAACAAAATACCAGAATGATATTTAAATTTTTAAAAACCCATTATTTCCACATGTACTAAAGTTTCTGGTTGGAATTATAAAAGGGACATTTAAATTTTTTGAGAAATGACTATATTGTTGGCATAACCATATCCTTCTAAACATATCTATGTATCTTGTGTCCCTTTCTCTCATTCTTTCTCTCTCTTTGCCCCTTCTTTCTTTCTTAAATCAATGATAGTATTTTATAGTTACAGCAGCTCACTTTTGCCCAAATAGTATGGCTTATGGTTAGATATTGGCATATGTTTGATCCCAAATAGTATGGCTTATGGTTAGATATTGGCATATGTTTGATAATTTTAAAATTTGATTTGTCAGCTCTAGACAGAGAAATGAAGAGAGATAGGAAATTTCAATAGCATTCTGTAATCTATATGTTCATTGTATTTTTATATTGTTCCTTGGATGTCAGTTTCATGCTTTACTTTCATTCTATAAGTTGTTTACATGGAATTCATTCTGTGCAAGATATTCTACCTTCTCATGAAACAAGCACAAACTTGAGAACTTTTACATATTCAACAGAAATGAAAATAAATCCCAAATTTATAACTAAATTTATATTGATTCTCTGACCAAAAAAAAAAAAAAAAAGGCCAAGATTTTAAGCAAATGACTAAAATGAGTGTCAGTTATTTGAATTTCAAAATATGAACTGATTGTGTTCTAAGCTGCATTGGCACCTGCATCTCCAGACGAGCCTTCTCCAGGAAGGTGTGCACTTCACAACAGGCTTGTCAAGGTCCACAGACAGTGAAAGTTCCACTGTAACTCTTGTGGGAAAAACACAAATTTACATGCAATACAATTCTTGTAATTGAAGTCTGGTGTGAGCAATATTTAACTTGCCTTTGCAAAAGAAACTATTCATCAGATCAAAATTTGATAGAGTAGTGTTTGTAACTTCTAAAAAAACAGTAAAACAAACAATTGTTAATCTGATTTAGTACCTGTCACCCACTGTGTGGTATAAACAAACTGAAATGCATTCTTACCCTTCAGAGCTAAACGGTGCTACTTTTGTGGAGGCAATCTCTGAATCTCAATATGGAATATTTTTTTTCAAGTTCTGTCATATGGGAGAGCTTTACAAAATCTTGTTTTATAGTACATATATCAATGAATTTTAATGTTTAAATTGCATAATAAAATATATTTGTTTATTTATTTGTCTTTTATATCAATTGACCAATATAACAAGAGGTGTGTGTGCATCAGAATCTCTTTTCTAGAGGTGCCTGGGTGGTGCAGGTGGTAAGCATCTGTCTTGGGCTCATATCGTGATCCAGGGTCCTGGGATCAAGACCCATGTAGGACTTCCAGCTAAGTGGGGAGTATGCTGCTCCTTCTTCCTCTGCCTTTTCCCCTCCTTGTGCTCTTTCTCCAAAAAGAATGAGTAAAATGTTAAACAAATAATCTCTTTTCTGGTGTTTCTTCCTTCTGAATCTTCCATAAAGCCAGTCAGAGTCAACACCACTGATAAAATGCTGGGAGAGAGAAAAAGAGAGAGAAAAAGTGGACTTAATCCTGAAGATTAGTTTTATTTTAAATATACTTGGTTTGTGATACTATATAGCTAAATAGCATGTCTAAGATACATAACCCTCCTTGATTCTGCTCCAAGGAGAATGGATGGGGACTTAAATGCCCCTCCTATGCAAGTAACATGACCACATGACTACTTAGAGATTTTATCATTTGAGTAGGCCACAGAGTATGTCCAGTATAAGGAAGGGGGACCTAGAGAGTGTGCTCACATCCCAGACATTTTGTGTGTGTGTGTGTGTGTGTGTGTGTGTGTGTGTGCGCACACACAAAGATGGATAGAGAAGAGGAGCACAAGAGGTGGGAGTGGGGAAGCAGTCTCTAGTCCTGCTGCTGGGGCTTCCTGCCATTTTAGAAAATGTTTCTTGGTTTATATTTATACTTTGTCCCATAAAATTGTTTTGTTTTCTTCAGTTAATTATACATTTTTACTTTTCATCTGTGTATATTATTTCCTCCCAATCTCATTTTAAATATATTTTCTTTCCATTTTTTCCTTTGATTATTCACAATGATTGTTTAAAAATTTTTTTTTAAATTTTATTTATTTATTTGACAGACAGGGATCACAAGTAGGCAGAGAAGCGGCAGAGAGAGAGGAGGAAGCAGGCTTCCTGTTGAGCAGAGAGCCTGATGCGGGGGCTCCATCCCAGGATCCTGGGATTATGACCTGAGCCTAAGGCAGAGGCTTAGCCCACTGAGCTACCCAGGCGCCCCCACAATGACTGTTTTTTATTTTCCTGGAGCATCTAGTTGTAGGAAGTTCTTATAATGAAAGGACAATGTCAAGATAATATTCCATGCTTCAAAATCTCTACTAAGAGACTGACTTGTACAACCTTTGGTCTGAAGTGACCAACATTAAGAAATAACTAGGTAAATTTATTGGACTTTAAAAAATAATGAAAAAATTTTGTGGGCAGTGGAGAAAAATGATCTAGTCTATAAAAGTAACACAGTTAAGCCAGCTTCATTTCTCCCTGGCAATAGTTAAAGTCATAAGACAGTGAAATATTTAGTATTTACAAAATACTCAAGGAAAGAAAGTGTGAACCAAGAATCTTACATCTAATCAAACTGTCATTTATGTGTAATGACAAAGAAAAATTTATTTTAATATGTAAAAATTTAGATAATAAAATTTTATAAAATCGTAATGATAAACATGATCATTTCATCTTTAAAAACATTGTTATGGATTTAATTGTGTCCCCACAAATTCATATGTTGAAGCTATAATCCTCAACGTGATTGTATTTGAAGATAGGGTTTTTAAGAAGATATTAAAGTTGAAGGACTGATATCCTTACAATAATAGAAAGAAGCACCAGCTTTCTCTCTCTGTACACATGCCCACCGAAAAGGCATGGGTTTGGTTACTCCTGTATTGTGTGAGAATTGAATTAAAATTCAATAGCAAGAAGAAACCACAAAGAGAACTCTTACCAGAAACCAGCCCTGCTGGCACCTTGATCTTGGACTCCTAGCTTCCAGAAAGTTGAGAAAATAAATTTCTGTTGTTTACACTCACCAGTCTGTGGCATATTGTGATGGTAGCTCTAGCTGACTAATACAAGCATACAATCCACCCTAAATAATAGGAGAATTATGTATAAAACACAAGGAAAAGAAAGAGCCTATACAGGAAAATTGTAAGAAAAAAAATTACAGAAAGCAGAAAATGTAATACAAAATAATATGAGATAATTGAGTCTAAACATATCTGTGAAGTTAATAAATATAAATGAACTTAATTCATCTATAAATGTATAAAAGACTTGAAATGGAATTAAAAGCCAAACCTCAGTTCTGTTCTATATGTAAGGGAAATTCCTAAACTGAAGTGATTCAGAAGAATTGCAGATAAAATGATGAAAAATTACACTAGAGAAATGCAAAAGAAAAAAAGAAAGCAGGAGTATTGATGTGTTACACATAGGATTCATTTTTTAAAAAGATTTCATTTATTTATTTTTCAGAGAGAGAGACAGAGAGAGAGCACAGGCAGGCAGAGAGAGAAGCAGACCCCCCTCTTGAGCAAGGAACTCAATGTGAGACTTGATTCAGAACCCTGAGATCATGATCTGAGCTAAAGGCAGACACTTAACTGACTGAGCTACCCAGGCATCCCTAACATGTAGGATTCAATTGTGGCATTTGTTGTGGCCTACTCAAAAGATAAAATCTCTAAGTAGGCAGGTGATCAACTTACTTGCATAGGAGAGAGCAATGAAGTTATGAAACACCTCCATTTTATCTCAGATGAGCCTAACTTATGTGCTATTTTCTAGGAAGCCATGGCTCATATATCTTAGGATACATAACTTAAGATTATTAAGTTATTTACCACAAACAACAGCCAGGAACATCCTGCTAAGAGCATTTAATAAATAAGGATATTCACCCTAGCTGTTTCCACTAATTTATTTTCTACAGCATCTGTTATGGCATGCTTACAAGTAATCAGACAGCCACCTGCCTCTATATATTACACAGGAGTACCCTCCAAATCCCATTACTGAAGAGAAATGAATTGCTGGCCAACTGCTTCACTTCTTTCTTCCTAGATATTAATATCAGACAACATAAAATACAGGACAGAAAGAACTACATTAATGTTAGTAAGTTAAATTTGCAAGGAAAACATAAGTTATAAATAACTATGAATGGCAATGCATCAGAAATATGGAAGTAATATCCATGAAACAGAATATAGAGGCACAAGGAACAGAAAGAAACACATTTCCGGTAAGGGAATTTAATTCAATTCTCACACAATACATCAAGTTGACAGTAAATAAATAAGAATACAAAAGACTAAAACAACATGATTAGTAAGGTATGTCTGATCGACTTTTACTAACATCTGTATTTTTACATTGGAGAAAATATTTTTGCTTCAAAAGCTTGAGGAACATTTATATTTACCTTCTGTTAAGTTGTAGAAACAAATTGGAATATGTATTGAAAAGGACAAAAAGAAAGAAAGAAGGAGGTGTGCCTTGGTGGCTCAGTGGGTTAGAGCCTCTGCCTTCAGCTCAGGTCATGATCCTAGAGTCCTGAGATGGAGCCCCACATGGGGCTCTCTGCTTGGAAGGGAGCCTTCTTCTGCCGCCCCTCCCCCCTTCTCTGCCTGCCTCTCTGCCTACTTGTGATCTCTGTCTGTGAAATAAATAAAATCTTTAAAAAAAAAGGAAAGAAAGAAAGAAAAGTTCAGATAACACTTATTTTATTTTTTTACATTTTAGTCACGATGGTATTAATAAATAATTCTTTAGATAAGTAGTAAATTTTCTTCAAATTCCAACTTGATATGTTGCACTCGAAATTAAGGGAAGCTTTTGAAGCAAAATTGTTTTACATGATACTTGTACATTGCTTAAATACTATTCATAATATAACTATGCATGTCCATTTAAATTGGGCAAAGAGTAGGAGACAAAAAGTGAATCCTACATTATATGTTTTAGGAGACTATTTTGACAATCCTCTGGTTGCAAGTAAGCCATATTTTTCAATTTAATTTTGTTAAAGATTTATTTATTTTATAGAGAGAGCAAATGTGAGTAGGGGGAGGGGTAGATGGATGGAGAGAATTGTTGAGCAGACTCCCAGCTGAGCAGTGGAGTTACATAGGGCTTGATCCCAGGACCCTGAGATCATGACCTGAACTGAAATCAAGAGTCAGCTGCTTAACCGACTGAGCTACCCAAGCACCTCTCAATTTAATTATTTTTATTAAGGTATAATTGATAAATAAAATTTTAAAGTATTTAAAATACAATATGATCATTTCATTTACATATACATTGTGCAAGGACACCACCCACATCCATAATCTTTTTTTATTAATTTTTAAAAATTTTTTAAATTACTTTTCAGTGTACTAGAATTCATTGTTTATGCACCAAACCCAGTACTCCATGCAATACGTGCCCTCCACAATACCCACCACCAGGCTGGCCCAACTTCCCACCCCCCACCCCTTCAAAGCCCTCAGATTGTTTTTCAGAGTCCATAGTCTCTCATGGTTCATCTCCCCCTCCAATTTCCTTCAACTCCCTTCTCCTCTCCATCTCCCCATGTCCTCCATGTTATTTCTTATGCTCCACAAGTAAGTGAAACCATATGATAACTGACTCTCTCTGCTTGACTTATTTCACTCAGCAGAACCTTCTCCAGTCCAGTCCATGTTGATACAAAAATTGGGTATTCATCCTTTCTGATGGAGGCATAATACGCCATAATGTATATGGACCACATCGTCCTTATCCATTCATCTGTTGAAGAGCATCTTGGTTATTTCCACAATTTGACAACTGTAGACATTGCTGCTATGAACATTGGGGTACAGATGGTCCTCCTTTTCACTACATCAGTATCTTTGGGGTAAATACCCAGTAGTGAAATTGCAGGGTCATAGGGAAGCTCTATTTTTAATTTCTTAAGGAATCTCCACACTGTTCTCCAAATTGGCTGCACCAACTTGCATTCCCACCAACAGCACAAGAGGGTTCCCCTTTCTCCACATCTTCTCCAACACACGTTGTTTCCTGTCTTGTTAATTTTGACCATTCTAACTGGTGTAAGGTGGTATCTCAATGTGTTTTTTTTTTTTTTTTAAGATTATTTATTTATTTATTTGTCAGAGAGAAAGTGAGCGAGAGCGAGCATAGGCAGACAGAGTGGAAGGCAGAGTCAGAGGGAGAAGCAGGCTCCCTGCGGAGGGCAAGGAGCCCGATGTGGGACTCGATCCCAGGACGCTGGGATCATGACCTGAGCCGAAGGCAGCTGCTTAACCAACTGAGCCACCCAGGCGTCCCTCAATGTGGTTTTAATTTGAATTTCCCCGATGGCTAGTGATGATGAACATTTTTTCACGTGTCTGATAGCCATTTGTATGTCTTCATTGGAGAAGTGTCTGTTCACGTCTTCTGCCCATTTTTTGACATGATTATCTGTTTTGTGTGTGTTGAGTTTGAGGAGTTCTTTATAGATCCTGGATATCAACCTTTTGTCTGTACTGTCATTTGCAAATATCTTCTCCCATTCTATGGGCTGCCTCTTTGTTTTGTTGACTGTTTCCTTCTCTGTGTAGAAGCTTTTTTGATCTTGATGAGGTCCTAAAAGTTTATTTTCACTTTTGTTTCCATTGCCTTAGGAGACATATCTTGAGAGAAGTTGCTGTGGCTGATATTGAAGAGGCTGATATGATTCTGAAGGATTCCTGTCTCACATTGAGGTCTTTCATCCATTTCGAGTTTATCTTTGTGTACGGTGTAAGAGAATGGTCTAGTTTCATTCTCCTACAATTTTCCCAGAACCATTTATGGAAGAGACTGTCCTTTTTCCACTGTATATTTTTTTTTCCTGCTTTGTCGAAGATTATTTGACCATAGAATTTAGGGTCTATATCTGGGCTCTCCACTCTGTTCCACTGGTCTACATACATCCATAATATCTTTTTTTTTTTTTTTTTGGTGTGTGAAAACATTTGAGTTCTACTTTCTTAGCAAGTTTCAGTTATAAATTACAGGGTTATCATTACGGTCATCATGTTATACCTTACATCCTCAGATTTTATTCATCTTATAATTGAAAATTTGTATCTGTTACAAAAACTCTCTATTTCCCTACCTCCCAGCCCTCTGCTTGCAAGAATTCACCTTTTTTTTTTTTCCTTTTAAGTTCCACAGTAAGTGTAACTATACGGTATTTGTCTTTTTTTTTTTTTAAGATTTTATTTATTTATTTGACAGAGAGAGATCACAGTAGACAGAGAGGCAGGCAGAGAGAGAGAGGGGGGAAGCAGGCTCCCCGCTGAGCAGAGATCCCGATGTGGGGCTCGATCCCAGGACCCTGGGATCATGACCTGAGCCGAAGGCAGAGGCTTAACCCACTGAGCCACCCAGGTGCTCCCGGTATTTGTCTTTTATGTCTGGCTCATTTCATTTAGCACAACACCTTCCATGTTATCACAAATGGCAGGGATTCCTAATTTCTTAAGGCTGAATAATATTCCACATTTTCTGTATTCATTTATCAATTATTGGACACTAAAAGTTATTTCCATTCCTTTGCTATTGCAAACAATGTTGCATTAAACATATGAGTACATATTATCTCCTCAAGATAATGGTTTTATCTCCTTTGGATATATACCCCGAACTGGGATTTCTGGATCATATGGAAATTCTATTTTTAATTTCTTGAGGAACCTCCACACTGTTTACCATAAACACATTACTTGGTTGTAGATACTTCCTCTTTTGTTTGTTTGTTTGTTTTTTTTTTTAAGGAAAGAGCACAAGAAGGGGGAGAAACGGAGGGAGAAGGAAAAGCAGACTCCTCACTGAGCAGGGAGCCCAACATGGGTTCTGACCCCTGACCCCTGAGATCATGACCCAAGAACAAGGCAGCCTCCTAACCAATTTAGCCACCCAGGCACCCGAACTGTAGTTATTTTTAGTAGTTTTGTCTTTTAACTTTCACACTAGAGTTATAAACCATTTACCCACTACCATTACAACATTAGAATATTCTGAATTTAACTATACACTTACCTATCTCAGAGTGATTTATACTTTTATAATATATTTTTCTTTTACTAGATAGTGTCCTATCATTTCAGTGTGAAAAACTACCTTTAACATTGTTTTTTGTAAAACCAGTCTACTGCTGATGAATTCTACTGACTAAAAAACTGTCTGTCCTTCCATTTTAAAGGACAACTTTGCTAGGTTGAACATCCTTATTTGGCAGTTTTTTTTTTTTTTTTCTTTCAGCACTTTGAATATGTCACCCCACTTTCTTCTGGTATGCAAAGTTTCCACTAAAAAATCCTCTTATAGTCTGTGGATATTCCCTTGTTTGTAAAAAGTGTTTCTCTCTTGTGGCTTTTAAGATTCCTTGCCTTTAATTTTTGACAATTTAATTACACTGTGATTTTGTGTGGGTGTCTCAATTCATCTTGTTTACAACTTTCTGGGATTTCTTTATCTAGATGTCTATTTCTTTGCCCAGGTTAGAAAAATTTTCTATCATTATTTCTTTGAGTAAGCTTTCTGCCTTTTTTCTCTCTCTTTACCTTCTGGAACCCCTATAATGTGTATAGTGGAAAACTTCATAGTATCCCTTTATCTTTATTCCTTTCTAATCTTTTTTTTCTTTTTGCTCTTTTATTTAGATGAATTCTACTACTCTGTCTTCAAGTTGCCTTATCCATTTTTCACTTGATCTAGTTTTCTGTTTAACCTCTGTATTGCATTTTTTTCAGTTTAATTATTGTATTCTTTAGCTCTACAGTTTTTGTTCGGTATTTTTAAAATATTTTTTATCTCTTTGCTGAAATTCTCACTTTGTTCATGCATTGTTCACACTCTGGGGTGTCTGCATGGCCTCTCCTGGGACAGCCAAGGGTAAGGTAGAAAGCAGTTGTTCAGAGGTCAAAGAGTACCTCAGTTTCTGGGAAACTAGTTATCTTCCACTTACTAACTTACCAGTTATCTTCCACTTACTAAATGATCATGGCTATGTGGCTTAAAACCTTGGAGCCCGTGTTTTAATTATAAAATAGAGATAGGGTTATTCTGCTTAAAGTACAAGGAAGCTGTTGGTCCAGTTCCTCAATGGACAGTACCTTTGTAAACCTACCCTAATGTCCTTGTTTGCTAAGTTATGCATGATGAATTATGGTTATTCCTGAATTAAAAGCTCCTGATCATCTTGCTGTCCTTGAAACTCTTGTTTTTATACATAAAATGAAGCCATAAAACAATAAGGCTCTTACTGAGTTTATGCGGAGAACTATATTGCCATGAAATGTAAGGAGACTCAATAAAATAAGTGAACTTTGTGGAAAGTAAGAATCAGATATCAATTAAAAGTATTTAATTTCAGTTTACCAAAGTAAAGTCTACAAAATTGTTATGGATCACAATTAGATTCAAGTCATCAACGAGTAGTATGCAAATAAATGTTTAACAACCAACTCTCTGGTAAACACTAACTAAACCCTGATTTGTAACATTTGACAGTTTCTGAAGTGTAAATATACCTATCACTGCTTATTTCAGCTACAAATATGATGCTACTGAACATGAAGTTGGAAAGAGACAGGCAACAGTAGCCCATTAGATAGTTTCCCTTGTACTGATACAATAGCTCTACCTCCCAAGGCATGGATTATAGCAAAACATAAAAAAATAATAGGAAGTGATTCATTTTAAAGTATTTATTACCTTCATTTATAACATAATTTATTTAACTGTAAGTTTATATAATGTAACTTTTTAAAAAAGACTTTATTTATTTGCCAGAGAGAGAGACAGCCAGAGAGGAACAGAAGCAGGGTGAGTGGCAGAAGGAGAGAGAGAAGCAGGTTTCCTGCTGAGCAGGGAGCCTGATCCCAGTGTGATCTGAGCCAAAGGCCGACACTTGAGGACTAAGCCACACAGGTGCCCTGTAATGTAACTTTTAGTAATATCTGCTTTTAACAAATGATTAAATATCTCTAAAATGTTAGCAGCTGATTTCAGTATAGTACTCTATCTACCTTGTTATCAAATTATCCAACCTCTGGGAATTTATTCTACCTGTATACATATACAGTGACAGTATTGTTTCTGGCAGAAGGTGATGAAAATAATCTAAATTTCTATTTGTGAAGGATTTGTTACATAAACCCTGGTATACTCACAAAATGGAATGCTCTGGAGAAATTAGAGCAATTTTTAAAAGAATGAGAAAACTGTCTTGATACAGAAATATCTCCAGTGTGTATGCTGTATGAAAAATGCATGGCTCAGGACAATGAATATTTTTTGTGTAAAAATGTAGAGAAAGCACTTTAATTATATCTGCATGAAAGGATTAAAAAAAAAAGAACACAGAGGAAACTCAAAAAGTAGTTTACTTCTATGAGGTAGGGATAGAAAAGGGGAGATAGAGGTAGGATAGGAAGGAGCGAAACATCTCAATACCTTTGTAAACAGTTTGGATTTTTGGTTCATATTACTAAAGCAAGTAACAATCTTTTTAAACCAATAAAAAAGAATCATTTTCTATATTAAACTATGCATGATATTTTCTTAATGACCAACTAAACTTGATAAATTGTACTATATTTTTAATTGTATTACTTTCACATGTGTGATATAATCCTGTTCATATCAATTACTTTTCTTCAAATAAACATATTTGCAGTGCGTCACTTACTCAGTGTCTTTCTTTGACTTTACTGTGGAACTGACTAGTCTATCCTTCTACTTACTTTAGGTGTCTAAATATAACTCTTTTTTAGGGGAGTTTAACATACTAACATTGGTGAAATTTTTCAAAATAATTCCCATCGTGACCATTTCTCTGTTTCATAAAATATATTAACTAGCTCTTGCACAATAGACAATGAAGCCACAGTTCATACTTCAAAGTTAGAGTGAACACTTGACACACTTCTCACATTTTAATTTTACTCCTATGACTCATCTCTGCCCTCATTCAAACTAAAATTTTTGTACATCCTGAGGAGGTGAAAAGATCATTGGGTGGGAATTCAAAAGAATGATTCTGTTTTTGGCTCCTCCACTTACTAAACGATCATGGCTATGTGGCTTAAAACCTTGGAGCCCGTGTTTTAATTATAAAATAGAGATAGGGGGAGGAGTCAAGATGGCGGAGAAGTAGCAAGCTGAGACTGCTTCAGCTAGCCGGAGATCAGCTAAATAGCTTATCTAAAGATTGCAAACACCTGAAAATCCATCGGCAGATCGAAGACAAGAAGAACAGCAATTCTGGAAACAGAAAAACAACCACTTTCTGAAAGGTAGGACCGGCGGAGAAGTGAATCCAAAGCGACGGGAAGATAGACCCTGGGGGGAGGGGCCGGCTCCTGGCAAGCGGCGGAGCAACCGCGCACAAAATCAGGACTTTTAGAAGTCTGTTCCGCTGAGGGACATCGCTCCAGAGGCTAAACAGGGGCGAAGCCCACGCGGGGTCAGCGTGGCCTCAGGTCCCGCAGGGTCACAGAAGGATCGGGGGTGTCTGAGTGTTGCAGAGCTTGTGGGTATTGGAATGGGAAAGCCGGCTACAGAGACAGAGCCGACAGTGAGCTCACAGCTTGGTGTTACCTTGAACCGGTCGCAGGCTCGGTGAGCTCGGAGCGCGGCCGGAGGTCAGGCAGACGGGAGTAACTGGGCGCTGTTCTCTGAGGGCGCACTGAGGAGTGGGGCCCTGGGCTCTCGGCTCCTCCGGGCCGGAGACCAGGAGGCCGCCATTTGTATTCCCGTCCTCCAGAACTCTACGGAAAGCGCTCAGGGAACAAAAGCTCCTGAAAGCAAACCCGAGCGGATTACTCACCCCGGCCCGGGTAAGGGAGGTGTAATTCCGCCTGGGGCAAAGACACTTGAGAATCACTACAACAGGCCCCTCCCCCAGAAGATCAACAAGAAATCCAGCCGAGACCAAGTTCACCTACCAAGGAGTGCAGTTTCAATACCAAGGAGAGCAGCAGAATTCCAGAGGAGGAGAAAGCCAAGCACAGAACTCATGGCTTTTTTCCTGTGATTTTTTTTAGTCTTGCAGTTAATTTAATTTTTTCTTTTTCATTTTTTTTTCTTCTTTCTTTTTCTTCTCGCCTTCGGATAAATTTTTTTTTTTAACTGTTACCTTTTTCTTTTTTAACGATTTTTTACTAGTTTATCTAATATATATATTTTTTCGTTTTTACATTTTTCTTAGGTGTTTTCTTTTTTAAAAAATTCTTTTCTTTTCTTTTTTTTTTTTTTTTATTCTTTTTGCTTTTTTTTTCTTTCTTCCTTTTTGAACCTCTTTTTATCCCCTTTCTCCCCACTCACGATTTTGGATCTCTTCTAATTTGGTTAAAGCATATTTTCCTGGGGTTGTTGCCACCCTTTTAGTATTTTACTTGCCCCTTCATTTACTCTTATCTGGACAAAATGACAAGACGTAAAAATTCAACACAAAAAAAAGAACAAGAGGCAGTACCGAAGGCTAGGGACCTAATCAATACAGACATCGGTAATATGTCAGATCTAGAGTTCAGAATGACAATTCTCAAGGTTCTAGCCGGACTCGAAAAAGGCATGGAAGATATCAGAGAAACCCTCTCGAGAGATATAAAAGCCCTTTCTGGAGAAATAAAAGAACTAAAATCTAACCAAGTTGACATAAAAAAAGCTATTAATGAGGTACAATCAAAAATGGAGGCTCTCACTGCTAGGATAAATGAGGCAGAAGAAAGAATTAGTGATATAGAAGACCAAATGACAGAGAATAAAGAAGCTGAGCAAAAGAGGGACAAACAGCTACTGGACCACGAGGGGAGAATTCGAGAGATAAGTGACACCATAAGACGAAACAACATTAGAATAATTGGGATTCCAGAAGAAGAAGAAAGAGAGAGGGGAGCAGAAGGTATACTGGAGAGAATTATTGGGGAGAATTTCCCCAATATGGCAAAGGGAATGAGCATCAAAATTCAGGAGTTTCAGAGAACGCCCCTCAAAATCAATAAGAATAGGCCCACACCCCTTCACCTAATAGTAAAATTTACAAGTCTCAGTGACAAAGAGAAAATCCTGAAAGCAGCCCGGGAAAAGAAGTCTGTAACATACAATGGTAAAAATTTTAGATTGGCAGCTGACTTATCCACAGAGACCTGGCAGGCCAGAAAGAGCTGGCATGATATTTTCAGAGCACTAAACGAGAAAAACATGCAGCCCAGAATACTATATCCAGCTAGGCTATCATTGAAAATAGAAGGAGAGATTAAAAGCTTCCAGGACAAACAACAACTGAAAGAATTTGCAAATACCAAACCAGCTCTACAGGAAATATTGAAAGGGGTCCTCTAAGCAAAGAGAGAGCCTACAAGTGGTAGATCAGAAAGGAACAGAGACCATATACAGTAACAGTCACCTTACAGGCAATACAATGGCACTAAATTCATATCTCTCAATAGTTACCCTGAATGTGAATGGGCTAAATGCCCCTGTCAAAAGACACAGGGTATCAGAATGGATAAAAAAACAAAACCCATCTATATGTTGCCTCCAAGAAACTCATTTTAAGCCCGAAGACACCTCCAGATTTAAAGTGAGGGGGTGGAAAAGAATTTACCATGCTAATGGACATCAGAAGAAAGCAGGAGTGGCAATCCTTATATCAGATCAATTAAATTTTAAGCCAAAGACTATAATAAGAGATGAGGAAGGACACTATATCATACTCAAAGGGTTTGTCCAACAAGAAGATTTAACAATTTTAAATATCTATGCCCCCAAC
Organism: Mustela nivalis; assembly: GCF_964662115.1. Classification (NCBI taxonomy): domain Eukaryota; kingdom Metazoa; phylum Chordata; class Mammalia; order Carnivora; family Mustelidae; genus Mustela; species Mustela nivalis. The sequence goes on from NC_139021.1 coordinate 84,818,307, forward strand.
GTGGGAGCAGCCAACTATATAAACCAATTAATAACAAAATCAAAGAAACACATCAACAATAATACAATAATAGTAGGGGACTTTAACACTCCCCTCACTGAAATGGACAGGTCATCCAAGCAAAAGATCAGCAAGGAAATAAAGGCCTTAAACGACACACTGGACCAGATGGACATCACAGATATATTCAGAATATTTCATCCCAAAGCAACAGAATACACATTCTTCTCTAGTGCACATGGAACATTCTCCAGAATAGATCACATCCTCGGTCCTAAATCAGGACTCAACCGGTATCAAAAGATTGGGATCATTCCCTGCATATTTTCAGACCACAATGCTCTAAAGCTAGAACTCAACCACAAAAGGAAGCTTGGAAAGAACCCAAATACATGGAGACTAAACAGTATCCTTCTAAAGAATGAATGGGTCAACCGGGAAATTAAAGAAGAATTGAAAAAAATCATGGAAACAAATGATAATGAAAATACAACGGTTCAAAATCTGTGGGACACAACAAAGGCAGTCCTGAGAGGAAAATATATAGCAGTACAAGCCTTTCTCAAGAAACAAGAAAGGTCTCAGGTACACAACCTAACCCTACACCTAAAGGAGCTGGAGAAAGAACAAGAAAGAAACCCTAAGCCCAGCAGGAGAAGATAAATCATAAAGATCAGAGCAGAAATCAATGAAATAGAAACCAAAAAAACAATAGAAAAAATCAACGAAAGTAGGAGCTGGTTCTTTGAAAGAATTAATAAAATTGATAAACCCCTGGCCCGACTTATCAAAAAGAAAAGAGAAAGGACCCAAATAAATAAAATCATGAATGAAAGAGGAGAGATCACAACTAACACCAAAGAAATACAAACTATTATAAGAACATACTATGAGCAACTCTACGGCAATAAATTTGACAATCTGGAAGAAATGGATGCATTCCTAGAAACATATAAACTACCACAACTGAACCAGGAAGACATAGAAAGCCTGAACAGACCCATAACCAGTAAGGAGATTGAAACAGTCATTAAAAATCTCCAAACAAACAAAAGCCCAGGGCCAGATGGCTTCCCGGGGGAATTCTACCAAACATTTAAAGAAGAACTAATTCCTATTCTCCTGAAACTGTTCCAAAAAATAGAAATGGAAGGAAAACTTCCAAACTCATTTTATGAGGCCAGCATCACCTTGATCCCAAAACCAGACAAGGATCCCACCCAAAAAGAGAGCTATAGACCGATATCCTTGATGAACACAGATGCGAAAATACTCAACAAAATACTAGCCAATAGGATTCAACAGTACATTAAAAAGATTATTCACCACGACCAAGTGGGATTTATTCCAGGGCTGCAAGGTTGGTTCAACATCCGCAAATCAGTCAATGTGATACAACACATCAATAAAAGAAAGAACAAGAACCATATGATACTCTCAATAGATGCTGAAAAAGCATTTGACAAAGTACAGCATCCCTTCCTGATCAAAACTCTTCAAAGTGTAGGGATAGAGGGCACATACCTCAATATCATCAAAGCCATCTATGAAAAACCCACCACAAATATCATTCTCAATGGAGAAAAACTGAAAGCTTTTCCACTAAGGTCAGGAACACGGCAGGGATGTCCATTATCACCACTGTTATTCAACATAGTACTAGAGGTCCTAGCCTCAGCAATTAGACAACAAAAGGAAATTAAAGGCATCCAAATCGGCAAAGAAGAAGTCAAATTATCACTCTTCGCAGATGATATGATACTATATGTGGAAAACCCAAAAGACTCCACTCCAAAACTGCTAGAACTTATACAGGAATTCAGTAAAGTGTCAGGATATAAAATCAATGCACAGAAATCAGTTGCATTTCTCTACACCAACAGCAAGACAGAAGAAAGAGAAATTAAGGAGTCCATCCCATTTACAATTGCACCCAAACCATAAGATACCTAGGAATAAACCTAACCAAAGAGACACAGAATCTATACTCAGAAAACTATAAAGTACTCATGAAAGAAATTGAGGAAGACACAAAGAAATGGAAAAATGTTCCATGCTCCTGGATTGGAAGAATAAATATTGTGAAAATGTCTATGCTACCTAAAGCAATCTACACATTTAATGCAATTCCTATCAAAGTACCATCCATCTTTTTCAAAGAAATGGAACAAATAATGCTAAAATTTATATGGAACCAGAAAAGACCTCGAATAGCCAAAGGGATATTGAAAAAGAAAGCCAACGTTGGTGGCATCACAATTCCGGACTTCAAGCTCTATTACAAAGCTGTCATCATCAAGACAGCATGGTACTGGCACAAAAACAGACACATAGATCAATGGAACAGAATAGAGAGCCCAGAAATAGACCCTCAAATCTATGGTCAACTAATCTTCGACAAAGCAGGAAAGAATGTCCAATGGAAAAAAGACAGCCTCTTCAATAAATGGTGCTGGGTAAATTGGACAGCCACATGCAGAAAAATGAAATTGGACCATTTCCTTACACCACACACAAAAATAGACTCAAAATGGATGAAGGACCTCAATGTGCAAAAGGAATCCATCAAAATCCTTGAGGAGAACACAGGCAGCAACCTCTTCAACCTCAGCCGCAACAACATCTTCCTAGGAACAACGCAAAAGGCAAGGGAAGCAAGGGAAAAAATGAACTATTGGAATTTCATCAAGATCAAAAGCTTTTGCACAGCAAAGGAAACAGTTAACAAAATCAAAAGACAACTGACAGAATGGGAGAAGATATTTGCAAACGACATATCAGATAAAGGACTAGTGTCCAGAATCTATAAAGAACTTAGCAAACTCAACACCCAAAGAACAAATAATCCAATCAAGAAATGGGCAGAGGACATGAACAGACATTTCTGCAAAGAAGACATCCAGATGGCCAACAGACACATGAAAAAGTGCTCCATATCACTGGGCATCAGGGAAATACAAATCAAAACCACAATGAGATATCACCTCGCACCAGTCAGAATGGCTAAAATCAACAAGTCAGGAAATGACAGATGCTGGCGAGGATGCGGAGAAAGGGGAACCCTCCTACACTGTTGGTGGGAATGCAAGCTGGTGCAGCCACTCTGGAAAACAGCATGGAGGTTCCTCAAAATGTTGCAAATAGAACTGCCCTATGACCCAGCAATTGCACTATTGGGTATTTACCCTAAAGATACAAATGTAGTGATCCAAAGGGACACATGCACCCGAATGTTTATAGCAGCAATGTCCACAATAGCCAAACTATGGAAAGAACCTAGATGTCCATCAACAGATGAATGGATCAAGAAGATGTGGTATATATACACAATGGAATACTATGCAGCCATCAAAAGAAATGAAATCTTGCCATTTGCGACAACATGGATGGAACTAGAGCGTATCATGCTTAGCGAAATAAGTCAAGCAGAGAAAGACAACTATCATATGATCTCCCTGATATGAGGAAGTGGTGATGCAACATGGAGGCTTAAGTGGGTAGGAGAAGAATAAATGAAACAAGATGGGATTGGGAGGGAGACAACCCATAAGTGACTCTTAATCTCACAAAACAAACTGAGGGTTGCTGGGGGGAGGGGGTTTGGGAGAAGGGGGTGGGATTATGGACATTGGGGAGGGCATGTGCTTTGGTGAGTGCTGTGAAGTGTGTAAACCTGGTGATTCACAGACCTGTACCCCTGGGGATAAAAATATATGTTTATAAAAAATAAAAAATTAAAAAAAAATAAATAAAATAAAATAGAGATAGGGTTATTCTGCTTAAAGTACAAGGAAGTTATCACATCCAAATGAAATACTGTTATATGAAGTACTTGGACAAAATCAACAGCTTGCACAAAATCAAAAGCTTGCACAAATTTATGAAATACTGTTATATGAAGTACTTCGACAAAATCAAAAGCTTGCATTATTGCCATCAGTATAAGGAGATGCTTTGATATACGGCAAAGATTTTGAAAACAGTAACTTTGAAGTCAAACTGGGTTTCAATTTATTATTGAAAATTTTTATATGTGAATTCTATTTTTATTTACTTCTATCTCTTTACTTAAAGGAATATTTTATAGCACCTACTCCCTCTGCTGTTCAAATATTTTTGTTTTCATTTTCTGTTAAACTGGGGTCGAGAGGAGGGAGAAGAGGAAATCAGGAGTAAAAGCTAACAAAATTCACCTCTGTGTCACCTGATATACTATTGCAATTATCTCTTTCTTAGGGAGGATTATTCAAACATTCTGTACTTTTTTTTTGTAGTTTGTAGAACTAAGCTTTGATCTTCTTCTCAAATATCACTCTTTGAGTATAGTCTGCAGCCTTTAATTTTAATGGCATATGCTGTAAAAAATGCTAGAAATTAGAGATCATTTTCTTATAAAACAAAGGAGTCAGTCAGAAATGATTTCACTCTATGTCAGGAGTTATTGTGGCTTCTCCACCTAGGAGATTTTATTTCTAGACTATGAGAGTTAACTGAATAATTATGAAATTTATTTGAAAACACATGACGTTTTTGGCAAGCCCTCACTTCAAACACAAAGCTTATTTTGAGTCTAAACTCTCTGGAGTCATGAACTTAGAAATTTTGTTAAGCTCAGTGAGTTTATTGATCTTAATAAATGTACACAATACCACCTAAGATTCAAAAGAAACTACCAGCTTATTTTCTGCAGATTTATTATCCCTTGAGTTCTGTCACTTGGCTCATAATTTTGCTTTAAGTATGTAAGAAAAAGGGACAGAAAATGCTATTAAAGTAATAAGCCAAGGTGATATTAAGTCAAATGTAACCACTGTCTCAAATTAATGGTACCTTTCAAACACATGCTAAGATTCTATCAACACCTTTTCTGGTCTTAAGCCCATTCATCTCTTTTGGTTTTTTATTGTGAAATGTAATATATAACCCACCATTACTCTTCATTCATTCATTCAATATATGTTTTGTAGATGCCAGATACTGTATTGGGAAATATTTGTGGTAATATCATTATCAATACTTACAAAGTCCAAATACTTTCCACACTTTGCATATAGCACAGTGAATTTGGTGAGGTTGAGCAAGGCATATGAGAGGGTGGGAGGAGTGTTTGTATTTATGTTTGTGGCTACATTCTGGGGTATCTGTTTAGCTTATCCTGAGCCATTCAAGGGGAAAACAGAAAGGGGCTATTCTGGGGTCAAAGATTCCCTCAGTTCCTGATAACCAGTTATCCTTCAAACTAGCTCTCAATTCCTCAATTGACAGGCTTTTATAAACCTGCCCTAAATGTCCTTGCTTGCAACGTTGTGCATCAGTAGTTGTGATTATTTCTGAATTAAAAACTCCTGACCTTCTTGCTCTCTCTTGATATTCATGTTTTTATGCATGAAGTGAAATCATAAGACAGTTGTATGAACTATGAGCAATACAGATAATATGCTCATAGCTTTAAAGTGGCTCTTCTGATTCAGCTCTCAGAAGTTGAAGATCTGAAGTGCATCCAGCTGTTTTCAAGTAGAAGGGGGCAGTAAAGATGGAAGTAGAGTGGCGCCCTCCTCTTCTCTAGACCCAGCTGGGGTGGCTTCATCAGAGATGAAGAGATGGGTCAGGAATATCTACGAAAAGCATCTCCTGGGAGGGTTCCCTTCTCACTATGTGTCTTCTAAGCCAAATGAGGGGCAAACACACACTGGGAAGAGAGCATGATTCCCAAAACAGCAGTCCTCGTACAATTAATATAAGGCGTTAATTGGAGCTGTGCTAGGGATCCACAACGCTATTGGTCTGACAGAAATACACCAAATAAAGAGAAAAGAATCTCTTAAAATTCTAACATGTTTCTGCAAAAGGTTTTAGAAAAATAAAATTATATGAGATATGATATTACTGGGAGTCACATGGAAATTTTCTAATTCCTACAGATAATTTACACCGTGCCTAATGAGCTGAGGTACAATGTGGCTTCAACATGTGTGGTCCCATGGCCTGGCAGGGTTGGATCGGTAGGCCATGTCTCTCCACAATAACCAGTGAAAACACCCCTTGGTCAGCACCAAGTACTGGACATGGCCTACAGTGTGTGAAGAGTATGTTTTAATCTCAGTGGAAACACACACAGCGTTGATAATTAAAAGGGAGAAGAAATCTTTTCTTGGGAGTCTTTGTGTTGATGTTGTTTTGTGACACTAATGCATTGCTTCATCCATTCGAATATAACTCCAAGGTGAGCCAAGAAAGTCAAGGCTGGATAATACAGTATCTTTTCAGTTAATTAGGGTGTTAGGGAAGGTAGATTATCAAACACAAAAGTATAATGTTTCAAAATAAACTGAAAGAAAGTCACAAGAACTTCCTTCTCTATGATTGTAGGTAAAGTGTGACCAGGGTAACGTAGGAGTCGCTTCTCCCAACTCCCTCCTTGCAGCAGGGTGAGTATAATTAGCAAAGATCCTTGTGAATCAGGGAATGTGGGTCCTGAGAGTTACTGTAAACTTGGTAACTGAGAGAATTTTTTTAAGTTTTTGTTTTAATTCCAGTTAGTTAACATGCAGTATTACATTAGTTTCAGGTGTGCAATTTAGTGATTTAACACTTCCATACATCACCCAGAGCTTATCACAAGTGCCTTCCTAATAAAAAGATTTTAAGGTGTGGAAAGAGCTGAGGGAAATCAGGAAAGGAGGAATTGAGTACTTCCGTGAGAGAAGCAGGAGGGAGGGGAGTTCTTCCACCTTTTGGCACGAAGGAAGAATTCTTGCAACCCTGAGAGGGTAGCGGTGTTGAGGGGGCTGCCACGCAGGAGTTGTTCCTTCACAGTGGCAGGCTGTCACAGGACCCTGGTGCAAGAACTATGGGATAAAAATGGGACTTCACTCTCCACCTGCCTTCTGATCTCTTGCCAGTATGCTTCTGTATCTGGACCCAACCAGTACTTTCTTGGCACAGAGCAGGATGAAGAGGACAGAGAGTGGATGTGTAGTGGCAAACAGAATTATCCGCATCGTTCTGGGGAAACAGGAAACCTGGTCTTCTCCTGCCTCTCCTGCCTCAGAGCTGGGTCCTTGACTCCTGAACGTCATATAGGCTGACAGCCTGGGGCCTTGTCACCCCACCCCATAGTGTGCTCTATTCCCTCACCTGGTGACTGGCCCAGTAGGGATCCTTTCTGTACCCACAGTGAGAACCAAAGTGAGGAATGGCCTTGGGTAGGGCAGAAGGCAAGTGTCTTTTCTACTAGCCAGCTGATATAGTGCTCATCTCCAGAGTGAGAGTTCCTTCAACAGAAAACCCTAATGTGGCTTTTCAGAATTTCATTACATTTAATTGTCTCTTCATTTTTGTTCCATTGCTCAAATAGAAAGCACACTTTTATTATAGATAATGCCAGGCCCTCAGTGACCTTTGCTTTGTCAAGTATCTTATTTTATATTCTCTGTCATGTGGACACTGTTGATCACCTCTCCTTGAAATTCTCTCTTCTCCAGATTTCCCTGACTCTGTTTTTCTTTCTCCTCCTTCATTTATGCCTATTATCAGTCCTCTTTGTGAGATCCCTATCCCTGCGGTGTGGTTTTTCGGCGCTGTCTCATCAGCTTGCCTTTCTTGCCATCCTCACCTCGGCACCCTTATTCCTGTCCTTGGCTCTAACTGTCTTTCATCTCTCCAACACGGACTCTCCCCAGAGTTAGATGATCCTGCACCACATACACAAACAACTGCCTCATGGGTGTCTCAAGCACCGCTTTGCAAAACCTGGGCTCATTGCATTCTCCTCCCAGCTCGCTGTGACTTCTTCTACATTTCTTATCTCAGTTAATAGTGCTGTCCTCCACTTGGTCACCCAAGCATGAGCCTAAAGTAATTCCAGGCTCTTCATCCTCCCTAACTTCTATATTCATTTAAACTACAGGTTTTGCGAATCTAATTTCCTAAATGCTCCTCATAACTACCATGTACCCTACTTGTGCAGCAATTACCTTGTTTTAGGGTTGAATCATCTCTCACCCAGACTATTATAGTAGTTCTAATATGTTTTTTCTTCAAATATGCCCTCCTCAAACCACCACTGCCTCCTTGCAAGCTACTCCTCAGTCTGGCCTTGGGACTCTCCACTTACATATTCCTCCGTCCTCCACCTGGCTCTCACCTCAATACCATCAGTGCTGCTAACACTGGGAACACTGTCATTTATTTCCTTGTGTTGCCATCATTTCTGTCACTCCCCAACCTAGCACCTGACATGAGACTGGCACTGAATTTTCAAATCTGTGGATCCAGTTGGATCAAGTGGCTCAGGGTTGGCAGCTTCAGGTTTAAGACTCAGCTCCTGACCACGGGAAAGTCCTCATTTTATCCCTTATTTATATAATATGCTGGTATCTGTCACACTAAGATGCCTTTTAGTGGTAACAGTACATGATGTTGATTCAATAAGGGACTCGTCACATCTGCTTTTTTTTTTCTTCCAATACAGTATACAAATTAAAGGTAAGTGATATTTCAAAAATCCCACATCTGAGCATACTATCCTCCTGCCTGAGACTCTTCATGTCCCTTCCTGTGTCTTACACTGAAATCCAAACCTTCAACCATATATTTGTTAGAGCTCAATCTTTATTTTTTTTTTAAAGATTTATTTACCTATAAGAGAGAGATTGATAGGGAGAGAGAGTGAGAGAGAGATTGAGCACAAGCAGGAGGGGCAGAGGGAGAGGGACAGAGAATTCCAAGCGGACTCCAGGCTGAGCACGAAACCCACAGGACTCAATATCTTGCCCTCAGGATCACAACCTGAGTGGAACTCAAGAGTCAGGTGCTCAACTGACTGAGCCGCCCAGTTGCCCCAGGGATCAGTGTAATCTTGACCTCTACTGTCACTTTATCTTGTGCCCCACTTCCCTCGGTCACCAGGCTGAGATACCTTGGACTCCTCTCAGTTCCATAAATGTGTTTCACTTCTGCCCATGCATGTTCTTCACATTTGCTAGAATGACCCTGCCTAGAATGTTCCTTTCTTCCTCTTCACCTGCAGTCTTGAAGTGGCAGCTTCAACACTACTTTGTTCTAAGGGACTTCCCTGATGATTTTGTTGTGAGGACATCTGGTCTTCGGAGTCCCTCAAACATGTGCAGGCTCTATACCTGCAATAGCTCACAGGATGTCTTCATGACAAAGACACGAAGGGGACTTACATCTTTATTATGGCAATTTGAAGACAAAGTCTTGAAGAAGGGGAGCCTTTTATTTACTTCACACAAACTAGTTGCATTCGTCGTTGACTATCTTGTTTTATTAAATATGTTTCCTATAAAAGACTCACCAGTTAACTGTACTTGTTATTAATTAATTACTCATAAAATTTTAAACATTTAGGGTCTGTCTCTCACACTAGATTGGATAATTTGGGAAAAACTGCCCTGTTTTGTTACTCCCTCAAGTCCTGCCTTCTCACCTGTATTCAGCAATATCTGATTAGTAACATGAAGGACACTGCTGCATTCTGGCTCCTCTGATGCTGCACTGGCCACACCTGGGTCTTAAGCAAATGTAATTGCTGCCTTCAGCTGTATACTTATTGCAGGTTTATGTCTGTTTTTAGAGCCACAAAAAAGCCAGTTGATCATAGTTTACTGGTGGTATCCATAGTCTATACAATAGAAATGCCAAAGGACACACTCCCCAAGCTACTTTGTAGCATGAAGCAATAAGAATCACTGAGAACACATTTTGCAGCTTTAAAAGTACTTTACTTGTAGTTATAAGCTTAGTGGTAGCCCTGAGCAGAATGGCAGGTAACGATCAAGTGCGGGTAAGTTTAATAACATGTGCTTTGTATCAGTGCATAATACTATACAGCATTTTAGCAGTTTGTTTTTCCTCTCTATTTTATAGGCTCTTCTCCAATATTGTGATAAAATCTCATATTCCTGACAACCTGACTGCACATAAGCAGACTTCCTCACTGTGTTCAGAGACACAAGCCAGGTTCCCCTGGCAACTGCAACTGCCTGAAGGTTTCTTAATGCTCTGCCCATTTTGGCTTCACTTTATTTTGGCCATTAGTTTGGTAAAGAAAAGAAAAAAAAAAAAGGAGTATTCAAATGAAACAAAACTTCCTTTATCATAATTAGTAGATTTTTTGCCTTCAAAAGGCTGTCCCAACTAGTAGAGTTTTCTTATTGGTGATCAGAATGAGAACATCATCTTATAGTTTAGAAGTACCAGGCTGAGTTCTGCATTCTGCTTTCATTGAGTACCTAGCAAACCTCTCTACACACACACACTATGGGAGGGAAAAAAGTTCAAGTTATTGGAATTGTACAAACTTGGAAACTTCTTTAAAGTTTTTTTTAACCTCTTTAAAACTGTTAGGGTGTCTTAGTGGCTCAGTCGGTTAAGCCTTTGCCTTTGGCTCAGTTCATGATTTCAGGGTCCTGGGATCCAGCCCCACATTGGGTTCCCTGCTCAGTGGGGAGTCTGCTTCTCTCTCTCCCTCTGCCTCTGTTCTTCTGCCCCCCACACCCACTCATGCACTCTCTCTCAAATAAATAAATCTTAAAAAAAGAAAGTTTACTTATATCTTTTCAAGTAATACCTTTCCTGTTCCTCTTTTATATCTTTGCCAAATAACCCTTTCTCTATATATATTTTGTCTTTTGGGGAAGAGTTGTTCTGCATTTGCTCCCTTACATGAAACTATTCTGTGCAATCAGCATATGGCAAGGGCCAGAAACACCCGTGTTTGAGCCCAGCTCAGTAATGTTACCAGCTGTATGAGCCACCTGGGTGCTAAGTACAACAACAAAAATTAACCAATGTGGTGAATGCAAAAGCAAGATAGATATTGTAAATACTCTTTCAGAAGGGAGGGGGTTGAGGGGTTGGGTGAGCCTGGTGATGGCTATTATAGAGGGCATGCATTGCATGGAGCACTGGGTATGGTGCATAAACAATAAATTCTGGAATACTGAAAAGTAATAAAACAAAATGAAAACAAAACAAAACAAAAGTGTGTTGCACAGAGACAGTTGTAGCTATTTTCAATGCATGAAATAATAAATAAATAAATAGGTAGTAGACAGAAAGAGAGATGGATAATTCCGTCTTTCCTAGCTATTTTACTTAAACATATTATTTTTACTTTCTTACTTGGATACTGCTTAGTTTTCAAACACAATGTCTTCCTGGGTTAGTTTGGTGGTAGTTAGTTTGGGCAGGAAATGAGCCCCGAGACATCTGGAGATGATTCATCTGCCATCTTCCTAACACAGAAGTACCCTCAGACACATGGAGATCCCACCATTCTGATGTTTTGTCATCTTCTAATGAAAATCTGCAATCAAAACCTAAAAAACAATGTAAGATTTGATAATAATTTTCAAAATACCTATGATCCCAGGGTTGGAGGGATTCTTTTGGGCAAAGGAGAGCTTTGCTGTTGTTTTTTGAATCAAATTCCTAAGAAGAGCTGTGCATCTTGAGGTTGTTAAGACCCTGGTGTCAAATGCCTCTTTGGGGGTCACAGCATCTTGAATAAGGTAGGAGCTCTCTTCTGCAGTGGACTGATGAATGGAATGACTGTGTCAGCCTCCTGACTCCCATACCCAATTTGGGAAGGGGAAGCTCCCCACTGTCCTTCAGGACCTTCACTTCAGTGGTTGAGTCCTTGCTCCTCTGAACAACTTACCTTGGCCTTCCTTCATTTTTGTCATTGTTCCCTGGGTCTCTTTGTTGGAGGGCGTCTTTCACCCAGCAGAATCTGAGCAATCCTTGACTGGTGGAGTTAACCACAGAAATGACAACAACTGAATTTCTCTATGGGAGTTCAGGCTCTTGGGGGCTTCATAAATAAAGGCACTCTAGGGACAGAAAATTGATGACTGCAGGGAATAAAGAAAGAAAGAGACATTGTCAACTCCCCAGCCAACATCGAGGCCTGAGTAGGGAGAGTGTTTTACTTATTCGCAGGTAATAGCACGAGATACAGTTAATATCTGTGAGGTGCAGTCTGTGTGTCCTCTCAGAGAAGACTAGAAGGAATGGAATGTACAGGAATATTCTATTTATGCATACTAAATCATTAATATCTTATGACCTGGTCTTATTCTAATTAGACTATTTGACTACTTTATTTGGATGGGTCATTCAAATAAACAAAAGCATGTTTTTTCTCCTCCCTTGAAAGAAGACCTGCCTGGAGAATGAGGCCCGCAGTAGTTCCAGACTTTATTATAGATAATCTAGAAGCATGCTCCTATTGAGGCACATCCTTCCTTATTACTGAAACTAGAGGGAACAGCAGCTCTCAGTCGTTGGGCTGTCCAAGACAGGACGCTGTGGCTCTAGGTAGTTGGTGCTCACTGAGCCTCAGCTGGGGACTTGCCGAGGCTGGGCAGTTAACCTCTGCTGGCCAAGCTGGGTTTGGGTGGGCGGCACGGGGCGGGGCGGGGCGCGGCCCGGGGCGGGGCTCCCCTGAGCTCTCCCCCCCGCCCGGCCAGTGCTCCCGCCTAGTCCTAGCAGCAAAGGCCTGGCTGAGCCGCCGCAGGTTGTGGGGAGCCGCGTGAGCCGCGGCGACCGAGCTGGGTAGAAAAGGTACCTCTGTCTGAGCACTGAGCTTCGGCTGCGCGGCGACTCCGAGGGCTGAGCCGCTCCGGGAGCGCAAGGTTCCGCAGGGGCCAGGACGTCCCCTGAACCACTGCGCGGGTCTTCGGAAGCCCGAGGTAAGCTTCGGGCTTTTGACTTTCTAGGAGCAGTCCTGGGGAGCCAGGGCTCTGAGCTCGAGTGCTTTTTGTTCCTGGGGGCTCAGAGCATCAGTCTGGGGACAATTCCGCCAGGGGACCGTGCCTAGGAAAGGGCTGGAGGGGATTTCTGGAGCTGGGGAAGAGGAGCGAGCGCTGTCCGCCTCACCAGTACCCAGCGGCAGCGAGAGGTCCACCCTCCTTCTCCCGCCCCGGGGGACATGGCGCCGGAGTGGGCATCAGGGGGTCCCGGGCTTCGCGGGCTACTGGCCTCCGCGCGCTGGCCCGCGTGCGGGCAAAGTTTGCCTCTCTGGGTCCAGCTAGCTCTCGTGACCCCGCAATTCTTCCTCTGCTTGCCCTCCAGCTGCAGTCGCCTGACCATGGAGTCCCCGGTCCAGATCTTCCGCGGGGAGCCGAGCCCCACCTGCTCCCCGAGCACCTGCCTGCTCCCAAACGGCAGCTGGCTGCCGGACTGGGCCGAGGCCGACCGCAACAGCAGCGGGGGCTCCGAGGGCGCGCCGCTGGAGTCCGCGCACATCTCTCCCGCCATCCCAGTCATCATCACGGCGGTCTACTCGGTGGTGTTCGTCGTGGGCTTGGTGGGCAACTCTCTGGTCATGTTCGTGATCATCCGGTGAGTGTGGGGTCCGGGCGCCGCAGTGGGTGGGGTCTGGAGGGAAGGTCGGGCTCTGCCGCCAGGACTGGAGGTTGGGGCTCCAGCCTGGTGGCGGAGACTCCTTGCAGTTCTTGCGGGGACCCCGGAGATTCTCAGAGGGTGGCCTCCTTGAAGTAAAGGATTTCCTGGAAGAGTTTTGGGTGGGGAACTGCGAAATTCACACGGGGCGAATCGCACAGCCAGGAGCTGTTTGAGCATTTGAACGACCCTCCTCTTCACCCACCCCCAACGCTGGCCCCTACTGAAAACTGTGGTCAGGCTAAGTACTAGGGTGTGGAGAAAGGTCAGTGTCTTCTGGAAAGGAAGCTAGTTCCTTTAACTGGCTTTTTTGCCTGGTTGCCCACGCCAGTTCGGAGCACTTTGGTCTGTCCTTTGCAAATAATTCTTAAGGTAAAATTCAGGCCCACGAATGCATTGGAGATAATTCAGAATTTTAAGTGACTCATCAGATTGGTATTATGGTTTATGAGCAAAAGTCAATATACTATTTAGAGTTGTTGGTATCCATGCATGAGCCCTTTTAGTACTGAAATATTTCCTTATTTATTTAGAATATCAGTGATTTTTTGGTAAATAAGCCATCCAATATCCAATATTTACCCTTTAAAGTGTGGGTAGTGGAGGTTTTCAAATATTGCTTTACTTTTTATTTTCCATCTAGAGAAGCAGATGGTTCTATTTTATTGTTCTTTGGTGGCATTACATTGAAGTCAGCTTCTAATTATAAATACCCAAATATCCACCTATATTTGCTAATTTTCTGGTAAGTGAAGCAATTCTTATTTTGGCCTCTTTCAACAAAGAAAACAAAAAAAGGAAAAAAAAAAATCCCAACCTTGCTCTGGATGCCCTTTGATATATATGTATTTCCCTTTTGGGAGAGTTGAGAATGAATAAGGGGCTTTCATTCCTTTGAGAAGTCCTTGTGAAATAAGGGACACAAGTCACTCTTTTCAGAGGCATTGAAGGGATGAATAAAAACTACGTTCTTGTTTTTAAATTCTAACTTTAGCTCTATATTTTATACGACCCTTAAGAACACTATCTATAGTAGCATGAGTCTTGGGAAGTCATCATAATAAAAAATGCCCATTAAACTGTCTATCTAGATTTGAAAATGTCAGGTCTTTTATCTTCATCTGCGCTCCGGAACTAAAACTCATCATTTAGGCCTGTGAATACATATTTTAAATCTCATTTCACCTACAGTTAGTGCTTCTGGCTTATTAGCCTTGGTTTCCGTAACTGTGTATTGCATTTTTTGGGCATTTGCTCTATGATGAGTTAAAGGCTACAGAGGAAGAAAATATTTTAAAACACGTTGCTTTTCCAAATCATTAGTAATTTCAGGGTTGCTCACCTTTAGAGAGAAGATTATAGCAACCAAGAGAAAAGAAAAGACAGTTGTGTTCTCAATTACAATTAAAAATTTTAAAAATTCTCTGTTCAGAGACTGTTGTTTTGTAATAAAACATTGTTAAATAAGAAGATGCTAAGAAAAAAAAAAAAACGTGTTCCTACTTATATTTAAGTGCATGAGCAAAACATCTTACTGTTATTTGAATGAGCACCTGAAGTTTTGAGTTTGAGAAGAGCTTCTTAGTTGCTTAACAACTGTTTATATAACCGTACAGATTAACTAGGACCTTTAATAGCAAATATGAATATGAAGAAATAGAAATAGAAATGAAATATAAATATATATAACAATTATATATAATTACATATAGTGAATAATCACCATTATAAATCATAATATGGTAGACTTACTAATTAGTCACATATTTATATAACATATGCAGTCTATAATTATGTGTGTGTGTGTGTGTATCCAAAAGATACCCAGGACTAAAATTTGTTAAAAGGAGATAAATTCAGCTAAAAATACCAAAGAAGTTAGCGAGTTCATGTAACAATCATCCTCCCACCCCACTCTTACCTACTTGGAGATGAAATATGAAAAGTGAGGAGTTCTGCTATCATCCTGGAATGCCAATGTACTGAAACATTAGTTTACTTACAGCTATAGCTAAGAGGATTAAGGAGTATTTGGAGTTGGTTAAGACTGAGACATGGTCAAAGAGTTGAAAAATAAAACCTCAGAAGAGAAGTTGTTGAACTTGGGTTTATTTTGCTCAGAAGAAGGAACTGAAGATTTGAGAGAGGTGGGTATGGTGGACACATCAGAACTGAGGGCAGAACAGGAGTGAGGGTTCATACGAGGATTTGTAATCGATCTTGAGGGCTGAGCAACACTGCTTGAAAAGATGGAGGATCACTTTTGAGAGGAACACTATTTTAAAATACTACACATTGAAAAGAGTCATGGTTCAGACGTCGAGGACATCATTCTAAAGATGTTTGGATGTCAGGGCAGGTGCAGGTCCGAGATGGTCATCTCAAACCTGGGGAGTAACTTAGGGTTGTGGAAAAAGCTTTGACTGTTTTTAGAGCTGTCTTATACATTGATTTCCCATATTGAGTGCCTGAAATGCTACTCAGTACCCTCTGAATATATTTATAATTTCAAGGGTTTTCATAATTTCATAGGTACCAATTGCCATAACTGCCTAATATTAGGGCATAGTAACTTTTCATTGTGAAAACCTTAAAATTAAGCACCTAGGTGCTCCCTTCTCACTAGACTTTGGCATTTGTGGAGCTGGGATGGGAGGTTCTTTTTTTTTTAAAGGTTTTATTTATTTATTTGACAGACAGCGATCACAAGTATGTAGCGAGGCAGACAGAGAGAGAGGAGGAAGCAGACTCCCTGCTGAGCAGAGAGCTCCATGTGGGGCTTGATCCCAGGACCCTGGGATCATGACCTGAGCAGAAGGCAGAGGCTTAACCCACTGAGCCATCCAGGTGCCCCAGGATGGGAGGTTCTTACCTCAGCCCTGGATCTCTATATTTGGCTCCTACGGATACCTCGGATTTGCCAATGGGTGTGACACTTAGGATCCTAAGCCTGTGTTCTCTCCACCTCTACCTGTGTAGGTCACCTGCAGCAAATGTTGTGATGGCCACCCACACCCACACCCACATCCTGGATCCTGCTAGGCAGTCTCACCTGTGACATCTAAAACTTCCATTCTCCTGCAACTTCCATGCATACAGCTGTCTCCACCCCTAGCAGACATGACTAAAACTTGAAGGACACTAAATATATGCCAGATGGGTAAAGCTCCCTACTTCATGGGAATAATTTTATTTATTCTTCACAACCATAGGTGTATTACTATCCCATTTAACAGATGGTGAACTGAAAGCAAAGAAAGATTAAATAAACTGACAAAGGTCACACCTTGCTGATCGTGGAGCCAAGCTGACCCCAGAGCCCATGCTTTGTCTCACTGTTCAATTCATTGCCCACTATACCACTCCTGCAGACCTGTGGATATTTTCTTACTGGGCAGTAAGAATGCATTTTCTCCCAGACTGTCCTTTTCTCTTACCTTGCCTGGACACCATAAACCATCACTGCAGCCTCTCTTGACAATACATTCAGCTGCCTTGCCTTCTTGTCCTTCTGCTCTTTTCTTCCACTGAACCATGACCCTGGATCGAGCTAGTACTTTACCTTCCTGTTCCTATTCCCAGCGAATTGAGTGCCGCTGAATAAAATCAATTTTATCTTTGTAAAGATATACTTGAAGGCAAAGTCGCCACCTTCAAGAGTAGTTGAACCCAAGTCTGCCTAGTGTTTCTGTCTCTCTCCTATTTCCAGAAAGAAACAATACCTTTTCCTATTTGTCACTAGAAAACAAAAACCAAACCAAAACAAAACAAATGAACAAAAACAAACAAACAAACAAACAAAAAAAACCAAAACAAGACAAAAGAAAACAAAGCAAAAAAAACGCCAAACTAATTTAATCGGTACTAATTCCTAAGCCCTCCCTAATCATATTTCATCATGGTCATGGGATGATCTTAACCCAGTAGTTCACTGTGGCCCTGGAGTCTAGCTGCTGGGAATGTTCTCCCTATATACATGCATTGGCATTGGCAGCCACCCTCCCTCATAGCATCCCATCTCTGTGGGATGTTTCCTTCTTTGTATCCATAGCAGATCCCTGCTCCTGAGGGTTGAATCTCATCACCTTGGGCTCTCCTGAGGTTTCTGCTGTGTTAGCTAACCCATTTCTCTGCTATCTGTAATCTCTCCACTGCTTTTGTCCATTAAGCTCCTGGACATATTCAAGCATCTGTCATCTTACAGGTAATCAATATCCACGACCCTTCCATTTTTCTGAGTTCCTTTACCTAATGTCTTTTCATCCTCCTGTGTATTGTAGGTAAACTTCTTAGAGGGATAATCCTTCTTCATTTTCTTGTCTTTCACATGTTCCTCAGTCCTGTGTGCATGAATTCCCTCCCTGACGCTCCTTTACCAAAGCTAGAGCATCATGTTTCAGCTTCTCATTTTGGCTGACTGTCCCTTGATTTCTGTGGAGATTTGATATGCTCGACCAGTCTTATGCCCCTTGCTTTTTCTGATAGCACCCTGTCCTTCACTTCCTGGCACATCCTTGGGATTCTCTTGTCCACAGCACAGCCTACTCTTCTTGTGTTTCTTAATTGGTCATATTTTCCAGAGCCTTCTCAGCTCTTCTATCCTCACTTTTCTCACTCTCTGTATTATTCAGGATTCATTCAGAACAGTAGAACCAGTAGGAGATGTACCTGTGAAGAGATTTGTTGCAAGGAATTGGGTTACGTGTTGGTGGGACCGGCTGAGCAAGTCTGGTGGGAAGGCAGGCATCAGCAGAGACAGGCTGCTTGTGGCAGGGGGACCTTCTTTCTCAGGGAAACCTTTGCTCAGCCCTATCTTGGTGTGCTAAGGCTGCTGTCACAAAGGTCCACAGACTGGGTGGTTTAAACAACAGAAATTATTTTCTCACAGGGAGACTAGAAGTCCGAGATCAAGGTGTTGGCAGGGTTGGTTTCTTCTGAGCCCTCTCTCCTTGGCTTATAGATGGCTCTTTTCTCTGTGACCTCACGTGGTCTTCTTTCCATGTGTGTCTGTGTCTTAATCTCCTACTTTGATATAGGCACCAGTCAAATTGTATTAAAGCCCACCCGTTTGACCCCATTCTACCTTGATTTTACCTCACTTTGTCTCTTTGAAGTCTCTATCTTAAAATTCAGTCACATTCTGAGGTACTGGGGTGTTTGAATTTGAATGCATGTATCTGAGGGGACACAATTCAGCCCTAATCACAGCCTATCCTATTTCTGTTCTCCTTAAGAAAACACTCTCCTCAAGCTTCAATTTTCATGAAAATTATGTATATATGTTCTCTTGTTTAATTTGAAGGGAAGCATTACTCTTGTAAAGGCATACTTCTTTTAAAGTTAAATATAAGCATAAACAAGGAAAAAATTACTAGGACAAAAATAACAGGAATCAAAATTACTTGGTTGTTGGTCTTAAGTTTTGCCTTTTGCTTTTCTCATTAGTTTTCATTAATTCACCACTACCACAATAAAGACATCTAGGGAGTCAGTCTTTTGCTACCCTTGCCCTGGGAGTAGAAGACTTTGGCTTTCTTATAGTTCAGCCTGGGCAGTGTTGAAATTTCCTAACGGGCAGCTTTAGAAGAGACACGGGGAAAAAAACAAACAAAACAAAAACAAAACCAGAACCACAAAAATCCTCTGGAAATGCTTCCATTTCCAGAACTCAAATTTCTTCTCCAAAGGCAGCCAACCCATTCAAGCTTGCAAAAAAACAGAGGGAACAGAGTGCTTCTCCAAGCCACTGACAGAAATCCCACTCTGCAGAGACCATCTTAGGTCGCATGGCATATATAGACTCAGGTCACCCCTGAGTTGGTCTGGGCCGCATGGTTGAACTTGTGTCAGTTCTAGGAAACTGTGGCTATCACAGAATTAAAGAAGAAGTGAGTTGACCCAATCAGAGTGTCTGATGAGTCTTTTCCATCCATGAAAAAGAGTATCTTTTCCTTCTCGAAGTTCTCATTGCAATCATGGCAATTGTATGTACACATATATTCCACATTCTCTCAAGTGTTACTGTAGCCTACCTTGGATAATACCAGACTTCTCCTAGCAAGGCACTGAAGGAAAGGCAGAGGCATACTGGTATAATTAACCTTGTGCTACTCCATCTCTGACATCTGTCTTATCTCAGGCTTTGATTGAAAAATATGTTCTCATTTATCCTGAGTCCTCTCTTTGAAATTAATGTTGAACATTTCCTCAAAAGTAAGAATAGTGAAGATCCCTCCAGAAATTATTTTCCAAAAGTGCCTATCTTGCATTTCTCCAGGTAATTTTGTCATTTTACAAGCTCTTAAAAGAGAGACTTGATTTCATTGCAAGTGATGATATGAATGTACAAAGTGGAACTCTTTTCTTCCCTGTGGAACATGAGATTGCAGCTGAAATCCAAATCCTTGTGTTTCAGAGATCAGAAAAGAATCAGCTGTATACCCCCCCCCCCAAAAAAAAGGAAAAGAAAGGAAAAAAAAGTCATCGGACATAGAACTCCAACCTTTAACAGACTCTAGGCACAATTGTAGTCTTCAAAATCACTTCTTAATTTTGTTGACCTTATGAGACTTTACAATTTTTCCTGTGCCTGTCTTCAACTTAGTTTTAGGAGGGACTTATTTCTGGCTGGGAGATGATTGCCCCTCTCCATTGATCACTCACCTGTATCTCTTGAGTAGCAGTATCTTTCTGTGAGCTGTGTAGCTGGCATTTTTTTCACTCCAGATTAACTTCTGGATGCACTCAATTGTCATTGCCCCGGGGGGCTCAGCCTGTCCTCAGTGCAAAAACCTAAAATTGTGTGGCTGCAGGATAGTCTTTTTTCTAAAGTTTGGCTTATGTGGTTTCAGTGATGCAAGTAATGCAGGCTCAAAAGTGTATTAACAAAAGATTTATTTCTCCACAGAAAATCAGCCAGTCTTTCTTTGTTTCTTTCTTTAGAGGGGATACTGATTTATTTCTGAGATAAGGAAAGTTTATGTAAGAGAGGAGATTTTAGGAGTGGGGATAATATTGTAAAAGATGTGTGTGTGTGTGTGTGTGTGTGTGTAAAAATTGACCCTTCCCTGGTCCAGCAAAGATGAAAGATGAGAAAAACAGAAGGCATGTGATGAATATGTGATAAATTGAGAGATCCCAAAAGACTGGTCTGAAGGTGGGAAAGGGAGGCTTCATATTAAAAACAGCTAGAGTTCCGAGTATTTAGAGACCCTCTTTCACAATGGGAACACTCTTCTGAGCTGCTAAGTGTTTACTCACTTAACTTCACAAGACTACGAACTCTCTCTGCTTACCATGTTGCTTTCCACCGGGGTTGGGGGGGCGGCATTTCCTACTGATAAGAGTACAGAGTGGAAGTTAATCTTGTCTTCTCTCTGCCAGCATCCTGTGGTACCCTTAGCTACTTCAGTTTTCTGTATAAAGTTGGAAAAAATCATCTAAGATATCTGTGTACTTCTAAATATCCGGATAGTTGTAGTCTGAGAAACAGCATGTCAATCACATGAAATTTACAGTTGTTCTACTGTTTTCAGGCGTGATAAACACTCACGCTGTGTGCACAGCTGAGTACACTAGAACATTGATGCTGGGTGTCAGGACCATGCCTACAGAGGATGAGCAGGTCCTGGCACCTGCTGTAGCAGTGAAATCACTGTTCTGCATTCTTCCACCGCCCTGCCTGACAGCCTGCCCCCCTTGCAAGGCGATGCATGTCCACCATTCTGGCCATACATCACTGCCAGCATGGTCGCTGAGGCTGGGACAGTCGTGGAACTCAGGGACACATCTGCTCCTCTGTTCTTTCTATAGCTTTTTCTCTTTGAATATGGGAGAGTAATTCTGGGGAACTGGAGGGACCTGACATCTGAATGAATCTGTGGATTCACATAGTGAATGTGAATATAGTGAGTATATTCAATTTCAGAGTCCGATGAAACAAGAACCAAATTTCCTTTCCTTCCGTTAAAAAATTAATAAGCTATTGCCTCTTAGTAAAGAATCATAGTTTCAATAGTAAATAATCCAAAAAGACACAGCAACTCAATTTTGAGATGAACTGGAAGCTATCTAGAGAATTAATGTAGCAAACTCATTATGTTTTCAAATAAGTACTTCTGAAAATTCACGTCAGTAAAGCCACAATTTCTGATCATTTAAAATATAAAATTTGGAATGCTCTGTATCTGGAAAACATGCCCAGGAAAATGAATAAATCATGCTTGTTGACAATGCAGAGGAAAGAATGTTGAAGCATGTCGGTCATTATGCTAGTTGTCCATTGTTGGTTTAAAAGGATTGCATTTTCCCAGGTGTCACAGAAATTTCCTTCTACTGAGCATGGTGTGTTAGGGGTCTTCAGAAGCTAGTGCAGCTCAGGTCTTGTAAGATAGTGAGTGGCCAGCTTCCTGTGGGTCAGGAGTGTTTGGTCACACTCATCTTCTTCACCAGGACCAAAGAGTGATTCTTCAGGTGTATTCCAAAGGCCTGTAGGCATTCTCCGTACTAAAGGGTTCTATTCAGAAAAATGACCACTCGGGTATATGTTTGTTTCATTCTGTTGGAGCTGTGGTTTGAGGGCCACAGATTTTACTCCCTTTTGTCCACTAATTTGTGGTCTCAGGCAAGCCATTTACTTCCTCTTTACTCTGTTTCCTCATCCAAACAATGGGTATTGTTTGTGGGAAAACTGCAACACTGTAGTGTACATGACAGCCTTTGTCTGTAGATGGGCAGTGTGCTAGTATTCAATATTAGTATTCCTTGACTCATGCCCCATTCCCTCATATCAAATGTTTTTTACCCTCATGATGCATAGTTACCACACTTATCAGAAGAGCTTTCAATCTTTAGCTGCTGGAAGGAGCAGATTCACAGAATCACGTAAATTCTCTGAAATTTCCGCCTCTTTAAGAAACTTATGAATGACAGCCCTGAATGCCTTTACTGATTAGCTGTGCACTCTAAGAACCCTTGAGAACCATCTCTTAGACAGCTTACTCTTCAGAAGAAGTGGGGGCAGTGGTATATAATGGGACTGTGAGGCAGTTTATTAGGGCCGTGGCAGATAATGACCACCGCAGTGACACCAGCAGCAGGAGTGATGACTGAGAGGACTGGCATCCAGCGATCAATCAGCAAATACCAAGTCCTGGGATGAGTACTTTGAGGGACTGTCTCATTTAGTCGTCAAGACAATTTTGCCAGATAAAGTTCTCAAAACAGAGGTTGTCCCATAATAAGCCCTCTGTGAACACTCCACATGGTTTTGCCTCTTGGTATTCAAGGTCCTCTGTTCCCTTATACCCCTTTTCCCAGCTCAGTCAGGTTCTCATTACTGTAGCCATGAAAACCTCTCTCTCCAGATCCTTCTCAAAGTGCAAGATCCTGTCCAGGTTTTGTCTTCTTTAAAATGTGCCCCCATCTCTTCACTACACACTGATCCTGCCCTGTCTGGTCCTCTAGTTTACGTTGTAATTTTGACTTCGTGGGTTGAAAAGCGCCTCGGGTTACAGTCAGTTTGTTGGTTTTCTCAGTCGTCCTCAATGCCCAGTGTATTATTGTATATGGAGCAGGCACTTAAAAATGTGTTGAAATAATGAAATGATGACTATAGGGGAGGAAGCTTGACTATAACCGGAGAGAAGAGAGGGTGTGTGTGTATTGTCAGCATGGGGGACAATTTCAGGTAGGAGCTAAAAATAACTGAAATCAATAAATGGAAAACATGTTTGTATTTAAAGATAGATGGTCATTACCCAGCAAGATTATAGGTTTATTATGCTGTCATAAGGCTAAAAAGGAGCTCCTGACTAAAGAAGCATCATTTAAATTTAAAATAAAAAAGCACTCGGGCAATGCACCTCAACAGCAAGGGACGCTAATAATTCAAGAACGAGCTTGTCTACCTGCACAGTATCTGAGCACAGCAGGCATTTGGGAAGGACAAGAAGATGTGAGACTCTGTGGTTCAAGGTCAATGTTCCCTTGCTAGTGTCTCATTTTTCTCGGAGCAAGTGCCAGGCTTTCCCAGAAAACCTGCGTGGAGACATTGGTTCCTGATAGCTCAGCAGATAACCTTGTGCATGTATGGCTGCCAGTCCAGAAGTCCCCTCTTAATTTTCTGTAAAGAGAACTCCAATAGGAAGGTCTTGAATTAAGGTACAATGAGGAACATTCCTTACTCCCAGAGACACCCTCTGACATGTAGCCGGGTGATGACCTTCCTCCTGGCTGCCACCCAGGATTCTCTGGTTGACTTCTCTTCCCAGCCTGCTCCCTGCTTCCCGTCTGGTACACCTTACCATCACTTTTGGGTTTGTAACATTGACAAGTGTAGTGAGGACAGCCCACAGGCTTTGCTCTTTTAGTGCCATATGCTCCTGTGGTGTGTATGCTAAAAAGTGCAGCCACTCGCTGCCAGCCCACCTCCAGCTTCTCCACATGAGCCAAAACTTCCCACCCAGATGGTGCCATTTTATTTGAAATATTGCACATTTTTGTAAAGCAGGATGGATGAAATGGAAAATAATTTCATATCTTAACATAGTAAGAAAGCTCTCCCCTCTCCCTCAGGGTACATGTGACTAAAAGGACTAGCTACTATCTCCTTTTGATTAAATTAACAAAACCAGAGTGCTCAACCAGACGGTCTTATTATCACAGGGTGGAGGTCTTATCATCAAGGATCTGGTCCAATGTAGTACATAAAAGACTGTCAGTAAATATTTGGTGAACTTATAGTTTATTCACTAGTTTAAATAATACCTGTCATTTCTCTCTTTTTGTGTGGTAGGTTTGTAAGTATGTGTCTTCCAGAACCCTGGGAGAGGGGCCTTGCCTTGCTGCCCCTTTCAGATCATCCCATGGAGTCCCCACCTTTGCCAACATTAGAAACATCATGTTAGGATGCCTGGGTAGCTCAGACAATTAGGCGTCCGCCTTTGGCTTAGATCTTGATCCCAGGATCCTGGGATTGAGTCCCACTTTGGGCTCTTGCTCAACAAGGAGTCTGCTTCTTTCTCTGCTCCCCTCTGCTTCTGCTTGTGCGCACTCGCTCTCTCTCTCTGACACATAAATAAATAAAATCTTGAATGAATGGATAAATAAATAAATAAATAAATAAGCACATCACTTTACTCACCTGAGTCTAACTTGCTTCACTAATATTAGGGAGAAGACATAAATCTCCCGGCTAAACTCGAGGAACAGTTGACATAAGTATCAGATAAAATACATGGAGGTCAAAGCACTGGCCTTGGTAAATTATACAGTGCTGGGGGCATTTAAGAATGTGGAAACTGGCACCCCGCACCCAGGTTTGAGTTTTGCAATGCTGTTTATAACCATATTACTTTGAGAAATGCTTGTAATTCCCATGATTCTCTTTGCTTCCTTCATTTTCTCTCTCTCTCTCTCTCTCTCTTTTTATATTTTTTTGCCTCCTTCTCTTTTTTTCCCTTCCTCTGTGTTCACCTGTTTTGTTTCTTAAATTCCACATATGAGTGAAATCATATGGCATTTGTCTTTCTCTAACTGACTTATTTTGCTTAACATAATACATAATTTTCATCCTTGTTGCTGCAAATGGCAAGATTTCATTCTTCTTATGGCTAAGTAATATTCCATTGTGTATATATACCACACCTTCTTTATTCATTCATCAGTCAGTAGACACTTGGGCTCTTTCCATAATTTGGGCTACTGTTGATAAAGGTGCATATTACATTTTGTTATAACTCATATTTCATTTCATTCACATTCTTCCAATATGTTGCAGGCATTATTTTTGCTATTGTCTTTCATATTAAAACTGAACTATGGCTCTAATGAAAACTAGGTTCCTTTTTTTCTTCTTGTGGTGACTGACTGATGGCTTCCACATACATAATAAGGGAGGGAGAGGAGTTAAAGACCATGAAAACTGGACATATTCTTTGGATTAGGAGCATTTCATTAATGATCTCAGGAGCTCTATGAGATAAACATTGTATTTCCCATTTTATAGTTGAGAAACTGAAGCTCCATTTTTAGTGACCTCTCCAAAATCTAACAGAGGGAAAAATAAGGACTGGAACCCAAGTCTACCCAAACAGGGAACTGTCTCATATGCCTAACTTCATAAAGTAAGAAGAGAATATCAGGGTCACTAAATATGAGAGCAAAGTCAGAGGCACTCCCCACTATAATCTTTGTTAATATCAGGGATTCTTGGATAGAAAGTAGACAGAATAGGAGGTTGGCTTGTAAGATGCCATTTTCAAACATAAAATTATACCTTAAAGAAGACATTTGAACAGATAGCATTTCAGTCTTGCTCATTGGAAATATTTGCTCTGTCTCAGTAAGTGAACTTCCCTAGTTATCTATGCTTTTATAATACCTATGCTCTGAGCATTGGCCATATACATTTACTCATTATTTATTTATTAGAGAGAGAGAGAAAAAGATCACAAGTGGGGGAGGGGGTGAGCAGAGGGAGAAGCAGACTCTCAGTTGAGCAGGAAACCTGACATGGACTCGATCCCAAGACCATGAGATAGTGATCTGGGCTAAAGGCAGACACTTAACAGGACTGAGCCACCCAGGTACTCCACATTTAATAAAATTTATAGGCCACTTAACAATATTTGAGTGAAAATTGTAAAGGTGAAACATGACATATTTTAAAATAAGCTTCTCATTCTCCAGATTAAAGCACTATTTAAATAGCAGAGCATCAGAATGGAAACCCACAGATACTGACTCTGTGCCATGCTTTACCATGCCTTCAGCCCAGCACAGACAAAACATTTTCTAGCAAGAAGGAAAGAGAGGAGTGGAAGATTTGGGGGAGGGTAAGTGGGATGCTAAGAGTGATCCTATATGTCACACATTTTGAGTCAGGTCATCTACTGCCTTTACCTCTGGTATGGCCATTCGGTTTTATTATCTTTATGTGACAGGACACGAAACTCAGAAAAGTCATACACTAAGTCCAGACTCTGGATGATCTGACTTCATAGAAGACCACCTTGCCTCCCAGGAGAGCCAAGGTTGTTCTGTCACTACATGTTAAAAGACATTTCTCATGTAGAAATTCATTTATTAAAAGACACCCTAGCAGTGATCAATAAAAACCATTGATATTGATTTTATAAAGAAAGCAGTAATTTTCCATAGGACATCTCCTTATAAGTGACCCTAAATAACAGTTAAAACCATAACATTAAGAAGGTATGTGGGGCATGACTGAATTAATTATGATAAGGTCTATAAATCTGAGGTGTATAGAAAGTAATTAACATAGATTTCCCCTACATATTCAGAGGCATTTGGCCTCTGAAAACCTGCTGATACTGTTTGGAATGTTTCATGCCCTAGAGATCCCTCAGGGAGCATTCTCTTGGTAAAACAGTCCTCTTAATTCAGTTTTAGTTGAAAGTAGAATTGTTCTAAACTTCATGTTATAATGGAAAGAATAATTTGGCCTTAAAGGCAAAGTTTTTGGTCTCTTTTGAAAATTACTGTCCCCTCAGGTGGAAGAAGAAACAATTTATGTGTTTAAAAATCTCTCAAGATGAGAATAAAGAAGAACTGAGTTTCACCTACTGTGCTAGATTACATTTTGTGCTGTGATGTGTATAAGGAAGAACTCAGCCAGCTTTATTTACATAATGCACTTATAATGAAAAACTAATGGCACAGTGGCAAACAAAAGTCAACAAACTTAGCTGTGTTTTAGCCATTGAAATTGAATGTATTTTAAAAATGAAAACCATTTTGAATTTTCAAAAGATGTAATTACAATGATGGATTTCTCAAAATGACCCTGTAGAAAAGTTGAAGAAGCTTTATCTTTTGTTTTACACAGTGAAGAGGAAGAAATAAAAAAGTATAAAAAAATGCTTAAAAGCAAGCAACTCCAGGTAGGATTAAAATGAATTGCCAGTCACAAAAAAAGACCAACCTGTATTATGTGCGAGTCTGTCAAAAAGATCTGTTATGTATATTCATCTATGCTATTTTATTTGCACTATATTTTGAACAAAGCACCAGAATAAAAGCTAAGTCAAGTCAAAGATTTTTGTCCACTTTTTTCCTATTACCTTTAATGTCTAGAACAGTCCTTTTACATATTAGATGCTCAACAAATATGTAAAGAATAAGTGAATGAAAAAAAAATTCAATAGTTCAAAGGTTGTTACAAACACATTTGGATTTGTATTACAAACACACTCATGGATTTGATACAAAGTTGAAGAGAAATGCTCTTGTTTCTTGTCTTTTAGATACACAAAGATGAAGACAGCAACCAACATTTATATATTTAACCTGGCGTTGGCAGATGCTTTGGTTACTACAACCATGCCCTTCCAGAGCACGGTCTATCTGATGAATTCGTGGCCATTTGGGGATGTGCTGTGCAAGATAGTCATTTCCATTGACTATTATAACATGTTTACCAGCATATTCACCTTGACCATGATGAGTGTGGACCGATACATTGCTGTGTGCCACCCCGTCAAAGCTTTAGACTTCCGCACCCCCATGAAGGCAAAGATCATTAACATCTGTATTTGGCTCTTATCATCATCTGTTGGCATATCTGCGATAGTCCTTGGAGGGACCAAAGTCAGGGAAGGTAAGAACAGTCATGTTCATCTCATTTTTACAATCCTACTTCTAATTAGACAAACTCTTAGTTTGGAAATGAGTAGGACACATATCTAGGGGAAAAATCAAAAACCAGTGGAAACATAAGGCATAAATCCATGGAAGGTGAGAAACATAACACTTTTATGCTTTCTATGTCTAAACATAGGATGGATAAAGACATTACCCAAACATAGATGCCCAAGCTATCTGCTACTCTGGAAAAGTTTATCGGAATCTGGAGAGATGGGGATGAAGCAGGGAACCACAGGCATGTGGATTTTTAGAATACAATCTATTGCATGCTGGCAATTGTAAGATACACCTACTTGGTCCTCTTCTTTCTCCTTAAAAAAGGACGCTAAATCATTAGAAACCTATGCTGACTCTTTACGCATTTTCTTTAGGGATTAATCTCCATGTCACCATTATAACTCCTTGATTTGGTTGTGGGACATTCAGAATTGGGTTCACTGATGGATGATAGTACACAGGAGCAAAACTTAGATTTTGGTTATACTGTTCTTACCCAATGCAAACAGGATACCTGATATTTTCCCAGTATTACTAGGGTAGTGGTTCTCACCCTGGGCTGCATGTTGGATTCACCTGGGTACTTCAGAAAATACAGATAATCCTTGAATAATGTTGGTGCACCAACCCCAGGCAGCCAAAATTCTTGTATTACCTTTGACTCCCCAAACTTAACTACTGATAGTGTACTGTTGACTCAGAAGCTTTACTGATAACATAAATAGTTGATTAGTACATATTATATTTTATATGTTTGTATGCTGTATTCTTACAATAAAGTAAGCTGGAGAAAATAAAGTGTAATGGAGAAAATCATAAGGTAAAGAGAATTAATTTTTAGTACTGTTCTGTAATTAAAAAGAAAAAACTGCATGTACGTGCACATGTGCAGTTTAAACCCATGCTGTTCAAGGACTATACTGCTGCCTCGGTCCCACGCCTGGAGGCTCTGGTTTAATTGACCAGAGGCACAGTCTTTGTATCGAGGTATTTTTAAAGATTGACTGACTGATTGATTGATTGATTGATGGGGGATGGGTATAAGGAGGGGAGAAGGAAACCTAAGTGGGGCTCGATCCCAAGATCCTAGCTGAGGCCAAGAGTCAGATGCTTAACATCTGTGCCACCCAGGCACCCCTGGGTGTTAAGATTTTTAAGATGTCCCTAGGTACTCTAATCTGGCCAGGGTGAGGACTACTGTCCCATCAGTTTTACTTTACTAGTAAAAGTAAAGCTATGAAAATATCTTTGGTCTTAGTAGAAATCCACTGGGGAGAGGGGAACGGAACCATCACTTTGGACTTTATAAATGCTGTTTATTGTTGTAGCAGTTCTCTAAAAAGTCTAGTTTATTAGGGAGGCCCATAAGACTTGTAAATACAGATAATTGAATATGTGTAGTAGGGACCTACCAGATCATAGAAAGGGCAGGTGCTAAAATCATAGCTTCTCCAGTATAGTCCACATTTGTAATGAAACACAATCTTTTCCCTCTTAAACTATAAAATGAATTTCCAGCTTAGCTGTGGAAGGTGTTAAGCTATAATATTTGGTAAATTTTAAGATATGCCAAACTTTATCAGAGAAGCATTTTAAAATATGATTAATTATACACAGGATTTTGTTTCTTTGTGTATACAACAAATGGATATATAGTTGCAAGGAATGCTTTAGCCTAGGGTGTTGATGTTTCATAACTGGATTCAAAAGGAGAGGCTGCATATACCCCATGAGGACTAGAAGAATGGGCCAAGTGATAAAAGAAGGTTACAATTTTCCCTAGGCAAGTGAGGAACTGATTTTGATATTTCATGACATACTTGCAGACTTAGCCACTGGACTCCTCTAATCATTGTCAGAAAAATGACATCCTAGAAGCAATGAATTTCAATTCAGTTTTTGAAAGACGAAATGAAGATAAATGTAGATTTTCCAGGAAGAAGTTGCTGTAGATGAATGTGTGCAGATGCCATGGAAGAAAGGATCCACCAGTGTTGGGAGATTAATTTGTGCAGCAGAGGGGAAAATGGGAAAAATTAAAGTAGTTTTGTAGAGAGCTCATTTCTTTCTTTGTTTCTTCTTCTATTTTTAATTATAAGAAGATGATTCTTTAAACAATTTTCTAAAGCGGATTTTGAGTATGTGATGAAAGATTGTCTCTGAACCATCTAGTACATTGATTTTTGAGTGCTGAATGACACTCCTTGTCAAGACTGTTGGGTGACCAAGAGGAGTATTTTAGGCAATCTCTGCACCCTGAATCAGAACTGAATGACATTGGTAGTTTATACTGTCATGTTTCTGGAGAATGCTTACTGAAGGAAATCAGGCATCAACTACCTTAGAACACGTCCACCTTGATGAGAAATTTCAGTTAATGCTTCTGAGTTTCTTTCTGGTTTCTTTTTGGTTAAGACCACAGATTCTGGAATCAAAGTGCCTGGGATTGAATCCTGATTTCATCATTTATGGACACTATCCTTTTGGAGACATTACTTAGATTTCTGTCCCTCAATGTCCTTATCTGCATAATAGGGGTAAATAATAGTGTCTACCTCCTAGGGTGTTTTCCAGATCTAATGAGTCAGTGCATGGAAAGTTAAGAAGCAGGGCCATGTCTAGTAAGCCATTGATAAATGTTAACTAGCATCTTTATCTGACATAGTGATTTTAACTGGTCCTGCCTTATTGCTTATGTTTTTTAACATCTGTAGGGTATTCATTCAATATGAGGGCTCTTGTGTGCAGCAAGAATTTCACTTGATGGGTATATGATGTTAAATATAACATTTTACACAGTATACATGTGTGTACTATTTATTTTGGGAATTCATAGTCTGTTTATTACCACTACTATAATTACTAAGTTATGGTAATGACTACAAACAGAAACAGAATTATTCTTAACAAAAAGAATAGAAACAAGGCAAGCTTTAGTTTAGATATTAGAACTAAATCCATAATTATGACAGCCTTGAGACATTGGAACATGTGCTAGAGAAAGCTACAGCCTTTTAATATTACTATAAAGAGAAAAGAAACTTTAGAAAACCACTTTATGAACATAGACGAGCAAAAAGTAGTGCATATTTCATGTGAACAACTCAGTGAGTTAGAGATAAATATACACCATCACCCCATCAAGACCACAGACATGTCACCTCCTAAAGTTTCTTTCTGCCTTGTTTATTATTTTTCTTATGTGATAAGAAAATTTAGCATAAGAGCTATCCTCTTAGCAAATGTTGAGTATGCTATACAATATCATTAGCTATAAAATCTATCTGCATAGTAGATCTACAGAACTTTTTTAAAAAAGATTTTACTTATTTAATTGACAGAGAGAGAGATCACAAGCAGGCAGAGAGGCAGGCGAGGGCGGGGGAAGCAGACTCCCTGCTGAGCAGAGAGCCCGATGGGAGACTCGATCCCAGGACCCTGCTGAAGGCAGAGGCTTAACCCACTGAGCCACCCAGGGGCCCCTCTAGAGAACTTTTTTACTTGCTTAACGGTAATCTTTGGCCATTGCCTCCCATCCCTCCTGCCCCAAGGTCCTGGAGACCACAGTTCTACCCCTGCTTCTATGAAATTCCACATATAAGGGAGATCATATAGTTTTTGTTTTTCTGTGTCTGGCTTATTTCATTTAGCGTAATGTTCACCAGATCTATCCATGTGGCCACAAATGGCAGGATTTCTTTCATTTTAATAACTGAATAATATTCCATTGTGTATGTGTATATACACATCATATACCACATTTTCTTTATCCATTCATCCATTGGTGCACAGTCCCCCCCCCCACCAATATCTTGGCTATTGTAAATAATGCTGAAGTGAACATGGGAGTACAGATATCTTTGAGATATTGATTTCATTTCCTTTGGACATATACCAAGTGGAACTACTGGATTATATGATAGCTCTATTTTCAACTTTTTGAGGAACCTCCATACTGTTTGCCAGAGTGGCCGTACCAGTTCGCGTTCCCACCAATGGAGCTTCCCTTTTCTCCATATCCCTGCCGACACTTACCTTTTTTTAGATATTTGACAATAGCCACAGTAAGAAGTATGAAGTGATATCTCATTGTGATTTTATTGGCACTTCTCTGATGATTGGTGATGTTGAGCACCTTTTTATAATCCTGTTGGCAGTTTGTAAGTCTTCTTTGGAGAAATGTCTATTTAGGTTCTTTGCCCATTTTAAATCAGGTTATTTGCTTTCCTGCTATTGAGTTGTATGATTTCCTTGTATATTTTATTTATTTATTTATCTTTTAAGATTTTATTTATTTATTTGACAGACAGAGATGACAAGTAGGCAGAGAGGCAGGCAGAGAGAGGAAGAAGCAGGCTCCCTGCTGAGCAGAGAGCCAGAAGTGAGGCTCGATCCCAGAACCCTGGGATCATGATCTGAGCTGAAGGCAGAGGCTTTAACCCACTGAGCTACCCAGGTGCCCCATGATTTCCTTATATATTTTAGATATTAACGCCTTATCAGATACATGATGTGCAAATATTTTCTTCCATTTTGTAGGTTGCCTTTTCATTTTGTTGTTTCCTTTGCTATGCAGGAGGGGTTTTTTGTTTGTTTGTTTGTTTTGGGTTTTTGGTTTTTGTTTGTTTTTAGTTTGAATTAGTTTGATGTAATCTCACTTGTTTATTTTTGGTTCATTTCTTGTACTTTTGGTGTCATTAAAAAAAAAAAAACAAACATTGCCAAGACCAGTATCAAGAAGCTTTTCCTTTATGTTATCTTCTAGAAGTTTTGTGGTTTTATTTACATTGTCTTTAATCCATTTTGAGTTGATTTTTATGTATGGTGTAAGATAAGTGTCCCTTCTTTTCATTCTTTTACATGTGGATATCCCATTTTCCCAGCACCATTTATTGAAGAGCCTATCCTTTCCCCATTCTATTTGTGGCATCCTTATTGAAGATTACTTAATTGTATATGTGTGGGTTTATTTCTGGGCTCTCTATTCTCCATTCCATTGGAATATGTGTCTGTTTTCTATGCCAGCACCAGACTGTTTTGATTATTATAGCTTTGTAATATAATTTGAAATCAGGAATTGTGATTTCTAGCTTTGTTCTTGCTCAAGATTCCTTTGACAATTCAGCATCTTTTGTGGTTCCATATGAGTTTGAGGATTATTTTTTCATTTTGTTTTGTTTTGTTTTGAGAGAGAAAGAATGACTGAGTGCAGTGTGGGGAGAAGCAGAGGGAGAGGGAGAGAGAATCTTACCCAGGTCCATGCTCAGCCTTACACATGGGGCTCAATCTCACAATGTTGAGATCATGACTTGAGTCTAAATCAAGAATTGTACACTTAACTGACTGAGCAACACAGGTGCCCCTGAGGATTATTTTATTCTGTTGCCTTGAAAAGTGCTTTTGGGTTTTGATAGAGGTTGTACTGAATTTTTAGATTGTTTTGTGTGTATAGAGATTTTAATAATGTTAATTCTTTTGATCCATGAACATAGGATATCTTTCCATTTATTTGTATCTTCTTAAATTTCTTTCATCAATGTTTTATAGTTGTCAGTATACAGATATATTAGGTTTATTTGCAGATTAACATAAATGTCATTATTTTATTTCTTTTTAAGATAGTTTATTGTTAGTGTATAGAAATGCAACCAGTGAACCATGAGAGACTATGGACTCTGAAAAACAATCTGAGGGGTTTGAAGTGGTGGGGGCGGGGTGGCAGGTTAGGGTACCAGGTGGTGGGTATTATAGAGGGCACGGATTGCATGGAGCACTGGGTGTGGTGCAAAAAATAATGAATACTGTTATGCTGAAAATAAAAAATAAATAAATAAAAAAGAAATGCAACCAGTTTTTGTTGATTTTGAATTCTGCAACTTTACTGAATTAGTTTTTTCTAATATTGTTTTAATGGAGCCTTTGGGGTTTTCTATATGTAAGATTGTGTCAACTCCAAACAAATTTTACATTTTTCTTTCTGATTTGGATGCCTTTTATTTATTTTCTTGCCTAAGTGCTATGGCTAGGATTTCCAGTACTATGTTGAATAAAAGTGGTGAGAATGAGCATCTTTGCTTTGTTCCTGAGCTTAAAGGAAAAGCTTTCAATCTTTCACCATTGAGTAGGATATAGCTATGGGCTTGTCATATATGGCCTTATTATTTTGAGGTACATTTCTTCTATACTTACTATGTTGAGATATTTAATCATGAATAAATCTTGAACTTTTGTCAAATATTTTTCTGCATCTATTGTGATGATCTTTTTATTTTTAATTTTTTTTTTAAGATTTTATTTATTTGACAGACAGAGATCACAAGCAGGCAGTAGGCAGGCAGAGAGAGGAGGAAGCATGCTCCCTGCTGAGCAGAGAGCCCAATGCGGGGCTCAATCCCACGACCCTGAGATTATGATCTGAGCCAAAGGCAGAGGCTTAACCCACTGAATCACCCTGGCACCCCGATCTTTTGATTTTTAATTTTTCATTCTATTAATGTGGTGTATCACATTATTTGACTTGTATATGTTAAGCCATACTTGCCTTCCAGGGATAAATCCCACTTGATTATAATATATGATTCTTTTCTTGTGCTGTTGAATTTGGTTTGCTAGTGTTTTGTAGGACTTTTGCATCATGTTCATCAGAGATATCGTGGTGTCCTTGTCTGGTTTTGGTATCAAGTTAATGCTAGCCTTATAAAATGAGTTTGGCAGTATACTTTCTTCTTCAACTTTTGAAAAAGTTTGAAATGTATTGGTATCCTTTTTAAATGCTTGATAGAACTCACAAGTGAAACAATCTGGCACTTGATTTTCCTTTGTTGGGAGGTTTTTGATGTGGTCTCAATCTATTTGTTATTGGTCTGTCAGATTTTCTGTTTCTTTATGATTCAGTTTTGTAGGTTGTATGTTTCTGGGATTTACCCATTTTTTTCTAGGTTATGCAATTTGTTGACATGTAATTGTTTATAGTAGTCTTTTATGATCCTTTGTATTTCTGTGTTATCTCTTGTAATGTATTTTCTTTGATGTAGTCTTCTCTCCTTTTTTCCTGGTCTAAGGGTTTGACTTTTTTTATCTTCAAAAAAACTGGGTTTTTTTTCCCCCTACTGTTTTCTGGTCTCTATTTCATTTATTTCTGCTCTTTTCTTTATTTCCTTCCTTCTACTAACTTTGGGCTTTATTCATTCTTCTTTTTCTAGTTCCTTAATATGTAAAGCTATGTTATTTATTTCTTAATGTAGGTGGTTATCACTATAAACTTCCTTCTAAGAACAACTTTTACTACATCCCATAGTTTTAGTATATTGTATTTCTATTTATTCATCTCAAGCATTTTAAAATTTTTCATTGATTTCTTCTTTGACCCTTAGTTGTTCAGGAGTGTATAATTTAATTTCTACAGATTTGTGAATTTTCCAATTTTCTTCCTATTTAATGTCTATTTTCATGTGGTCAGAAAAGATACTTGATATGATTTCAGTCTTCTTAAACTTGTTAAGGCTTGACTTATGGCATAATGTATGTTCTATACTGGAGAATATTTCATGTGCACTTAAGAATAATGTGTATTCTGTTTCTTGTTAATGGAATGTTTTGTATATGTTTGTGAAGTCCATTTTATTTTTTAATGTATTATTTATTTTTTAAATGATTTTATTTATTTGTTTATTTATTTACTTATTTATTTTGGTGGGGGGGGGAGCAGAAGGAGAGGGAAAGGGAGGAGAAAAGAATCTTATGCAGACTCCATGGTGAGCCCCACCCAGAGCTCAATTTCATGATCCCTGTAATTGTGACCTGAGCCAAAACCAAAAGACAGACACGTTATCAACTGAGCCATCCAGGCCTCGCCCACCACCCCATTTAATTTATAGTGTTGCTCAAGTCTACTGTTTCCTAATTGATTTTATATCTAAATGATCTATCCATTGTTGAAAGTGGGATATAGAAGTGCCCTATTCTGGGTGTTATATGTAAACAATTACTTTTGGAGCACTACATCAAAAACTAATGATGTATTTTATGGTGACTAACATAACACAATAAAAAAATAGTGCCCTATTATTGCTATCTCTGTCTCCTTTCGGTTCTGTTAATATATGCTTCATATATCTAGCTACTCCAATGTTGGATGCATATATACTTACAATTGTTGCATCCTTTTGATAACTTGGTTCTTTTATCATCGTATAGTGACTTTGTTTCCTCTTATGACAGATTCTAAGTTGAAGCCAGTTTTGTCTGATGTATGAATAACTACTTCTGGCGGCGCCTGGGTGGCTCACTGGGTTAAGCCTCTGCTTTCAGTTCAGGTCATGGTCTCATGGTCCCAGGGTCCTGGGATTGAGCCCTGCATCAGGCTCTCTGCTCAGCAGGGTGTCTGCTTCCCCCTATCTCTCTGCCTGCCTCTCTGCCTACTTGTGACCTGTCTGTCAAATAAATAAATAAAATCTTAAAAAAAAAAAAAAAAGAATAGATACTTCTGCTCTCTTTTGGTTTCCATTTGCATGGAATATCTTTTTCTATCCTTCAGTTTCAACCTATGTGTGTCATTAAAGCAAAAGATACATTTTTTTTTTGAAAGAGAATATTTAATAAAAAGTGGTGCATGTGGGCTTAAATTTCCTTGATGATTGCCTCAGTATTCTCCTTTATCTTTGTTGGTATAAGCTTAGTTTCACTGACATTTCTGGAGGATATTTCTAACTCTATCACTGAATGTTTTCCAAAGCCTTATAAAAGTAGTGGTCGTTGATTATTTCACCCATTTACCAAATATTTATTGAGCTCCTACAACATGCAGGACAATTCAAGAGGAAGCTGATTAAACATCAGCTCTTAGGTTGCCTTACTTATCTCAGCAGATTGCTCTTCCATAATAACTACTGTAATCACTCCCCATGTTCAAGGGTTTCCCTGTGGTATTCATTTATTCACTTATTTAACAATTTGTACTCCTTAAGCACCTTATGTTCTTAGTTGAAGATTTGTATTCCTTAAGCATCCTATGTTCTTTCTACCCTATGTGGCAAGGATTATATATTGAGGACAGCAGGCTGGTTATCCACCCTAAGGTAGTATGCATTCTGGATGGAGAGAAAAATACCAGGAAAGGTAACATATTTTTACAGAAGAGATTCTTTCTAGCCTCTGTCATTTTATAATGATTAAAAAATAATTTGATTATAATATATAGAGAGAATATAAGTTGCAAGGGACAGAACTATTCAAATGGATCAGACTCTGTATAAATGTCTCTTATGTGACATTTAAACTGAAGCCAACCTCAAGAAAGAGACAATGTTGGTATACACAAAAGCTAAGCATGGAAAGGACAAAACAAAACTAAACATGTTCCCTACTTCAAGGAGACTAGTTTCAATAGGCAAGTCAAATCCACTCTGGTCTATTTTTAAAATTCAGATTTTTGCAAAGTACACCTGTCAAAAGTTGCTTAATAAATACTTTTTTAATAATAGTGATGGTTTTTTAAAAAATGACTTTAACTATTAGTATTCCCATGAACACTAAAAGCACAAATTTTAAAAGATGCTTGTTTGTTTCTAATAGTCTTCATAGTAATAATACTTAAACAATGATTTTTTTCCAGAGAATCAAAAATTACAGGTTATTCTGGAAGTTTGCATTTACTAATGAAAGGTTTTATCTGATTTAGTTGATAAAAGATAAATTTCTGAGATAGTCATCTTAATTGGGCAAAATGATTATATTCTTTGTATTGTAAGTATGTCTAATTGAAATTCTAAGATGGTACATTTTGTTTTTACTTAGAGATATTTGATTAAGATTACGTTAAAATATTTTAGAAAATGCAAATAGAGATGTTTCACTACTTAAAAGTATTCTTGTTCTATTTTTGAAGTAATTTTTCTCAATGTCAGAAGAATATATCATTATAAAAATTTTTATCTTATTGCCCATGATTACTTTATAAGTAAGGAAGGATCAGATCACGACAAAGAATTTTTCCTGCTCTGTGCTCAATGATTTCTCAGAGGGAAGAGGAAAAAAATGTGGGCTGGCTCATTCTTGAGGAAGAAGGGAGCCCCCGAGCGGGTGAGCAGGCCCCCCAAGAAAGTATCCAAAAAGTGCTTATTCCTGGATCTCTGTTTTTTCTGGTCTCTGCTCTTTCCACTACGAAGGGCACTCTGAAGAAATACTATCCAGCAAAGAGAAGCAGAGCAAATAACACAATTTTCCAATTGATCAAATAAAATATTTGTTTTATCTGCTACATAGTGTTGATAAAAATGAAAAATATGTCTCACTTATGAATTTCCTTCATGATGGTGTTAATGAAGATGATTTTCTTCCCCCTTTTGCTCCCTTTCCTTGTTCTGTTTTTTTTTTCTTTTTTCTTCCTCCTCCTCTTCCTTCCCTCCAAATTTACTCATGTTTCAACAACCCCTTAATCAACCCCAGTCACAATTCCTGCATCATATTTAGATACATTTTGTATAAATTTTTACTGGCCCACATAATGTTTTTTTGTAAATCACTCGATATTTTCAGACAGGTTGGCTTTTGCTAAATTGAATGGCTATATCTGAAACATTTACTCCTTTATTACAAACAGATACTAGCTTTTATTGTCACAGCCTTAGATCTGGGAGAATTAATGATTGGAATCGCAAGTAAGGGCTTATGCTATAAATTACCAGTTTAGTTCTTCTGAAAGTCATTCACATAAAGCTGGTTTCCACAACTACATAATTCCTATCACTAGCTAGTAATATGTATTTCATAGCATTGCATATGTTAACAATAAATGGTGACTTTCTGGCTTCATTGATCAAAGCATGGATAGGATGGTTAATATACATAGCATTCATTCCTAATTTGTGATCTACATTAGGTAATATCATCTCACCATAATTGGATCTTGGTACCCAGACATATTAAAACTCACTTTTAGAATGCTTTGCAGCCACAGTAATAAGAAAATATTTTCTTTTTGTGCTTCTGTTTGTTTTGTTCACCTTGTCCAGATGTGGATGTCATTGAGTGCTCCTTGCAGTTCCCAGATGATGATTACTCCTGGTGGGACCTTTTCATGAAGATCTGTGTCTTCGTCTTTGCCTTTGTGATCCCTGTCATCATCATTATCATCTGCTACACCCTGATGATTCTGCGCTTGAAGAGCGTCCGACTCCTTTCTGGCTCCAGAGAGAAAGATCGCAACCTCCGTCGGATCACCAGGCTGGTTCTGGTGGTGGTGGCGGTCTTTATCATCTGTTGGACCCCCATTCACATTTTCATCCTTGTGGAGGCTCTGGGGAATGCTTCTCACAGCACGGCTGCCCTTTCCAGCTATTATTTCTGCATTGCCTTAGGTTATACTAACAGCAGCCTGAACCCCATTCTCTATGCCTTTCTTGATGAAAACTTCAAGCGGTGTTTCAGAGACTTCTGCTTTCCAATTAAGATGAGGATGGAGCGACAAAGCACTAGTAGAGTCAGAAATACAGTTCAGGATCCTACTTATATGAGGGATGTTGATGGAATAAATAAACCAGTATGACTAGTCGTGGAGATGTCTTCTTACAGTTCTTCAGGAAGAGAAGAGTTTAATGATCTCGGGTTAACTCAGATTAGTACTGAAGTCTGAGATGGAAAGGTAGAATTTTTAATAAACTTTTAGAAATCTCATGGTCTGAAGTTGTAAGATGCAGGCTGGGTTAGCCACTCAGGTCTGTGGAAGTATCAAAGCTGTAGGGATTTGAGGAAGCAAATTCAGCCCCTTTATAAGGCAAGGAAGCAAGACTGACTCTCAGTTCCCTTGATGAACAAAGAAATAAGTCTTTTTCTTCTGGTTACCTAGATTTAGTCCAGGACCCATCTGCCTTGGACTTTCTGTGCAGTGTGGTTCCAAAAGCTCTATTTAGAAAAAAGGATAAGGAAAAATTATTGGTTTCAGAGCTTAGTGGATGACCTATCCAGATACTTTACATTGACAACAACAACCTGAAAAAAAAACGAGAATCATTTCCAGGACATGTGCCTAGCTCACTTTATGCTATGTGGACACACATTTCATGTGGCTGTGTAGTGATGACTCTGGCTTAAGTATGACTTGGACCCACACCTGAGGTGTCTGAT
This sequence comes from Mustela nivalis, assembly GCF_964662115.1. NCBI lineage: Eukaryota > Metazoa > Chordata > Mammalia > Carnivora > Mustelidae > Mustela > Mustela nivalis. Next base: position 84,858,528 of record NC_139021.1, read on the forward strand.
GTTTATGTATAATAAGAAATTATCTTGATCTTTATGAAGTTATTTAAACATGCAAAAGGTGATTTCCAACATAGTTTAATTTCTTAAAAGGCACGGTTCGTTTCGCAGCATGCTATTCAGATAAATAATTTCATGATAAAGCATGTCCTGATGTCAAGAAATACAAAGTGGTTTAAATACCACTGAAGTATATATATTGCATCTGTAATTAATAGTATACATGCTAATATGGGCTGGGCTTGCCCGCCAGTCAGGCACTTTCCTGAGGACACACTCACAATATCCCCTGAGTTATTAAAAAATGATGTGGAAACATTTTGTGGCAACAGGAGCTTCACTCTGGGAATTGGTCAGATGCCATCTTTGTCTGACTCCATCTTTTTCAGACCCTTGAGCACCATGTAGGCAATTCAGTTGTGCTTATAACTCATGTGTTAAACAACCAAAAAATATTTTGCTCATTCCCAGGTTGTTGACTTGACAGAATCCAATTTATATGCAACATCTCTTCATGAATATATAGCCTTACCAAACGTTCTTTATCTGTGGAGGGAGGGCATTTTGCTCATGTTAATCTTGGGCTAGGATTTTGTGGTTTTTGGCAGGAAGTAGAAATATTTCTAATTGCGGGCTGAACAAGGACATTATGTCACCTGTGGTGCTTGGCCATACCTTGCACTGTGTTCTTTGAAGAGCATACCAGCTGAGGATAATGCTATGAGAGCACATTTAGGATAATTTTGCTAAAACTTCCAGATAATATATTAATTCCCTCATCTTTCCCCTGAAAGTTATGATTTCAAAGGTAATGGCTTTTTCTGTAATTTGCCTGGGGAGAAGAAAGGGATAATTTAGAAATAACCCCTGTCTCTTCTCTTCCTTAATCTTATATGTTATTAGGGCAGCACCTCCTGGAATTTAATGGGAAAATCAAATTTATGGTCCTACATACTTATAGACATTATTACATCTATAATTTCTGTTCACTGTGTACTTTCTGTCTTGTGTATATACTCCTTTTGGAAGCAAACCTTGCACTGAAGGCTTTATATGTGGCTATTGATGATACTTGTCTATATCCCAGATTTTCATGGCATCTGACAGATGACTTAAGGCCAAAAGGCAAAGTTCTTCCAAATGAACACACAGTGCTTTTTGAACATTTCTTAAATTTCACTGATTTTCTTTCATGTCCTTGTATTCTTACAACTAAATGTAGATAGGGATGGCTTAAATATTTGTTGGCATTTACCCCATGGTTAAAAATCTTGGCTACCATATAGAAGGGATATTTATGCAGAGAGCAATTTCAGGAACAAGCCCTACTGATGGGAGAAATATACAAATCTGTTTATGGAACAGTAAGACGCAGGGGATTTTCTTGAAGGATTCTTACACAGTGCAAAAATATACATCCATAGAAGAAAATTATAGTAAGTATGGTAATTGTTTCTCTTTCACTTAGCACCCCTCGTGCCCTTATGGCATCTGTTGCCATTATTAGAGTCTGAACTTTAACCAGATTATCCTGCATGCCTTTATATCTAAGTTTGCAGCCCATGGAGAGAGAAAAGTAGCTCTGAGTGCCCATGAGAAATGTTCTAAGTTCTCTATTATTGTGGGGCACCGATTTCCCCAAACTGGAAGAAGAGAGAAAGGCTTTGTCATTTTAGGGCACCATTTTAAAGAATGAAAAAGTGAGTCATCCATGTTAAAGAAAATACCATTTACACAAAAATATTCATTTGTCAAAAGTGTGTATGTGGGCATGTGTGTGCAAGTGAGTGTAAATGTCTGTGTGTGTGCTCATGTGATCATGTGAGCATACATACGTGAAAGTGTCAATATTGTCTTTCTGTGTGTGCATGGTGGGTGTGCATGGCTGCATGTGTGGATATATGCATGTGATTGTGTAAGTATGCACATGTGTGTGTACATGTTTGTGCATGTGAGTATTCATGAGTATATGTGTTTTTGTGTATGTGATTTTGTGTGCATGCATGTGTGTGAGTACGTGTGTGTATATATGTGATTGTGTGTTCACATGCATGCATGTGTATGTGAGATGATGTATGTTTATGTTCCATGTTTTGATATTCTTGCTTTCTCATCACAACAAGGAGGATACAAACAGACCAGAACTGTGTATATCAAACCTCAAGATCAACTCTACCTAAATTCCATCTTCCTACCCTGGTGACTTCTGGAAGATAAGATCTATTGAGGGGTCATAAAAAGATACGGAGAAATGAAACAACCATGCAGGAGGCAGCAATGAGGATGAAAACCCATAATTCTAGCTGGGGGAGACTGGCATTAATGTCTCAGAAATACTCCTAAGAATCTAAAAGCATCCCCTATGCAGAAAGCTTAAGTCAAACCTCGAAGCATAATGCTACAAAAGAACACAGTTTGGAAAGTTAATTTTTAAAAAATCAAGGAATATTCACATAAATCTTAAGAAAGTGGTTTCATTCTATGATGTGTTGCTGAGAAATACAGGTTCTTAAATCTGTAGAACCACTATTGGATAATTTATAGAAGTTTTATCTAGTATTAGGACATAATAAGATGAATAACTAGAATACACTTCATTGGTATTCCTTACTAGCTCGCTCTAAAATTAGACTTTTTTAAGGACAGATCTATGACAATGTTATATGTCCATCCAATGGGATTTATTTTTTAAACAAGAACTGTTTCAAAGTTTCAGCATAAATATGAAAATCCCATCCCCAAAGGGCATAAACCTGTTTGCTCTGAGGCAGTTTTCTTTCCTGAAACAAAAGTATAATCACATATTCTTTATTGTATATATTTATATCTTGTCATTTTGGAAGGTGATAATTACACATTGTATATAAGATTGTGTGTCTTGCAATAAAATAAAAATTGTGCCTGCTCAAAACACAAGTTGATTACTGTGGTAAATCGTATATTCTTTAATGGCTTTGATGATGCTGTACTTCAGTAAGAACAATGTTAACTGTTTCTCAAAACTAAAAACAGTCTCTTTGTTTTTTCATCCATGACAATTTTGTGGATAATTAATAAAAAGGAGCAAAACATGTAAGGATCTAAACTATGATCTTAAATTCTAAAACCTACCAATCATTTAGGAAAATTCATGTCTTTCCACAGTTATCCTGTCAGGATCCAAGAATCAATGTTACACACTGCCTTCTCTATGGAAAACCCTTATGGAAAATATTCAAAATTTTAAAAACATAAAGAAATCAACCTCTGCTGCCTTTCTTCCAATACAATAGCATTGCCACCATAAATCACTTTTCTCAAAGCCTCATGGTATTTGTACACATATAGAGTAATTTAAAAACCTGTATCTTGACAAAAGGAAGTTTTTTTTTTTTTTTTTTTTTTTTTTTTGAAGTAGAAACAAACTTAAAGGAAGTCAAAGAGGGACTCCTCTTGCTAATTGGAGAGAACACACTAGCCTGGCCTACTTTTATTTAAAACAGCAAATTTCTTGTTACAAACTTTATCTGGTTGATAACTCAATTTCTTTTGGGATTGGATATCAAGTGTGTTATAGCTGTACTGAAGAGAAAACTCAATTTGCAGCAAATTTTAGGCATTACAATATCTTCTCCTCTCTGTAATTAATTTGTTATGCTGTACATCCCTACAGATAGCCTCGAGGTTTGTAGAAACTAGTTGATAATGATAAAAAAACAAATACTGTAACTAATTTTTTCAGTAGCTGTTGCTTGAGAGGATGTTCAATCATATTTATGTCAGGAAATATGCCAGATTCTTTCTAGGTAAACAAAACAAGTATAATTTTGATACTTATATCTAAGAAAAACAAACAAGGAAATAATTACAATGTACTGCAATGAGCGCACAGCTTAGTGGATACAACCTATTCTAAAAGGTATATCTATCCATTTATGTAGACATACTTTTAAAAATGCTTTAATCTATGTCTATACATTGCACTTGAAACTACTAGAAAAGTTAGAGTAATGGTATTCTTACATATGAAGATAGTTAAAATGGCAACTACTAGTAAATAAGATATGTGACTTTGTGGGTTTTAAAGAGTCAAGGAAGGCTATCTGTTGAAAGCTAAATCATTCAGGAACGATATAATCTTGGAATTATACTAAATGATGAGACATTGATAATTATGACCTGTGCTATAAAGGTGTTTGTAAAACAGAGACCAAACCACAGGGTCTAGTGTAGTTACTTTGAACAATTTTTAATGGAAATAGGAGGAAATAGTTAAAAATAGCTGGTTTGCAACCAATTCATCCCTTTGAAAAGGAGCTCTCTTTACAGGTGGGACAGGAACAAAGATTGTTAACTGCCTAATATCCTCAACAGGATGTCTGAGAAATAATGATTTTTGCCTGGTGGAAGAGACCTTATCCAAGAATGCCCTTAGCAGGATGTCACTAGCTAGAAGATTACTTGTAATAAACCAGTAAGTTTATATTTTTGAAGGGCATAAAGTGGGTATGTTTCATAATGTAAACACTCCTTGCTGTTTGAAGGGGCCTACAATTGCATCAGAAACCTCAGCTGTTATTTAGGGAAAGAGATTCCATGTCAGATGTGAGAAAGAAGGACCAGGGACCACTTATGAAGTCTCAGATGACTCTCTACTTCATCAAAACTGTGGGTTTTCTGTATCCTCGAAAGTACAAATAAAACTTTTTATTTCTGTGTGATAATGTGCCTCAACTAGAAATTCAGCCTAAAAATATGCTGTTCAAGCCTAGGAGTTATTTACTAAAGAAAAGTATCAGTTAAATTTTGATTTAAAACTAACAGTGTTGCTATGGCTAGTGATAATTATTATACAACCTCTTGTTTATTGTTATATTGAGTGTTTTCTATGTCGAGTTCACACACTCAACGAGCCTATGAGTTAGTTGAAATGGAAAAGTCAAGTAAGTTTGCCAGTGTGACAGAATAAGTGGCAGAGACTATGATATGGAAAATAATGACATTTCTCAGGATTGGTGTTCTCAGATGTTGGTAAGCTGCAACAGAAGAGGTCGAGAAAGTAAACATTAACATACACTTGAGAATTAGATGGCTTTGATTAAATCCCAGATCCAGCTCAGATTTGTGTGGTCATAGGCAAGATACTACTTTTTCTGCATGACAGCAACCTCTGTTAAACATTGACAGAAAGAATATCTCCCACATGGAATTATTGGGCTCCTCTAAAAATAAGTTTTAGTTAATATAATTACTATTATTCTCAATTAGACCCACTGCAAAAACATTGGATTCCATGATTTCCATAGTTTTTTCCAATTCTAAAACTGCACAACTCTGAGATTCGCAGTGGGCTGCTTCACACAGCCATGTGACACATCATGCCATGTGAGGTCCAGCAGGTAGCGAGGACACAACTCTGGAAAGAGAACTCCCACAGCTATCTACCACAGTACCAATCTTGTCAAACCTTCCATTCTTTCCTCAGTGGCTCCAAAAGAAGAAAGGGGAAGACTGGTGGGAGTAGTAAGTCAGGGACAGCAGCATTAAAAGAAAAAAAAATTTATTTTATTTTTTTTTTCTATTCTTAAATTTTTTATTTTTTTATTTTTTATTTTTTTTACAGTTACCCTTTTATTTTTATTTTTTTTAATATAATTTTTTATTTTTTATAAACATATATTTTTATCCCCAGGGGTACAGGTCTGTGAATCACCAGGTTTACACACTTCACAGCACTCACCAAAGCAAAATTTATTTTTTTCACTGTTCCAAGAGTCATTGTTTATGCACCCTATTCAGCGCTCCATGCAATGCGTGCCCTCCTTAATACCCACCACCAGGCTCAACCAACACTCCACCTCCCTCTCCTCCCAAATCCTCAGTTTGTTTCTCAGAGTCCACAGTCTCTCATGGTTTGTCTCCCCCTCCAGTTTCCCCAAGTCACTTCTCCTCTCCTTCTCCCAATGTCCTCTGTGTTATTCCTTATGCTCTACAAGTAAGTGAAGTCATATGATATTTGACTCTCTCTGCTTGACTTATTTCACTCAGCATAATCTCTTCCAGTCCCATCCATGCTGATACAAAAGTTGGGTATTCATCCTTTCTTATGGAGGTATAATATTCCATTGTATATATGGATCATATCTTCTTTATCCATTTGTCTGTTGAAGGGCATCTTGGCTCTCTTCACAATTTGGCAACTGTGGCCATTGCTGCTATGAAGATTGGGGTACAGATGGCCCTTTTTTTTTTTTCACTACCTCTGTATCTTTAGGGTAAATACCCAGTAGTGCAATTGCAGGGTCATAGGGTAGTTCTATTTTTAATTTCTTAAGAAATCTCCGCACTGTTTTCCAAAGTGGCTGCACTACTTTGCATTCCCAGCAACAGTGTGAGAGGATTCCCCTTTCTCCACATCCTCTCCAACACTTGTTGTTTACTGTCTTAATTTTGGCCATTCTAACTGGTATAAGGTGGTATCTCAGAAGAATGAAACTTGACCATTCTCTTACACCATACACAAAGATAAACTCAAAATGGATTAAAGACCTCAACATGAGGAAGAAATCTGTCAGAATCCTAGAGGAGAACATAGGCAGTAACCTCTTTGACATCAGCCACAGCAACTTCTTTCAAGACATGTCTCCAAAGGCAAAGGAAACAAAAGCAAAAATGAACTTTTGGGACTTCATCAAGATCAAAAGCTTCTGCACAGCAAAGGAAACAGTCAACAAACCAAAGATGCAACTCACAGAATGGGAGAAGATATTCGCAAATGACACTACAGACAAAGGGCTGATATCCAAGATGTATAAAGAACTCTCAAACTCAACACTCAAAAAACAGATAACCACATCAAAAAATGGGCAGAAGACATGAACAGACACTTCTCCAAAGAAGACATACAAATGGCTATCAGACACATGAAAAATGTTCATCATCATTAGCCATCAGGGACAGCAGCATTTAAAGGAATGTGCAGGTGAATGGTATTCACAGGTGGTGGTGGAGAGTGAGCTGAGATGTGGGAAGAGGAGAATGAGAACAGCACTGTCATTTGCCTCAGCTGCCACAGGGATGGGGAACATGGCATTCTGACAGCTGTATCCTTTCTCTTCTGTTCTGGGAAAGGGGCTCCAGATTTATGTATAGCCAAGAAGAAAACCCACAATGAAAATATTTATACTCTTCAGTAATTAATTCTATTTAACAATTAGTATTCAAATGTACAAATTTTATATTAAAAAAGAATCATTAAATAGTCTTCAATTTAATAAGTAAAATTTAACACATAAGTCAGAATAAGTAATACTTTTGAAGGATCCTAACACTGACTGTATTTAAGAAATAATACACGGTGACATCTATTAGAAAAAAGTGAATATATGCAGATGTTAGAAATAACACTAAAAATGGCACTGCTAATAAAAACACAATGTACAATCATTTACCGTGATGACAAAATTCATGCTTTTCTTATACCCTCCATATCTTTCATATTTTATACCCCCTTACATCTCGCATAACAATGAGACTTTGTGGTTATTTATAACCAAATGTATCTTGTAACTCTCAGGTCTAAATTAGACACCATTTGGAGGATGAGAGATCCAGGCATTTTATTGGCATGGAGAAGAGATTGCAAGACAGGGGTAATGAGGGAAAATGACTTAAAATAATATGTCTTCAATCTGTGTACAGATGGGAGAGTTTTGCCATTCTTCCTGTAACCCTACACAAAACCAGGACAAATGCCAGCTGGAACATGCTTCCATTTGAGGGAAAATTAAGAATGTTTATATTCTGAGATAATTTGAAGACTAGTGCTCTCATAAACACTGAATAATTTTTTTTTTGTAAAGTAGAAGATTTTTTTAATAGTCTGTTTTCATTTTGGAATTCTGCTTAGATGACCCTCTCAAGATCTTTTCCAGTATGCTTCCTTTATTCTAAGCTACTTTTACACACCTAACTTTATTTTCAGATTAAAAAATAAATCTCAGTGTTTCTTTAAGTTACATTTTTTTCCCTAAAGATTTAACCCATCTACTTGACAGAGAGAGATCACAAGTAGGCAGAGAGGCAGGCAGAGAGAGAGAGGAGGAAGCAGGCTCCCTGCTGAGCAGAGAGCCCGATTTGGGACTCGATCCCAGGACCTGAGATCATGACCTGAGCTGAAGGCAAGGCAGTGGCTTAACCCACTGAGCCACTCAGGCGCCCCTAAGTTACATTTTTTTTTTAAAAGATTTATTTATTTATTTGACAGAGAGAGATTACAAGTAGGCAGAGAGGCAGGCAGAGAGAGAGAGGAGGAAGCAGGCCCCCTGCTGAGCAGAGAGCCCGATGCGGGACTCGATCCCAGGACCCTGAGATCATGACCTGAGCTGAAGGCAGTGGCTTTACCCACTGAGCCACCCAGGCGCCCCCTAAGTTACATTTTGAAATCATTCTTCTGGGGGCGCCTGGGTGGCTCAGTGGGTAAAGCCACTGCCTTCAGCTCAGGTCATGATCCCAGAGTTCTGGGATCGAGTCCCACATCGGGCTCTCTGCTCAGCAGGGAGCCTGCTTCCTCCTCTCTCTCTCTCTGCCTGCCTCTCTGCCTAATTCTGATCTGTCTGTCAAATAAATAAATAAAATCTTAAAAAAAAATCATTCTTCTGTACATAAGCATGTTTCTAAGGCCTACTTTTTAAGGAATAGAGGGTATTTCCATTTAGATTGATATGTAGGCAAAATTTTTTTGACTTATGGCCATTTTTTTTAGTTATACCATTCAAATATTAGTTCAAATATAACTAAGGACTTAAACAATACCAACCCATATATACATGCCCCAAATCTCAAATACTTTGTCAGGGATTAAAAAAAAATTGAAGGTCAACATTGTCTTTATTACTAAATTGTTTTGATCAAGGCGTTCCAGGATTTCATTTTTTTGTGATTCAGCTATATGTTGCATTGGGTTTTCTGGGTGACATCTACTTGAGCAGGCTTTGCTAGTGTCTTTCTTATCATTATCATGGAGCAGATGAGGAAATGATTGGCAGTCAATGAGTAAAGTATTAGCTATCTTACATCACTCTTTCTATATCATAGGAATATAGAAGAAGCAAAAATCCAGTCATAAAGAATGGACATAAATCAACTTTCACTGGTCTCCAGAAGGAGGTCCTTGGCATGGATAATTTAACTTAAAAATACCCTCAGACCATTTATTCTCTTTATACTTCTGCTGCTGGAAAATCACACAGCTTATGAAATAATGACAGTAATTTTCAAGACAGATTTGACTTATTGTGGCAGACTGTATTTTTCAAAGTGGCATGACTTTATTTTTCATTCCAAGTAAACTTCATATAGTGTGATTATATTGAAATTCTTCTTATCTACTTGGAGGTTTATGTGACTCCCTTGAACTGAATAGATCAGTGTTACTGTTTCAATTCAAAGAATATGGTGGAAATGAAGCCATGTGATTTCTGAGATTAAGTCATAAAACACCACATAATTCTGCCTTTCTCTCATGTAGCCAGCTGCCATGCTGTGAGGAAGACCAAACAAGCCCTTGCAGAGAGACCGCATGGAGAAGCTATGGGTCAGTGGAAGAGCCAGCTGAGGCCCAGCCAACAGATGGCTTCAGCTGTCAGACAAATGAAGATACCTCCCTATGATTCCAGTCCCTATTGTACAGTCACTCCTGGCTGAGAACCGAGATGTGAAGCAGAATGAGCCATCCTACTGTCTCCAAATTCCTCACCCACAGAATCAGTGAGCATGAAAAAGATGCTCATTTTACACCACAGTGTTCTGCAGTACTTTGTCATATAATAACCAAAACAGACACTGTCATATAATAACCAGAACAGACACAGATAGAAGCAGTCAGATTTCATGACCTGCCTCCACTCAGAACCTCCCCGTTCATGTCTCCATAGGGAAGATATGAAAAACTACTCCTCTTTATGAGAAAAGGAATCACCCTGAGCTTCCAAACCTTGTTAACTCACCAGTGCATATCCCTTCTAAAGAGTAGAAGTATATAAATGCTAAGGCTTCCAAGACTTATATTAAATCTCCTTCCTCTAGATGTTACTGGACTATAAGCAGCAGAAAATAGACATAACTAAAAAGGCAGTTGTGGAGTGGGAGATAATACTGCAATGAATTTATTAACAATGGAAATAAGCAGTAAGTATAGACATTTTATAAGAATACAAAAAATAAGTTTCTTTTGGGTATGGATAGTTTCTCCATCATAATAGCCTATAAAATGTAAATTTATCATTACATATATTTCAGATTTCTAGATATTGTATCAAACTATACAAATGATATTCCCATAATGTTGTGGGAATGCTGGGATTTGGAATCACCTCCATTTCCTGACTTTATGACTTTGAATGTTATTTGACAGTTCTTTGTCTTGGTTTCTTTACCCACTAAAAAAAAAGAAGATAAAAAATATCTACTTTAATAACCGGTTATCAAATAGATTGTTTGAAATTTTGACACTAAATCAGAAATACAAATAGATATGTCCTATGTTGGTACAATGTTGAATACATTTCCTGAGGCAAATTGTATAAAGCTTAACGGGCTGAACAAAGCATCAAAGAGCCCATAATTATTTGCTCTTAGAGTAATTTATTTATTTTATTTGTAGTTTATTCTGTTTGCATTAGTGGCAGATGGGGTATTAGATTATATGACAGAGTACAGGAGCAAATTCATTAAACCTTTACAGAATAAAAAAAAAAAAAAAGAACGGGAGAGCTTATAGTCAGCTCTTTAAAACTCAGAATGTTTGGACTGTAGTTTACAGTGACTTTCATGTAAGACTTATATGTTCAGATGGAAATGGAAGGTGAAGGGGATGGAGGGAAGGGGAGAAGTTTTTATTTCTGCTATTCTCCATGAATGAGACTATAATTCAAATGCATAGAACAATTTCTTTCATTACCTAATATACATCTGTTATCTCTGCGCGCCCGCACACACACACGCGCGCGCGCACACACACACAATTAAATTGTGGCCCTGGTATAGAGGGACAAGCTGCAAAATCTTCCATACCATTTGGCAAAGAGCCTAAGAGGATGGCATTCCCAGCAGAGGTTGTGAGCTGGTGCAAGAGCACAGAGGGGGAGGTGGTAGCAGATGCACTGGGGTTGGCTGCACTCCACGCTTCCAGGCTCCAGCTGGCAGGGCACTGGAAGAGGAGGTGAGCCTGGAGCAGTGGTAGAGGCACTGTGGGCAAGAACATGGGGCCTGTGGGAGATGCTAGTCCCAAGAGCAGACCCTCACTCCCAGCCATTCTTTCAGGGGAACTCAGTCTGCACTGGACACCCAATGATGAACAAGCAGTATAATCAACAGGTTACATGGAAAAGAAATTCTTAAACTCAATAAATGATTAAAATGACAATGATTGGAAATGATTACGATGACATGAACGTATATCATTTGGAAGGCAGTTTTATGCTACACACATATAGTCTTTTTTTTAAAAAGATTTTATTTATGCATTCGAGAGGGAGAAGGAGCATGAGCAGGCAGGAGAGTAAACAGCAGACTCCTTGCTGAGCAGAGAGCTGATGTGGGCCTAGATTTCCAAGACCCTGAGATCATAACCTAAGCTGAAGGCAGACTCTTAACCCACTGAGCCACCCAGGCACCCCCACATATACAATATTATCTAGAAAATAAAAAGAAATATAGTTTCAAGTATTTTGCTTTGGATATTTAATTTTCATATTAATTTACATTATTTTTATTAAGTACTTCTCAATAACACCCCTGCATCTATGTATATATTCATACACAGATATTTGAAAGAGAGAAATACTTAATAAAATACTATTTGATTAGTAACATTGTCCAGTTGTTAAATAACTGTCAAGAATTAACTTTAATAGCAGGGCATATGGTTAGTATGGTCACCTCTCTTTATGAATCGAATGCTTGGTTTATGAAGTGTCTTTTTCAAATGGGATTGAGATTCCTGTTGGCACTTAATGACTTTTATTGAGATATATAAGGCCACTCATTTGGCATTGCTCAACCTTATTGATCACTTCCACAGGAAATACTTTCTTCATCTTTACTGTGCCTGTGATAGTCTTCTCTTTTATTCATATGATACTAGTCTTAAATTATCTTCTTCCAGAAACACTTTGGAACATGTTCCAATACCTTTCCCTTAGCCACCTGCATACAGTTACAAGCTCTTTTGAGTCTAGCTGCAGAGTCTTACACATAATATCTGTTTCCTCAGAGCTTAGCACAGTGCTTTGGAGTATAACTTTTAGAAAATTCCAAATTTCATCAGGTCTCTTTCCAAAAAAGTCTCATTTCTTTCCCAATTTCATTGAGATATAATTAACATATAACATTTTAGAACTTTAAGGTGTACAAAATATTGATTTGATAAAGTTTTGTATTGTAATACTATTGCTGGTGTAGGGTTAGCTAATACCTTCATCATGTTCCATAAATTACCATTACTTCTTTTTTGTGGTGAGAACAATTAAGATCCAATCTCTTAGCAACTTTCAAGAATATTATATAACATTGTTATCAATTTTAAAAGTCATAGCATAAAACACGGTGTTGATGTCACATGACTATATAACATTGCTAATATCTGTCACGAATGCCAGAGATGGGCTGATGAGTTTTCCTTGAAACACTGAAAAAGAAAATGACTTCCTAATGGCTACTAACATGAAAATACATTGATTTATTTGATATCCCTTAGGTGTAGTCACAATAGATCAGCATCTATCTCACTATGTAAATTTGTTGTTAATTCCAAATAAGCCAGTTAAGAGAAAGCATTAATTCACTGAGAATACTTTGGGGAGAAAATGGTGTTGGTATGGTATATCTCTGTTATTTTTTACTTTCCCTATATTCATATTTTATATTTTATTACTATTAACCATTACTATAAAATGGAAATAATGCTACTTCTGGTAGGGTCATAAAACATTGGTACCAGAAGTGATTTTTAAAATATGTGGTATTACCACATAATCCAGCAATTACATTCCTAGGTGTGTCCCCGAGTGATTTGAAAACTGGAAGCAACAAAGCTATTCCTTAATATGTGACTGGATAAACAACCATGGTATATGCAAACAATGGAATATTATTAAGTGATAAAAAAGAGCTATTAAGCCACAAAAAGATATGGATAAAGTTAAATACACATTTTAGTGTTAAAGAAGGCATTCTTAAAAAAGCTACACAGTATATGATTCCAATTAGATGACATTTTGGAAAAGGCATAACTATGGAGACAATAAGAAGATTGCTGGCTACTAGAAGCTCAAGGGGATGGAGAGAAGATTAAATGGGTAAAGCACAAGGGTACTTTTTTTTTTTTTAAAGATTTTACTTATTTATCTGACAGACAGAGATCACATGTAGGCAGAGAGGCAGGCAGAGAAAGAGGGGAAGGCAGGCTCCCTACTGAGCAGAGAGCCCGATGTGGGGCTCGATCCCAGGACCCTGATAACATGACCTGAGCTGAGGGCAGAGGCTTCCACCCACTGATCCACTCAGGCACTCCAGAGCACAAGGGAATTTTAGGGCAGTGAAATAATTTCCCTGATACTGTGATGGTGGATGTACAATAAAAAACATATGAACTTCAAAACCCTTAGAACTTCACAGTATAATAAGGGAAACTTAACATATACAAATTTTAAGAATAATTTAGGAGGTTGAGGGGTCCCAGGAAGGAAAGCAGATCATAACAAGAGGATCTAAGTATTTACAAATATATAAAATAAGTTCCCTGAAGGGGTGGAGAAAATGTGCTGATTAGTTGGAAATACTGGAGTCTATAAGACTAGAGACAAAAGAACTACATGTAAGCACTATACTCCAGTTGATAAGGTTTTTTTCCCAAGAGGGTAAGGATTAGCAATGCTGATACTGCATTGGTATTAAGCAACTGAGTGAATAGATGGCAGATGGTGTGAGCCAAGTTTTTTTAGTTGGAGTGGGAATTTACAGACAAGTAAAGGGAGGAAGCTAGCATAACCAATGTAACAATGAGATGGAGATCTCAAACTAACATCATGTTGATCTTAATACAGGTACAGATAGTTGGATATAGAAAATGTAGTTGTGTGGATATACTTGTGCTATTCTATAACATCTATTCCTTATTCTGTCAAGTGACATAGTCTTAAAGAGATGAAGCCCCAGTAGCAATGAGCATGCTTAGCACCCAGACTGTGGTTTCTAATAACATCCTCCAGGACCAGTGACCAGAGACAATTTTAGGATGAGACAAGTAATATATAAGATGGGCCTAGTACAACTTTAGTGCCAGAAAGTGAAGATGTGTTCAAAATAAATATATAAAGCCATAATTCAGAGAAGATGTCAAAGGAAAATGAATAGTCTCTGAATGGCTAAAGCTGGAACAATTTGAGCAAGAAAAAAAAAGTATTATATTATAACCCAAGGTGTAAAATAAACATCTATGTGTCCATACTGGAAGAAAGAAAAAAGGAAGAAAGAAAGAGAGAAAGGAAGAAAGAAAGAAAGAAAGAAAGAAAGAAAGAAAGAAAGAAAGAAAGAAAGAAAAAAAGAAAGAAAGAAAGAAAGAAACTAACTCTAAATATTTTATGTAATATTTCTCCCTTAAGGAGGTGTTATACAACCCACCATTCCTTAAGTGCAGACTGTACATATTGACTGCCTTCCAAAGTATGGGAAGAGAAAAGAGTAACTTCATGGTAGAGTGAACTGACAAACATTCCCTTCAGCCCGGTGATGAAGGCTAACAACAATGCTATGTCATGTTGATAGTATGTACCCTTGATGTGGTGAGCATGGCATTTTACCTCTGTTTTCTTCCTCTCAAACTGTAACTCAAATCCACGTCATGATAAAAACCATAGGAAAATCCCAAGGAATAATACTTTTCAAAACTGTCAGGATCATCAAAAATAATGTAAGTTTGAGCAACTGTCATAGTTAAGAGAAGCCCAAGGAGACATCATTAAATGTAACATGTACAGGTGGGATGCTGGAACCAAAAAAAGGACATGAGAAAAAAACTAAGAAAATCAGAATAAAGTTTAGACTTTAGTAAATACTTATGTATGAATATTGGTTCACTAAATGTAACATGTACCATGAAAATGTAAGATATTAGCAATAGGGGAAGCTGGGTAAAAAGTATATGGGAAATTCTGAACTATCTTCTCAATCTTACTGTAAATTTAAATCTGTTCTAAAAAAATAAGTCTATTTAAGACATACTAATCCTCCCACTCTTCTTGTATATTTGGTTCTGGCTCCCA
Organism: Mustela nivalis; assembly: GCF_964662115.1. Classification (NCBI taxonomy): domain Eukaryota; kingdom Metazoa; phylum Chordata; class Mammalia; order Carnivora; family Mustelidae; genus Mustela; species Mustela nivalis. The sequence continues at coordinate 84,873,827 of NC_139021.1, forward strand.
GCTTCAGCCATTGTTTTTTCTCTTTGGTTTTGATCTTGGGAAGTTTCTATAGATGTATCTTAAAGTTCACTGACACTTTCCTTAGTTGTATCCAGTCCACTAATGAGGCCATCAAAGAGATTCTTCACTTCTACTATAGTAGTTTTCATTTCTATCATTTCCTTTTGATTTCCTCGTAGATTTCCATTTCTCTGCTTACACTACCTGTTTTTTCTTACATGTTGTCTACCTTTCTGTTTTTCCTGTCCACTTGACAGCCTTTAGCAAATTATTCATTTTATTTTAAATTCCTGGTCTGATAATTTCAAAATCTCTGATGTATCTGAGTCCAGTTGTGATGTTTGTTATGCCTCTCCCATCTGTACTTTTGCTTTTTAGCCTGTGTTTGTGGTTGCTGTTGTTGTCATTAAAGGACAGACATGATGTACTGAGTAAGAAGAACAAAGGTTAATACGCTTTCAGTGTGAGGTTTCAGGTTTGTCTGGTTGCTGGGTAGGCTGTATTTACTGTTTGCTATGCTGGCAGGTGCCAGGGGCTAATACATCCTCTGGTGTCCTTGTTTTCATCTCTTCTATTGTGTTTAGGCTCTCTTAGGGACTCCTAAAATTGGGTCTGAATCTTGCAGTTCTTTTTAGCTCTAATCCTCCATTATTATAAAGGAATGTTTTGGCTACAGTGGTAAGGTTGGAGGGACGGTGATGCATTCTGTGTTCCTATGATTAGGTGTTGCCTCATGGCCCTGGGTTATGACCTTCACAGGCATCTCTCAGCTCCTTTCACCCTCCTAGGTGGGTAAAAAGACTAATGGTGGCTGGTCTTGGGCATTTCCTTTCTCCTCTGTTGGTCAGACTCAGGTAAAACCCAAGCCAGGAGGTTCTAGGAAGATAGTTTCCCTTGATGGCAGGCTTTTTTGTATGAGAACAGAATGTTCTGGGTATATTTCATAATGACTACTTTTATCTCCTCTTGCTTGAAGCAGGCAGGGATTATTATCTGACCTTTCCCTTGAGAATCTGGTGTGGTTCTTGCAGGTAAAACTCACAGAAGTATGAGGCACCCCTAAGACGAGGTTCACATGAATATTTTTTTTTCCTCTTGAGCTAATCCACACTCAGCCTCCAGGACAGTTACATATCTTTCACGTGTCCCCACCAGCTGCAGTGTCTGCTCCCTGTGGGTTCTGGTTCTCTGTACTCCCTTCCAGTTTTCAGGCTGAGTTGCCTTGTCAACTCAGTTCTTGGATAGATCTGAAGAAAAGTCACTGATTTCCAGTTTTTCTCTTGTGGGAAGGATGGGAGTGTTAACATCTGAGTTCTTTACTTGCTAGACAAGAACCTGGAAGTTTCCAGAAATAAAATGGAGTCAGGCTATGTTGCCTGTTCGAGGCACTGAATGCAGGGACTTGCAGTAGCTTGAGAGCAGAAGATAGCTCTTTGTTGTATTGACAGCCATTTGGCCACAGGCCGTGTGAAATTTGGATGTAAACTCAGTCCTATGTTGTTGATACCATCCAACTTTTGGACACTTCATTCTATTATTCTACACTTTGAGCAAATTAATCAACACAGAGGTCAAGGAAATTAAGCATCTTAAGCTTAAATAACCAAATTTATGTGGAAAGGCATTAAATAGACTCCATACTTTCTTAGAAGTGTGACTTACATTTTTCTTTCTCATTAAACTTTTGCTTTAAGGGGATCTCAAAATTTTGTGACAGATTTTTGGTTGTTTCCATTAAGTGATCAACTTTGTCTCTAGGAGATACACATATTGTGAAAGACTAGAGACTGTTAGATTCAGAAAGCCAGAATATGCAAGAGAGACCAAATTTTCAGTGAAGATACTTATGCTTTCTGAGCACTGGAGGTGTCTGTCAGCCTCACAAATACCTGGTGCAAATGTGGATGAAGTCAGAATCCTCCACGATGTAGGAGAAAAATTTGGTGCCAGCTCTACTGAATATGTCATTTAAAATTGGATCTCAGCTCTGCTAAAGGTTGAGTCCTCTCTTTAATTCAAGAAGGCGCAAGGAAAGATTCATTTATTCTGCACCAAAGATCATTTCATCACTGCTATCAGGAAGCTATGAAGCTGCTTGTGCCAAGGGACACACAAGGTTATTTACCAGAGAGGTAACCTCCTTACCCAAAGGAGGTAACCTCCTACCTCCTTACTCTTGTCAGTGTATAAATACCTGTCTCAGACTTGTTCCAGTCTTCTCTTGTAGGCATTTGGAAATAGGAATCAAGTAAAATGTCTCCTAGACTGTGCTATCCTCAATATTGAACTTTTTTCTTCAGGGAAGTGGTTTCCAAACTCTTCTGCCATATGAAGCAATGAAGAATGTTCTGTATGAAGCTCTCCTTCTGGGGCTTTTGGGGCTGTCCTAGACAAGAATAGCACCTGCCATTGATTTAGGGCTTTGTGTACCAGCTACAATCCAAGCACTTTCCACGTGTTAACTCACTCGACTCTCAGAATAACTAAGAGAGAGAGGCAGTACCGTGACTAGCATTCCCTGGGTGAGGAAATTAAGGCTTTGGAAGGGTAGGCCAGCTAGGCAAGCCCAAACTTGTGATAAGGGCCACTCAGCTCATGCCCTGGAACCTAGTGCCAAATGCTTTTTCGCAAAGGGATGCCTCTATGCTTTGCGACTATAAGCAACAAGGGTGCTTCAGGTTCAGTGTCACAGGTACCATCTCAGAAGATACTGCTGGTCCCTGGAGAAGGGGTCTTGGGGGCTCTGGGCATACTCTCTGGCTCCTCTTTATCATGGAAAGGCTGTCATTGCTTCAGACACAGTAGTGGAGGGTGACAAATGCCCTGCAGTCCACCAGCTACCACCTCAGCAAAAGTACTTTTTTCTTTTTTGTTTTTAGAGGCCAGCTTGTGAGCAAAAAAAGAGAAATGCATCATGTATTCCATGCTGATTTGGTTTCAAGTATTTTGTAATAAATTTTTGGAAACATTATCTTTGTATCAGGTGTTTTCTGTATGAGATCCTAGGACAGCCAAACAAAGAACCTCAAACTGGGTAGCTTAAAACAACAGAGTCTGTTGTCACGTTCTGAAATCCTGGCATTGGCAGAACCTGGCTCTTTCTGAAGGTTCTAGGGGTGGTTCCATCTTTGCCTCTTCCTAGCTCTGGTAGTTGCTGGCGATCCTTAGTGTTCCTTGAATTGAAGACAAACAAACTCTGCCTCCACTGTCACATGGCCTTCTCCACATGTGTCTTTCTTATCTGTGTTTTCTCCTCTTATAAAAATACCAGGCATCAGGGAACCTGGTAGCTCAGTCGGCTAAGTGTCTGCCTTCTGCTCAGGTCATGATCCTGTGGTCCTGGTATGGAGCCCCACATCAGGCTGCTGCTCAGTGGGGAGTCTGTTTCTCCATCTCTTCCCTCCCTGCTCACGCTCGCTTGCTCTCTCTCTTTCAAATAAATAAATAAAATCTTTTAAAAAACAAATAAAACATGAGGCATAGTGGATTATTGGCTACTCTAATCCACTGTCACCTCATCTTAACTTGACTGTATCTGCAAAAGTCTTATTTACCAGGTCGTGGGTATTAGAGAGGGCACGGATTGCATGGAGCACTGGGTGTGGTGCAAAAAAACAATGAGTACTGTTACACTGAAAAGAAATTTGAAAAAAAGTCTTATTTACAAGGAAGGTCATCTTCTGGGGTTCTGCCTGGACATGAATTGGGGGGCACTATTTGAAGTTGGGTAGTTAAATAAATATTTACTTCTCAGAAATTCTGTGGTTGAGCAGAGCCAAGAATCTAAGATCCAATTCTTTATGTTCACAGTGACCAATGTAGCGGACTTTGAGGGTCATCTCCCGGTCATCTCTGGGGACTCCCCTAACCAAGCCCCCAAATCTGACATGAATGGGAGAAACTGATGGTGGTGTCAACACTCACAAAATGCTATTGGTTTACTTGGGCTCAGACTGTGAAAGTTTTTTAAAGGCTAAGTTTAAAGAGTAAGGTTTGAGAAAGATCTAGAGATCTTTGAGGAAATTGAGAACTGCATTTTGAAATCTAAGAAATTTCAGATCACCTAGATGCTCGGAAATTTTTAACCATTAATACTCAGAAACAACTGCCAATAATCTTGGTACCAAGTGTTTGCTGGCTTGCAGCCTCTGACCAGAGTAAAGCAAAAGGATCTGTATTGATTTATTTTCATGTTCAGTGACATGATAAAGCATAACAAACATAAAAAGTACAGTATCTGTATAATTTGTTTTCATATTCAGTGACATGATAAAGCATAACAAACTTGAAAACAGAAAGGGCATGGCTGAATTTCATTTGATTCTGTGTTGATTCACAAGACTATCTGACATTACTGTGTGTCTTGTTATTCTTTCTAAATAAGAATTTGGCAACCTCAGTAATTTCCTAAATGTAACTCAAACCTCCATGGAATCTGGTAATTAGGAGCCCAATGGTTAGTAAAAGTTCCAGAGAACCACAGTAATAGGTTTATGTACAAATTTTCTGCTTCCTGCCTCTATGTGCATCGTGGATTATCTATGCTCAGCATTTTATTTCTCTGGAATATGGTGAACCTATCAAAACTCAGCTCAGCAAAATATCAGAGGTTCTCTTTTGATATGTCCATTTTACACTTTGGGTCTTGTAGACACTGCTTCATTACCAGGAGTTCAGTAAATCAATACACATGGTTTAATATCAAGTATTGATCTGGGGTGAAGAAGCTACCTTTTCTGCTATTATCACTACTGATGAGATATGGCCATGTAGAGGTTAAGGGAGAAGCTCAACCCTCCCTACTTTGATATGAATTTGGGGGAGCCAGGGGAAGCACCAGTCAAAAGGACATCAGTAAGTTATATACAGTGAATAGGGATTCCTCCCCATTCTTATTTAGATTAACAGTGACAATAATGTGTCCTCAAAGGTCAGCACTGCTGTTTGTGTCCTCTTCTTCCCTCCTGCCTCCCCCTTCATTCCCCAGACACTGTCTACCCTGCCTGGCTGATTGGAACAGAACTGGCAGACCAGCACACTCAGTCATTATTAAGAAAAGTCTGCTCCTGGGAATACAAATTTGTATTTTGAAAGGGGATCCACTGCCACTGAGTTATACCTGTTGCTTGAAGGAGAAACAAACAATTACTTACTTGTACCTACAAGAGAGAAAGAGGCATAGATAGTGTTAAAACTCAGGAGTCTAGACTCTGTTTTGCATCCCAGGGCTGCTGCTGATCTGTCTTACCTCTAGATTATGTCCTTATGTATTAAATAAGGATACTATTAGTACCTATCATGTAGAATTATGTGCAAGTTAGAGTGGTAACTACAACAGTAGATAGAAACAGTAGATAAAACCACACATTTATATTGCATAACCAAGAAGTATATTTCAAGCTCGAAAGAAGTCTCAGACAGATATTTCCAGTGGGCCAGTATTGCTCCTCCAGTGGGTCAGAGAAAAGTACCAAGGTTATGAAGTTTCCATACACTCTCAGATGGGAAAGATTTCTATGGGCCAGGTCCTGTGATGGTACCCATCACTTCCACTCCCAGTCCACTGGCCAGAACTGTCATGTGACCACAGGTAAACACATGATTGGTTAGAAGGCATCTGTGTGACCAGGGAGAAGAGGTAGCGGATTTGGTGGACAACCAGCCTCTTTCTGTCACAAGACTTATGCAGAATAAATGAGTTAACTTATGCAGAATAAATGAGTTAACACATACAAAGTGCTTGGAATAACTACTGTAGATAAGCTTTTATAGTTTTTCTGAATATTTAATCATAAAAATTTTCAAATATACAAAAAAGCTGAACCAGTCTTATAGTGCAGACCCCTATGCCCACCACCTAGATTCTGCATTAATATTTTATTCTATTTGCTATATTAAATCTATCTATCCTGCCCTCCAGCTATCAATCTATCTCATTTTCCCATCTATCGATGTAAGCTACATCAGTACATTCCTCCCCTAGATACTTCAACTTACATACTACCAATTAGAGCTCAAGATCTTTTTTTTTTTTTTTCTTTTGAGGTTTCTTCTTTTCTTAGGTACAGCATGCTTTGAGTTTTGATAAACACATTTCCCAGGATAACCAAATTTCTATTAATAAAGAGAATATTGCTATCATCTTAGAAAGTTCCTTCTTGGCCTTTCTCAACTGCCAACGTCCCCAAGGCAATCACTGTTTTAATTATTTTCCACCATGGTTGCCTATTATAGAACTGAAAACAAATAGGAGGATTCAGTATGCATTTTTTTAAAGATTTTATTTATTTATTTGATGGACGGAGATCACAAGTAGGCAGAGAGGCAGGCAGAGAGGGAGAGGGTAAGCAGGATCCCAGCTGAGCAGAGAGCCCAATGTGGGGCTCGATCCCAGGACCCTGGGATTACAACCCGAGTTGAAGGCAGAGGCTTAACCCACTGAGCCACCCAGGTGCCCCCAGTATGCATGTTTTTATATAATGCCTCTTTCATTTAGCATTATATTTTCTGAGATTTATTCACATTGTTGTATATATCAGTAGTTCATTCCTTTAAGTTGGTGACAAGACTGTGTATCGCTGCATATCAGAGGGTCACCCCCCCATTTTCCTTTTGCTGAACACACAAGCTATTACTAATAAAGTTCCATAAACATTCTGTACATGTCCTTTTGTGGACATGTGTATGTATTTGTTTTGAGTAACGTAGAAGTAAAATTGCTAAGTGATAGGGCTGGTGTATGTCTAGTTATATGAGAAACATGATTCATTGAAAAATGAAGAATAAGTCATAAGCAAAATAATTTCCATGAGACTAGTGATTCTTTTCATTGACTGGGTATTACAATCCTCCATGAGGCATAAAAACAACAGATACCAAGTCCTGTCCCAAATTAACACTGAGGAACACAATGAGAGGTCCTTGTATTTCTAAGGCACTGCAGAATTTTTCAGCATAGTTCGTGTTAATAGCTCTGGGTCTCAATGCACTGCAGAAATTTTTCAGCATAGTTGGTGTTAATAGCTCTGGGTCTCAATGAGCTTCATGATAAAAGGTGGTATACTTATCCGCGTATCCTCAAAACCTAGTATAGTGTGGAATTCATAGGATATGTGTGACAAATATTTGTTGAACTGACATGTTAAGCATTCTGGCTTGAATATTAAATATTCTTAATCTTTCTTAATGAGTACATCAAATATTAGGTATGGAAAACCCAAGTACTCAAATGATTTCGATTAAGAGTCTTACTTTACACAGTAGTTCCATTTATATTTTCAGGGTTAACAAGCAACAATTAAGAACTTAATTTTCGGCGGAGGAGTCAAGATGGCGGAGAAGTAGCAAGCTGAGACTGCTTCAGCTAGCCGGAGATCAGCTAGGTAGCTTATCTAAAGATTGCAAACACCTGAAAATCCATCGGCAGATCGAAGAGAAGAAGAACAGCAATTCTGGAAACAGAAAAACAACCACTTTCTGAAAGGTAGGACTGGCGGAGAAGTGAATCCAAAGCGACGGGAAGATAGACCCCGGGGGGGAGGGGCCGGCTCCCAGCAAGCAGCGGAGCAACCGCGCACAAAATCAGGACTTTTAAAAGTCTGTTCCGCTGAGGGACATCGCTCCAGAGGCTAAACCGGGGCGAAGCCCACGCGGGGTCAGCGTGGCCTCAGGTCCCGCAGGGTCACAGAAGGATCGGGGGTGTCTGAGTGTCGCAGAGCTTGCGGGTATTGGAACGGGAAAGCCGGCTGCAGAGACAGAGCCGACAGTAAGCTCACAGCTCGGGGTGACCTTGAACCGGTCACAGGCTCGGTGAGCTCGGAGCGCGGCCCGAGGTCAGGCAGACGGGAGTGACTGGGCGCTGTTCTCTGAGGGCGCCCTGAGGAGTGCGGCCCTAGGCTCTCGGCTCCTCCGGGCCGGAGACCAGGAGGCCGCCATTTGTATTCCCGTCCTCCAGGAACTCTACGGAAAGCGCTCAGGGAACAAAAGCTCCTGAAAGCAAACCCGAGCGGATTACTCACCCCAGCCCCGGGTAAGGGCTGTGTAATTCCGCCTGGGGCAAAGACACTTGAGAATCACTACAACAGGCCCCTCCCCCAGAAGATCAACAAGAAATCCAGCCAAGACCAAGTTCACCTACCAAGGAGTGCGGTTTCAATACCAAGGAGAGCAGCAGAATTCCAGAGGAGGAGAAAGCCAAGCACGGAACTCATGGCTTTTTTCCTGTGATTTTTTTTAGTCTTGCAGTTAATTTAATTTTTTCTTTTTCATTTTTTTTTTTTTTTCTTCTCGCCTTCGGGTAAATTTTTTTTTTTTTAACTGTTACCTTTTTCTTTTTTAACGATTTTTTACTAGTTTATCTAATATATATATTTTTTCTTTTTTACATTTTTCTCAGGTGTTTTCTTTTTTAAAAAATTTTTTTCTTTTCTTTTTTTTTTTTCTTTTCTTTGTTCTTTTTTTTTCTTTCTTCCTTTTTGAACCTTTTTTTATCCCCTTTCTCCCCACTCACGATTTTGGATCTCTTCTAATTTGGTTAAAGCATATTTTCCTGGGGTTGTTGCCACCCTTTTAGTATTTTACTTGCCCCTTCATTTACTCTTATCTGGCCAAAATGACAAGACGTAAAAATTCAACACAAAAAAAAGAACAAGAGGCAGTACCGAAGGCTAGGGACCTAATCAATACATACATCGGTAATATGTCAGATCTAGAGTTCAGAATGACAATTCTCAAGGTTCTAGCCGGACTCGAAAAAGGCATGGAAGATATCAGAGAAACCCTCTCGAGAGATATAAAAGCCCTTTCTGGAGAAATAAAAGAACTAAAATCTAACCAAGTTGAAATCAAAAAAGCTATTAATGAGGTGCAATCAAAAATGGAGGCTCTCACTGCTAGGATAAATGAGGCAGAAGAAAGAATTAGTGATATAGAAGACCAAATGACAGAGAATAAAGAAGCTGAGCAAAAGAGGGACAAACAGCTACTGGACCACGAGGGGAGAATTCGAGAGATAAGTGACACCATAAGACGAAACAACATTAGAATAATTGGGATTCCAGAAGAAGAAGAAAGAGAGAGGGGAGCAGAAGGTATACTGGAGAGAATTATTGGGGAGAATTTCCCCAATATGGCAAAGGGAATGAGCATCAAAATTCAGGAGGTTCAGAGAACGCCCCTCAAAATCAATAAGAATAGGCCCACACCCCGTCACCTAATAGTAAAATTTACAAGTCTCAGTGACAAAGAGAAAATCCTGAAAGCAGCCCAGGAAAAGAAGTCTGTAACATACAATGGTAAAAATATTAGATTGGCAGCTGACTTATCCACAGAGACCTGGCAGGCCAGAAAGAGCTGGCATGATATTTTCAGAGCACTAAACGAGAAAAACATGCAGCCAAGAATACTATATCCAGCTAGGCTATCATTGAAAATAGAAGGAGAGATTAAAAGCTTCCAGGACAAACAACAACTGAAAGAATTTGCAAATACCAAACCAGCTCTACAGGAAATATTGAAAGGGGTCCTCTAAGCAAAGAGAGAGCCTACAAGTGGTAGATCAGAAAGGAACAGAGACCATATACAGTAACAGTCACCTTATAGGCAATACAATGGCACTAAATTCATATCTCTCAATAGTTACCCTGAATGTGAATGGGCTAAATGCCCCTGTCAAAAGACACAGGGTATCAGAATGGATAAAAAAACAAAACCCATCTATATGTTGCCTCCAAGAAACTCATTTTAAGCCCGAAGACACCTCCAGATTTAAAGTGAGGGGGTGGAAAAGAATTTACCATGCTAATGGACATCAGAAGAAAGCAGGAGTGGCAATCCTTATATCAGATCAATTAGATTTTAAGCCAAAGACTATAATAAGAGATGAGGAAGGACACTATATCATACTCAAAGGGTCTGTCCAACAAGAAGATTTAACAATTTTAAATATCTATGCCCCCAACGTGGGAGCAGCCAACTATATAAATCAATTAATAACAAAATCAAAGAAACACATCAACAATAATACAATAATAGTAGGGGACTTTAACACTCCCCTCACTGAAATGGACAGGTCATCCAAGCAAAAGATCAGCAAGGAAATAAAGGCCTTAAATGACACACTTGACCAGATGGACATCACAGATATATTCAGAATATTTCATCCCAAAGCAACAGAATACACATTCTTCTCTAGTGCACATGGAACATTCTCCAGAATAGATCACATCCTCGGTCCTAAATCAGGACTCAACCGGTATCAAAAGATTGGGATCATTCCCTGCATATTTTCAGACCACAATGCTCTAAAGCTAGAACTCAACCACAAAAGGAAGTTTGGAAAGAACCCAAATACATGGAGACTAAACAGTATCCTTCTAAAGAATGAATGGGTCAACCGGGAAATTAAAGAAGAATTGAAAAAAATCATGGAAACAAATGATAATGAAAATACAACGGTTCAAAATCTGTGGGACACAACAAAGGCAGTCCTGAGAGGAAAATATATAGCGGTACAAGCCTTTCTTAAGAAATAAGAAAGGTCTCAGGTACACAACCTAACCCTACACCTAAAGGAGCTGGAGAAAGAACAAGAAAGAAACCCTAAGCCCAGCAGGAGAAGAGAAATCATAAAGATCAGAGCAGAAATCAATGAAATAGAAACCAAAAAAACAATAGAACAAATCAACGAAACTAGGAGCTGGTTCTTTGAAAGAATTAATAAAATTGATAAAACCCTGGCCCGACTTATCAAAAAGAAAAGAGAAAGGACCCAAATAAATAAAATCATGAATGAAAGAGGAGAGATCACAACTAACACCAAAGAAATACAAACTATTATAAGAACATACTATGAGCAACTCTACGGCAATAAATTTGACAATCTGGAAGAAATGGATGCATTCCTAGAAACATATAAACTACCACAACTGAACCAGGAAGAAATAGAAAGCCTGAACAGACCCATAACCAGTAAGGAGATTGAAACAGTCGTTAAAAATCTCCAAACAAACAAAAGCCCAGGGCCAGACGGCTTCCCGGGAGAATTCTACCAAACATTTAAAGAAGAACTAATTCCTATTCTCCTGAAACTGTTCCAAAAAATAGAAATGGAAGGAAAACTTCCAAACTCATTTTATGAGGCCAGCATCACCTTGATCCCAAAACCAGACAAGGATCCCACCAAAAAAGAGAGCTATAGACCGATATCCTTGATGAACACAGATGCGAAAATACTCAACAAAATACTAGCCAATAGGATTCAACAGTACATTAAAAAGATTATTCACCACGACCAAGTGGGATTTATTCCAGGGCTGCAAGTTTGGTTCAACATCTGCAAATCAGTCAATGTGATACAACACATCAATAAAAGAAAGAACAAGAACCATATGATACTCTCAATAGATGCTGAAAAAGCATTTGACAAAGTACAGCATCCTTTCCTGATCAAAACTCTTCAAAGTGTAGGGATAGAGGGCACATACCTCAATATCATCAAAGCCATCTATGAAAAACCCACCGCAAATATCATTCTCAATGGAGAAAAACTGAAAGCTTTTCCACTAAGGTCAGGAACACGGCAGGGATGTCCATTATCACCACTGCTATTCAACATAGTACTAGAGGTCCTAGCCTCAGCAATCAGACAACAAAAGGAAATTAAATGCATCCAAATCGGCAAAGAAGAAGTCAAATTATCACTCTTCGCAGATGATATGATACTATATGTGGAAAACCCAAAAGACTCCACTCCAAAACTGCTAGAACTTATACAGGAATTCAGTAAAGTGTCAGGATATAAAATCAATGCACAGAAATCAGTTGCATTTCTCTACACCAACAGCAAGACAGAAGAAAGAGATATTAAGGAGTCAATCCCATTTACAATTGCATCCAAAACCATAAGATACCTAGGAATAAACCTAACCAAAGAGACACAGAATCTATAGTCAGAAAACTATAAAGTACTCATGAAAGAAATTGAGGAAGACACAAAGAAATGGAAAAATGTTCCATGCTCCTGGATTCGAAGAATAAATATTGTGAAAATGTCTATGCTACCTAAAGCAATCTACACATTTAATGCAATTCCTATCAAAGTACCATCCATCTTTTTCAAAGAAATGGAACAAATAATGCTAAAATTTATATGGAACCAGAAAAGACCTCGAGTAGCCAAAGGGATATTGAAAAAGAAAGCCAACGTTGGTGGCATCACAATTCCGGACCTCAAGCTCTATTACAAAGCTGTCATCATCAAGACAGCATGGTACTGGCACAAAAACAGACACATAGATCAATGGAACAGAATAGAGAGCCCAGAAATAGACCCTCAAATCTATGGTCAACTCATCTTCGACAAAGCAGGAAAGAATGTCCAATGGAAAAAAGACAGCCTCTTCAATAAATGGTGCTGGGAAAACTGGACAGCCACATGTAGAAAAATGAAATTGGACCATTTCCTTACACCACACACAAAAATAGACTCAAAATGGATGAAGGACCTCAATGTGCGAAAGGAATCCATCAAAATCCTTGAGGAGAACACAGGCAGCAACCTCTTCGACCTCTGCTGCAGCAACATCTTCCTAGGAACAACGCAAAAGGCAAGGGAAGCAAGGGAAAAAATGAACTATTGGGATTTCATCAAGATCAAAAGCTTTTGCACAGCAAAGGAAACAGTTAACAAAATCAAAAGACAACTGACAGAATGGGAGAAGATATTTGCAAACGACATATCAGATAAAGGACTAGTGTCCAGAATCTATAAAGAACTTAGCAAACTCAACACCCAAAGAACAAATAATCCAATCAAGAAATGGGCAGAGGACATGAACAGACATTTCTGTAAAGAAGACATCCAGATGGCCAACAGACACATGAAAAAGTGCTCCATATCACTCGGCATCAGGGAAATACAAATCAAAACCACAATGAGATATCACCTCACACCAGTCAGAATGGCTAAAATCAACAAGTCAGGAAATGACAGATGCTGGCGAGGATGTGGAGAAAGGGGAACCCTCCTACATTGTTGGTGGGAATGCAAGCTGGTGCAGCCACTCTGGAAAACAGCATGGAGGTTCCTCAAAATGTTGCAAATAGAACTGCCCTATGACCCAGCAATTGCACTACTGGGTATTTACCCTAAAGATACAAATGTAGTGATCCAAAGGGTCACATGCACCCGAATGTTTATAGCAGCAATGTCCACAATAGCCAAACTATGGAAAGAACCTAGATGTCCATCAACAGATGAATGGATCAAGAAGATGTGGTATATATACACAATGGAATACTATGCAGCCATCAAAAGTAATGAAATCTTGCCATTTGCGACACCATGGATGGAACTAGAGCGAATCATGCTTAGCGAAATAAGTCAAGCAGAGAAAGACAACTATCATATGATCTCCCTGATATGAGGAAGTGGTGATGCAACATGGAGGCTTAAGTGGGTAGGAGAAGAATAAATGAAACAAGATGGGATTGGGAGGGAGACAAACCATAAGTGACTCTTAATCTCACAAAACAAAGTGAGGGTTGCTGGGGGGAGGGGGTTTGGGAGAAGAGGGTGGGATTATGGACATTGGGGAGGGTATGTGCTTTGGTGAGTGCTGTGAAGTGTGTAAACCTGGTGATTCACAGACCTGTACCCCTGGGGATAAAAATATATGTTTATAAAAACTAAAAATTAAAAAAAAAAAAAACATATACTCTCTGGATAAAGGGGGCTACTGTAAAAAAAAAAAAAAAAAAAAAAAAAACTTAATTTTCTCCACAGAACCCAGCAAAGTGCCTTGCACTTAGCAGGTGCTCAAAAAAAGACATATATAATAACTAAACAAATAAAATGGAGTGGTTCTTATTACAATCATTTTAGTATAGAGAATGCACTCTTAAGTTTTGAGAACAAAAACTTCTAGAACACCAGTGTGGTTAATATTAAACATATTAAAATCATGGACAATGAAAAAGATTCATGCTTCATTATATTAATTCTCTGAGTCTAAAGACCATGAAGAAATTCTAAAGGTTCAACCAATTAAAAGTCCATAGGTTCAACGTGTACTTCAACTCTGGAAGTTCAATTATGTGACTACAACAAACACATATTCTGAATATGTCCAAGGTGGTCTCCATTTTAAGTTTCAGATTAGATTTCATGCTTGTTGATTCAGAGGAGGCAGTTACTCTTTTCCTGACAAGACTGTGTATCCAGGTAGAAAGATCATTGTGAAACCTCTTGTGTTCTGACTCTCTCCTTTGGTCTGCCTCCTGCTCTTCCTTTCATGTTGTCTCCTCTCCCAATTTCTCTGTCCCTAGGACTCATTTGATTCCATCTTCCATGCAGATCACCTTAGGAATTCAGAAAATATCAAATAGCACTGACGACTTATACTTATTTCCATTCTGTTTCTTAGTAAAACAGCCCTAGAACTACAATGCCATACTTACAGGCCCCCATTTAGTTTGATAGAAAGATTAGGGGTCATTTTCAGAGGATTATGACTAACAAAATTCAAGCTATTTGTATAGGAGCTCATTAGGTTGTGCCCAAGACATGCTTTTTGTATTCCCTTTCTTTTATTCAGCAAATGTTTTTGAATAAATGAATGAACATGTGCGTGGATTACATGGAGTAGAATGTGAATGTTGCTATGGTGGTAGCAGACCTACATTCTGAATCATGTTTTCACTGAAAAACCTTAAGTTAGTTATGTTTTTCTCACCTGAAAAATGAGGATAGTAAGTACATCTCAAGATGATTATCAAGAGACGATGCAATGATTTATATTGAGATGAATTATAAACCATCAAACTATACCAAAAACAATTGTTACTAACTATGCATGGGTTAGCAACCAAGGAACTTTCCTGAGGACCAAAATTAAGACTTCCTATTATCTTTGTTTTATAGCAACAGGGGAAATTATTGGCTTTTGGAAGGAAACTGTGTTTAAACTAGAGTCTGTGTGACCTAAGGGAAGAAATAAATTCAGAAACTCTAATCTCACAGCATTGAGCTCTGTCTGGCAATGTCTGTCTAGATCTGTATGCCAGATATACTCGGTAAATGTTAAATCAAAATCCAGACAGATTTTTCTGGGCTGAAATTCGAAAGGTTTTTGTTAAGTCCAAGGTTTCCACTCTTGAACACAAATTTTCTTAGTAACATCATCATCCTGAAAAGGCAATCTTATTTTTCAGAGAAAATCTTTCTTTGGAGAAATCTTCTGTTCATTGTTAAAGGCCCAAGCCCACTAAATGATCTGAATGATTATCTGCTGAGAGATTTTTCTAAACTGTTTTCCTTTAAATGTACTTTCATGTATTGTAGGACCCTTAGACTTGGGTTAGTTTTGCTGAGACAATTTTATAGTAAGATAGAACACGATAATAAAGAAACTCTTAGCTTTGTCACTGCCTACACACCATAGAAATTCTAGGCTTTTATTGTTCAATTAAACTTTATTTCATCTTAAGGTCCATGAATATGAAATCTCACACACTCTTTATTTATTGAGACTGTTGCCTACTGACTTCCTTAGTGGTGACATACAAACTTAATGTTATGTAAAGTATAAGGTTCCTCTAACATATGGACTTGAAAAGGTAGTTTTGTGCTAGTCCACAGGATATCATAAGCAGTTAATCAAAACCCTAAGATATTTAAATGCGTATTTATAGTCTCCGTTATGGACTGCTCTCCTACCTTTTTAGGCTTTGGTGGGTTCAATTCAGTTTGTAAGAACCAGAAGAACCAGAATGTTTCACAGAGAATATCTGAGACATAGGAACCCCCCATAGGATTCTTCTGTTGATTTTACTCTGTTATGCCCACTATCGGAGCCTGCTCTATTTTCCCACTAGAACCCAGGTCAGTACTCTGCACCTGTGGTTACTGGACTGCCTTCCTTTGACCTTGCTGATCTTTGAAGCTATTATACAAGTTCCTTTCACTGTAAAAATTCTGAAAAATCAAGTGTTCTCTCACTGCCTTCTGTTTAAAGAGCTCTGTCTATTATCGCACACAGCTTGGTTTCTGCCCCACTGCTCTGGCTCCAAACTGCATTTCACCCTCAGAGATCAGGTGTTAAACTCCCTTTTCACTAAAGAAGAAAGTTAATGCCCAAGTGAGGCTGTTTTCTCTCACTGGCTGATGTGACGTGAAATTGGGGTTCAAGAGTGAAGGGAGTTGGGTGAAACTGGCAGGGGAGGTGAACCATGAGAGACTATGGACTCTGAAAAACAATCTGAGGGGTTTGAAGTGGCGGGGGCGGGGGTGGGAGGTTGGGGTACCAGGTGGTGGGTATTATAGAGGGCACGATTGCATGGAGCACTGGGTGTGGTGCAAAAATAATGAGTACTGTTATGCTGAAAATTAAAAAAAAAGAATCTTTAATAAAATAATGTTTGGCTCAATTACTATAATGTGTGAATAAACACTTAAGTCTTAAAAAAAAAAAAAAGAGTGGAGGGCCAAGAAAGAATTGTTGTGATGTTTTTGGTACAAAATGATGATTTTATTATAGGATGAGGACAGGACCTGTGGGCAGAAAGAGCTGCCCTGTGATGGTGAGCGGTGACTGATTATATACTTTTTAATTTGTGGGTGTAAGGGATAGCTTAAGTCTCTAAGGAATATGGAAGAAAGGCTTACAGGACCTTGAGGGGCCAGCTGCTATTAAGATAAGGTTACTATCAGTCTTTAGCAAAACATAAATACTAAGGCAGCATGAATTCCTTGAAGAAGGTCACACTCTGCTTGTTTCAGGTTTCTATCAATGGGCTGCAAGCTGTAAGGAGATTTAATTTAAGCTACATTTCTCTTACCTTTGTTTTCCTCATCACCCATGGCGGATGTGGGTGATCAGTGCATGACGTCCTCATGCTGCATCTGGGCTCTATGTCAACTTAGGTTCTTGATACCTCTGCTTTTTTCTTCCTTCCTTATTTCTTCTGCCTTTTGAACCATGAGCTGCCACCTCTCTAGTCCTGATTCTGCTCATCCTTGGTGTGTTCTCTACCTCTCTATGGGCCTTCCTCTTGTGGCTGGTTCTTGGTGTCTCTGTCCCCACCACCCACCCCACTACCACCTACCTCAGCGTCTCTCTCAGCTCTGACAGATGGATCCCTCAAACTCCACCTGGGGGCTTGACTCATCTCTACATAGTAGCTTCAAATCCCAATATCTCTGACTCACTCTCCTCTTCTTCCCAAACGCTTTCTCCCTGGCACACTTCCTATTTCTGTTCCAGTTACCCTATCGCTCTCGTCACTAAGGCTTCAAATCTCTGGCCACTTAGACAGGGCCTTTACTTCTTTATAGCCAAATCACCAAGTCGCTTAAATTGTCCTTCACTGTATGGCTTCAATTCTCTCTTTTTTTCAGCCCTCCTGTAGTTCAAATTCTCATTTCCTGTCTGTCTGCTCATTTTAGGTCCCTCTTGCCCCCCTCCCCCACCACCCATTCTCTCCCTCCACCCTCAATTCCACAGCCATTGTCTGGCTCATCTTCTTCATCAGCTCATGGTAACAGCAACAGCTAGTCCTTGTGAACATTTCCTAACTCTTTTGAGTGGTTCTTTACTGTGGAATATACATACCTTACTTCAGTTAATCCTAACAAAAACACTATGAGGTAGAACTCTTATTCAGATACTCAATTTCCAGGAAGAAAATTAAGGCTCATAGAGGTTAAATAACTTGGCCAAGTTCAGAATGGGAATTCAGAATGGGTCACCTGCTTTTGGAGCACATGGGCCTGTGTTCCACACAAAAGTGGCCTGGAATCTGGCATCCTAGTGTAGACTCATAGGTGTGGACCTGCAAGACTGATTCCCCCCATGTCACTGTACATTTCCATTTGGTAGGAGGGGGCCCGTTACTTGACATCTTGTGTTTACTCTAGTTCTGGGTAACTATGAGAGCCACTGAGTTCTGGAACCCACCCCATTGTCTGCGACCCTACTGAGCTGCCTATTTCTTATTACTTCCATCCTCCCTCCCCACAACACATTTAATAATTGTCCTTATTACTGTCCCAGCTGCCGTGGGACCTCAACGCTGTTACCTATCAAGGAAGCCTGTTCCCTAGCAGGGAAGCCTGCTAGCATACCTCACAGAGTCTTGGATCCAAACCTGGATGGAGTTTGTGGCATAACACAACTGGTACTTGACAATGACTATCTTGAGGACCCTGTCACTTTCCAGCTCTGCTTTACCAACTCGGATATTACCCCAACCAGTAGTTAAATTAGTCAATTATGACATTATCTTTCTCTCTAGTCTTATCCTAGTTGGAATCCACATGACCTAAGTGGGACTTCCTCAGTAGGCCATGCCTGATCCAGCCACAGGGACGGCTTTGGTTTCCCTTTTCCAATCCATTTCCCAGCAATCCTGGGGGTCTCTGCACATCTCCACAGGCTCCCACTCTCTCCTGCGCAATTACAGCAATGCACTGTCTTCACCAGTTGAATGTGAACACACCAAGTTTAAGGGTGTGCTTTAGACCTGTGATTTTCAAGCTTGGCTGTGCGTCGCAATCATCTGAGAAACATTCAAACTGCAGATGACGAGCCTGTGCTGAGGTCCTGCTGAAATTCAGGACTGGCAACCAAGACTTCTTTGACTCCTCAAGACTTGTGCATAATGAACAATAATTATTCATGACGGTCCTAGTTTCCTTTCTTAAGTCTTCAGTGGAGTCGTAAATTGCATAGGCTATGTAAACCACCTGGCCCAATGCCTGACACATAATAGGTAGTCAGTAAATGCTAATTACTTTCCCTCCTCCTTGTTTTAGTCATCTCAAGTTTTATAGCCTTCATTTGTTTAAATAAACATTTTAAATAGATTTACATTTCCTGTATTTCTTCCTGTTCTGTATATTTATGGCTTCTTCAGTAAGCGGTTCTCTGGCTTACTCTTGACCTTCAATTATCCCTTTCAGACTCTTTCTTTGACATTTTAATATTAAACTCATTTGCCAGCCTGCATATTCCTCAGACTTCTATACAATTATATATTCTGCCACCTACCTTTTTTCTATTTTTATGAATAGTCCTTGCTTCTTTATTTTTTGGTATAATTTTCTTCCAGTAAATAGTGAACCAGTCCTTGAAATCTCAGAGCCATTGATTTGTTTTGCTTTCACAATATTTTAATTTATTTAAATTACCTTTGTTAAACATTATCGGAAGACCTTAGAACTTCTTAACATTTAAGTTTTCTGTCTGGAACAGCCTCTACTGGTGGAAAAGGTAGATGAGAATTTCGAAGATGAAAGAGATCTTGGGTTCTATCAGTTCACTTGGTTCATTTTATACAGAAAGCAACAGACACTCTAAATGAGTTACCAAAGTTTACATTGCTATCTAGTGGCAGACTTGCTTTTTGGGAGGTTTGGTGGAGGGGAGACTAGCTCAGGTTTAACTGTGACATTTTAAAATTATATACTTGCTTGGACATCTGCCCACCGTGTAAGAAACCCTCTATGGTTTCTTAAAATAACAACAAGAAGACCAGAAACCAAAAAACCACCAAATAATCAGAGGTTTGGGATTTAATAAATTTATTCCTTCAATTACTATTTATAGCACCCATTATTCCGTTGAATTACTAGACAGATCTGGCTGTGGCCAGCAGTTAATTTTCAATCTCCGGTGTTGGAAAAGTTCAGGTTTTCTGAGTATCCTGTTTGCAGTGACACTGGTACAGAATTAGTACTTCCCCATTTTGGGGACAAGTGAAAAAAAACCTTTTTCTTCTTTGAGAAGAAAGAAAACCATTCCAGGATGCCTGGGTGGCTCAGTGGGTTGAACCTCTGCCTTTGGCTCAGATCATGATCTCAGGGTCCTGGTATTGAGTCCCACATGGGGCTCCCTGATCAGCCGGGAGCCTGCTTCTCTCCTTGCCTCTGCCTGCAGTTCCCTCTGCTTGTGTGCCCAAGCACAATCTCTGTCAAATAAATAAATAAATAAATAAATAAATAAATAAATCTTTTTTCTTTAAAGTGAGTATTTTAATGATTGCAATGTACGTACATGAACCAATAAAACAATAAATAAAAGGAAAGAAATTAAAAAATTTCTCAAAATCTAACAGATCTCTCTATCCTCCTGCTCCATCTCCTCAGGCTGCTCCCCACCCCCAACCCCTGCTCCAGGGGAGCAAGAAAGACCAAAAGTTAACCTGATTAACAACTGAGTGTTCAGCAACAACTGAGATATTCCTTCATTCCCCACATCCAATGTAGGTGCTTCACAGGGTAGGGAAGGAAGAATTTTCTCTGCCCCTAAGGTCCTTTGAGCTGGACTAAGAATAAAATTGACATGAGACAGATTAATGGGAGAAAATCAAATTTCATTTCATGTATAAGAGGAATCCATACAGACAAGAAATTCCAAAGATGGGCAAAATGAGGTCTGTACATGACTCTCAACTGAAGAGAAGGGTGTAGGGGTCTGGGACTTCAAAGGAAAGGAATACAATTCATAGGAAGATGAAAGAATAAATGTAATGTAATAAAAAGGATAAAAAAAAATGTTTCCTGGGCTGCAACAAGGGGACAGAGAGGATTTTGATCAAACAGGTCTTGTTGGGTTCCTCCTGTGCCTGCATGTAGTTACCTATGGTGGTAGTGTTGTGGGATCATGGAGCACAATGGCCAAGAAAGAATTCTTGAGATGTTTTACTGTTCAAGTTAGTAATGTTACAGAACCTGGACTGGATCCTGACGGAAGAACCAAGCAGCACTCAGAGATTTTGGAGGATCGGAGGTTTATAACACCAGTGGGCCCAGAGGAGATTGTTCTCCAAAGTTCTGAGCCCTGAGCACAAGCAGGGAGAGGGATATATACCCTTCTACTTCTGCATACTTGATACTTTTGGCACGCGGGGGAAAGGGGTAGGAAAGAAGAACCTCAAGGGCTTTGAGACAGGGACTGGAATTCCCTTGCTGGTTTGGTCAGCCATCTTAGAGCACAGTTTTTCCTTATCAGTAAGTTTATTTGAGTTGTATGGGGGTGGGGCCTATGGGCAGAAAGAGCAGCCTTTTTGCTATATGAAGGTGGTGGTTATATGCTTAATGCTCAAGGGGGTGGGGACGTGCCGGGACTGTTAGATCATAAATGTCTTCTTCAAATTTCTACTCATAAAACTACTCTCATAAGATTTCTCTGAGGCTTATCATTCAGTTCAATATTAACTACCAGTGAGATGTTCAGGCAGTCATGAGACCCTTTAAGAATGTAGGTGCCTCGAAGAACCAGGGTGCCTCGGTGGCACAGTTGGTAAAAAGACTGCCTTCAGCTCAGGTCATGATCCCGGAGTCTCAGGACTAAGTCCTGCATCAGGCTCCCAGCTCCATGGGGAGTCTGTTTCTCCTTCTGACCTTCTCTCCTCCCAAGCTTTCTCTCCCTCCCTCTCTCCCTCATATAAATAGATAAAATCTTAAAAAAAAAAAAAAAAAAAAAAAAAGAATGTAGCAACCAGCCTGTATTTGAGCCTTATTGAAGCAATGCAGGCTATAGGTCAGCCTTCTGGGCTAAAGGTGAGTATTTTTCCGCTTCTATCCCTCATCAATAGCTCTCTTCCTTGAGCAAGCCCTCTGTCTAAATTTTTAGGCAGTTGAGGGGGAAATAACAGGTTTTTCATGAGTCTGCTGGGTTTTGATTGTTTTTTTAACTCCAAATAATCTTCATGCCAAAGTGGGCCATTTTGGGGCCACCTGCCCTCCTTGGCCCTTACAACAGAAAACAAAAACAAAAACAAAAATAACAAATGTATAAAATGTAACAGACAGACAAAATTCATTCATCCAATGGTGGTGGGGGGTAGGAAGGGGAGGTGAAAGCATAAATGGCAGGGGGAGAAAACGAAGGTGCCAAATCAGTCACTGCTCAAAGCTGGCAAATGTTAAAATAGGGTTGGGGGAATCTTGGGGCCCTTTCAGGTTAGGGGGTATTGTTAAGAATGCACATATGGGTGTCAGGAAGATTGTGCCTTGTGCTCCCCAGAGACAAAAATCCCAATTCCTCAGGGAGAAGGGAATATGCAGACCCCAGGTGGAGTCTGGTGAGGAGAACCGAGAGAAGAGCTGCCCCAAGGGTCCTTCTAATCCCACCCCTTCCCTCTGGCCCCTCTGGACACAGGCAGCAGGTGCTGAGGGTACAGGTGGGTAGCGGCCTACAGTTAACTGGAGACCAGTGCGGTGAAGAGAACTGCTTTGAGGAGAATTAATGCTCAGGGCAGACTGCAGGGAGGCAGTCTTATGGAAGAGTCTTTGTTTAAGAAGGCCACTAAGAAAAGGTGCATGGGCTCATTGCCATGTATTGAGTTAATATGAGTAAATAAAGGAGGATAGAGAATAGGAGCCACTGATACTGGATGAGGACTGCATTCCTGTGAGGAGAACCAAGGCAAATCACATCCAAGCTAGTAAGGCCAGTTACTTTCTGACTGATAGTGGTGGGTGCATTGATTCCTTTATTGATCTAGGGATTTCAAAGCAGTTTAGTCTGTAGACAGGGGCATATGCAGAAGACTAACCAGCTGAGCAACAAGATAGGTGGGAAAGAGACTCACAACATTCCCTGGATGAAGAAGAGAGTCAGCAGCAAATTGTTGAAAAGCATATGAGCATATGAGCATATGTTTTGTTGATACTAGGGAATGGGGGAGGCTCTTCCCTGATACTTCGAATGCCAGATCCACTATATCCTGAAACCAAATGGCACTGACAACTTTGCTAAGCACAGGTAGTGGGGAGTACCCAAGAAACACTGGAAATTGCTATAAGAAAGAATTTCAGCCCAAACCAAACATCTCCAAGTAGCCATGGATCACCCATAGCTTGTGCTATTTATGACTGAAGCTCAGGAATAAATTCTTGATGAAACAAGTGGAGAACATACCAGAATACTCCACCATTCCAAGCACAGCACTGGAAAATTCCAGTAAGAATGCATGGCTCACTCTCCTGCTTCTGCACTATGCCTCCACTCTCCACTGTTTGGAAACATTACTTGCCTTTCGCCAGTATACTCCTCTCTTTTTTCTTGAAATTGAGCATCTAGCTTTGAGATGGCACAAATATCCCAGACAGAGACTTTGATCCCCTTGACAAGGTCCTGGAGAAAGATTTTGATGCTATCAGCCATCTCTTCATCTCTTCATCACCCACGCTTTAACTACACAGAAGAGAGGCAAGAGTCCCCCATGAAGGACATGGTAACCTTGTCACTGGAGCTCCAGCCACAGCCTGGACCCTCACCCACTGAAAGCTGCTTGCTTTCTTTCCACCTGGTTGCTTCTCCTGCCTGCAGTTTCCCAGGACCACGCTCCTTTTCCCTGATGAATTGTCCTGGGTTTGATCCTTGGACTTTCTTCCTTTTCTATCTATAGTGGTTCTGCTAGTGATCACACCAAGTACCACAGAGAGCATTAATATCATATACACTGATAATCTTCAGTGATATCCTCAGCCACACACCTCTCCTAAAAGCCAGAGACTACACAGTTAACTGCTTACTCAACATCTCCATCTGCCTACTTAGTGAATATCTCAGAATTAACAAATTCACAATGAGATTTCCTCCAACAACTTCTCCCACAGAGTCCCATCTCATTTGAGAGTATCTCCATCCTTCTCATTTCTCCGCCTAAAAATGCAGGAGACACTTGGCATCTTTTTCTCTCACATACTACATCTGATACATTGGGAAATACTGATGATTCTTTCAAATATTTAAAATATTCCTGAACTTTCAAATATTCTTGAACTTCAATTTCTACTTCTGCTTGAGTGAATGGACCAGATTTATCTCCTCCTACAAATAACTAGAAAAATTGTCAAATTATGTAAAATGATTGTTTCAAAAATACCTGAAACCAGGTGGAACAGGGCTGTGATCCCTGAAAGGAGAGAAACAAATGAGGTGAGCCTACACCCGCAGTGACTTCTGCCTGGAGACATATGTCCTGACCACAGAGTAAGGAAGGGACTCTTCAGTGGAGCACAGCCATCTTGCTGATTTGAAGAGACAGATGGGAGTTCAGAGAGGTGGATGTGCCTGAAATAATGAAGGCAAATCACCAGACAAGAGGGAACCACACAGAAAAAGTGGTCCAGAATCTTTGGTGGAGTATTAATCTATGAATGTGAAAGATAAAACTCCACAAGTCCATGCAAAGAAAACCGCTGGGAGATATGAGGTGAACAATTCCTACAGTTCACACTGTTATTTTTTTTTTTAAAGATTTTATTTATTAATTTGACAGAGAGAGAGATCACAGGTAGGTAGAGAGGCAGGTAGAGAGAGAGGAGGGAAGCAGGCTCCCTGCTGAGCAGAGAGCCCGATGTGGGACTCGATCCCAGGACTCTGAGATCATGACCTGAGCCGAAGGCAGCGGCTTAACCCACTGAGCCACCCAGGGGCCCTCACACTGTTATTTGAATTGTGTCCAGACAGAGTACAAAGAACTTACTCGAAACTTGAAGAAATCAGTAAAATTTTAGAAGGGCTAAATTAATTCTAGAGAAAAAGATAGTCTAGGACTGCCCTAACAAAGTTCTAAAATAACCCCCCCAAAATATCAGCATAATCCTGGGAAAACTTAATTGCCGCCCCCCCAAAAACCAACATTTTTAAAGTAAAATAACAAAATGTAAACACTCAGCAATGTAACATATGCAATGTCTGGCATCTAATTAAAAAATACTAGACATGCAAAGAATTAGCAACTTATGACCCATAAGCAGTAGGAAAATGAGTCGGAAATGATAGAAATGGTGGAATCCGGCAAGAACTTCAAAACAGCAATTATACGTCTTATAAATGTGCTGAAGGATTTATACTAAAACACTAACATAGTAAGGACATGTCTATGTGTGTGTATGTGTGTGTGTGGAAATGAAACTTCTAGAAATGACAAACGTATGAAATAAAATACTGGATAAGATAAACAGAATCAACACTACTGAAGAAAAAAAATAACAGTGAATCTGAAAGCATAGAAGAAGCAACTACTTAACATTAAGCTCACGGGGGGGTGGGGGGGGGTGGGGACGGGACTACAAGGTAAGGAAAACAGGTAGCGCCCGGGTGGCTCAGTGGGTTAGTCCTCTGCCTTCGGCTCAGGTCATAATCTTGGGGTCCTGGGATCGAGCCCACAGGGGCACAGCAGGAAGTCTGCTTCCCCCTCTCTTTCTGCCTGCCTCTCTGCTTACTTGTGATCTCTCTCTCTGTTACATGAAGAGATAAAAAATCTTAAAAAAAAAAATAAGGAAAATGAGGTGCCTGGATGGTTCAGTGGCTGAGCATCTGCCTTTGGCTCAGGTCATGATTCCAGGGTCCTGGGATCATGGTCCAGTCTGGTTCCCTGCTCAGTGGGGAGTCTAGTTCTCCCTCACCCTTTGCCTTTCCCCCTGCTCCTGCTCTTGGTCTATCTGGTAAAAAAAATAAAATCTTTTAAAAAATAATGAAAAAGCCTCAGTGACCTGCAGGGCCTTATCAGGTGACCTAATATATGTTTAATTAAAGTCCCAGAAGATGTGAGAGAGAGAGGACAGAAATGGTACTTGAGGTAATAATAGTTGGGAAGTTTTTAAACCTGAGGAAAACCGTAATTTGCAGAAAGAAGAAACTCAATGAAACCCAAACAGTATGCACAAAGAAAAAATAATAATAACTGTTAATCTAGAGCTCAATATTCTGCAAAAATTTCCACCAGGAATGTGAAGGTAAAATAATGTCTTTTCCATACCAAAAAAGGCAGAGAGAATGTGCTGATAATGATTTGTACTATACAAATGTTAAAGGAAATTCTTTAGCAAAGAAGCAAGGAAAATGAGATGCAATAGAGATGAGGTCTTACATAAAGTCATGAAAAACAATGGGAATGGTATATATTTGGGTAAATGTAAAAGATTTTCTTATGTCTATTTTCATACCTTTAAAAGAAAATTGAAATCTTTGAAAGTCATGGCTCAATAAATCTGTTAAAAAGTTAAAGACAATTGTTTAAAAAACAAATACTATATTATACAATTTTTTTTAAGAGAGAAAAAGAGAGAGAGAGTGCAGAGAGGGAGGGGGACAAAAGGAGAGGGAGAGAATCCCAGACGCCATGCTCAGTGGGGAACAGAACATGAGGTTCAATCTCACAATCCTAGGATCATGACCTGAGCAGAAATCAAGAGTTGGCGCTTAACCAACCGAGCCACCCAACCATTCCTGTATTGTAGGATTTAATGCATATGTAGAAATAACATATATGGAAGAATGGGTCAAAGAATGAGAGGGGAGAAATCGAAGTATGGCAGGAAAAAATTCTTATTTTATATGTAAATGGTTATAGAATTAGTTGAAAATAGACTAGGAGATTAAAGATGCATATTATAAACCCTAAAACAACTACTAAATAAATACAAGAACATATAGCTAAAATGCCTATAGTAGAAATAAAATTGAATATTAGAACATGGTTGGGTGGCTCAGTCATTAAGCGTCTGCCTTTGGCTCAGGTCATGATCCTAGGGTCCTGGGATGGAGCCCTGCATCAGGTCCCCTGCTCAGCGGGAAGCCTTCTTTCTCCCTCTCCCATGGCCCCTCTTGTGTTCCCTCTTTCGCTGCCTTTCTCTATGTCAAATAAATAAATAAAATCTTAAAAAAATATTTTAAAAAAGAACATGGTTGATTATTCTATAATAAGATAAAAAGAGGAAAAATAAGAGCAGAAAGAATTGAAAAACATAGCAAACTGGTATACATAAGCCAACCATATTTGACAATTACAGTATAAATGTAGGAGAGGGTCTATAATGGGACAGCATCATAGAAATTTTGGTGGGAGATAGAACTGTACTGTACCTTGACTGTGGTTGTACTTATGGATCTGTTCTATGTCCCTATGGATCTGTCATAAACACATACACTAAAAAAGTGAATTTAAAAAAAAATTAAAAAGTGAATTTTACTTTATTTATTTAATAAAATAAATTAAAAAAATAAAATCAATGCTCAGCATCATTAGTTGGGAAATTAAAGTTTCAATGTCAGGGTACCAGGGTGGTCAGTCCTTTAAGTAACTGGCTCTTGATTTTGGCTCAGGTCATAATCTGAGGGTTTTGAGATTGAGCCCCAAGTCGGGCTCCATGCTTAGTGTGGAGTCAGTTTCAGATTCTCTCTACTTCTTCCTATAAAGGCCCTGTGGTGCAAACCCAAGTAGAGCAGATGTTCTTTATGAGAATTCTAATTCTTTTTATTTTCTTCCCCCAAACTGAGATTCTTGGGATGGTTTTTAAATAAAAAGGTTAATAACAGGCATCATGGTGATGGGCTCAGTATTATTTGTGTAAAGATACTTAAAGGGACCAATATAAATTCTTACAAAATCTTATTCAAAATCAGAAAAGGTTTATTTCTTTTCTTCTTTTTTAAGATTTTATTTATTTATTTGACAGAGATCACAAGTAGGCAGAGAGGCAGGCAGAGAGAGATTAGGGAAGCAGGCTCCCTCCTGAGCAGAGAGCCTGATGTGGGACTCAATCCCAGGACCCTGGGATCATGACCTGAGCCGAAAGCAGATTCTTTAACCCATTGAGCCACCCAGGCGCCCAGAAAAGGCTTATTTCTGACTCAGCAATTCTCTCTCCAGAAGATCGTGCTAATTACAACCAAAAAAAAAAAAAAATTAACAAATTTTATCAAATACGCATTTGTGATAAATCTGTGCTTTTCTTTAGGGATCTAACCAAATAAAGAGATAAATACATGAGGTCTAAGGTAGATATTTCAAGACCCAGAGATTATTGTTTATGTGTTGAGTATGGAACAGATCAATTTCAGTTTCCTGATTGAAATTAATCTTGTAATTTCTGCCTCTCAAACTTCATATGAATTGTGTGACTCTCAGAGTTGGTCTCTGACATGCAATCCTTGGTATCATACCCAAAAGGCAGATGGAGGAACTCTCATTCAGGGATAAGTGAGCAGAGTTACAAAGCACATTTCCCCCAAGGATAGAATTCAAGCCAGGATCATCTAATTCCAAATCCAGTGCTTTTCCTTTTTTATTTCGAGAGTCTTTTAAAAAAAAAATCTAGATATTTATAGTTCTTTAGAAGTCTTTTAATGGAAGAACATACTTGTATTAACCTGAAATAATTTGCAGAAAGGTATATATTATACTGCATTTATCCCTTATTAAAATTTGTCTGGGCCACACTGTAAATATTATAAACTAAATATTTATATATGATAATAATACAAATTGCCTTAAAGTGTGTAATGCTGAATAAGTATAAGAAACCTGGAAACATCTCTACTGAAACAGATTCTCTAAAACACATCGAGATGGTTGCTTAAAGTGAACGTTTTACAATTAATTAGTTAGCTATTAGCACCAATTGTTGTAATATATTTTCTTTACTAAGTCATAATTAATAAATGGTGACATTCTATTAAGTTAATAATAGCATTTGCAAAATCACTGGAGAAACAGAAAAGAGCTCTTTGTTAGTTTTCCTTGTATTCATGTAAGAAGAAAGTATATATTACTTCAAAAATTATGTTACCAGGAGCGTCCAGGTGCTTCAGTTGGTTAAGCATCTGTTTGCCTTCGGCTCAGGTCGTGATCCCAGGGTCCTGGGATCGAGTGCTGCATTGGGCTCCCTGTTCCGTGGGAGCCTCTTCTCCCTCTGCCTCTCTCTGTTTCTCATGAATAAATAAATGAAATTTTAAAAGAAAAGAAAACAAAAAAATTATGTCACCAGGTTTCAGTGGGGTAGATTTTCTTTAAAATCATTTTGAGTATGGAAAGTTTTCTTTTTCAGTGAAGGGAAAACTCAGTTTTCAAATCTGAATATTTAGTTATAAAAACTTCCCTGAGGCATTTGCTTACAAACCTTCTAGTAATATCATCTCCCAATAGATTACTTATTCCCGTAGTTATAATACATGCAGGATTACTCCTAACTTCTACCTAAGACTCTTTCCTTTTTTTTTTTTTTTTTTTTTTAACTGAGGCTGCCAATTATAGCGGGAAGTATTCTAACAGCACTGAAACTCCATTTGTGAAAAGCTCATTGATAACAATGAGCCTTTAAAAAATGGAAAGAAAAACATTGTTGCTAATTATATTTGGATTTTCTAGTTGAGCTAACAGCACATTTTTCTTGCTTTATTCAATGTTGGAGGCAGAAAAGGAAAGTCTTTTCTGACCTTGGAAGTACTTCCTTGGTCGAATGGCATTGCCTTGCTGTTGTAAGGTTCTGGGATCCTGATTTTGCCAATGCTACTTGCCATAGCGTCTGACACACATGCACCTTCAGTTTAAGCATGGTGTAGACCCCAAAAGCTCCAAATCAGGAAACACTTCACTCACTGCATTGTAAGACACTGAGACCAGTTTCACACAGGACCAGAGAGTGGGCCCCGGACCATGTCACTCTGGACCTGTGGCTTAATTCAGAAAGACACCTTTAAGCCCTGTTTGAAGAACATTTCTGAAACTGTAAGCATTTATCTATAATGTTAACTGGTAGGCCCCCACATCCTCACATCACATATTTAGCCATTTTGGAAAATACCATTCTGGAATTCCAATTTCAGTATTAGTCAAATCAAGTAAAAATATTACTTTTTGTCTCAAAAATCTATTTGAAAAAAGAACCCGTTGCTTCCTTTAGATGTTAGAAAAAGGAAACTGCCGAGACATAGAATAGTCATAAATTAATCTGTTAGTGTTAAATATACTCTCAAGCAAGCCAGAGTATCTGATGCTTCTAGACTATTGATAGTTTGGCTTTTTTAAAGGCTCTTCTTCAATAACCTTTCATAATTTCATTCAGATTGAGAGTATACCAGATGATATTCTTTTCATACTGTTGCCTCTGCAGCAATAATATTGCCTAGGAATAACAAAATAAATGTTAAAGACAAAAAGTGATAATGAAAAATCAAAGCTTTATGAACTTGTAAATTTTGGAGCTTGAAAGACTATTCAACTTTAGAATCATCTTTATTTCTACTTAACTTACCCATCTATTCACAATAATGACATTATTTTAGGCTTCCAATTGTTTTTAAAAATTCTCCACTAAAGTCATTGGAATAGTCGTTAGTCTCAAATTTCATGGCAATATTCAAAAAAGACTAGGAATTTTTCTTTGCTAACAAACTGTCACACTGCAAAAAGTCTAATGCCCAAGGGATTCTTACCATTTCTCTAGTTTGAAAAAAACTTGATAGTGGAAATTTGAAAATAGATGCTTTAAGACAGCAGAAAGAACAAAATCTACAGATACGTAGTCAATTGAATTTTAGCCAAAGTGCACTATGTCAATTAAAAAGACAAAAAGAACATATTTTTCAACAAGTATTTTTAAGCAAAAGGTGATGAAATCCCAGATATATGTATAGAACAAAAAAGAACCTCCATAATTGACATAGATAAAACACCAAAAGACAGAAGAATACCAATTATTTTCAAGTATAAGTAGAATATATACCAAGATAACCTTTATTCTGGACATTTAATCAATTCTCAATAAACTTAAAAAGATTGAAAGCATAGAAACTATGTTTCTGACAACAGCAGGATTTAACTAGATAGAAATCAGTAACCAAACATTTGGAAATTAAGGAACACTAGGTTAATAATCCTTACAGCAAAGAAGAAATCACAAGGCAAATTGGAAAATACTTTTGTTTGAATGAAGAAGAAAAAACAATGTAACAAAGGTATGGGATCCTGCCAAAGCAGTGATTAATGGGAAATGTGTAGCTTACTTTTTAGGATTTATTTATTTATTTGAGAGAGAGAGAGAGCAAATGGGAGGAGAGGCAGAAGGAGAAGGAGAGAGTCCCAAGCAGACTTCCCACGGAGCACGGAGTTCTACCTGGGGCTTGGTCTCATGACACTAAGGTCATGATGTGAACCCATATCAAGAGTCAGACACTTAATCCAGGTACCCCAGAAATTTGTAGCTATAATGCTGATATTTAAGAAGACTCAAATAAATTATCAAAGCCAGGAATTTGTAAACTTTGAAAATAAATGGCTAGTAAACATTTTGGACTTTATGGAGCATAGATGGTCTTAGTTGACTGTTCTATGTTTTACAACCCTTTTTTTAAAATTTCTTTTTTATTTTCAGCATAACAGTATTCATTATTTTTGCACCACACCCAGTGCTCCATGCAATCCGTGCCCTCTCTAATACCCACCACCTGGTACCCCGACCTCCCACCCCCGCCCCTTCAAAACCCTCAGATTGTTTTACAACCCTTTAAAATATAAAGAACATTTTTACTCCAGAGGTGGTACAAAAATAGGCCATGGACTCTAATTTGCCACCTTTGAACTAAGCAATTGCCTTAAACTAGAAAAAGATGAGCAAATCAACCTTACATAAGGAGGGAAAGGGTGGGGGATGAATAATCGGTGACATATAAAAGTAAAAAAGAAAATCAGGAAAATTTTAAAAAGTTATTTCTCTGAAGTGATCTATAGAATTATAAACCTCCAAACAATAAAAAGAGAGAAGACTCAAATTATCATACCTAGAAGGAGAAGAGTTTACTTTTAGATCTTAGATACATTAAAAAGATAATAAAGGAATCTTATGAACAACTTTTTGTCAATATATTCCATAGCTTAGATGAAAAGTACACATTTTGTGAAAGGTACAAGTTACTAAATCTTATTCATTTATTAAAAAATAGTAATCTGAATAACTCTTATGATTAAATAAATTAAATTCAAAACCAGGGGCACCTGGGTGGCTCAGTGGGTTAAAGCCTCTGCCTTCGGCTTGGGTCATGATCCCAGGGTCCTGGGATCGAGCACCATGTGGGGCTCTGCTCAGCGGGAAGCCTGAGCACGGGGAGCTCCCCCCTCCCTCTGCCTGCCTCTCTGCCTACTTGTGATCTCTGTCTGTCAAATAAATAAATAAACTCTAAACAAAAACAAAAACAAAAACAAAGAAACCCAAACTATAAACATTCTCTCTCACACACAAAAAGACTCCTGCCTAGATGGCTTTGTTGATAAATTCTACCAAACATTTGAGAAGGTACTAATACCAATCCTGTTCAAACTTCCATAGAATAGAACAGAAATGAATACTTCCAAAATTTTTTTTTATTAACCTATAATGCATTATTAGCCCCAGGGATACAGGACTCTGTATTGCCAGGTTTACACACTTCAGAGCACTCACCATAGCACATACCCTCCCTAATGTCCATAACCCCACCACCCTTTCCCGACCCTCCTCCCCCTGGCAACCCTCAGTTTGTTTTGTGACATTAAGAGTCTCTTACGGTTTGTCTCCCTCCTGACCCCATCTTGTTTCATTTATTCTTTTCCTACCACCCAAATCCCCCACATTGCATCTCCTCTTCCTCATATCAGGGAGATCATATGATAGTTGTCTTTCCTGATTGACTTATTTTGCTAAGCATAATACCCTCTAGTTCCATCCACATTGTCGCAAATGACAAGATTTCTTTCTTTTAATGGCTGCATAGTATTCCATTGTGTGTGTGTGTGTGTGTGTGTGTGTGTGTGTGTGTGTGTGTATGCGCCACATCTTCTTTATCCATTCATCTGTTGATGGGCATCTAGGTTCTTTCCATAGTTTGGTTATTGTGGACATTGCTGCTATAAACATTCAGGTGCACGTGCCCCTTCGGATCACTACATTTGTATCTTTGGGGTAAATGCCCAGTAGTGCAATTTCTGGGTCATAGGGTAACTCTATTTTCAACTTTTGGAGGAACCTCCATGCTGTTTTCCAGAGTGGTTGTACCATCTTGCATTCCCACCAACAGTGTAGGAGGGTTCCCCTTTCTCCACATCCTCACCAGTGTCTGTCATTTGCTGACTTGTTAATTGTAGCCATTCTGACTGGTGCGAGGTGTACTTCCAAAATTATTTTATAAAAGCAGTATTACACTGATGCCAAAATCAGAAAAAGTCACTATAAAAAAGAAAACTGCAGACCAGTAGATTCCATGGACATAGATGTAAAAATCTTTAACAAAATCCTAGTAAATGGAACCCAGTAATATACAAAAGCAATGTATCATTATAAAGTGAAGTTTATTTCAGAAATACAAAGTTTGTTTAATATTCAAATATTGGAGGGAAAGATGAAAGAAGATGAGACTAGAGATGGAGACAAACCATAAGAGACCCTTAATCTCGGGAAACAAACTGAGGGTTGCTAGAGGGGAGACGGATGGTGGATGGGGTGGCTGGATGATGGACATTGGGGAAGGTATGTGTTATGGTAAGTGCATGTTGTGTAAGACTGATGAATCACAAACCTGTACCCCTGAAACAAATAATACATTATATATTTTTAATAAAAAATATATTAAAACATCAAGCAAGATAAATAATCATTTCAGCAGGCTAAAAAGGGAAAACCATAGAGTTATTTTAATAAGTTAATAAAAAGCATTTGACAGACTTCAATCCTCTTTCATAATAACACACACACACACTGGAAGAAAGTAAATGCAAAACATAACTGCTGAAAGACATATATTCAGTCTATATAAAGGAAGCTTACAATTTGATAATAGGAAGACAGTTCAATTTAAAAAATAACGTCCAAAGATTTCACTAAAGGACATATATAAATAAACCCATGAAAAAATACTCACTGTCAGTGGTTGTCATGGAAGTGCAAATTAGAAGCACAATATCACTGCATATCACTACAATGGTCCCTACTAAAAATACCAAGTACTAGGGATAATGTGAGCAACTAGAACTCTCACGTGGTGCTGGTGGAAGGGGAAAGTCAGTTTTGGATAACAGTTTGACAGTTTTGTATTAAACATAGACTTTCCATATGACCCAGTAATTCTACATCTAGAGAACTGGAAACATATATCCATGCAAAGACCTATATACAAATGTTCATAAACACTCATTCATCATAGCCGAAAATTGGATACAACACAGATGTTCCTCATTCACAACTGCTGAATGAACAAATGGATTGTAGTAAATCTATAAATTCAAATTCTACTCAGCAATAAAAATAATGAACTATGGATACATGCAGTGATGTGAATAAATGTCGAAGCTATTGTTCTGCGTAAAAGAACCCAGACAGAAAAGGCTTTGGACTGCATGATTCCATTTACAGGACATTCTAGAAAGAGCAAAGCTAAAGGGATCTGTTACTCACACTTACCTGGAGTTAGGGTACAAGAAAGGAAGAGTTGACTAAAATGGCTCTAGAAAACTTCTCAATTGATAAATATGTTTTATACCTCAATTGTGGTGGAGGTTAAATGTATACATTTATCAGAATTCATCAAGCATACCTGAAAAAAGTGAATTTTATTGCATGTAAATTGTATCTTAATCAACCTGACTTAAATACACACATGTATACACACACACCTTGAGCCTTGCCTTATTTTATTGATAAAAATTGAGATTTATTATAGGTGTAATGATAAACGTTGAAACCATGCAGCTTCTATAAGAAAACATAGAGAAAATTTTAGCCTCAGAGTAGACAAATATTACTTATACTTGATCAAAATGCACTAATATTGAAAAAATAATATTTTGGACTTCATAAAAACTTAAAAATTATAGTTATTAACATATGCCACCAAGACAATAAATACATAAGCCACTAACTGTGGCTTATTTATAATACTTATACTGATAAAGAATTCATGTCCCATCTATAAATTAACAGTAAGAAGATAACAACCCCCCAAAATAATTGATAATTGATGAAAAGCATAAGAAGATGCTTCACCAAAGAACACTATTCAATATAAGTTTTCTATTATAGCTATTATTATTATTATTGTTGTTATTATTTATTTGCTGATTTTAAGTGTTTGTTAAGTATTTGTTAAGTATTTTGTTAAGTATTTTCATGTGATACCTCATGTTTGTTTCATAGTAAATTGATGGTGAAAAAAATTATTCTTATTTCACAAGTAAGAAAACTAAAATTCAGAAAGACTAACGAATATTCTCAAATTAGCTAAACGATGGAGTCAAGACTTGATTCCAAGTCTATCTTCTTGCTGTATCTGCATCTGTATCCCATACTCTGCTCTCTCTGGTCATGATGGATGGATGATATTTAAGTCCACCCTACTCAATGTAGCTCCTCCAATTTCCATTTTTCCTTCCATACACCCATTTAATTAAATAATTCTTAGCAGGTCCATATACAGTATATTTTTATTCTTCTACCAAGTATGGAATCAATGGATATAGGCTAATGGAAGCAAAAATTTCATAATTATTACAGAAAATCCTTTGTAGATAGAGCTTTGAATTGTTGCACAAAGCACTTACTAACACACTTTGTTTGCTACCACTTCAGTTTATCCATTTGGGAAGCCTTCCTAAAGGGAAGGTTAGGCATAGAGCCTTTCGTAGGATGCTGAAACATCCTGACCAGGCACAGAGAGAAAGAAGGAAAGAGACAGCTTTCCAGTGGTATCAGACATTTTATTTATTTTTTAAATTTTTTATTTAATTTCAGCATAACAGTATTCATTATTTTTGCACCACACTGAGTGCTCCATGCAATCCATGTCCTCTATAATACCCACCACCTGGTCCCCCAACCTCCCACCCCCACCCCTTCAAAACCCTCAGATTGTTTTTCAGAGTCCATAGTCTCTCATGGTTCACGCCCCTTCCAATTTCCCCCAACCCCCTTCCCCTCTCTATCTCCCCATGTCCTCCATGCTATTTGTTATGCTCCACAAATCAGTGAAACCCTATGATAATTGACTCTCTCTGCTTGAATAATCTCTTCCAGTCCTGTCCATGTTGCTACAAAAGTTGGGTATTCATCCTTTATGATGGAGAAATAATACTCCATAGTATATATGGACCACATCTTCCTTATCCATTCATCCGTTGAAGGGCATCTTGGTTCTTTCCACAGTTTGGCGACCGGGGCTATTGCTGCTATAAACATTGGGGTACAGATGGCCCTTCTTTTCACTACATCTATTTCTTTGGGGTAAATACCATCAGTGCAATGGCAGGATCATAGGGAAGTTCTATTTTTAATTTCTTGAGGAATGTCCACACTGTTCTCCAAAGAGGCTGCACCAACTTGCATTCCCACCAACAGTGGAAGAGGGTTCCCCTTTCTCCACATCCCCTCCAACACATGTTGTTTCCTGTCTTGCTAATTTTGGCCACTCTAACTGGTATAAGTTGATATCTCAATGTGGTTTTAATTTGAATCTCCCTGATGGCTAGTGACAATGAACATTTTTTCATGTGTCTGATGGCCATTTGTATGTCTTCATTGGAGAAGTGTCTGTTCATATCTTCTGCCCATTTTTTGATATGATTGTCTGTTTTGTGTGTGTTGAGTTTGAGGAGTTCTTCATAGGTCCTGGATATCAACCTTTTGTCTGTACTGTCATTTGCAAATATCTTCTCCCATTCCATGGGTTGCCTCTTTGTTTTCTTGACTGTTTCCTTTGCTGTGCAGACGTTTTTGATTTTGATGAAGTCCCAAAAGTTTATTTTCACTTTTGTTTCCTTTGCCTTTGGAGACATATCTTGAAAGAAGTTGCTGTGGCTGATATTGAAGAGATTACTGCCTATGTTCTCCTCTAGGATTCTGATGGATTCCTGTCTCATGTTGAGGCCTTTTATCCATTTTGAGTTTATCTTTGTGTACGGTGTAAGAGAATGGTTGTTTCATATAGCTACATATAGCTGTCCAATTTTCCCAGCACCATTTATTGAAGAGACTGTCTTTTTTCCACTGTATATTTTTTCCTGCTTTGTCAAAGACTATTTGACCATAGATTTGAGGGTCCATATCTGGGCTCTCTACTCTGTTCCACTGGTCTATGTGTCTGTTTTTATGCCAGTACCATGCTGTGTTGGTGATCACAGCTTTGTAATAAAGCTTGAAATCAGGTAACGTGATGCCCCAATTTTATTTTTGTTTTTCAACATTTCCTTAGCGATTCAAGGTCTCTTCTGATTCCATACAAATTTTAGGATTATTTGCTCCATCTCTTTGAAGAATACCGGTGGAATTTGGATCGGAATGGTATTAAAAGTATAGATTGCTCTAAGCAGTAGAGACATTGTAACAATGTTTATTCTTCCGATCCAAGAGCATGGAATGGTCTTCCATCTATTTGTGTCTTCTTCAATTTCTTTCATGAGTGTTCTGTAGTCCCTCAAATACAGATCCTTTACCTCATTGGTTAGGTTTATTCCCAGGTATCTTATGGTTCTTGGTGCTATAGTAAATGGAATCGATTCTCTAATTTCCCTTTCTCTATTTTCATTGTTAGTGTATAAGGAAGCCACTGATTTCTGTACATTGACTTTGTATCCTGCCATGTTACTGAATTGCTGTATGAGTTCTAGTAGTTTGGGTTTAGAGTCTTTGGGGTTTTCCATATAAAGAATCATGTCATCTGCAAAGAGAGAGAGTTTGACTTCTTCATTGCCAATTTGGATACCATTTATTTCCCTTTGTTGTCTGATTGCTGTTGCTAGGACTTCTAATACTATGTTGAACAAGAGTAGTAAGAGTGGGCATCCTTGTCATGTTCCTGATCTCAATGGGAAGGCTGCAAGCTTTTTCCCATTGAGGATGATATTTGCTGTGGGTCTTTCATAGATAGATTTGATGAAGTTCAGGAATGTTCCCTCTATCCCTATACTTTGAAGCATTTTAATCAGGAACAGATGATGGATTCTGTCAAATGCTTTTTCTGCATCAATTAAGAGGACCATGTGGTTATTCTCTCTTCTCATATTAATTTGTTCTAGCACATTGATTTGCGAATGTTGAACCATCCTTGTAGCCCAGGGATGAATCCCATCTGGTCATGGTGCATAATCTTTTAAATGTGCTGGTGGATCCTTTTTGCTAGGATCTTGTTGAGATCTTAGCATCCATATTCATCAGTGATATTGGTCTGGAATTCTCCTTTTTGGTAGGGTCTTTGCCTGGTTTGGGGATCAAGGTAATGCTGGCTTCATAGAAAGAGTCTGGAAGTTTTCCTTCTGCTTCAATTTTTTGAAACAGCTTCAGAAGAATAGGTGCTATTTCTTCTTTGAAAGTTTGGTAGAATTCCCCAGGGAATCCGTCAGGTCCTGGGCTCTTGTTTTTTGGGAGGTTTTTGATCACTGCTTAAATCTAGTTACTAGATATCAGTCTATTCAGGTTGTCAGTTTTTTCCTGGTTCAATTTTGGGAGTTTATAGTTTTCCAGGAATGCATCCATTTCATTAGGTTGCTTAGCTTATTGGCATATAACTGTTGATAATAACTTCTGATGATTGTTTCTACTTCGTTGGTGTTAGTTGTGATATCTTCCTTTTCATTCATAATTTTATGAATTTGGGCTTTCTCTATTTTCTTTTGGATTAGTGTGGCCAATGGTTTATCGATCTTATTGATTCTTTCAAAAAACCAGCATCTAGTTTCATTGATACGTTCTTCTGTATCTCTGGTTTCTACCTCATTGATCTCAGCTCTAATCTTGATGATTTCCCTTCTTATGTGTGGAGTTGGTTTGATTTGTTGTTGATTCTCCAGTTCTTTAAGGTGTAGAAAGAGCTTCTGTGTTCTGGATTTTTCAACTTTTTTGAGAGGCTTGGATGGCTATGTATTTCCCCCTTAGGACCACTTTTGCTGTATCCCATAGGGTTTGGACCGAAGTGTCTTCATTGTCATTGGTTTCCACGAATTGTTTCAGTTCTTCCTTGATCTCCTGGTTGATCCAAGCATTCTTAAGCAAGGTGGTCTTTAGCTTCCAGGTGTTAGAGTTCCTTCTGAACTTTTCCTTGTGATTGAGCTCCAGTTTCAAGGCATTGTCATCTGAGAATATGCAGGAAATCATCTCCGTCTTTTGGTATCAGTTGAGTCCTGATTTGTGATCCAGTATGTAGTCTATTCTTGAGAAGGTTCCATGTGCACATGAGAAGAATGAGTATTCTGTTGTTTTAGGGTGGAATGTTCTGTATATATCTATGAGGTCCATGTGGTTCAATGCTCTTGTTTCTTTATTGATTTCCTGCTATGATGATCTGTCTATTTCTGAAAGAGGCATGCTAAGATCTCCTACTATTAATGTATTCACACCAATATGATTCTTTATCTTGATTAACAGTTTCCTTATGTAATTGGTTGCTCCCATATTGGGTGCATAGATATTTACAATTGTTAGATCATCTTGGTGGATAGTCCCTTTAAGAATGATGTAGTGTCCTTCTATATCACTGACTACATTCTTTAGTTTAAAATCTAATTTATCTGATATGAGAATCGCTACCCCAGCCTACTTTTGAGGCCCATTGACATGAAAGATGCTTCTCCATCCCTTCACTTTCAGTCTGGGTGTATCTTTAGGTTCAAAATGGGTCTCTTGTAGACAACATATGGATGGGTCCTGTTGTTTTATCCACTCTGCAAAGCTGTGCTGTTTTATGGGCGCATTTAGGCCATTCACATTGAGAGTGATTATGGATAGATATGTTTTTATTGACATCGTGTTACCCTTGAAGTCTTTCTTTCTGTAGATTGTCTCTATATTTCTGTTCAATGCTATTCTTAGGATTTTTCCTCTTTTATAGAACCCCCCTTAATATTTCCTGCAGTGCTGGCTTGGTGGTTGCATAATCTTTTAAGCCTTGCCAGTCTTGGAAACTCCATCCATTTTGAATGTCAGTCTTGCTGGATAAAGTATTCTTGGCTGCATGTTCTTCTTATTCAGTGCCCTGTCTATATCTTGCCAACCCTTTCTGGCTTGCCAGGTCTCTGTGGACAGGTCTGAAGTTATTCTGATGGGTTTTCCTCTATAGGTAAGAAGCCTCTTTGTCCTAGAGACTTTCAAGAGATTATACTTACAATTATGATTCCTCAATTTGACTATCAGTTGTTGTGATTTTTTTTGGAATGTATAATCTTGCGTGGAGACCATTCGGCCTCTAGTTCATGAACGCTGGTTCCATTCACGAGATTGGGAAAATTTTCATGAAGAACTTGTTCCACTATATGTTCTAGACTTCTTTCTTTCTCTTCCCCTTCAGGGATTCCAATAATTCTGACATTGGAACGTTTCATGGCATCATTTATTTCCCTGATTCTGTTATCGTCATTTCTAAGCTGTTTGTTCCAGGTTTCCTCTTGATCCTTTCTCTCTATCTGTTTGTCCTCCAGATCACTAATTCTATCTTCTGTCTTGTTACCCTAGCTTTGAGAGAATTTAGATTAGATTGGAACTGATTGAGAGCATTGTGAAGCTCATCCTTGGTAGCTTTCAGCTCAGCCCTAACATTGTGAACATCCTGTCTGGTCCCTTTCAGTTCAGCCCTAATCAATTCTGTTTGGTCACCCATGGCTTTCTCCAACCTAGCTATTGCCTGGATTATTGTTAGCCTGAATTCTCTTTCGACATATTTTTTATGTTGATAGCCTTTAGCTCTGTTCCAGAAGGTCCATCCTCTATATTTTTCTTCTTTTGGGCATTCCTCCTCCTAGTCATTTTGGTGAGAGCTGACTGAACAGATGTAGCTGAATGTATCGACTGTGGTGCAGTCAAGGTGCACTCTGGAACACTTCTGAGCAATCAGGATTCCCCACCCATGCGAGAGACAAAAGAAAAGAAAAAGAAAAAATGAAAAAAGAGAGAGAGAGAGAGACAGGAAAGAAAGGGAAGATGAAAGAGAAGGTTCAGTTCAAATGGGCTACAAGGTAAGATTTATGAAATATACAAACAAAGACAAACACAAAGACTGTTAAAAGTATTTGACAAGAGAAAAAAAAATATATATATGCAAATAAAGGAAGAACCTCATCAAAAAGAACCCCAAGTGTAAGGTTATAAACTATCAGGACAAACACAAAAACGCAGAAACAATGATGGACGAACAAGATGGGAGAGTGGTTATAAATTCTCAGTGTAGGCGAGGAAGGTTGTTTTGATTCCTCCTGGATGT